>NC_090924.1:711673834-712298834 GCF_040938575.1 Ambystoma mexicanum | reverse complement strand
TGCAAAGAATCATAAGACATACGTGGGATGATGGGTCTATTGTAATCTGAATGGACAGTACAACAACATGACCTGGATTGTGAATGAACATGTTAAATCAGCTGGCACCCTGAGGGGGGTGATGAAGATTTGGACTCCAAGGAAGCACTTCTTCAAAAGAAAATATGAAGATATGGAGACCATTGTAGAAATGGTTGATGACTGGACCAGAGGGAGGAATGTAGAGGAGCAGCTGCATGCCTCTGCAGGAAATCCCACCCCCTTGCCTCCTATATGTTGGAATTCAGAGACTGTGCCATGTTTGACACCAGCAGTTGTGTCAATTCTGCAGCAAGTGTTTGTGAAAAGGTATCAACTGAGAATATGTTCCCGAAGAGACAACAATCTGAGGGAGGAACTCCCTGAAGGAATATGAAAAAGAGAGAAAGAAGTGCTAGTGATGTCAAAAGAGACGAGCGTTACGCATTGAGAATGCTGACTGAAGAGAATGTGTGGATCTAATAGAAACTGATGACGAAGTTAAGAATCGAGTAAACTTCTATGTGCAGAAAAGAAGATTGCACGCATGCAAAGCATTGCAGGAAAGGAAACTGTTCAATGACTGTACAGATGCTGTAACGCAAGTAGACTAAGTGATCACAGAAGCTGGCTATATGTAGTAAATACACTGCAGGGAAAGCCGCCATTGTATAGGAACTGGAAATCGGTGTCTTGAATTTTGGTTAGCCAGAACCTATGAAGAGGAAAGAGTGAGCATTGTGTTGCAGCATGAATAAGTTGAAGATCGTGGAAGAGCCTGGCAGAACTTTCTGGCCTGGCATCTAAACAGAAGTAGCCAAGGTCGGTTATCTATTCTTGAAAGCAATAAACGTTGAATGGATGAATCATTCCTTAAGCAGGGGCAAAGAAAGAACACCAAGAGTGGCAAGTTTTATTTGTCTAAGACATTTAAATTCTGCAAAATGGACCAAATTGTGTTCTGCTGTCACGTGAGCTGACAATAGAAATAGAGTTAAGCGTGGAGTTCTAGAACATCAATAGTGAACGCCTGTACTCCCATATATTCCCACAGACAAGGATACTTTACAAGGCCAAAATCAAAGACAATCTGCATCGCGAGATGCATGGGTGATGAGAGATGATGGGCTAATTGGGTGGGAGGTAAAGTCAAGCCCACCTCCTGGCACGTTCTGCTAAGTGAAGTGAATGTTCCAGACATGGAATGAACATGCCAACCAATTGTAGTGGGCCCTATAATGAAGGGCCTTATAGTTTGAGAGACAATGATACATTGTTTACTTAATAGTGTTGAAGATGACATGTTTTAGAGGGAGGCATATGTTATCTACCTGACAGTGTATCGTACCAAGATCTACCTCCTAGGGGGGTGTGGATAACTATGCCCCCCCCTTGCTCTTCTATCTCAGGGCCTTTGTGCACTGTGTTACTCCTAAGTTACTCCTAAGTTAGTCATATGGACACACTAGCATAAGACAAAAAGAAAACACATGAATCGATTCAACAATAAAAACACTTTCAGTCATACACAGCAATGCATGATGCAAACACTACTATAATGCAAATATTGAATTTGCACCCTTTATGCTTTAGGTGCAAATCTACAATGCAATGCAATAACTATAAGCCTTACAGGCTTCTAATGCAAGCAATGTAATAGCAACTCCAATCCACACCATTCATCTCCAGTCCACACCACACTTCACACTCTCTCTCTAAGACAATCCCTGTCTGATTACCCCATCAATCATGTCAGCCAAAGCTCTCTGTGAGTGTCTGTCCTAATTTCCCATGCACGTGTCGTATTCAGATCAATACTCCCCTCTTGCTCTGTCTCTCCTCTCCAGCTAACTCTGAACCCAGCCAGTCAGTCAGGGACAGGCCTCTACTCTTAGTGGTCGCTCTCTGCCAGATCAATCTCAACAGCTCTCATCAGAATGCTTCCCCTTCTGCATATCAGCAAAAGACATATGATTCTGCTGCATCCAAACCGCTTCCCGAAATACATCCACTCACTCCCGAACGCCTCTCCAAGTCATCTCTCCTTTCGATCTCTCAATCTCTCAGCGTGACATCTGGCACTTCAAATATAATAGGCCTCTTTCTATAGCAAATGTAAATGGCTACATATATGTGGATAGTCTGATGTCACTCCTTCATGTCACTACTAATCAGAACTAATCAGAATGAATGATGGTTACCTGATCCTTAAATGGGTAATGATTCTCTAATGATGGGTAATAATTCTCTAATGATAACAAACTAGGCTTCTCCATACAATCTGGTTTCACAATCTCTCCTCTTATCATTATATAATCATTACTAACAATTTGTCTAAACATGTCACAATGTGGCATGCTAAACCAAGCAAAACTACAAAGGGGAAAAAAAAACATTCTGTCTCATAATAATGCAAACAAAACCAAACAATGCAAACATCACACTCTATCAGTGGCAAGCTAAAATCTCAAATGCATAGCTGCAAATGTGTCATAATGCAGAATGGCATATTCAAGTTTCTAATGCAAACTCTAATGTCAAATCATAGCAAAAAGTCAAGTCAAAAGTGTAAAGCCAAAAGTGTGTCTACAAGAAGATTATTCAAAACAAAAATGCAATGCATAGAATCACTGCATATGTACTGTGGACATTAGGTGTATTCAATTCCAGTGTGTCAAGCACAAAATGACAATATCACTTTCACAGGTGTCAAGGTGTCAAAGCACTCATTGTATACATTTCCAGTGTATTGGTCATGCAGGCCAATTCAGTTACATTTCCAGTCTAAGTTCATTTCCAGTCTCTCACTGCAGGTCAGTCTGTGATCAAATCGGTTGTTGCCAAACAAAACAGTATGTGTGTCCTCACATCTGTGCAAAATTCCAAGTCAGTACAAATCCAGTTCTAATGCAAACCTTTCAGCCAAGGAATGTCAACAAAGCATGTCAACAAAGTGAGTGTTTACAAATGGTTCACAAATGTGTTCAACAAGTATGTGTGTTCAGCAAACATGTCTATGGGCATCAAAGCATAGCCCAAAGCAAAAAGTAGTTCCAGCTGCAAACGGAACTCAAGTGTGTGTACTGCAAATGGAAAATTTCCAGCAACAGATTCCAGAGCCTCACTGCTGGAAGCTCGCCTCACAATAGGTGACAGATATGTCTTTCATTGCTGCTGCAAACAGCCATGATGCAAAGTCATATGGTGTCATCAAGGTCTGGTCAATCTGGTCTGGTCAATCTTTCAGTCGTCATGCTGCTGCTTCAATCATGGTCTGGTCAATTCATGCAATGCAATATCGTCTACATCAAGGTGATCTGCAAGGTCTTGTGGTCTGCAAATCTCGGTCTGGTCAAGTGGCACAGCGAGTAGAGCGCTCGCTTTGACATCCGTGCAGAGCCTGCTAATGCAGGTTCGAATCCCGGCGGGGCCAAACTCAGCCTTTCATCCTTCCGAGGTCGATAAATGAGCACCACACACCGTGGGTAATAATAAGCAGCGCTCAGGTACCCGAGGGTTCGTAGCGCTATATAAGTGCCAAATTATTATTATTATTTATTATTATTATCTCATGCAAGGAAAACAAAAGTGCAAGTATCAGTTTTCTAGCAGATTCAGATGTTTTCAAAGCCAAAAACAAAACAGCATTTCTCTCTCTACTTCAGTGCACATATCCAGTTCTAAACTCCCTATGTCTCTCAAAAGACATCAATGCTAATTCTCTCAGTGTACATGTATCAGTTCCAGTGTATCAGTGTGCCAGTGCATCTGTATAACATGCCTGTCTCTCCCTACTGCTTAATGCATAACTTCCGCCATTTCTATCTTTCTCAAAACAAAACAGGACAGCCCACTTCACATAATTCATAAAATGCACAACTGCATTTCTCTCATTCAATTGCACTCCATGCCCTGCAAAAGCATTGCTCTCTGTGTCATTTTCATGTGTTCTAGCCACAGACTCCCCTTTCAACATAATGTATTCACAATGTTGAATCACTAAATGTTGAAAAAACAAATCGATTTCATTCAAATGGACACTGCTTCCCACATGTGTAATGCAATTCAGATTCAATAAACATTCTTTCCCTTCACTGCCTACTCCTTCTTCAAAACAACAGTCTGCTAATCCCGTGCAATGTTTCTGCATAACGTAAACAACCCTTCTCTCCATGCAGTCAATTGGAAAACTAAAAAATTCACAGAATGCAATACCTCAGAACATCCAACTTTAGCACGATTCACTATCTCCTTCAATGCTACCCAATTTTCTATGTTGATAGACAAAACAATATTTTCACTCCCTAACGTAGGCAATGTACTGCTGTTACCAATTCTGCCAAAAATGCCATTACAAATGCCATTTCAATTCAAATCAAATATTTTCACCATCTCATCTCTTCTCACAAACCTAGTTTGCAAAGGCTTCGCATAACTGCCTCCATGCACATAACTGCTTTCATGCAAAGGTGTCTCCAATGATACAGTTTCATAATGCAAATCTTCATAGGCAAACCCTCTAGACTTTCTGCACATGTCTATCAAAAATGCACTCTCCATTTCCTCTATTTCTGGCAACCATCTCGTTTAATTTGTTCAATGTGTTGCTCTGCTCTTGCTGCAATCTCCTCAATTCTTTCTGCACTATCAATGGAACAAACTACTGTCTAAGTCACACTATTTCTGTCATTATTCTGAGGTAACTCTTTCTCCCCACAAACAATATTCAAATTTTCTCCATGCACTTGTTCATGTTTCACCCGTGGCAGGTTTTCTCTAGGAACTCTGTTCCCACCCATCACTGCTGTTGTCAAAGGTTTCAATGGGTAATTCAATGCTGCTGGGACATCTTCCCAGTTATCAATAACATGTCTGAGATGATATATTATTGCTCGCAAGTCACTAATATATGTTGGCATTTCTGTTCCTGCTTCGTCACTATTCACTTTCAACTCTTCATTCATTATGGATGGTGCCGGCGAAACTTCCTAGGCATCAAGCATATGTCTAAGCCGATTTCTTATTGCTTTCAAGTCACAAAAAAATGAGCTCATTCTGCAGTTCTATTATTTCAACCCATGGGATTTTCTTCAACCAAACCTCACAGCTTATGTGAGTTTCAAAAAACAAGTTTCAAGTCTTCTCTGAACATGCAGATACTGTAACGGTCACCTGGTATCCACGGGGACATCACTCAGCCTGTTCTGACCTCTTACGACCTCAAACCCTTCGCTGGAGTCTACTCGACTGAGACTGGGCCAGAAACACAGGATTGGCAGGATTTAACTCCCTATTGTCTCTGTGTGCTTGAACTCCTTCTTCCCCAGGGTCCAACCCCTCCCTTTGATCCACAGCTCACCTTGTTTTCTTGGAAAGTGTGCTCTCCATCCTGCTTTCAGCACAGGGGCCCGTTGATTGATGCGGGCTCATTGCTGCCTAGTTACTTCACTGGCAAGAGTCTGACAGGTAAGTATAATGAGTCATTTGAACAGTTCTCTAACTTTGTTCCTTTCCTTCCTTAGATGATGGCTGGCGTCCGGGGATGGTGACGTGCTGCTGAGATGAGTAGCGCTGAAGGTGAGTGAGAGTGTGATGCACGATGCGCCCCTTTCCTATTTGTATTGAACTGAGTTCTTTTCCCTTTTGCGGATGGATGAGAAGTTCCGGAGACAGAGTTCCCCCAAAGCGGCTGGAATTGAGGTAAGCGTTTCAAGCTCATGAGGGCCATGTAGGTGATCGTGGCCTGGCTCCAGCCTGACATTGTGGAGGGTTGGGGGCATGAGGGGCAGGAATCATGACAGATACAGTCGACGACTTGCCAAATCTGTGTACAAATTCCAACCAACAGGAATCCAAAACAAAGGTCAGATTTCCCCAAAAACTATCAATCTCTGTGGAGTTCCAAATAAAATACCACAAGCGTCTGCAACAAAAAACTGTTTCTCTAGCTTGGCCAAATGGATGTACATTCATTCTCAAAAATGTCCAGTCATGAAACACTGCTCTGGATCAATTCCAATTCAAATTCCGGATTCAAAGTCAAAGTCAGACAATTGCGTTCCCCTTCCTACTGTTTACAAAATTGTGGACAAAGCATGCTCTAATTCATAACATCGCCCCAAGACAGACAAAACACAAAACATCTATTCCTACGAACTAACAGAAAACACAGCTGCACACAATGTTCGAACTTCTACGTCAGCTTATCGATAAGTGGATCAAAGCCAGCTGCAAAACTCTGCAGACTAAACCCTCTGTTCCATGTCATCAATCAGAATCAGTGAAGCCCCATGTTGGGCACCATTTTGTCATACCCAGGTCTACCTTCTAGAGGGGTGTGGATCACTATGCCCTCCCCTGCTCTTCTAACTCAAGGCCTTTGTGCACTGTGTTACTCCTAAGTTACTCCTAAATTACTCCTATGGATACACTAGCATAAGACAAGAAGAAAACACATGAATCGATTCAACAATAAAAACACTTTTAGTCATACACAGCAATGCATGATGCAAACACTACTATGATGCAAATCTCGAATTCGCACCTTTTATGCTTTTGGTGAAAATCTACAATGTAATGTATGAACTATAAGCCTTACAGGCGTCTAATGCAAGCAATCTAATAGCAACTCCAATCCACACCATTCCTCTCCAGTCCACACCACACTTCACACTCTCTCTCTAAGACAATCCCTGCCTGATTGCCCATCTATCATGTCAGTCAAAGCTCTGTGTGAGTGTCTGTCCTAATTCCCCATGCACATGTCTTATTCAGATCGAAATTGTCATGATGCCTACCTCTGAGGAGCCAGGTCCGACCCAGCAACCCCAGAGGCAGGCATCATTCTCCCCAGGGAAGTGCCAGCGGGCCCAAGCTTAGGCGCCAGGCTCATGTTGGACCCCTGTCCTGGCACCTTAGGCGCCAGGCTCATAAAGATAGACAAGTGTTCAAGTGTTTTAATGTGCACTTACCTGATGCAGACCATGCTGCTACATCCAGGCCCTCTTGAGGCTTGAATGGAACTACTTTACCTGTGGGACTACTTTCCCCTGGGTGTGGTCGGGGAAGGATACATACCTGATCGGTGGAAGGATACATATCTGGAACTTCTTCCAAAGCTATTTAAACCACGCCCGATCAGCAACTCACGCTTCGCGTTGTTCTGCTCCTCGCAGCTGGACGCTCACCGTGTCAGCTCCTGCATCTGGACTTCAGCCACGCCTGTCAGCATCCTGGGTCACCTGCTAAGAGAGAATTGGAGAGAAAGAAGACCTTACCTGCTAAAGCTGCATCATGGAGACATCACTCCGACAATCCTGAAAGGGAAGACATCATTTTAAAAGCATTTCGCTTCGATTGCTGCAGCGCTGCATTTCACTCACCTTTC
The DNA here is from genome assembly GCF_040938575.1 of Ambystoma mexicanum. Classification (NCBI taxonomy): domain Eukaryota; kingdom Metazoa; phylum Chordata; class Amphibia; order Caudata; family Ambystomatidae; genus Ambystoma; species Ambystoma mexicanum. The sequence goes on along the minus strand of NC_090924.1, from coordinate 712,291,429 downwards.
CTGGGCACCTCCATCTTCAGCAGCGATCATCCGGATCCGCAGCCACTTCCCAGAGCCTAGAGAGAAAAAGACAAGAACACAAGGTGAGAGAAGGAAGGGAATAGGAAAAGCTCAGTTTCCTTCTAAGACTTACCTGTTGGGTCATTCCCATTTCATTTCGGGTCCTGCCGCTTCCTGGCATTCCGGACCCCGGCCCCTATGGGGAAAAAAGACAAAGACATTGAATGAGCGAATGCAAAGACATTACCCGAACGCTCATCCAGAACTTACCTGTCATTTACTGGAACTGCACGTTTCACTTCGGGTCGGCGCCATATCTCTGGCATTCCGAACCCCAGCCCCTAAGGGGAAAAAGACATAAACGTTAGCGCTTGCTGCAATAAGACAATGAACATTATTATTAAGCTTGAACTTTTGAACTTGCTACAGAACTCTTACAGCGCCTTACCTGAATAGTCAAGCTTATTTGAACTCCCATCAAACCTCAATCCAGTGAAGTAACTGGGTTTCAACGCGCCCCTGCATCAGAAGCAGGATGGAGAACTCATCCTTCCAGACCCTAAGGTGAGACCTCACAGGGAATCGAGGAAGGGTATCGTGCAGGGTTGGAAGGGAGTGGGAGGCTTGAGCATTATTCCGTCAGTGGGTAATACTCCCTTTTCACGCACAGGGGAATATTCCTGCGAGCCAGAGAGTCCATCTTCAGAGCCCTGCGCTTCACCATAGAAGAAGCATCAGCACTCGAAGCCAGACCTGCGCCTCCGTGGGAATCAGGTGAGCGTGACAGATATTCCCCTCTTGCTCTGTCTCCCCTATCCAGCTAACTCTGCAACCAGCCAGTCAGTCAGGGACAGGCCTCTCCTCTTAGTGGTCTCTCTCTGCCAGATCGATCTCATGAACTCTCATGAGAATGCTATCAGCCAAAGCCATCCAATTCTGCTGCACCCAAACCACTTCCCGAATACATCTAATCTCTCCGAATGCCTCTCCAAGTCATCTCTCCTCTCGATCTCTCAATCTCTCAGCGTGACCATCTACATCTCTATCTAGAACTAGCAACTCAAACTACATCTCAGAGAGCAGAACAGCAGAGAGCAGCATACCAAATCTCAGAGCCTCACCTCTGGTTATACTATTCAATGATGTACATACATATCCATGGTTGCATGTCTCTCTAAGCTAAAATGCCTCTCTGTCTATCTGTCAGCATTTCTAAATCTGAGCAGTGCCTAAAAGTCTGTGATGCACTGCGTGTTCTGCTCAATCACTGCGTGTTCTGGTCATCGTGATATTTCTACATATCTATACCATGGCCTTCTTCTGTTTGTGAACCATCCTTCCATCTCCTCATATTTCTCCATTCACTCCACTGAAATCCCTCTCTTCTGCATGCCTCTGTGTGCAAGGCAAAGCACTCCCTGCATGGCCCCCACCATCTCTGTCTGTGCAGCACAACACAGGGCTGATAATAAAGCCCTTCTCCGTTCTCTACTAAGGCAAAAGTCACATCTAATCTCTGTCTGCTAAGAAACTGTTTATGCATTGTTCGTTCAAACTATATCTTATAACTTCTTTCGCAGTCCCGCGGCGCTTCTCTGTGTCTCATTCAGGATGGCTTCAGAATGCCATAGGCCTCATGCTTTCCCTAGTTCTTACTCTCTCGCAAACCCAAGCGCTATCTATAATGCAGACTCAATGAATACTCATGCATACATAATACATAACAACATATCTCTACATGTGTCTACATGTCTCTACAAATATAACATGTGTCTCTACATGGCACTTCAAATATAACAGGCCTCTTTCTATAGCAAATGCAAATGGCTGCATATATGTTGATAGTCTAATGTCACTACTTCATGTCACTATTATTCAGAACTAATCAAAATGAATGATGGATAACTGATCCCTAAATGGGTAATGATTCTCTAATTATGGGTAATGATTCTCTAATGATAACAAACCTGGCTTCTCCATACAATCTGATTTCACAAGTGGGCAGCCGATAATAATCCTAGTCCCTATACAATGTATACTTAGATGTTCCCTTAGGCCTATCACAATCCCTCATAGGTTTATATTATTTTCCACATAGTATGACATGACTGCTGACATATTTTTTGCATATAAGGATATAAGGATGTTTTTATGAGAAATACACTGAGAGCTCGAACGAACGTCTGTTGATGTCTGTTGTAACCTCCCTGTTTTAGATAATTGGTAATAAAACAGACTCTTTGCCATCTTCCTGAGTTGGTTCGATTATTTTTCTGCATCCCCATCCATTGCATACACAATACCTAAAGAGCTACATACTCACTACGACATGGCATGCTCCAAGTAGATGGAAGGATTATGCTGCAGAATGAGTGCAGAGTGAGCAACCGACACTAATGCCTTTTACTTTCAGTGGTAGTTATTTGTAGGATTGTGCATTAGATTGTTTAGGGTCCATGCACCTGTTCAATATTCATTTATCAACAAAACAATTGTTTATGTAATTTGTGAAACTTTATCCTTATTCAACCAACAATGTTTATACATTTAATTGTTATCTTGATGATCTTGTTGTTATTTCGAAGGGCATGTGTTGTAATATGGAACATGATAAACATCATGTTCCAGATGATGTGGGAAGCACGAAGTAGGTCATGCTACAGATGATACAGGGATTCTGGAAGGGGAGGTTAATGGTTGAAGAAGAGGTGGATTATTGGAGCAGAGCTTGCCCTCCAGAGGCTCTTCGCCTGTATTTAAATAAAAGTGTACTTTCAAAGGCTGGCATCCTCTCCTCAGTGCAAAAAACTGTAAGGAATTGTGCCACTGTGATGCACAGCTCAGGCCTTTGGATCACACTGTTGCTTTACCATTTGTGTAGGTAAAGGAAAGCAATAACACCCAATCCGACGTGCCGGATATGATGGTAACAGTCTGGGGCCCAAGTTATAGGCCCAAGGATAACTGGCAGCAATGTATTTTGTTTGAATGAATGAGACGTTGAGCGGCATCCCGTTCATTCAAACAAAATACTTACCTAAAATGGCCACCATCGAGCTGGAAGGCGGGGCTCGATACTGAGCCCCACTTCTATTTCTATGGCGGCCCGGGAGGCTGGAGTGGCTGAGGTGTAACCACGGTCACCGAAAGACACCAGGAAAGTGGGGTAGAGCTGTGGGGTGGGAGGAAAATGGGGACCAGAGGATAGGGGGGGTGGGAGTGAGATGGGGGGTGGAGGAGCACTTCCAGGCTACTCAAAGTGAGGGCTTGGATCGTGGGACTCAGCCCGCGATACAAGCAACCTGATTGGTTGGCTCCGCTGCCCCAGCTGCAAATAATAGAAAAGTGTGTCTTCTAAATTAAGTGCTTGAAATAGCACCCTGGGGCCTAGGAAGTATATACGTGTTACTCCTGTCTTGTAAACCTTGTATTGACTGCATTTTAGGTACAGGATCTAGTTTAAGCTGACTTGTTTAACAAATAAGTATCTTATTAAACAACAACCAACCTACAGTACCTCAAAGAAGAATAGGCTCCTTTGCAGGCATAAGTGATATACGTGTATTGTCTTGGTATGTCTGAATATCCCAAAAGTGAAGGAGGGGCAAACTTGATTGAATTATTTAGGGATGCAATATGAAGACAATTGCCAATAGATATCACCATCAGAAAAAGAGCTGTGTCCCCTGTGTACAGATGGCAGTTCAGTCCCATTCTGCTGCACTACATCCAACAGTGAAACACCAGTTTCAAGGCTGTCTTCCAATATGGTGTTGGGTTTGGACAAACAGGTCCATGTACAGAAACCTCAAAGGGTGGCTTCTTTGTACTGTGGATTGAGGCAGAATAGTAAATACAAGTGCAAATGTAATCAGAGTCAAGGGTAGACTTAGCTAAAAACACATTAAATATCAAGAAGCACACACAGGATCAAAAGCAAAGTGAGTGTCGCTCTCACACCTTGCACCATGTGACCATGAAATGCTTTTAGAAGTTTAAAGAGGTAGGAAATAAGGGTGCAATAATGTAATAAGCAAGGTGCCTTTAGGGCCTTTGGGTTTGATGGTAGAAGTCTGTTCTGCCATTTGCCAGGACACAGTCCTGCCAATTGTTCCTTACACTGACCTCGCACTTTCAGATTGCTATGTTAGTTGTGTGCAAATAAATGAGTGAGTTTTCAGAACCCAAAAACAAATATTGCCCACATTTGGTTTGTGTCAGGTGATAGGTTCTAGGCTCAAGATGCAACTGTCTCCTAGGGTTTTGACAAGAACCTGCGGGTAAGATGTAGATGAACATTTGTCAATGATTAGCTTTACTACTGTTCTTGTGCCACCTGGCCAATCATCTGAACAAGTGCTTTAGGAATAGTTTGTGAAATAAATGTACAAACCATTTGGTATAGGTAAATGTGGCAACCAGTGCGATTAGATAAGAAAAGGCACATAACTCTGGGGGTAGAACACTGATGATGTCACTGCTGCTGCTCTGTGATGTCAATATTAGGGCCATGAGGACTTATAGCATGCACAGGGGAGGCCTCTGCCTCTGCCAAAGAAGGAAACGGAAGCTCAATACCAGGCAGAGTTTTATCTAGGTTCAACACAGGGCTAATTATTGTGCTATTGATTTATAAAAGTCACATTCTCTTTTGGTTTTGTACTTTCACCCTTCAATCAGTAGTCACACGGTATTGCCCACACTGTTGCGATGTCATCATGACAGGTGATTGATTCCCATTGTGACAAGTCTGTGTTATAAAAAGGAGGATGTCTGCTGAAGCAAAAGGAAGTAAATGTCCATAAGATGCAGAGGTGACCAGGACAAAACGACTGAACGGGGCAAAGGGTGGGGGGACAAGGTGAAGAAGGTGGTAAATAAACCAACAAAGGGAAAACCAAAAGAACTGAACAGAACCAAACAGATTACCAACCCCACGAGCAAACTGAAAATCCCCTTTGAACAGTAGTCGAAGTGGGCGGGAGTGGTTGGGAGCAGTGCTCCCCTACTTTTTCTTACCAGGATTTTCTGTTCCTATACTTTTAATTTCAAAAGAAACCGTTCCAGAATGATTTGATTTTAAAACAAAAGTTTAGAGAGAAGTTGAAACTTGCAATTTAAACATTCCCTTAAACAGCAGGTTTGTTTGTTTGGGCGTTTCAATTGCGCATTTGACGGGGCATGGCGATTGGGTTTGTGGGCAGCGGGGGCAATCCAGCAGGGAACTTAGCTCCACTACTTCTTTTCGTACACTTCAACCACATCCTTTTACCCTTAGCCTCAATTCCTGTTTCCCATTTAACACTCATGTAAACTAAGGATGTTCAGAATCATTCTAACAGACCTTTCACTTTCCAATTCTTCATTCTTTTTTCTTTCACTGCTTGTTCTTCAATCTTGTTTCACTGCTACTCCAAAACCTCTTCACACCCATTTCAACCCACAATAATCCCACTTGTTTGTTTGCTGCCCACCAACTCCCCTCTTACCTATACCTCTACTGCAATCCTTACTCACCCCTAAGCTGATAATTACCCTTTCTCAAATGCCCCTTAAGATGCTCCCCAGAAACTGTCATGAAAGTGGCTCGCTTGGAAACAGAGCTTTTTTGCTGCTAAAGCAAGAGTAAGTGTCAGAAGCAGCTGCTTGTCTCTCTGTGTGTGAAGCAGTGCAGTTTGACACATCTCACTGCACGTCTCTTTGAATGTTATGTCCATTCCTCAAACTCCTCAAGCCTTCCTGCTCACTGCCGCCGTTGTCGGAGAAAGAGCTCCGGGACACCTACGAGTCAGGCAAGGCTAGTGAGGACTGTGGTGAGAGGCTGTTGCTAGTGTCTGGTGGTGGCCGGTGGCGGCCGGTGGCTGAGTGCCACAAATCTCCCTGGAGTTCTGGTGGGTCAGGTAAAATAATAAAATGATAACAAAAAGAACGGAAGCCAGTGCAGGGAAGACTCTAGGGGTGAGTTTGGTGAGACCAGGTTACAAGGCCGTGAGTTCATACTGCACCTTACCTAGCCCCTGGTGCGAGGTTACCTCCCCTATTCTTTCCCAGTAGCTGCTTCCTACTAGCTACACACCGCAATCTAGACACTGGTGTGAGGAGGCCTTCACTATTTTCTCCCAGTAGCTTTCTCCTCCTGTTACACACCACAACCTGCGTGGATCCCCTGGTGAGGGGGGAGTGTGTCGGGAGTGTTGCCTGCCCAGCAATTGTGATTTCTCGATTGGGGGAGATGCTCCTCTCTTCCAACGCTGTACCTGCACTCCTAATTAACAGGGGGCTGCCTTACAGATACCAGACACACTGTCTTCCTTGTTGGGAAGATACATTCTTGCTGTACTGCCTGGGCGGTGAATGTATGCATTCTGCCTTTGAACGGACTCGAGCTTACAGCCTTACCTTTCTTACCCAGTGGAAATAGCTTATGTGACAAGTGTGATGCTGAATTTAAGGAGTGGCTTTGGCTGTGTTCGAAGTGAGGAAATAGCGGCACCCGCTGGGCCCTCGGAGGTGGGCTTGGCGAAAAATGGAGGATTTAACCTCCGGCTATCGAACAAGGACAAGTCAGGCTGTTCTATCTGAGGAAAGGTCCGATGTGAGCTTATGAAATGTATACTGATTGACCCAGGGGCCCAAAGTGAGTCACCATCCACTCCCCCTGTAATGTTACAAGGAAGATTGTACAATTTCACGCCTCTATGCCACAGCAGTTACATTTGGGTGGAACTAAAAAACATGAGCAACATAATAGTCATATATCTAAGACCTTGGGGGCAGATGCTAACCCACGCATTTTTATGTATGGAGATTTGTCTATGGTGTGCCAAAAATCGAAGAACCCACTATCCAATCACCACATGTACGATCTGCCCTTGAGTATACTCTGGAAGATGCTGGTGGCCCCGGGCCGTGTGACGCACGTTATGAAAGTGAGCTACTTGAGGAGTTACTCCACTTACTCTCATCTGCAAACAAATGCCTACTCAGAGATATTACCAATCTGGAAATGGCTTCTATTCGGGAGAATCTGGCATCACGTAAAATAAAGGGTAAGCATTCTGGAGACAATGCTTTATGTGGGAATGCAATTTTCACCCTATACCCGAATTAGGGGCATTAAATAATGAAGTAAAGGAACATACTTTTGACCTTTTACTGTTGCAAACAGTGATGACTTACATGGCCCCTCTGTGCCAAATATATGTGGTCTAGACTGCTTGGAAAATCATCCTGATATAAGGGAAAGTCAACAATTTGGCAAGTTTGAATTGGGGTTATCCTCTCTCTCTCTACAAACCTTAAAAACTCCTATTGAAAGGTTCCAGGCCCCTGCTCTCAAAATTGACCCCACTGACATGATCAACCCTGGGACAGCTATTGAAGATCAGTTGATTGCGAGTGGACCTCTTGGCTCTCAAACACAGGATTTGGTGCCTTCCTTTTTAGCAACCTTCACATTCATCTGAATCCTGTGATAAAAACCTTGGCAGACACCCACAAAAATATAGGGGGTGGGAGGATGGTGGGTCAACAGTCAGCATTTAACAATTTGATGAATCGGATGGCTTACCTGGAAGGTTTTGCCAAAGGTCTTGTGATACCTAAGGAGGACATTGGCGGTAAAACAGATCTGGTGTTGTGAAATTCACAAAAAATGACAACGTTCGAGGAAAGGTTGTGCTCCCTACATGACATCCTATCTACAAGCAAAATTGTACAGATTGTAGGTGTGGAAGGTGGTAGAGCTGTGCTGAGGGTTCATGAGGAGAAGCCTGAATCTTATAGAGTGGTGGGAGCAGGTAATTGTGCTCCCAACACCTCTGTGCTCTTGGCTACACCCAATGGTCCCACTGCTTGAACAGAGGCAGCTGCCAGTTTTGAAAAACAGACAGGGGTGTCCCAGATCACAAAGGTGACAACAGATGATTTGTCTGTGATGGTGAAACAAGAGGCAACCACTGTACTGAATAGTGAGTACCTCATTGTCAAAGGGAAAAAAGCTGACAGAAAAAGAAACATCAAAGGAAAACTAAAAATGTGCCAGCTCCCAAGGTAAGGGGGCACAATGAGTCTCTTAAAGGAATATATCAACTGTCTAAAGTGGCCGAGCTATTTGACCATGACCCTGAGATGAGTCATGGTATTCAGTAAGGGAGAGTGAACCCTAGGGGGGGATGATGCTATGGCCAAGGAGAGGGGAAATCACCTGGTAAAAAACACCCATTCATTTACACCAGAGGGGATGCTAGAACAGCTGACATGCAGTTCTGGTGAAAGAATGGATGGGGCTATGGAGAAGGGTCATGAGTCACAGCTTAATAAATCCAGCACTGGGACAGACGCAACTCGACCACTGGCCAATGTCTGTGATCCTACGAGGCCCAAAGATGGATCTTTGGATAAGCCTCAAACTAAACAAACAAAGATCACCTCATTTGGGAAGATCACAAAAAGATCATATGCTCGGGTGACTGTGGCTAGTCAGACCACAGAACTGAATGGTGGGGGACCAAGCCTAAATGGCCTTGCAATAATGCTTCTGGAGTGGAGGCAGGAGTTATTCCAACTGCACCCCTTGGGGCTACCAATAAACCAGGCGATGAGGAAAGCTTGGGGACAATGTAATCTCCTTCCAACAGCTAGTGTGCGGACCAGTTAGTATGGTGCCCCTTAAACATACTGGGGTGGGAGTCAACAAAACAAAGCAACGATTCTTCTAAGCTCAACAGGGCCAAAGTTCTGGCAATTTGAAACAGATCCCACAGTTAAGGTCAATTACAACTGATGGTATTGACGGAATTTCCCTCCCTATACTAAATAACAAATGGATGGTGAGCTATTTCCATACTGAGATCGTATCAAATATGGTGTGGGACCAGTGGGCAAATCTAAAATTGTTGGGATATGATGTGTTTGGCTGTAAATCAGCTGATGATGCTAAGGTGTTTCTGGCTTTCAAGCGCAATACTCCATACGTGAAGGTCCTGGGTGAGGGCTCGATGGAAGGCTTGAAGGGGGTGAGCGATCAAACCACACTAATTACGAGTCTTCTCCAAAATGGACATGCTGGTCTTGGGTAGGATCTGCACTCAAAACCTTTGAGGTCTTTACACAGGTTTTGGGTCAATCCTAGCAGGACTACAGAGGAGCTCATCACATGGAATGTCTGTGGTAGGGTAAATCTATTAATATTTTGGGAGAATCCTTCCTGGGTGGGAGTTCTCAAAATATATATGTTTCAGGAGACCATGGCAACCGCCCACTTTTACTTAGAGGGTTACGGCAGTTCAGCTGTTAAGGGGAATTGGGTCATCCTAGGGGCGGGCTGGCTGGAAGTGGCCATTCATCGCAATCTAAGTATGAAATGTGAACTATTATTCCACTCAGAATGGCCACTGGCCGTGGTGTTAACCCCTAACTTGACCCAAATGTCCATATTGCTTATTAACGTGTACTGGAACCCAACTGGTGTAAGTCTAGAGTTTATTCAGGGTTCCCTGGCCACACTTTTTGAGGATTGTTTCACCGGGGAAATGACAATCTTGTTATCTTGGGACGGGATTTCAATGCCTACTGTGAGGAGGGTCTGACCTACAACAATAGTGGGCCTATTCCAGCTCGTACCGGGGGGAGATGCATTGTGGATTTAGTTGGGATCACTTCCTCAGAAAATGGGACATGTCCTATTTGGAATCTGAGTCAACTAATGAATCACCGGTATATACCTGGCACAGAGGGCATAGAACCTCAAGAATTGATTATTTTTATATATCCTGAGGCCTTTGAGCAAATTGCGTCTGTTAGCTCTAACTGATCGAGGACTAGGGGATCATTTACTATTGTCATTCCCCCTAGAACTTGTCTTGAATAATTATGACTTGAGACCAGATCTTGCTTGCATAACACCAGCCAGGAGTGGGTTGATCCTCAAGTGGAATAGTGGAATAGTTTGGAGGTTTACGGACTGCATCACCAACACTCTTGTGAGCCTTGGGAACAGAGGCTATGACATTAAGTTCTCTGAAGGTTGGGACATAGACCCATATACGATTATTATTGACTGAGATCTATTGGATATGGGAACAAGAATGGGGGTAGAGGTGAGATTAGGCACATCTTTGATGCCATATTTTAGGAGTCCTAGAGACTGAAACATAAAAATCTGGCTCTGCTCAAGAAGCAGAAGTTGTCCGACATCAAAGATATCAAGGGGAGAAAAACTGTGTGCCAAAAGCATAAGAACTTGGTCATATCACTGAAGAGAGATCTTTATTTTAATGATAACCAGGCAATTCTGAAACTCTGTTGTGGTAATGAAGGAACATTTTGAGGTACCATTAATAGTACCTTGCGTCTTAAGGGGGTCTCCATGGATTCCATTTTAGGGAACATATCCGAGTTGAATTTTATGAGAATAAATACCTTCTACCTGATGCCTTTACAAATTACAAAGAACCCTCGTTGGGCCCCTTTAGTTGCTGTATCTGCCCCTCGGAGGTGCATGATATAATCTGGGCCATAGACCATCTTAAACCCTAGCAGGCACCTGGCCCTGATGGTATTCCCCTGTTTGCTTTGAAGAACTCTCCATTGGTTTGGGCAACCCTTCTTAAACCCGTGTTTGACCAAATCTTCAGGACTCATTTAATTCCTATGTCTTGCCTGCAATCAATCATTATAGCTATATTTAAAAAGGGTGATCCCCTGGAACCAAGAAACTACAGGCCTATCGCCCTAACCAATGATTTTAGTAAAGTGTTTGATACATTGCTCCTTAAAGTTCTAAACTATAGCATCACCCAGTCTCATGCTCTGTCCAGATTTCAGGTGGGATTTAAGAAGCAATTGGGGACTTCCATTAATGCTACCCTGTTATAACGTCCATCATAGTACTGTCGGGCAGTTTGTATGTCTCCCTTGACATGTCTAATGCATTTGACTGTGTGGTCAGGTCAGTGCTGTGGACTAAACTTCTTTGGATGAATATCCCCAGAAAACTGGTTCTTATGCTCCCTCTGCTGCACACAGGCACTATGCTGCGGATACATTTTACTCAAGGTGGCTCTCTTTCCTCAGTTATCAGATGTTATGTAGGATTAAAGCAAGGATGCAATTTAGCTCCGACCATTTGTAATCTATATGTCTGTCATTTGGATAAGGTGTGGCAGGGGACTGCTATTGCATCTGGTAGGCTTGAAAGTCTTACGTTGGACTGGCTTGTCTTTGCTGACAACTTCATTCTTTTCGATCAAACAGCCATGGACCTACAAAGCAAGTTAAATATATTCTATAAATATGCCATAGATAATAATATGCTACCCAACGGCACTAAGTCGAAAGTGGTGGTTGTTGCCAGGGGATGCAAACTCAGGACCATGCATTGGGTAATGGGACCAGAAAGCCTAGGTCTGGTAACATCTATGAAATATCCGGGTCATACCCTTAGTAATAACACTTCTACCGCTATGTGGATGGATACCCATATTGGAAAAATTAGGATTTTAACTCTTCAAATGAGTTGCGTATTTGCCAGATTGTATATATTTTCTATTATGCCTGCTGTACGCTACTATTTGGCTATGGTCGAACTGATTTTGCTTTATGGGTTGGACATATGTCTACCTGATGTAGGTGGTATGTTAAATACCATTCAAGGCAAACTATGGAAGGAAATACTACATTTAACTTGTTGAACAGTTAGTATCTATGTGCTTTTCATATGTTCTTAATATGTATATAATGATGGATGATCTATCTCTTTTTTTATTTCTGTGAAGTTGAAGATTTTAATTTTCATGTATGATTGTATGACATTGTGTAAGGTTTTTATTGTTTCTTGTAAAACCATAATCACAATACAAAATAAGCTGCTACCAATTACCATCCTTGACCCCAGCCCAATGGTCCTTTCCTCCACATCCCTCCATATTCCAATGTCTCACTTAATGTGGCCCCTCTAGACCAGATGTCTTCACCTAGCAACATCCCCCACTCCAATGCACTCCTTCTCCCTCAACCACTCCACCTTTTTACCCACCACCATCACTGTCTCCTATTCCCACCATCCTTTCTCACATCTATTCCCTCCATCTCTGCTCCCTGCCACATTCCTTTCTACCTCCCCATTTTTCACTCCCTCTTTGGCCCTGTGCCTTCCCTCTCCTCACTCCCTGGCTTTATTCTCACACTCTCTACCCTTCCACTTTACCCTCCCTCTCCACTATCCACTGCCTTCGATATCACAATACTTCACTTGCCCCTCCTCCATCTCAGCCATATACCCTCTATCGCTCTCTTGCCTCTTATAACTCTTTCGCTTACCCTCTTCTCCTGATCCTGTTCTCTCCCTGCTTCACCTTCCCCTCTGCCTCATCCAGCTAACATGCCACTCACACTTCCCTCCTCCACTTACTGTCCTCTCCACCATCCACTCTTCCGGCCTGCATTCCCTTACCATCCTGTCTCTGTCCTTTTTCTGTTTCCCCTTTTATTGCCTCCCCTCTGTTTACTGCCAAGTCTCTATATGAGCCTCTCGTCACTGTGCCCACATTACATCCACTGTCTCACCCTTGATCCTTTCTGCCTCCATTCCCTTACTCTCCTCTCTCACCCCCTGTCTGCCTCACCCCATGCTTTCAAACTCTCACCTTTCCCATTCCCTCTCTCCCCCTTGCCACTTCCCAATTCCCACTTTTCCCCTCACCCTTCAGCAACATTTGATTCTACTCTGACCTCACTCTCCAATGTCACCTCATCCCTCTGCCCCTTGCCCATCTCTCCATCCCAGCCAAAATCATTTTATATTTTATTCTTATTGTACATATAGTCAAGTAATGACTTTTTACAAAATTCCTATAAAAAGATACAATACATCGCTAAAACCAAACATTCAAGAAGAACATACATACATTTCAGAAAACGAACTCCACCAGAATTTGAAGTCTATACACAACACTACGGGTATCATTGGGCATCGCCCGGGTCTGTAGCTGAAACGTGTGCATCTGCTATAGCCTTGTGTATGTTTTATTGTGTCATACTTCCTATTTTTGAAAAATTGCAAAAACGTCAATCTCCTGAAATTGCCTATACTGATAGCACAGCATTGTATCCTGCTCCACCCCTCAGCAGGGCGCCTGGGTGGGGTTGGTCAAATTCCGCTAGCACCAGTACACCCCAAACTGGCATGCCGACCTTGTGTCCTAACATACTATTTTTGGAAAAGTCGCAAAATCAGCAATCTCCCGAAATCATCTATACTGATAGCACAGGGCCGGACACAGCCCTGTACAGGGCGAATGGGTGGAGTTGGTGAAATTTCACTATCACCAGTACAACCCAGACGGGTATGCCAACCTTGAGCCAGCGTTTCAGCCCACCAACTGCTATGGGGCTGGAGCCAACCCTGAACATACACACACACTTTCAAAAATATATAACAGATAAGGTCCATTTCATGAAACTAATTCCACCAACATTTAAAAAATATAAAAACAATACTTTACATCATAATACACGATACTGAGCTCATGCCCCGTAAAACACTCCCAAAGCTCCTGATTGAAAAATCTTCTGCCATCATTCCTATACTTAATGAAATGTTTTTCCCTAATAGCATTCAAATGTGTGCATTTAGCAAATAGGTATTTCATGGTTTTCATGATTGTTTCTCCACATAGCGTACAGTTCCTCTGATCATAGGAAATACCATTGCGCATGCCCGTAATTTCAAAAGTCGGCATACCATTGAATTTAATCAACATACATTTCCTGATAGTTGAGACCTGGGGATAGGCCCTCTGATATTTAGGTTTAGGTTGCCTTTCCACATTATAACATAAATATTCTTTGCTGTTTCTCTTCATTGCCAGTTCCACCCACAGCTGCTCTTAATCAATAATTTCCAGTGGTCTCTTCACTCTGTACTTGTTTTAGGAGAATTCCATTCCCATTATGCTGTTGCCAATTGGCTCAGTCTAGAATGCTTGGATCTTCTTTGCCCATCACAGACAGCTATTGTTCATAGGTGCATCACGTTTGGTACAGAACATATATATCACATGTAAAAGGGCAATGTGCTTCCATCTCACGTATTTACCGAATTTCCAATAGTAATTTTATTGCGATAACAGTGCCAACACTGGTTAGCCCACACTCAAGCATAATATAATCACAGGGTATCCTGCAGGGTAGCCTGAGTAGTTATTTTCATGATTTCCCATCCAATATCTTTAATTCTTTGATATATTTTTCCCCATACCTCCACTCCTTATGTCATGGGAGAGCTTATATTTGCCTGACAGATGGTAAGGACAGCATTAGCAGCATGGCCTCACATTTCTACCAATGAGTTTGCTCAGTGCACCTAATCGTTGATGGATCCTGTCATGCATATGGTCCCAATGTTTTTGCCATGTTTTGTTTATCAATAATTATCCCCAGATATTTGTATTTAGACACTACCTCAACTCGACTGCCATTCAGAATCCAAATAAAGTTACTTTTTCTCTTCCTGTCCTTCTTAAATTCCATTACCTTGGTCTTACTGACGTTGGTCTGTAGCCTATTCAGTGTACCACAATTTCCCAGTGCGCTCAACCTGTTTTGTAGCTCTGTGGGGGTATAATCCATCACTACAATATGATCCGCATACCCCAGCCGCGATACACAATGTGACCCATACTTAACCGCACTAGAACCCGGAGTGGCAAGGGCACAATGAAGATCTGCCAGATATAGCTTGTACAGGCTCGGTGCAAGTACACAACCCTGCTTTACTCCACGACAGGTGCCAAACCAGCCAGATAACCTCCCCTCTCCATCTAATCTGATGCAGACTCTAGTATTGGCATGTAGCCTGATTATCATCAATAGCATTCCTTTAGGGATTTCTATTGCATTCATATTATACCACAATTGGTCTCTAATGTTAGTATTTAATGCCACTGAGAAATCAATAAACGCTGCATCCACAGTTCAACGGCATCCACACCAAGTATGCTCTATCAATGATGTCAGTGAAATCACTATATAGACCATCAAGGACCCCTTTCTAAATACAGTCTGGTTTGTATGGATTATGTTGTTTACACTCACCCTTTCATAAAGTTCATTAGGCAAGACTCTAGAGAAGATCTTTCACGGTATATCAACACCGCAAATCATGTGATAATTACCGGGGGTACTTCGACATCCTTTTTTGTACACCGGCTCAGTTACTGTCTGTCCATGAGCTAGGTATTAAGACAGTATTACTAATGCAGCTCATCAGGTCATGCAGTACTTCTGCCCATTCCTCTGGATTATTTCTCACCAAGGCATTGCATGAGCAATCAGGTAGCGCTTCCCGAGAACAAACTCTTAATGATACCCATTAGTACCAAAGTCATAGGAACACCCGTCTACCACGCATCTTGATCAGGACATTGCATGGGGTAAGTAATGCCTGCAGCTGTTTTTCCTAGTGTATTGCCAATGTTATCTTCCCACTCTTTACTAGAGGTACCCAATATCAAGGTATACAAGTTATTGGCGTCCCTTATAATTTTCAAAAACCCTGTGGTATTGCCACTATTGGCACATGCTGCTAACGAGGGCCACATCACCTGCTTTTTACTTTTGAGGTGCCTTAGGCGCTTTTTCGTTCTTTAATCGCTGTTAGAAGATCATACATCTCTAGATTCCCCCTTTCCCTCCTATAAAGATTAAGCATGCGCTCGATGTCTTGTCTTAATGCCTTCTTTTCTGCTTGTATCTTTGCGTCATAACGATGTATATGACCAGAGCGAATGTTGCATAAAGTCCGGTTATCCTTTCTTTTTCGTGCTATGTATACCTTGAGGCATCATGTTTTCAAATCTACTGATACAGTCCCCGTTGCTGATTCCAAGTTTCCTATTATCGTAGACATATCAAGCAAGTCTGTTGGATGCTATATTACTAGCCCTAGCCAATTTGGGCACACTCCATTTGATGCAATTCCCGGCATGGTTAACAGATACCACACCATTGTTATTGTGTTCGTTAATTGTGTTTTTTATATCAAATAGTACACATAATGGGAAGTGGTCACTTTTATCACGATAAATGATACCCATGTCAATGACAAGAGGCAGCACAGCCTGGTTGACAAAGATATAGTCACAAGTGGAAGCACTCCGTCCATTTACCCTAGTGCATCTACGTGTGTCATCACCCTTGCAATTCCCATTGAGGCGCACAAATCCATATTTGTACAGTAGAATGGCCCATGTCATTCTCTTGGGATCATGTAGCTCCATAAGGGCAGGACCAGAGGACACATTTCCATTGCATACTTCCATGTGTGCAGGCATTCATGAATTAACCTCTCTGCATCAACCTATTTTGCTCTCCTCTCTCACCCCGTGTCTGCCTAAGCCCATGCCTTAACCTCTCCCCTTGCATATCTCCATTCTTCCCCTTGCCCATTCCTATTCGTCCCCTCACCCACTCATCAACATTTGATACTACTCTCACCTCGATCTCTCCAATGTCCCCTCATCCATCTGCCCCTTCCCCATCTCTCCATTTCTGCCACAATCTCCTCTGTGCCCCCACATCCCTTCCTTCTACTCTGTGCTCTCCTCTCTAATCCCTCTCCTCTTCCCACACTCCCCAGTCCTCTTGTGTCCCCACTCATATTTTCCCTCTTTTGACTGTCTTCATCTACTCCCCATTTCACTCACACAATCACTGCTCAACAGTACACCCTCACTCTCCCACTTCTGCACCTCTTCAGCTCTCCACCTTCTCCCCCCTTTGTTACTTCAACCCCCTCTGTCCTGCCACTCCATGTCCCTGCCACCCTTCCCCCTCTCTCCTCCTTGCACCTTACCTTTGCCCTACCTTCCATGATTGTCGTCCCAACATTCTCCCTGCTTTCCCCCCTTCCTCTCCCAATCCACTGCTCAATCCACTGCTCCCTCCTGCCCCTCCCCAGACATCTGCTCAACACCATTCCACTCTCCCTTGTCTGCACATTCCTTCTGCCCATGCCCCCTATTATCCCCTGCCCTAAAATGCTCCCCCTTCCGTCCACATTCTCCCCACCACCTCACCCTCTCCCCCTCTCCCCCTCTCCTTTCTTCCTGGTCCCCTCTGCCCAGTCTGCTTGTATCAACCACACTCCTTTCCCACTCTTCCCCATGCACACATGCCTACCTGCCCCTTCTCTTCCCTTTCATCTCGCTTTCCTCTCTCATCCCTCTGCCCTAACTCATCCATTCCTCATCCTACTGCTCTTCCTCCCCCTCTCATTCCTTTTACGCTGTATCTCCCTCAAACCTATTTCTCCTCTTCTCTCTGCCCATCTTCCCCATCCCCCTTCCTACTCTGCTACTTTCTCTCACACACCATGTTCCCTCCCCTTTGTCTTACCCACTCTCCACTCCCACTCCGGTATCTCACTTACTCATAATTCCTCCCCAACCTCCCTCACCCCTGCTTTACTCTGCCCCATCTCCCAACCCCCAATACCATTACCCCCTCCCAACTTTCTTATAGTGTCATCTTTTTACTCTACCTCTGCCTACAAAATAGGATTTGGGTGGATGAACAAAAAAGGGGGGACTACTGCGTCTCACCATTGGCTGCCTCACCCCCCCTCGCTGAAGACCCCTCACCCAGGTGATCCTCCCACACTGGTCCACCCCCAGGGTCTGGATCAAAAGGTGATGGCCTTGCCATCTGATGTGGCCACCTGAGAGACAGAGAGATCGCCGGGGACTAGCGGGTGAAACAACCTCTGGTTTCTCACACCACTCACCTCTCTGCACCCACCTTCCCCTCAACTTTCATTCCCTTTTCCCCTCATCCTACTTCCACATGTAATACTCTTTCCCTTTTCCTTTTCAATATCTCACAATCGTACTCCCTACCCCATCCCACAATTCCCTATTCTGCATTTATGTCATGCCTCTTTTCCTCTCGACATTCCCCTGTCCCCTTCCCATCCCCAGCCCCTTGGCCCCACAAACCCTCTCCACTACTCCTACCCACCACCCATCTTCATTCTCCATAACCCTTTCTCACTAATGCCCCCTCTCCTCCATCATACTCTATCCCTCCCCTTGTCATCTTTCCCATACCCACCCTCTCACTACATCCTTTCCCCTTCTTTCTTCTTTCCTTCTTCTCGCTCTCCCTCGTTCTCACCCCTTTCCTCACTCTCCTTGCCCCACTCATTCCTCCACCCTTCACCCTTATCATGCTGCCTACCTTCTAAGCCTCTTATTCCATGTATCTACTCTCCCCCTTGTTCCCATCCACATTCTCGCCCATCGCACTGCTCCCCCCAACCACTCTCCCTCGACTAACAGCTTGTGCATCTGTCTCCCCTTCCCTCTACCCTTTATCATTCTCCTCCCCATTCCTGCTCCCCTCGGCCCACCCTCCCCTCAACTCCCTTCTCCCTGCTCATCCCTTGCTCTACCTTCCAGTCTCGCACTGTCTCATCTCTCATACCCATTTCTTAATTCCATCCACTACCTCTCCTCTCCTCTCTTTTCTTCTCTTTACCAGATCTGCAGCCCATTTCCCCATTTCCCCTTCCATATTAACTCTTGCTGTGCTCCACCATCCAATTTTGCTCTTTACACTCGGCTCTCTCCCATCTTTCCACTGTCCCCGTGCCTCCATTTCCCCTCACCTCACTTCCACATTCACTGATTCTCCCATCCCTTTTTCTTTTAACTTTCCCATCCTTTTACATTCTCATCTCTTCCAACCCCTTGTCTGGCACCTTTCTCCTTTCTCCTTTCTCTTACTCATGCCCTCACTACCCCTCCCCATTTCTCTTTTATCTTTCCCCTTTCATTTTCCATCTCCTCCAGTCCTTCTTCCTTCTCCCCTCTTTGCCCATTTCTGCCACGTAGACCTTGTCTCTGTCCCTCCTACCCTGTCTCCAAACCCACTACCACTCCTCAATCTTTCCTTTCACCTACCCCACTGTATACCCCTTCCATTTGCCTTCCTGACCTCCTCATCTTTATCCCCCTGTCCATGTGCTTGCCTCTCTTCTCGCCTGGTCCCTTAATTTCCACTTCCTTTCCTCTACGCCTCTCTCCCCTCAAATCCCCTTCCCTCCATCTTGCATCTATCTGCCCTTCCCCTACTCTCTACCTCTCTCTTGTGCACAATGCTCCCCCTCTCTTCACCACACCCTTGTCACTATTCCCCTGCCACTTCCCACTTCTCTCCTCCCCAAGTTCCCCACCTCGCTCATCTCCTCAAACCCTCTTCCCACCCCTCACCTGATTCCTCCATTTTACACCCTCTTCATACCCTTTATCCTATTTCCATCACCCATTTAACTCTCTCCCAACCATGCTCACTCCTCTTCTCTCTTCTGCCTTCCTTACTCCATCTTACCTTTTATCCACTGCACACATCTATATTCAACATCATAGCACAACATCTCCCCCACCCCTTTAGCTGATAGCCCCTTTCTCCTTTTCCATTCTGATTCTTACCCCTTTGCCCTTGCCCCCTCCCTCCTTGTTTTTCTTTCTCCTCTTCCACCTTTTCCACTCCTCTCTCCACTTGACCCTAACACCATTATTCCCTTTCCCCATCCCTACTCCCACACATTCAGTCTTGCCCCCTGTGGCGAGTTTGAGGAAGGAGTAGGACACAACATGCATGTTTTTGAGTGCTTTTATTTTAAATAAAGGAAAATGCCTATCGTGCTCTATAGCTATAGGGAGTTTCCCTACCTACCTAAATTAAACTAGGTTGCTTGTCTTTCGTCAGGAAGTCAAAAATCAGAAATGTACTCAGTCTGAACCTAAAGCTATCTGACCCTACCACTAATACTACTAACCAAACTGTGTGCTCTCTCTTCTGATGACCTCCCCTTTGGCTTTTTGTCTTGCAGCTTCTTACAGGGTCTGCAATAGGTCAATGTCTCTTGTATCTCCAGAACCACCCCTTAAAATTATCTTCTCTCTTAATGTACTGTCTCTTTCATGAGCTCCTGCAGCTTTTCCCAACCTTTGGTGGGCCTTCATTTTACTGATCAAGTGACCCTTAATATTGCTCCCTTGCATACAGTCTCTTAAATGCCCCCCTTTCACTTTTCGGAAGTTGTTCTCCAACTTATTAGTTTTGAAATGTCTTCATCTCTGAGATGGCTTTATCAAGTTGCTTCTTTCTTGGTGTACTTCACTGTGTACTCCCAACTCCAAATGTGTTTCACAATATTTATTAAAGGGGTCTCCCAACTCTTTAACAATTGTCTCTATTGAAATCACTTCATGGGGTTTTCTCGCCTTTCCCCCACAATATTTGTTCTACTCTTAATGTTTCAAAACCTTTTCCTTGCTTTAGGCTTTTGAATATCTCCACAGATATCAGTTTCTGCTCACTCGTTATTCCACTCCTACACAATCATAGTCTCTCTGCAAATTTATTCACTCTCCCGGTGACTAGCCGCTCCTCCATCACACCCCTGTACCTGCATCAACCACAAGTGACTTTGCGGGACCCAGCTCACGCTCAAGTAGGTCAATTTCCTCTAATTTGCTTTTGTCTCTCAGTTTCTCAGTTGCTCTGATCTCAGATTTTCTGCAACTGACTGCGTTCCCAAAATGATGGCTTGTGGAAGCTTTACTTCCTTTCATCCAGGTTTCAGCATAGTTAGGAGGGCCCCAGACCCTCCACGGCACCTCTGTGGTCACACAAGCTCTACGAACGGTATCTGTGCATCCGCCCTGACAACAGTTCTCTTGCTGTCTGCTACAACAGTCCTCCGGCATCTCCGAATTGCCTTCCCTTCTTCTCAGAGTGCCATCAGTGCTGCAACTGCACTCAGTTCTGTCTCTCCTAGGCATTCTGACCTCAGGGGTCTTCTCCTGAATGTACCATTCTTTCTCCCCAATGTTGGCCTCCTCGTCCTGTTTTCATACTTATTTCTTCTTAAAGTGATATTTCCTTTATTTTCAGATAACGTGTTGGTTCCCACATTACCTACAGCCAAACAGACCGAGGACACTGTGTTTTGGATGCAAGATGACCCATGCATGCAGATAAAGTGTCCTGCAAATGGAGTTCCATTTGGGAATGGGAGGCCTTGTCTTCTTAGGGGGAGTCACTCCCAGTGAGGTCCCACTTGCCCAGACCCCTAGGGAGGGTCTTGTAGAGAGGGCTTACCTCCCAAGCCTCAAAGGGTGTGGCTTCCCCTTGGGGAGAAGGGAAAACTACTCCCAATTCATCACACCCGTCATACAAGACAACATCATTCTCTGACTTTCTACCTCGTCTACATCTCCTCCCTCCATCCCTATGTCCACTTTCTCTTTCATCTCACCCAGTCCTATTGTTCTCTCCCTTCTCGTCTCTGACTCCATCAGTCCCTCATCCCATCATCCTCTCCCCTCTTAATCATCTATGCTATAATTTCTACCTGGGCCCCACACCCCCTCTCATCTGCCTGCTCCATTGCCCCAATCACTTCCACCTTCCCTCTGTCCCATGCCACCGCTTTCCTCCATTTCACTCTCCACCTTCCCTATTCACATGTCCCCCTCTCATCCCAACCTCCTTTTCACCATCTCACTTTCCCTCATTCCCACACTCCCTCACTAATCAAAACAGAAGCATTTCTTTCTCTCTTGATTCTAAAGTAAATACATGCATGAGTTTCTCAAATTTGGAGAACAGAATGTTTTTCTTATATTAAATGTATTTGTTTCCCTTTGTTTACAACCTGTTTGTGCTCACCATGACAACTGCATGATTCGGGACGTTTTGGGGGGCATTTTACATTAAATGGAAATTTCATGTAGTAGCCCACCAAAGTTAGCACTGACACAGCTTGGATACACTGCATGCAAGTATAAACATTCACAAACCAGAGTGCAAACTTGCCAGTACACCTCACTTTTGACCTCTGTTTTGTGAATAAATTTAAACCACGTGAAAAGTATGCCTTGTAGATGGCATTTACTATTGGATTCATATGGAATCCACCTGACATGTAGCGGTTGGTATGTCAACGTGGAATACATAATAATCCATTTGTTTTATGCCTGCATAAAAATTTCATAGAGGTGTAAAGCAAAACGCATGGAAAAGATGCCATGCCTGCTGCCTTGTTACTGCAGGAAAATGTGGTAGAGAGGGAAATGGAGGCGTAAAAGCTTTAAGCCTCACTTTTACTCTTTCATTTCCTGTACCACCTCATTTGAAATGAGGCCATAGTACTTATTGATACATGTCAGGTCTGTATCATTAGTTATTTTAGTTCTGTTAGGGGTTTCCAACACTGGTACCTTTGTTGATTCCTTTGGGTAGTTTGGCATTTACTCTCAGTTGATTAGGCCCTGAAACATTATGTGCGCAGAAGAAGTGTTCCCTAATTTAGCATGGCTGTGACAGAGCAAGCAACTGATTGGAGAAGAGAAGGGCTGGTAGCTGATTGAAGAATTTTGGATCTTGGAGATAGGACTGGCATCATAAAACTGCCTTTCATTGTCCTTCCTAAGCAGGAAGGTCTTGCATTTCTGAAGCACTAATCTTTGAGGCTTAAGCAGGAAAAATGGAGCAGTGGTTTGAGGAAGAGAACTGAAAGTTCAGCTCTGGGACAAGGCAACCAGACACTTTGGTGGGAGCGCAGCGCTCTAGTGATTTACAAGAAACTGATCAGAGTTTCCTTTGGTCAGATGGGTGAATTTAATTAGTTGCTTTAAAAAGTTCTAGTTTAGGTATTTAGCAAGTTAGTGATTCGGCAGGAAGCGCGCTTCACTCCGTGTGAAAAAGAAAGGATTGAATGCTCAGTAAATTGAGGGTAATCCTTGTGCGCATCTGCCAGCAACGTTACAGTTTTTCTTCTCTGTGCATATCTGATAAGAAAGCATCTTCCACGGGCACCGTTTGGGAAGAGACAGTTAACGCTGTTCCACTTGTGCGCATGCGTCGATGGATCAGTGTAAGATCAACTTCTGCATTGTGAAGAACAATGAGCTGTGCAGCGCCTGGGGAAGATTAGTGTCCCTTTGTGACAGGATAGGCTTAAAGTTTGCGTGTTGAGGCAGAGATAGCGTTCCCTGGTAACACGCTCATACAGAGCTGCCACCCGAAACAGCAGGAGTCTTGTGGGTGTTGCAGGCTCATTTTACATGAACTAGACATTGGCGAAAAAATGAAGTAAATGACTCACATTTGCTTTTTGTTGAAGTTTAACTTTCTTTGCTGAAAATACAAAACCCATAAATTGATATTCAAAGGCAACTAATTACATTGCAAGATGAAGTAGCAAGAAATTAATAATAAAATACTGAATTATCTATAAGGGAGTACGTGTTAGGAAATTGAGTAATATTAAGAAATATTTCCTAAATACATTTGACAGAGGAGTTAGGACTGGATAGCTTCTTTTAGAATTTTGGTCACTAAGAAGACTAAGGGAATTTCAAAAAGACATGAGTCAACCTCAGCTGAAGCATCTTTTGAAGAGAATCTTTTTGTCTCACCTTCTTACCTCCCAGCCCATCGAGGAGGGATAGCAGGTCTAAAGAAATACCATGGTTTTAGAACGGTGGGGTTTGTTCCTCATAGCAGAAATAACCTTGTTTCTTGTTTTCTCATCCTCTTCAGATTTCTTTACTAAGTTGAATACTGAAGTCTTTTTATTTTATCCACTTCCCCTTTACCTCTGGAACGTTGGGACTTCTGCTGTTAAAGTAATCAGTAGTTGAACAAACATCTTGTTGGGTCTGTGGGGTTCAGCAGCTCCCACGGACATGAACATTAGGGTTGGACAGAATCAAAGGCCATAAGTGAAGTCTGCCTGAGCCTCTTCAGAGATACCACGGCTGAGGTAGGGGAATTGATTACGCAGTTAAGGGATGAGCTAAGAGTGGCCCATCTGGAGCATCCCTAGTTAACTAGGAGGGTAGAAGAGTTAAGGGAAAAGATGTCCCAAATGCAGGTGCTCTCAGACAACAGGTTTTGTATGCTGGAGATCGGGGGAGCCTCCAGTTTTAGTAAGAGAAGAAGCAAGGGAGGATCCAGGCTCTGGGAGAGCAGCAGTAGGGTTCTTTCCTGTACCTGTTCTTCTGGCACCTCCAGTACATTTTGGTGGGGATCCAAAGAGGTTTCAAACGTTTATGACCCAATGCGAGTTACATTTTCCATATATACCTCATCAGTAGGGAGGAGCTGTGCCTCTCTAAGAATAGTGAGCAAGGGGTCCACGTCTGGATTCCCCTAGTAACTTAGGGTGAGACCCAAAGTTACTCAAAGATGCAAATTAACAAGGGGGGTCCTGGGAGTCCCTCTGCCAGACATTAGTCCTGGTTGCGAGAGACTCACCCTAAGTTACTAGGGGAATCTAGACCTGGACCCCTTGCTCACTATTCTTAGAGAGGCACAGCTCCTCCCTACTGATGAGGTCCAACCAGACCGAAACACGTGTCTGGGGTTTCTGTTGGTACTCTTGTTCAGAGGAGAATTGCCTAGCATTTCGGTGCTGGACTGCCCCAGGGCAGGTCAAAGACTGATATGTTTGGGATATTTCTTCTCTGTGAAAGATAGTGAGCTAAAGACTCTGGGTAAGTCTCTCGTAACCAGGACTAATGTCTGGCAGAGGGACTCCCAGGACACCCCTTGTTAATTTGCATATTTAAGTAACTTTGGGTCTCACCCTAAGTTACTAGGGGAATCCAGACGTGGACCCCTTGCTCACTATTCTTAGAGAGGCACAGATCCACCCTACTGATGAGGTCCAACCAGACCGAAACACGTGTCTGGGGTTTCTGTTGGTACTTTTGTTCAGAGGAGAATTGCCTAGCATTTTGGTGCTGGACTGCCCCAGGGCAGGACGAAGACTGATATGTTTGGGATATTTCTTCTCTGTGAAAGATAGTGAGCTAAAGACTCTGGGTAAGTCTCTCGTAACCAGGACTAATGTCTGGCAGAGGGACTCCCAGGACACCACTTGTTAATTTGAGGATTTTGCATGGAACATTGCTTTAATTTTGTGAATTCTGATAATGAGAACTATGAAGGTAGGTTAAGAAACTTGGGCCTGGCAGATGGTGGTGGTTTGGATCATTCTATTGGTGCAGATATAGGTGTTTTAACGGAATTTTACAGAGACTTTGAGGATGTCTTTGATGGGATTGAAGTAGGAGGTTTGGCTCCTCATAGGCCTTATGACTGTAAGATAGATTTGGAAGATGGGGAAACCTTGCCTAGCAGTAGGGTGTATGCATTGACAGAAAAGGAGAATGAGTATTTAAAAGAGTGTCTAGGGGAAAGTCTAGCTATAGGTTTTATTAGGCATTCACAGTCCTCAGCAGCTTCACCCCTGTTCTTTGTTCCGAAGAAGGATGGGAAGTTAAGAACTTGTATTGATTACTGTTCCTTAAATAAGGTTACCATTAAGAATTGCTACCCTCTGCTTCTGATTTATGAAATGTTGGATCGAATTCAGGGGTCAACCATTTATTCTAAATTGGATTTAGGGGGGGGCTACCACATAGTCAGAGGGAGATGAATGGAAGACTGCATTTGAAACCATATTCAGATAGTTTGAGTAACAAGTAATGCCTTTTGGATTCTGTAATGCTCCTGCAGTGTTTCAATTATTTATCAATGATGTTTTGAGGGAATACATATTTATTTATTTATGTATTGTTCGCTTGTTAGGCGATTATAGAGGAAATACATTCTGTTTCAAAGTGCCCACATGGCAACAGGGAGGGAACATGGGAAAGCAGTACAATTAAATACAACAACAAAAAAATACAGGGGTACGGCCAAACCTATTATGCCTTGTGAATATTCAAAAAGTGCAAGTGTGTGAAGGAAGCGGGCAATGGGGTAGGTGCTGTGGTGTCTGTGCTCGAGGGTGAGCCGCAGATTAAGTGCAAGGCATGGTAAGTGCTGTTCGGCCAGGAGGCGCGTTGGGAAGAAAGTGTTAATCTCCAGTTTGGATGGTGTGCCAAGGCAAGTGCTGAAGGAAGGCAGATGCTGGGGAGATTAGGTTTGAATGGTTAGAGGCCTGATGGATGCATAAGGGTCCAAGAAACCAATCACAGCAACTGTGTGATTAGCAGAGGATGGAAGAAGGGAAGGAGGAGGAAAAGAGGAGAGTCTTTAGGTGGTTTTGGAACTTCAGAAGGTCCTGCTCAAGATGCACAGGGAGAGGCAGGCTTTTCCAGAGGAGGGATCCAGCTGAGTAAAGGGAGCAGCCTCCGGCTCTCTGTTTAGCTAAACGCTTTACACACAGAGAGTTGATGGCAGTGGAACAAAGTTGTCTAGAAGGAGAGTATTTGGTAAGAGAGAGTTGCAGACAGAGTGTTCCCTGGCCCCAGACAGCCTTGTGAATTATGCAGAGGAATTTGAATTTGGGCAGCAACCGTGAGCCAGTGGAGACTTTTCAGGGCAGGAGAGATGCAGTCTCTGGGCCTAAGGCCAAAGATAGGTCTTGCTGCTCTATTCTGGATTAGCTGAAGTGTTTGCAGAGTGTAAGAGGGTAGATTGGGAAACATTGAGTTTCTGAGGGAAAGTGAGAAATGGGAGAGTTTATTTGAGAAGGAACAGTTGGAAGTGGGACTTCTTGCAATGTCCTGTGTGTGAGGGAGGAAGGATAAAGAGGAGTGAAAGATGACCCCAAGGTTTGTGGCTTCAGAAGAAGGAGCAGTGGAAGAGCCCAAGGTTGGAGGCCAAAGAGAAGGGAAGAAGGAGGTGGCAGGGATCCCAATTGCAAGGATCTCAGTTTTGCTGACATTGACAGTGATCATTGGAAGAGCACCAAACATGGATGGCCGATGGGCAGTCAGGGATGAAGGAAGGTGTAAGTGAGTCAGCAGGAAGTTTGAAAAAGAGTTAAATGTCATCTGAATAACACTGAAAGTTGGGGGAGGAGGAGATGAGGCGTGGTCGTTGTGCAAGATAGATGTGAAAGAGCCAGGGGGAGAGGATAAATCCCTGGGGCACACTGCAGGTGAGAAGGAAGTAGGAGAGGAGAAGGTGTCCAGGTAGACATGGGAAGAGCGGTCATTTAGGAAAAAGTCAGCCATTCCAGTACCTGTTCCAAGATACCAAGGGTATCATGGAGTCTGTGTATGGGGATGGAATGGTTGATGGTGTCAAAGGCAGAAGAAAGGTCAAGTGGAATGAGGACAGCTGGGAATTGGAGTCCATGGATGCAAGCAGTTCTTCAAGGTGTTCAGAAGAGTAGTTTCTGTACCTCTGGATGCTCGGAATCCAGATTGATGATCATGGAGACCACCAACAAATTTAGCATGCGAGTTGAGTTGGGGCAAGACCAGCTTTTCCAGCAGTTTCCCCGGGAAGGGGGTGATTGAAATGGGCTGGTTGGTGGTTGGACAGATAGGGTCTGGTGAAGACTGTTTCAATAGTGGGTGCACAATAGAGTGCTTGAGGGATGGGGGGGAAGAGCCAGTGGTGAAAGAGTGGTTGTGGAAATCAGCGAGTGCCGGGGCAAGAGAGCAATATTGTCCTTGAAAGTTCTGGATGAGCAGGGGTGAACCTGTTTGGAAAGAGCCTTCATAGAGTGGACATCTCTGGTAACTTCTTCATGTGTGACAGGGGTGAAGGAGGAGAAGGTGGAAGGAGGGGGGAGGCAAGGGTGTGTGGGATAGGTGAGGTGGGTGAGTAACAAGGGTGTTCAGGATGTCCTAAACTTTGGTGGCAAAGTGTGTGGCCAGTGCATTGCAAAGTGCCCGGGAAGCAAGAGGGTTAGGATGAGACTGCAGAAGGGTTGGCTAGCTGCCTGCTGATTTTGAAAGGCTAGCCATGTTATTGGATGCCCCTGATACCCATGCATGAATGTGGGCCCTTTTCTTGGCACGGATGGTGAGTCTGTATTGCCTTTGGAGCAGGCAGCAGTTCAGTTTGTCAGGGGGTGTACCTGAGGTTTGCCACTTCCATTCCGCTGCTCTGCACTTTCATTTTGGGGATGCAAGTTTGGAGTCATACCAGTTGTTACGCTTAGAGGCAGGTTTCAGGCAGATCCTCATGACTGGGGCATGTATGTCAAGGGGAATTGGTGATTGCTGAGTGAAGATAGCTGAGAGCAAAGTCTGAGGTGGAGTATGAGGTATGGGGGTAAGTGGGATGAATGTAGAGGCAAAGACAGAGGCTGACATTCGTTTCATCGGGTGAATGGACAAGAGCGAGGTTGGCAGGGTTTTTGTGGGTGCTATAGGAGGGCCAACGGGACCCAGGTGGGAGGAGAGGAGAGCATGGTCTGACCAGGAGAGAGGGGTGACTAGAGGGGGAGGGACCAAGAGGTCAGAGTGGATGATGGCCTCCAGGGTGTGTCCAGCTGAGTGGGTTGACTGGAGGACATTTTTTAGTCATCTATATTGATGATATTTTAATCCTCTCCCAATATTTAGAACAGCATCAGGAATATGTTAGAATAGTTTTGGAAAGATTGTGTGAGAATCATCTTATCGCTAAGTTAGAAAAAAGCCAATTACGTAACAAAACAGTAGAGTTCCTTGAGTTTGTAATCTCTCCTCTAGGTCTGAAATGGACAGAAAGAATGTGCAGGCATTGAAGGAATGACTGACTCCTACTCGCGTGAAAGAAGTTTAAAGTTTTATGGGATTCGCTAATTTCTATAGGAGATTCATTGAGGGTTTTTCTCTAATCATTCCTCCTATTACTAAATTTAAAAAAGAAAGGTTTTAAGGAAATATTTATTTCTGGTCCCATTTTGTTGCACCCTCATCCTTCTAAAGACTTTTGTGTTGAGGCAGATACTACAAAATTGGCCACGGGAGTAGTTTTGTCGCAGCGACATGACAAGAATGTGCAGTTACACCCTGTGGCATATTTTTCGAAGAAATGTACAAGTGTAGAAAGTAAGAAATAGTGGTGTGATTGGAATTTTAAGAATCTCATGAAATGAATGAATATTAAGGACATTTTAAAATGAGTTTTAAATTTGCTATCAATTGAGATTCTGTATGTGTATGTATATGTGTTTGTTGTATATACAATGCAGAAAGGATAAAAGTATATTAAATAAAATTGAAATTGAAGAATGTAATTACATAATAATGCAAAGAGAACTGTTGGCAATAAAGTCAGCTTTTGTGGAATAGCCACATTATTTGATAGGGGCCCGACATACCGTAACAGTTGACACCGACCACAGAATTTATTTTTTTTAAAAATCAGCTAAGACTTTATCTCTAAGGCAACTACGTTGGCCTTTGTTTTTTGCTGATTTTGATTTTGTTGTGACGTTCAGGTCAGGTAAATTGAATGGAAAGGAGATGCTCTATCGAGGCAATTTCCTGGAAGTGAGCCGGAGGTCAAGATCAGCCCAACACTGTTAATATCTGAAGAACATTTTGTTTCGGCTAACACCTCTAAGCGTGAAGATCTAAAGCAAGAAATTCAGTGGAGTATGACCATGGAGCAGATCAAGGAATAGGCATGGCAAGATTCTGTTCAACCAATTTCTTTAGGGTTACCCTATATTGGAACCAGGTTATTTCTTCTGAGTGAAACATTGCAAGAAAGGATTCTACAAGAATCTCATGAATCAGGTTTCGGAAGGTGCTGAATTTAGTGCAGAGGCATTTCTGGTGGAAGACTATGAGAGAAGACGTGTTGAATTTTGGGAAGACCTGCAAAGTCTGTGCGAAATCAAAAATTGTGAGTGGCAACTCTGTGGGATTATTGAAGCCTCTACCTGTCCCACTGAGTCTGTGGCCTAAAGTATCTTTAGATTTTATTGTGGATCTTCCAGTGGATCAGGATTGTTCTACCATTCTTGTTGTGGTGGATTGTTAAACCAAAGAAGCACATTTTATTCCTATCAAGGGATACGCCACTGCATATAAAGTTGCACAGAGATTTCTACAGGAAGTTGTTAGGCTGAATGGATTGCCTAGTCAAGTGATTTCAGATTGGGGGTCGCAGATTATTTCCAGGTTCTGGTGAATCTTTTGCAAAGAACTCAGGATTGAAATTCAATTAACCTCAAGATATCATCCAGAGACCAACGTCAAAATTGAGCAAGCTAACCAGGAATTAGAGAAATATCTACAAAGTTACTTGCAGGGGAACAACGGTTGGATAGATCTTCTTTGGATGGCTGAATTCATTTATAACATCTCAAAGAAAGATTTGATTTCTTTGTCCCCTTTTTTCTGTAGCAGAGGAGAGAGCAGAGCTGAAGAGGATTAGGAGCAAGAGGAGGAGATAAGAAAAGAAGGCTAGGGGAACAGCGTATCCCATTCTTTTTACTGAAAG
Organism: Ambystoma mexicanum; assembly: GCF_040938575.1. Classification (NCBI taxonomy): domain Eukaryota; kingdom Metazoa; phylum Chordata; class Amphibia; order Caudata; family Ambystomatidae; genus Ambystoma; species Ambystoma mexicanum. Next base: position 712,261,168 of record NC_090924.1, on the reverse strand, counting down.
GAATGACTGCAAAGTAATTTGCAAAGTAATTCCTTCGAAAACAATTATCAAAATATATAGAGGGGGCAGTAAGGGATTGAAAGGTGTGGGGAGGGACTTGGATAGAGAAAGGGGGCTTAGGAGGAACCTCCCCAAATTGATGTAAATTTCTTCAAGGTAAATCCTGTAAGTAAAACAACATAGAACTGGGGAAGAGACGGTAAAGGGGGAGACCCTTCTTGCTGCTCCGTCCTTCGGGACATTTATTTGCCTAAATTTTGCGAGAACAAGGAAGTCTTTGCAAGTAAAAACTGGACAGGAACAACTCTTTCTTGTTGCTGGACTTTAACCATAAATATCAGAGAGAACAGCAGAATGTATCTGCATGCAACCAGAGAAAACAAAGTGCATAAAGCAATATGGAGACATGCTCAAAATCAAAATGGTCACTATTGAAGAGAATGTAACATATATGTATAACATTTATTTACTTTGGCAATATGTGCTTAGCTTATCATGCCCATAAAATACCTGTCATTACAAGTGTATTGATATCTGGGTGGTAAAATCCTCCAGATACAACCAAACTGTATTACTGTTACTGCCACTTGGTCCGGTGGTATTACTGCCAGATTACAAGTGGCAGTAACAGTATAAGTCCCCAGTTTTTTTAGTGTATAGGACTCAAGGTGGCATTTTCGGTAGAATAAACATAGCAGTTATCCCGCCATGGTAATTCCCCCAAAAATGGGAAGAATGTCAGCAGATTTACCTCCAGCTCATAGATGGAGGTGAATCCTCCAACTTTCCACCCACATCATAGTTGTGTGGTGTGGTAATGCGGCTGAATATGGTAATACCTCCACCCAACTCATAATGAGGCCTTTACTGGAAGCCGGAGAGAGGAAAATATAGGATGAGGAAAAAGCGGTGTGCAAACTCAGTGTGGAGACTAAGAAAGAGCACATGGTCAGAGGTGGGAAGAGGGGATGTGGAACTTTGATAAAGGAATGATGAGGGAGAGTGATGGGTGAATATGGGAGAGAGTGGTGAGTTCGGAGTAGAGAGCTTGGGATGTGACAGAGTTAAACATGGCTGGTGAATGGTTTGGGGTTGCGAGAAAAAGAAAGGATGGGGTGGAGTTGAGAAGATGCCAAATGAAGTGTCGAGAGAGATTCGTAAGACGGGATGTGGCGGTAAAGGAGGGTGAAGGATGATGTAATAGATGGTAGGGAGGCAATGGGTTGGGTGAGATGAGTCCTAAATTAAGTAGTCGTTTTAAAAAAAAAACGACTGCAAAAAAGATCGATTTAAAAAACCGCTCCGTGACTGCATGGAGAAATCTTTGTAGAATGAACTATCATTCCCCTGCTACACACCAGTGGGCACAAGGGCTGAAATCGGCATCGAGGGAGAGGAGGTAAGTTTCTGTGCATGTGTGTGTTTGTGTGTGTTAGGTGTTTGTGTTGAAGTGGAGATAGGGGAATCTTGGGTGGGCAAGGGCAGAGGCTGAGTGTGGGTGCGATTTCTCGCCGTCCATAACCAGTACAAGAGGGACCCTGCAATAACTCAGACAGAAAAGAGCCGAGTTAACATTACTTTATTAATGCACAAGCATTCGCGAATGGGCAGCAAGTTCAAACGTCTCGCAAAGCAAGTCGTCAAAGTGCCGCCCTTTGCCCTGCACATCGTGGTCCTTTTATACCCATCTGTTTTACATTGTCATACATTGCTGCACATAGATTATGTCCACCACAAGGCGGTTCCTCCCAGTCATGACTTTGCATCAAGGTCAACAGTTCAACATCTGCTATTGTGGTTTCCTGTTATCTGTTATTCGCTCTCTCTCGTGCCCTTCTGTGTATCTCTGTGCACGAGGCTGTGCTTACTCATTCCTTCCCCACCCGTAATCTGCAGATAGTTTTAGCAGGCTCAACATGCTTCGACATACAGTGACCAAACACAATTCTTCTGTTAAAACAAGTTCTTGCCAGGTCAGCAGGTCTTAAACGCCGCTGTATAAAGAGAATGCCTCTTCTTTTAACAAAGGGTACATTCTTTTAACGCATATGATGATTAGTACAAACTCCAAGTGTGAGCACAACATTACATATGTATGCGTACCTTCAATCCACCCTTTGCTCACACTTGAGCATCAATCTAAACAGTCCTAGCATAAGCAGATGGCAGGAAAGCAACATCATCACATACTGTATGTACCATAATCTTCTCCAGGCCTCCCATGTCAAAAAATTCCTGTTGTACATGGCTTTTATCCATTGGATTTAGGCGCGTTATGCTGGAAGAACACATGGAAACACAGCACGACACACATACCGGGAAACATTGGATGCAGAGACAAATTCCTACAACTATTGCCGCTAGAACCAGTATAGGCGTAAGAAGTTGCCATCCAATTTCTTTCAGGAGCTTCATCCACCAGCTATCTCCTTGTGATGGTGATAGGGGGAGGAGGTTCTCTTACTATCTGTACCATAGCAGGTGCAAGCCCGATTCCCTCAGTTTTGATTTTATAGCGTATCTTTTCCTTTAGAAGGGTTTTGTTCTCTCCTCTAACATAACAAGCGGTATTTGGTATCATGTATTGCTGTGCTGACACTATTCTCATGTAAATTAATGTACACCCGGCATCCTCAGTAACTGGCGATGCGTACACTGGGATGCCTTCACTGCTATGTCGGGGCATGTGGGTGCAGATCCAGCAATCAGTTTTATTCACTACCCCATATGTTGTGTTTATTATCTTCACGTATTCATTTTTAGCATAGTCTTCCGGGTCGTGTTGGTCATAGGCATCTCGATTCCTGCTCTTGACCCAATCTGTTCTCCCTGTTTCATTTGACTCGGGCAACAGGTTCTTTAATTCATATCTAGATGGATGTTCCAGATACCAGAATATTATGGCAAATGCTATTAGTACTACTATCGTGCATACAGAAAACAAAATTTTGCCTCTTGTGGTACAAACTGGTATTTTCCTCTTACCTTCTGTGTTTGAGGAGCATACACTTATCCGTTCAGGGACTAAACCAGCATACACGGGTGTAGACATAGTTCAGTATATGGCTCAGTATACAGCGTATATCAGTTGCAACCTAGCGATATAGCAATATCCCCTATTTAAAGCACCAGTGTCCTTATTACTCTAATAGTGGTAGGTCTCACTGAAAACCTTCATCCGATCTGTCCCACGTCTCGTAGTGCCTGTCCCAGGAGGGGAACGCCGAAGGCCCTTCAGGCTACAAGCCCGTCGTCTTCAGTAAGGCACAATTCTGCTAAAACCAACAAGAGAGTCCAAATGTTCATCTCCCTAATGATCAAAGTTCAAAACAGTGTCCTTACACGTTGCTTGGCACATACACGTCACGGGATCGGAGGCGATGGGCACACCTACTAGTGGCATCTGGCAGTACTGTTGCAACCTGGGGTTGGTTGGTTCCCTTTTCTGGATCCACGTGGTACCAGTGCGATTTGCCATCAACTTTTACCGCAGTTTGTGTTGCGAGGAGAACCTGAAACGGGCCCCTCCATCTGGGTTGCAGTCCGCTGGTGTGATCGAAGGCTTTTATAACAACCCAGTCACCGGGCTGCACGTCGTGACCTTCTCCTATCAGAGGAGATGGAGCTACTGCGTTCACCTGTGCATTAATAGAAATCAGTCTATTAGTTAACCCAATACAGTACTGTTGTAATGCAGGCCATGCTTGCTCAGACAATCTCTTAGGTGATATGGGGGTCCCAATACTTGGTGGGCGCCCCATAACAATTTCGAAAGGAGATAAACTATGTGTACGCTTAGGCATAGTACGCATACTCAATAATGCAATAGACAATCCATCCGGCCATTTCAGTCAAGGGCATCCAGTGTTTCAATATGCATTGTGCTGTGGAGGTGGCACTATTGTCCCGCAGGGGATATGCTTCCACCCATCCTGAGAACCCACATTTCATCACCAAACAGTAGGAATGTTTATTTACAGGCTCCAGCTGTATAAAGTCCATATACACCACCTCAAAAGGGCAGGTGGGTAACTTACTGTGGCCCGCCGGGGCCGGTACACCTTTCCCCACATTATATAAAACACATATTTCACATTGTTTTGCCCATTGGCGACAATACATTCCCAATCTTTTGTTGTACCACACAGTACTTAAAACTTCTTCCATAGTTCTTGCGTTAACGTGGGTTGGACCATGAGCCACGCTCACTATCACAGGTAAGTATGCGTCAGGTAGTACCCAGGTGTTCGTTTTGGTATGTGCCCATAGCCCATCTACCGTCTCCTCATATTGATCATCCTTGTGCCAAGATAGTCTTTCTTCAATGGTTGCATCTGCTTGGATTTCCTTTACGCGCTCCTTCGTCCCTTCCATAGTCACATCCCTCCCCACTATGAGCTGTCGGGCTTCCCACCGAGTGTCCCTTGTGGCAGCTAGTTTAGCCATCTGGTCAGCCAAAGAATTTCCCTGCGTGACATAATCCAGTGTTTTTTTATGCGCTGAGCACTTCACTACGGCCACCATTTTGGGCAGCGTAAGGGCTTGCAATAATTCAGCAATCAATCGGGCATGTTTAATAGTATCACCTTGAGAGGTTAAGAAGCCACGCTCTCCCCAGAGTTTACCAAAACTGGAAACCACCCCGTGCGCGTAGGCTGAATCAGTATAAATTGTCACTTTCATGCCGCTGCTTAACACTAATGCTCTAGTTAGCGCAATCAATTCTGCCGCCTGCGCCGATTTCTCACACACTTTCCCACTCTCAATCAACTGTTCCCCTGTAGTTACTGCATACCCTGCTGTTGTCTCCCCATTTGGCAGTTTGAAACAGGAACCATCACAGAATAATATACCCTCATTATCAACCAGCGGGGTGTCTTGCAGGTCTGCTCTACCCTTAGTGTGTTCTTCCATTTGAATCACACAATCATGCCTAATGTCATCAGGTGAGGTGGGCAAAGGAAGCAGTGTCGCTGGATTCAAAGTGTTACACCGTTCAATTTTTACATTACTGGCAAACAGGATCATCTCATACTGTGTGAGTCTAGCTGTAGTCAAATGCTGTGTATGCACTCTATTCAGAAGAACATCTACCGTATGTGGAACTTTTACTGTTACTTCACTCCCTAGGATGATACCTGCACTTTGTTTTAGGGCTGTCGCTGCTGCAGCTACTGCTCTCATGCATGGGGGTAGGCCTCGAGCTACTGAGTCCAGAGTGCTAGAAAAATATGCACATGGTCTCTGTTTACCCCCTTGTTCCTGTGTCAAGACTGACACAGCGCAACCTTCCTGTTCATCAACAAAAAGGCAAAATCTCTTAGTATAATCAGGTGTGCCTGTTTCCAGCTCCCGTGTCTACCAGACATCTCAAGTTTCGGTGGGGGCCGATCCTAATAGAGGCATAAGGCCCCCTTTGGTCTATAGGAACCTGCACCACTCCCGCTATCTCATTCCGGCATCCTCAGGACATATCGCTTGTGTTATCCTGAAAATCAACGTTATAGTATACCCCTTCTCCACATTCTTCACCCTGGCATACACCTTGTACTTGTGTCGTTTGTTGTGGCTGATACAGTAGATTGGGGGGAGGCGGGGCCGGCCAGGGAACATCCCCTCTTGCTTGCCCGTCAAAGGCATTGGGTTGAGGGGGTTTAAACATTCTATTGTCTTGGTTGCCGTACCCACCAGTCCTATTTCCTGGGGCAAATGTTGTCTGTGAAGGGGGCCGTACGCCCCTTCCTCTCCCACCACTCTGGGGACACTGGGATTTCCAGTGTCCGGGTCTCTTGCAGAAGGCACATACATCTTGGGGTAGCCCATCACTCCTCCCATATAGCGCACCTCCTTGCACTGTACCTCTTCCTGTCCCTTGGCCCCCTATCATGTTGCTGCTATAGCCCTGTGACGGGCCGTTATTATTGTAGTTATACCTGCCTTGGGGCCCTTGATGCAACTGTTGCATCAACACTTTGGTTTTTAAATCCTTCTCTTGTCGTGCCTTTTGTTGTCCCTTCACTCTTTCCCCTCTTTCGTAATACCTAGCCATTTCGAGGAGATCCCGGGGGTTCCTAGTCATCCATGTACTTTCTGCCCTCCTAATGTTCTCCTGAATTGGCCCGTGGAGCCCCTCTACAAAGTTTGTGGCAAAGTACCGTTGGCCCGTTTCAGACCCTATCTCTAGCCCACTGTGCGCTTTGAATGCTGCTTCATAACGCAGAAAGTACTGTGCTACCTCCTCACTTGCACCCTGTATCACAGCGGACAGTTTCTCCACATTCACATCAAATGGGGGTAACACCTTTTCTAGAGCCCTCAGGACTGCCATGCCATGCCCCCTTAGGGGTTCAGGATATTCCTCATGCAGTTTTCTATTTTTGCTCGCATCCATTACATCTTTCCATTTTATTGTTTCATTGTCTTTGGCACGAAAGGGGGTCCATATTTCTTCTGGGACAATGGCTAACAATATGTTATCTACATCCTCTACGGTAAATAACCCTGGTCTGAATAACTTTCCTACTTCTTTGTAGAATCCTGCCGGGTCTATACGGGGGTCGGGGATGGACTTGGTGATATGCATTAATTCAATTCGGGATAAAGGGACATACACATAGGTGCGCATCATGTTACCAGTGGCTGCCTCTATGGTGGGTTGGCACTCTCTCATTGGCATTAATAGTGACTTTTCTGTATTTGTTTGTTCACTCACAAGGGCCTGCACTGGTGATGAAGCAGAGGACTGGTGACTAAGAGTTTTCTCTTTTATTTTTTTATAATCTTTTAATAGTTTCTCCACCTTAGCCATCCTCCATTCTTCCGCCCCTGAATCATCCACTCTTATATTAGATAGCAGTTTCTTATCCAATTCCGTCCTAATCCTATTCCACTGGGACACATATCTAGGCTCCTTTTCCTCTTCTATATCATCCACCCTAATAAGAAGATATTTAATTACGTTTACTTGTATAGGCCAGCCAAGGCCCTCCATCAGACTCACCAGGGTGGACATGGACTGCGAGTGTATGGATGCTATCATACGATTAGCTACGTTTTGGCCCGCCTGGTCTGCATCTTTGAGTTTAGCCTCTCTTTCCCTCACCTCTCTTTCCCATGCCCTCTTTTCCTTCTCCCATTCAACACTGCCCCTTATGACTTCCTCTATTATGTCTGACATACATCCCCATAACTGAACACTGGACGCAGTCACTGGTAGTAACGCGACAGCGTCCTGATATGCTGAGGGCAGATCCGCAGTACTCTGTCCTCTCAATTTACAGTTACCCTCATAAAAGGTATATAGTTTAGTGGCCACTGTCCTAAATTCCAAAGGTGTCAAACGCCCCAATTGGTCCCGTAGGCTGTCATTGAGGGGTGTGCCATACAGCCCGGTCATAAGGATTTGCAAGTCTCCATCTCTATCCTTTTCTACAGTAGTCGTTCTCCTATGGTCTATCAACCTATCTGGGTCTCCATACTTCATTGGGAATTCCACCCTTTCACCCTCACTGTCTGCCGGTGGAGCTGTAGCTCCTGGAAACAATAATTCAGTCGTTGTTTGTTCTGCTTCTAGCCCTATCACATCTTCATATCGAGGCACCGGCACGGCAGGATACATACCCCCACTGTTCTTAATCATCATATGTCTATCCAACTGATCTAGCCTCTCACCCTTCTCTTTTATCTCTAGATCATGTAATTTTTGATTTACCGTTCTCTTCTGCTCCTTTGCTTTTTGTTTATTCTGAGCATTGCGCCTGCGCATTGCTTCTACCCTCCATAGTCGTATAGCCTCAAACTGTGCGGGTCTAACCCGTCTTTTACTAATTCTATTTCTACTTTGGATATGCGGTCCACATCAAAGGACCCGGTGTCTGGCCATTTATGCTCAATCAAATCTTTTGTGTATTCGGACCATTCTTTTAAGAACAATGTTGAATTCAATCCATGTTTAATCAACATATCAAATGCAGGGGTTCCTTCAAGAGGGGCATAGTGTCTCTTGCCTATACCACTCTTGCTGGAAGCCGCTTGACCCATTTTGTTGGTATACCACAATTGCCTAAAACACTCACCTTTCCCAAATATGCACCTATTGGCTAACAATAATAATACATCCTCCTGGCGTATCTAACATATCATATCATCATTTCAACATTACTTCTTCATAGACGGACTTACCACCGTCCTCTTCACAAACCCTGAATCATTATTTCCTTATTCCATCATGCATCCGTCCATACCACTTATCTTAAGGGTCCCGCCAGAGTGTTCCGGACCCGAAGGGCGACAGCCTGCTGTTCCACCGCCAACGGAGCCGGAAAAACAAGGATGACGCGTTGGTTGCAATCAAAGGTGCGGATTCAGTTGTTGGGGCCCCGTGATCAATTCCTTCTCCGGTTCCGCCGCGGCGTTCCTCACCCAGTGACGGACTGTCGCTCCTTCGCGTCCCACTTCTGACACCAAAATTGTGGGTGCGATTTCTCGCCGTCCATAACCAGTACAAGAGGGACCCTGCAATAACTCAGACAGAAAAGAGCCGAGTTAACATTACTTTATTAATGCACAAGCATTCGCGAATGGGCAGCAAGTTCAAACGTCTCGCAAAGCAAGTCGTCAAAGTGCCGCCCTTTGCCCTGCACATCGTGGTCCTTTTATACCCATCTGTTTTACATTGTCATACATTGCTGCACATAGATTATGTCCACCACAAGGCGGTTCCTCCCAGTCATGACTTTGCATCAAGGTCAACAGTTCAACATCTGCTATTGTGGTTTCCTGTTATCTGTTATTCGCTCTCTCTCGTGCCCTTCTGTGTATCTCTGTGCACGAGGCTGTGCTTACTCATTCCTTCCCCACCCGTAATCTGCAGATAGTTTTAGCAGGCTCAACATGCTTCGACATACAGTGACCAAACACAATTCTTCTGTTAAAACAAGTTCTTGCCAGGTCAGCAGGTCTTAAACGCCGCTGTATAAAGAGAATGCCTCTTCTTTTAACAAAGGGTACATTCTTTTAACGCATATGATGATTAGTACAAACTCCAAGTGTGAGCACAACATTACATATGTATGCGTACCTTCATGAGAGAGGGTGATTCAGGGGGTGAAACCCCCAATATTGGGTTAATCCTGCCTGAGAGGGACGAGGGAGGTTGGGATTGATTGGGGGCATGGAAATGCGGTTTTTCTCTTAGTTTATAGGTCGCCTAAAGTCGGCCAAAATAAATTTATTTTTTAGTTAGGTGACCTTTAAAAAATCGGAGATATCACATAGAACTCTGATATGGTATGGCATTTTGTGTTTGAGTGGTGGAGGGGAGAATGAGCAATGTGAATTTAGAAGAGTGATGAGGTAGGATGCTACACTAAGGCAAGTGGTCGGGTGATTTTGATTGATGGGGGTAAGGAAGTAGAAATAGGATGAGTGTGAATGTACGTCCTTCTGGTCTAGCAGTAAACAGAAACTCCATGAAGTGGATGAGTGTTCACCAGATGGTCATTTCCCTGCAGCTATTCAATATTATCACCGCCAAGCTGGAGGGGATGTTTATGGAGGATGTAAACTTCTAGGAAATTATGATGCTGGTCAAAGATTTTCTTAGAATCTTGCTTGTAAGACCTTCAAAGGGGAGCCCCACGATTAGCTTAAAACAATGGACATCTCATACATTCCTAGGTTGATGGACCCTGTGAAAGTGTACAACATAACCTATGGGACTTTTAGAGGAAATAGAGCAGGAAATCCAGACAGTGCAGGTGATGTGAGGGCCCTGTATAGAGCATATATAATGTTGGTTGTAGTTTAAAAGGAAGCAGCACCATTTGGCTGGGAAACCTTGATGAAGGACATTCTGCAAAAGGACATGAAAGCTTTCTGGCTACTGATTTCCGGGGCTCACATGACAATGTTGCTATAATAAGCCTCCAGTAATAATGCCTCCTCTTGGAGATTAAACTTCCAGGAGTTGCATGCTGGGTAGAAATGTGGAAAGAATGGAATAAGCGTCAACATTCCATCTCCCACCACTCAGGACAACCAGACCATTAGAACTTTTTGACTGTCTGACATAATATAGTCTACATGGGCACTTCATGGCATATATAATATCAGTTGTATCACAGGTGGCAAAATCTTTAAGAACAATCTTCGCACCACTTCTAGGGTGGTAAACAATATAACCCTTGATCACGTTATTACAGTTGCTGCAATGTAAACACAGACAAGTACCAGTGTGTTTAGTGGAAACTGTCAGTTCCGAACTTTAATATGCAACATGTGAAGCATGCCTTTGGTCACTGGGGCGACCTCTGCAGTCAGTCACCCCTTTCACAGTGCCCTCTTTGGTTTGTCTCTGTAGTAGAGTCCCCTGTTGACTTTGAAGCTGAAGCTGGGGAAAGGTCTGCTCCAGAAAGCATTTGTGGCATGGCCCCATAGTTCTTCTCTTCTGGGTTGGTCCCCAAATAAGCGCATGTAACCCATGCTTTCCAATGTCCATTGAGGACCCCCTGCCGGAGTGGGGGCTTGCCGCTCTCATTGCCATGGCCTCACGGCACAGCTGATCTTCTTTGTGGGCCCTGTGGCCTGGGATACCCATTCAATCTCACTGGCATGACCCACAGCCCATCTGTACCTTCAGGGTGCTCTGCAAAACTGTTGGCAGCTCCCACACCCGCCACCGCACCCTTGGGCACTTTGCAATCTTCTGGGTAGCCCATACACTGGGGGCCACCCACATCACCATGTGCCACACTGTGCCATGCCACACTGTGCCATCTTGATTCCAGGTGGCATCATCATTGTCATGGGGATGCTGCTGTGCTCATTGCAGCACAAGCAGTGATGTTTTAGTCTTTGCGGCCAGCCCCATCTGCATTATGTCAGAGGGACACAGGGGGTTGGTCATTTCTCTTCATGCTGGCTGCTTCACCGTGGCAGCCTCAGTCTTTTCCTCAGCAGGGCTGCCTGGTGGGGTAGCCTGAGACTTTTCTTCACCACTCTGCAATAGAGATTTTGCCACTATTCACCTACCGGCCTGCCTGGCAAGCACAGCCCATGAGGACTTTGCTGCTGGGCCCACCTCAACACTGTGCGCACTGTCCGGGCCCTTTGATGTGGACAGTCCCATTTGGTCTGGTCCCTGGCCGTCCAACAGACACCACAGCCACGAAGATGCACGGGCAGCTCCGGGTACAGAGCCCAGGCCCACGATTACTAAGCTGTGCCATCCTGTCATGTAGAATGTCTCTTGGCCCGGGACGGGGTTTGGGGGGGCACTGGTGAGCGCAAACTACCCCCTCCCCCACACACCCCACCCACCCTAGGGAATTGTCTTTCATTCCTCTTTCCATCTTCTGGTTTTCTCCTCCTCTTGCATCTTACTTGTTCCCTTTTTCATCCTTCACTTAAAGGTTCTTTGTTTTTCAAAACATCAGATGTATTTCTTCCCTGCACAGCTCATTCTTGGGCAGGGGAGTTTTGTTCGTTTGTTTTCTTCTTTACTTTTTTTGCTTCAACATGGTGGGCTGGATTGACTAGTCTAAACACTAAAACAAAAGCACACACACACAGACACACACATACACACACACACACATACAAACATAGATAAACACACACAGAAATACATACACACAGAGTTACACACAGACACAGACATACACATGCACAGAGACACACACAGATACACACACACAGATACACACATACACACCCATACACACACAGATAGACACAATATACACAGACATGAACATTCACAGAGATATATACAGACGCAGCTACACACACACACAAACACACACACACTCACACACACACACACAGAGAAACACACACACAGAGAGAGAGGGCCTCATTACGACCCGGGTGTTAACCAATGGCGCTATTAGCGCCATGGTTAATGCCGGTAATTTACCGGATCAGCCATGGTGACATGGGGAATTACCACCCCATTCCAAAGTTGGTGGGGTGGTAATTCCCCATTTACCATTGGCCCTTCCCCATTCCCATTTTTGCCCCATAGGGCTCAATGGGAATGGGGAAGGTGGTAATCACCTTCAAGGTCCCTTTGCGGGTCCTTACCTTAATGGCTGGTACAGACCAGCCATTAAGGTCGGGACCCGCAAAGGGACCTCGTAATCAGGCGTTAAGGAATTACCGGTACTGGTACTCTTACCGGTACTGGTAATCCCTTAACGCCAGGGTCGTAATGAAGGCCAGAGAGACAGCGAGAGATACACACACATGCATTCATACACATTCACCCTCCAGTTAGTCCCATATACAGCTTCTCTGTAATAGACACGAGCACCAAGAATATTCACACTGCATTCACACGGGCACTCGCACCGATGTACACAATTCACCCTGAATTCATTCATTTGCATGCACTTGCAGATACACCCTAGCATACATACATGCACCTACACATGCCCAAGCATGCATACATTCATACATACATACAATCCTCGCACACCCACTACAGAAACATGCACACACAAAAATACTTTTGTACCCTTACATGTTATTTCCCTCCTGACTTGCTGCCATCTCCACAGCTGATTCATAACTAGTCAACACAATCAAGGTAAGGTAGGATAGTGGCAAGCTTAGTCTCAGGAGGGCTGTGAGGGTGGTCGGGGCTACAATGAGTCCACACAGAACAACACCAAACATTCAAGTTAGACAGGTAAGCACAAAAATATACAATTCATTATTTGGCCTTTAAAATACACATTAGGCAAGTACACACTGTAGTCAAATAGTGCTGCACACTTACTATAAAACAGATATTAACATTCATCCTTTGGAGAAGAAATAAAACATGCACCTCAATTTCCAGTGAAATACTGGTAAGTTCCTATGTGCATGCAATTCAGCAGACACTTAGAAAAAACACAGAATAACTATCTTAACACTTAATGAGTACAACCCTAAAATGGCTTTGGGCCTTGTGCCTTAAAGTCACCACTTGGAAGGGATCCTTGACTAGGTGTCCAAAAACCAAAGTCAGGAAAGAGTACTTTAGGGATAGTACATTATGCAAATGTAACCGTGTGGAGAACAGGGGGGGGAAGTAACAGGCATACTAACTTGCCCCCTGACTCTAGAGACCAATGTTGAGGTTCCACAATCCGTTGGGCATGCAGTCTTCCATGCTTGGTCAGGTTGAGGAAGGCCCAGGGGCAGAGGGTGCAGATGTCACTTTCGGACGTAGGATTTAATTTTGGTTGGTTGTTGTGCTCCAGACACCTTCCAGCTGAACATCGAAATGAAACACTCCTGCATAGCAGGATATTTTAGGACACCTCTAGGATGCAATGACAATGGATTTCAATGGGAGATACAACCGTCATGTGGTGACATGCAATCTTCCAGTGACAAACAAAAGAGCAATTCCTCCATGGCTTAGGTTGATGCAGAAAAACTGAAAATGGAGAAGCGGTTGTCTTGTTGTAGCTGAAGATTCTCCAGGTTCCAAGCATGCATTCAGAACTGTGTATGGTGGAGTAATGTAGCACAAGAGAGAGCTGGTCAGTCCACCTGTTGTTCCAGGGGCACTTCCGAAGGCTCAGAGTGCACAGATCCTTGAGCATGGCTCGAGACTGGCTGTTCCCACTGGTCCAGGGGTCAAAGCACCAAACGTCATTTTCGGATCAGGAAGAGTAGCAGGCCTTCAAGGGGACTTTGCAGGAGTCGGTGCTGGTCATCTGAAAGAGTCATGCTTGGGTCATTAACAGACTGCTTTTCTTGGTAGAGGTCTTGGCTCCAACAATGATATATCAAATGGCTGCAGGAGCCCTGCTGTTATCCAGGATTTGGACTGGTGGGAACTTCCCCAAGCCCACCAATGGTAAGAATATGCACCCTTCAAACTGATAGTGCCTATCTAATCATGGATAGCCATTAGCCATGACTTCTACCCAGCAACAGACATTCAGGCACCAGGATGTGTACTGGGCCCAGACAGTCCCAGCTCAGACACACACACAACCTGTCTCTTTGCCCAAGAAAACAGCATCTTACCCAGGGAAAGTATATTCAATATATGGCATTTCAGTACCTGAAAAGACAGGAAGAATTCCAAAGAACAATATGGCCAAATGATGAACAAAAGCCTTGTGACAGGACCATTTTATGCTACTGGCCACCTTTAGTAGCCCTTTGCAGTAAATGCAAAAGTGCATGTGTAAAAAGTATGGATCATGGTAGACAAATATCCTCTGGTACCAGCTCATTCTAGGCACATTGTAAAAGTAACCAACAAGTAATTATAGAAAAAGTTATAAGGATACCAAGAATCCTAACCACACTTCACTTTAGGGTGCTGTGTGGAATTGTAACACCACAATCAATTCACTAAGTAAGACATAGGGGACATTACGAGTTGGGTGGTAATACAGCGATAATTCAAACAGAGAAGCTATATGGGCCACACCATCACAAGACGCCAGCCCCAAGAGAAAGATTGCCATTTGGAACAGAATAAGGGACAAGTTGGCAGCCGTGGGAAACATCCCACAGGACTTTGATGAAACTAGAAGCGCTGGAACGACCTAAGAGCCAGGGTGCGGATGCTCGTCACCAATCACCATAGGGACACAGCGGCCACATGTGGAGGAACTGTGCACCCACAGAAGCTCACACCGTGAGAGGAGAGCGTGAAAAGCAACCTCCACATGGTGAACATGCAGGGCATGGGTATGGTGGAGGCAGGAGCCAGGAAGACCCTGGTGAGTACATGAGTGAATCATGGGCCACATGCACAACTACTACAATGGAATGGCAACAAACACACTTGCAGTCACCCAGCCAATGCAGACACAACACATGAAACTGCTTGGGTCAATACATCAATGGGCATGGTAGTCGTGAACCCCCACAAAAGGCACACCATTCACAAGGATGGGCCCCTCATGTAGGACATGTTCAACAACCATGCTACAGCAAAGTATTGTGGACAGTCACTCATTCACAAGCTATATCCACACGACCTGATTCCAGCACGTTCAACACCCATAAAAAACACATCTGCCAAAGGAAAAAGGGAGGATACTCCTCTAAAGAAAGGAAAGCACTGATCCCCCACTTTAAATACAGTGGAACCCCTACACTGTTTGGGTTATCTGTTGCTGAACATTCAATCTCCTGTTCATACACGTGGAGGCATTTGTTAAGAGGGGAGCCATACCCTTCCCTTAATATCTGCATGAAGCTAAGGGAACACCACTGAAAGAACTTGGCGATTACAGGCAGTGGAGGACCAAGAGTCCAGGACACTTAGGTTCTCCGAGGGATACAGTGTGCCTAGAGATGCCTCAGTTCAATTCGATCTGAGGTGAAGCATCGGAAGAGCACTCCAGCACCGTGTGGGCCTCTGGAGTTGACCCCCAGTATCCCTATTTCCAGAGGAATTACTTATGGCAACTGCTGTTGGCCAGCCAACCAAGAGAAGTACATTCAGTCGTTTTTGAGCGTCAAAGAACATTTAAACCAATATTCATTAGAACTTCACATGCCGAGTTATCCAATAGAGTCAGTCAAGCCTCCCTGCTTTCAAGCTGCACAGCGATCAAGTATCTTCAAACCACTTGCCATCTCCCGGACAATGCGTTTGAGCCATCAAGCCACCATTTGTTGTCTTATGCAACAATAATCGAGTACCACTGAGCGACCTTGACACCTTCAACATTAGCTTTAATCCACAGAAAGCATGCATAAGACCATCTTGCCACCATTGAGGCTTCTATAGGCGAATAAGAGACATTGTAGTTTAGCTTTAATTCCCAGACATTCTTGTCACCCTGACCCCTTGGCTTTAAGTGGACTCTAGAGACTAGTTTAGGGCCCCAATTATCTACCTGTCCCAATCACATTCCAGAGATGTTTTGTTTGTTTTCTCCCTTTTAAATCACTTGCCTTTTTCCATCATGCAGTATTTCCTGTTATCAGTCGTCCCAAGGTAGCCAACCAGCCCAAATGTACAGTGTCTTTTTTCTTTGTAGGTGTTTTTGTTGATGTTTTTAATCATTGTGTGTCTATTGTAAAGAGTGCGTTCAGCCTTCATTTCTGAACAATCTCTCTCGAGAATGCAGCCTGCACCTCTGCCATATTTCCTATGGATATCAAAGGAGGTATATATACTATCATCCTTTGTCTGTTTGACCCTTGCCACTAAAAACACTCTGAGACACATTGTGGTATATTGTCGGCAAAGTACGTAGAAGGCGTTGCTCTCCCTTGTACTTATTATGGCCATAATATAATGTAATGTAACTCTCGAAGGGCCAAACTTGTGTTTCTTAGCTGGTGCTTTTCCTGCGTCTGCAATATCTATGCGGAGGCTCATTGTGTATGCCAAAGGGGACAGGCTTGATTTAATTTGTTCTCACCTCTCGGGCCTTGGTAGTGCATCAGAGACCTCTGCAGTTTGCATACATTGGGCAAATCTATTCGGATCAATAATACATGCCCCTTGACCAGTTGGTCAAGAAATTGAAAGCCTTCAGCAGGAGAGAATGCACTCCGTTGTCATCCAATAAAGTCATGCTGCGAGCATCAAGAACATTCAGACCATTGATCAACATACAATTAGTATTCCAGGGATATGCCCTCTAATGTGCAATTGCGTGGTTATCATTCCAAACACTGTACATTTGACAATGTCTAGACATCAAATGAGATCTATTTGATGTACTCTACACTGTGTGAAATGTTATTAACATAACTGGAGCAAAAGGACAAAGTTCCAGTGCATCTTAGAGAAGAGAGGAAAATAAGTGCATGAAATCATGCATGCCTTAAGTGGCCTTCGCAACCTGCACAGATATGGTTCACATCATTCGAGCATTTATTTAAACAGAGACATTGGCTGTGGAAGAAAGTTGGGAATAGGGAACAATAAAAGCGAGTCATATTTCTATTTGGAGTTTGAGGATCGGAAATGCCATAACATGATTTAAATCAAGTCGCACTTTGGGGATATTTCTCAAACATACTTCTACCTCTAGACAGCTTTCCTGCTTGAAAGATGAGGCTGTTTCCTATGCTAGGATTCTTATTTACAATTATGCGGACGCAGCTGTAAGAGGATAACATATCACGGTGTGTATGCTAGCATTTAAGGGAGACAGATTAACAAAGATGCAGAGAGGAGGTCTGGAAGCAAGAGAAAGGAATGTGTGTGCAGTATGTATGTGTATGCATGTATGTATGCATGAGTGTGCGTATACATTGAGTCTCGTTTTATGCAATGTCATGCTATATAATTAAATCGCATCATATAGTGTGGCTTTTGCCACTTTCATGCCCTCCAATGCTCGCAAAAGATGGGTTAGGTTAGGTTAGGGTGGGGTAGGGTTGGTAAGTTAGTAAGAGGAGAGGGAGGCACGCCACATAGCTGTTGCTGCCGTGGGAATGTATGCAGATATGAACACCCAGGCAGGTAAACATCTAGAAGTTTTTGGAGGTGAATTGTCAAATGTAACCGAGGGCAGATATACAATGGGGTAGATATGTTTCGTATGGAGTGTGAGTTCATGTGGATATTCAGTATGCTTCATGCATGCATGCCACTTGACTGTTGCGACCCAGGAGGTTTGGTATTGGGTGTTTCAGTGTTATGGTGGAGTGGTGTGAAGGGTATGGTCTTGGTTAAGGTGGGAGGCTAAAAGGTTAGTGGGTAGTAAATATTGGTGCTGGGCTCACAGGTCTATGTTAGCATGGTAATGCTAGTTTTGCAATACGACCTGTTGCAATGCAGTGGGATGTTCGTTGTGTCAGTTGCTAGTGCATGGTGTGTGTCCAGACACATTGTATCAGACCCAGCTGCTGTGGGAATGTTTGTAAGGAGTGGGTGGGCAGTCAGAATGTAGGTGTCATTCCTGACATAGCCTGACATTGCACAATACAGCCTAACAAGGAACAGATAACGAGGCATTCCAAGGCATTAACAAGGCAGGAAAGGAATTGACGAAAAGGCATATCAAGGAGCACCAAGGCCTCCTCCCATACTCCTCACATTGGCCACTGCAGACAGCTTCCATTTTTACTTTCCCACTCTGCTATTGTCAATTTCCCGCTCTCTCTCTCTCTCTCTTTCTCTTGCTCTTTCTCTTTCGCTCTCTCTCTATTTCTATGTCTCTCTCTCCAACTCTCTCACCCTCTCAGCTCTCTTTCAAAGATAAATTACATACATTCTGTTGAGTGCTACAGCAATACACCATCATTACAACTGGTAGTGTACCAACACCTCCTACAGTGCACAGTTTTCATTTAGGGCAATATCCAGTACTGGACCGCTGCCATGCTGCTGCCAGGCGCTGTTCATGGCCATTCGGGCCCCTCACCCATTCAGCTTAAAATGCATTACTTGCTTGACCAACAGTAGGGGATGCTTCCTTCGCCCCTGTGTGCATAACCAGCCCTCGTGCTGACGACGACATGGGTGGGGCTGTTGCAGAGACACTTGGCATCCATTTTTAGGCACCCCCGACTCCATCTTTGGACTAGGCCTCACTGCGATAATACAATAAGGCTTCTCTCCCCTCTCAAGCGCCGTGCACAGCGCACTCAAAGGCCCCCACCTTTTCTCCCTGAGCCTGAAAGCTTTGCAGCTCCATTCTCACGCCTGAGCCAGAGGCAATTGCAACAATATAAATTTAACACCTCACCCTTCCTCTGAGATCACTGTCCTGTGCGTGAACGGCTCGAACCAGGCCCTGCAGCCCATCCAACTCCACAAACCTGCTTGTGTCCTCTTACCCCCGCTGTTGGAAAATTACTGCCAATATAACCCATGGCCCCGCTAGGTATTCTCTTGATGTGCCAGGCATGTAACCTTGGTGTGATGCCTACCCCAGTGTGTCCCAACTAACAAAAGCCAACCTCTGTTACAGTATATTGCACCTTGAAATAACAAATGTCAGCATGGCCTCTAGTTTTTCTGATGTGCTCAGACTCGCCCCATAATCGATGATCCCACCAAGGCCAAGACCCCCGAGTCCTGATAAACCCCACAAGCCCCAGTGAATAATGGTGTTATCATAAACCTAGAATTTATAGAGTATAATGATTTGCTCAAAGGAGCCTTAGTGACTGTTATTTAGTGCTGCTTGAATCAATATGTTATGTTAGATTAGTTAGTGCCTGCTCTGCTTCATCGTGACCTGACCCTCACCCTACCCAGAAACAGAGAACTGGACCTCGTGGTAAGCACCCTCCCGCCGACCGATCAACCAATCAGTGGGAACAACGTCATCAAAGATATATGTAGCTGACTGTTTTACCCAATCCTGTGTCCATGTGGCCCCCTACACGATGATGTCAGTTGTGACGATTTTTACCTTCTTAAGCTGCCACATTTGTAATGTTTGCCAGAGCGCTCTCAGGCAGCAGAGTTCTCTGGATGCCAATTTCACATAAATGACTAAACTCTTGCAGCCTGTTCTCCTAGTCTCATTCCCTGCTGGGATGTGCCTTATTCTTTGTATTTGATGTGTAAGTCGGGGAGTGGGCCTACACTGACATAGACTAACATTGCACAAAATAGCCTAACAAGGAACAGATAACGTGGCATTCCAAGGCATTAACAAGGCAGGAAAGGAATTGTCGAAAAGGTATATCAAGGAGCACCAAGGCCTCCTCCCATCCTCCTCCCATTGGCCACTGCAGACAGCTTCCATTTTTACTTTCCCACTCTGCTATTGTCAATCTCCCGCTCTCTCTCTCTCTCTCTTTCTCTCACTCTTTCTCTTTCGCTCTCTCTCTGTTTCTGTCTCTCTCTCCAACTCTCTCACTTTCTCAGCTCTTTTTCAAAGATAAATTACATACATTCTGTTGAGTGCTACAGCAATGCACCATCATTCCAACTGGTAGTGTACCAACACCTCCTACAGTGCACAGTTCGTTGCCATGCTGCTGCCAGGCGCTGGTCATGGGCTTCACAGAAGCAGCTGGATCCACAGATCCCCTGGAGCTCTGGAATCCCTTCCAGCAATGGAGAACAGGAGGGGCTCCAGGATTAGTAAGGGAATGGGGAGGTGGAGAACATTAATAAACAACAACTGCAAGGAAACCTAAGGGAAACACAGCAATCCGGATCAAGTATCAACTCTATGTGCATCTTCACGTCTAGGCCTGCCTTTCCCCTTCTCGGGCCACGGGTCTTGGTTGCTAAGCAGAAGGTCCCTTTCTGCAAGCTTTCCTTTGCTCACAAGTCCTCATATTTTACTGAGATTGATTCCGCAAGTCCACTTTCTGAGGGTCCTTCTTCTTTGAGTGTCTCTGTTCTTGTATTATCTGTAAACATCTACTACACTAAATAACTCTATAATGTAGACTCTCACCTTATTTTCACAGGTAAGTCAAAGCCTAGTCTACTCTCTGATGCCCTTGCCCATTGGCATTGCTCTGTAATCAATGTCCATGCATACAAACATCTAAGTTTACACAATACTCTTTTCACAATTTTTTCTTGAAATGGCCCTGCCCAGTGTCTTGCTCGCAAGCCCTTTGTATTGCTTTGTAATCCATGCACCCAATTTCTCAGCTTGCTTCATTTGCCATCCCTGCACAGTACCCTGCCTTTCTCTTTCTTTTACAGGATTCTGATGGCATGAAAACTGCAGCTCGAAGAATCCTCAAATGTTCACTGCTGCACCCCAGGAGTGCCTTAAAGCTCTAGGTCCAGGACCCCAGCACAGAGTTCCCCCAAGCAGTATGTGTGTAGTAAGGCACAACTGTAAATATGGGTGTGCTACTAATGCCAGTCCCCAAAATATGGCCGATGACATTCTATCAGACTTGAATAATCTTGTAGGAGTTCCTGCAGGATTTCATTGAGGCTTCCTGCCATCTCCGTACACTCTCCAAGCCCTGCGTGGCATGGCTAAGGCTGCTTCTGATACTTATGCCAGTGAGGGGTGGTTATGTTAAATTACCATGTATCTAGTTTTATCATAGGTTCAAGCACTTTCTTTACTTATTTTGGATGTAGATGCTGTGCTGCCAATGTCAAACTCTGTTTCAGAATCTACCAACACTCCTCCATGGTTTGCTTTTCTATGTTTTGCGATGTACCAAGTGAACGTTGTGGATGAAATACAAGAATAAAGAAGCAAGCGGAGAAACATGTAGCATCAAGTTAAGTATTTTTGTTACAGGATTAGGCTCACCATACGCATTCTGTCTGCTCTTGAATGCAACAATGAAGATATTTCTCAAACACTTGGTTATCCAATCTCTCTGACCCTCTGTTTAAGGATGATACCCTGATGGAAATTTGAACTTCGTGTGTCAAAAGAAACAGAAAGACTCCATGAGCCGGGACACACAATGAGATCGTAGGTCTGAAATGACAGAAGATGACAATCCATGCATTTAAATGTCTTTTGTAAAAAGAGCTGTGCCTGTGTGGTGTCTGTGGGTTCTTGATTCAGAGGAATCAATTAGTCACCATTTAACACATCAGCTAATAATACGATTGAGTCCTAATCATGTATAGACGGTAAAGCTGTGATCAAATCCATGGACTGAGAGGTGTAGGTGGGGACATCAATAGCCCCATTGGATTTATTACTTTTAGCAGATGCACAGGGTGTAGACTGTACAATAAACTCAGTGTCATCCATTAGTAACATGTCCTAGCAAACATGGTGGGACATTATGTGGCTGGTGGTATGAATGCATGGATGTCCAGGGAATAAAGATTTGTGATGTTCCTAAAGGGCTTCTTTCTGCAACTTAACAGTAGGTCAAAAGGACATGGTTTTTTCAATGGCAAGCCATCCTTCATCATTCTGTTGGGTGCTGCATGTGTATTAGCAAACACATGCAGGGGTGTCATAGCTGCAGTAATAGTCTCAGGAATATATTGGTGTGGACTGGTGAGTTGGAGCATGAAATGCTCACATAGAATCACTGTTTGTGCTGCTTCTTTCGGATCATCTACGCGGAGTCTGCTGCAGAGTCTTTTGGTCCACTGATACTGCAGGACTCTAACTCTTTTTGCTCCAGGATTGTGAAGACTCTCCAAGTCCTCTTTCTATTGCTGCCAA
Source organism: Ambystoma mexicanum (assembly GCF_040938575.1). NCBI lineage: Eukaryota > Metazoa > Chordata > Amphibia > Caudata > Ambystomatidae > Ambystoma > Ambystoma mexicanum. Next base: position 712,239,110 of record NC_090924.1, on the reverse strand, counting down.
TTCTCACTTTAAATTGCCCAGGAAGCCGCGGAGCGGACGCGGAGTCTGCTGCAGAGTCTTTTGGTCCACTGATACTGCAGGACTCTAACTCTTTTTGCTCCAGGATTGTGAAGACTCTCCAAGCCCTCTTTCTATTGCTGCTAATTCTCCCTTAAATTGCCCAGGAAGCCGCGGAGCGGCCGCAGAGTCTGCTGCAGAGTCTTTTGGTCCACTGATACTGCAGGACTCTAACTCTTTTTGCTCCAGGACTGTGAAGACTCTCCGAGTCCTCTTTCTATTGCTGCTAATTCTCACCTTAAATTGCCCAGGAAGCCGCAGAGCGGCCACAGAGTCTCCTGCAGCGTCTTTTGGTCTTTAGGCTCTGCAGGCTCTGCGGCACTGCCCCGCCTCGCCACCCCTTTGAAAACCTACAGAAACCAGCAAGAGATCTCAACATAGAGGAAATCTCTGACTGATAAGACTGCGAACTGAGAACCAAGAAAATCGCCATTGCGGTGAGCAGCCTTACTCCACCTTTCGCCCCCCCGCCCGCCCGATTGACATAACGTGCATCGCCACAGAAATTAATGAAACTGTGCTCATCCACCCTCACAAGAACCCCGTGCCTCCGCCCCCCCCTCAACCCTTACTTGCCTGTCAGAGCTCGATCTCTCCGCCCACTGCCACCGAAAAACCAGCCGCGCGAGGTCTGGCGGCTTTCCTGTCCGACCGCTGTACTGCAACTCGCGCCGGAAAGCTCCTCTGACTAACAGCACTTGCACAGACAAGTCTCCTGACAAGTGTGCCGCATACCTTTTCGTGGCTTATCGTGAGACTGCTTCTCCCTCCCAAAGCTAGCCCTACGTCCTGTACAGATCCCTCATTGTCTTCCACCTCTGTGCAGGCTTCCTCGCTCAGCTACTCGAAATTTTCACGAGCGAAGCAGACTCATACGGAAGCACCAGACTACGGTCACAAGTGACACGCTACGAAGTGCCCCAAAATTAGTTAACGCAACACAGGAGACTGGGGGTGCCCCTGACCCTGCGTATCTCGCCCCAACCCAATTTGATCAAAGGAACTTTTACCGGCCTCTCCTCACTTGAGACTGCACTAAGTGCCACAAATTCTTGCTGATAAATCAACGGCACACACCTGTCTGCACACTGCCCTAACACCAGAAGCTAACGCAAAGGAACTTCTCTTGCCCTGCTCCCATTCGAGACTGCATCAAGCGCAGTAAGACTCGTAAATACCTGCCAGTGCAGGGCTTCAATCCCCGAAGCTAACACAACCGACGCAGCGCAGGAGACTGCAGGGGCTTTCTCCCCTTTGATCCCACGCACCCTGCTCTGAGACTTGAGACTGCACCAAGTACCGTTATCTTTGGCCGATAATCCAACGGCACACACTTAACAGCGCAGTGCCTTAACATCAGAAGGTAACCCAAAAAAAAAATGTCTATTTCACTGCCCTCATTTGACACTGCATCAAGTGCAGTAAGTAAGGCAAACACCTGCCAGTGCAGCGCTCCTATCCCAGAAGAAATTACAACTGACGCAGCGCGGGAGACTGCAGGGGGGCTTTCTCCCCTTTGATCCCGCACATCCTGCACTGAGCCATCTGAAACTACCACTGGTCCTAAACCCTATCAGAATATAGGAAACTGCGGGGATCTCAACCCCTTCTATCCTGCTCTGATCTACAATCAAAGGTGATCCTGAACCACAACAACTTCTTCAACTCTGAACCAAAAATATTCTTCAATCCGGAATACAGGAGATTGCGGGGGCCCCTCCCCCTTTGATCCTGCATCGAACCTGAACAGAGACTCTCCGACCACTAACAACCATTCGATTCTGCTCCGACCAACATACAAAGGAGATCTCGATCTTTAACAACCTTTTCACCCTTGAACGAAAAACCTTTATAACCCGGAATACAGGAGACTGCGGGGGCCCTTGCCCCTTTGATCCTATACCGAACTTGAACAAAGACACTCTGACTAGGAACAACTATTCGAGCTCAGAGTGAGAAATCCCACTTACATCGAGATGCAAACCGGAACTACTCCAACTCTAAAGTCTGCAAAAGCACCAGAAGCGACAGAAAATCCGCTACCTTCCTCAACACAAAAAAAACAAACTACACGGCCAAACACAAGGCTCAGAGGAAAGCGTGTTGCGGACCCCATGCAACCAACAATGGAACAGATATTCCAAACGAAGCACTCAAACAAAAATACTATTGAAAATGGCTCAACTAAATCTACGCAGGACCCACAAAATCAAGAAAAACAAACAAAAAAACAAGCTACCACTATAGATCAGACCCACACAGATAGCCCAAACAAATTCCGAGAGAACAAAACACAAAAACAACTTGAAGTCATGGAACGGACCCTCCAAGAATATCCAAGCGAAACTCTGTCACATCCAGAACATCCAAGAGAAACTCTGCCACATCTAGAACACAAACATATTAAAGAACCGGAGCAACAAAATCAAGGAAATACAAGCACCCATGACCGCAAAATCCCGGCGACATGGGACAAAATACACAGCAAGAATTATCGACACAATCAAGTCAGACGAACACACCAGGACTGCAAATGACAAAGATGACCAAAAAAGAAAAAGCAAAACAGGCAAAATTGCAATGGCTACAATCTCATAATGCTCAAAACTACTAAATGAACCAACCATACCTCCTCTGAACACAGTGACAGGAAAAGTAGCCTGTTTATCCTTAGATATTACAGAAATCGAATCTATTATGAATAGTGCCGAAAGAAGGAGAGCAATCTTTGGAGAACCACCACATATGATAACCCCACCCAGCACGTCGACACCAGCACCCAAAAAATCCCTGCAATCAAATTGCCATTCTGGCGAAAATCAAAGCAACGGCAGAGAAATACCACACTCCAGCTCTCTTAAAATAAAAACGGAACCAAGAGTAACCCAATTCGAATATGAAGGAGAAGAATCTTTTCATACACCAGTACAAGGAAATTAAACAGGTTATCCAACCCCGGTACCAAGCAACACAGGTAGACATTCCTCCCTGATTGACAATGCACAAAACCAGAGACTTCCAACAACTATGATGGAACTACAAAACATGCTGCTGGCAGTGGTATCTCAATCCATGATACCCTTTCTCAAACTTCACGAAGCCACAAAAGATAATATACGAGACCATGCAACACTTCTCGCAATGATTCACACTAAGCAAATACATACAGAAGATTTCATCAACACAATTGGAAAGCGCCTAGACTTTGAAGCAGAACAGTCCCGTACATGGCAACAAAGACTTTTCATGACAGCACGAGATGACAAGGAAGAAAAGATCCAACTTACAAAAGAACTCATGATCCTACTCAGAAACCAGCAACAACAACCGATCCTACAACAAAAAAGAACCCAAGACAGCACGCCACGATGCATGACACCAGAAAAAATGAACCTGGACCAACTGAGACCCACACCAAACAACTCTCCAACACCCTTATTGCCACAATCAACAACCGTACCAAATCCATGCAAAGAAAAAATAAAACCAACAGGTGAACCCAGAACTATGACTAGCAATGACACTTTCGGAATATTTGGGCAAGCAAAGAATACCGACAAAGATCCACCAAAGAAACTCACCAAACAAACACATAAACAAACAGGTAAACGAGCCTTCCTACGAAATTTGTCAATACCAAAACTGATCCCAGAAAAAACAGCCAAAATCCCATCATCAGGAAAAAACCCTAAAAGCCCTGCAAAGAATCTTACAAGAAAACACAACGAGCCACTACTACCAATTTCAAACAAACAAACAAAAGCGGCAGCAAAGACACTAACTAAGGATCAAAGCTTGGATTCGGATGACCTAATTAACTTAACGACACACGAAGATCAATCCTCACAAGGAAACAACAAAATCAACAGTCAAGCAAAAGACTCAATCTTAATAGTCATTGACGAATATCAACAAGACCAGTCCCTCAGTAATTCGATCTCTTGCGAAGAAATCTCAGACAGCTCAACGATTAACCAAACTAACACTTCAAACAACGAGGCAACCTATGATGAAATCTCCTCATCTTCATTTCTCGACAAAACAAACAGCAGCACTGGAAACAGCCATTCCCTATCTGAGCCATATCAAGAAATCTGCGATGCACAACGACAAAGAGAATATCAAGACCTCCCGGAACCAAAATTCTTGAACCCTTTCCAGTTAACAGAGAAACACATATTGCAAATAGAAAATGTCACCACGAACTGGTACTGAACAGAGCGAATATCCTAATCCTCTTCCAAACCATTCCAAACCTTACCCAGAGACATCGACTTGGTGATCTTTGTAGACGAAAACTCTAACGGCAAAATATTGCTAAAACTCCATAATAAAACAACTATGGAACAAATATTAACATCTAGAGATGCGCTAAACAAACTGGGCTTTAGATGTACAACTGGTACTAAAGCGTGTAAAGAAGAGATCACTAAAAAGGAAAACCCCAGAAAAACCTTTACAATGAAAAAACAGGGAAAAGACAGACATAATTATACAAACAAACTCCCTAACACTCCCAAAAATAGAAGTGATCACCATTTCAAACGTCAGTATACCCCAGAAGATCGTCAAGCCAGACATTAGTACACCCCAGAAGATCATCAAACTGGGCGACAGGACACCCCTGTAAATACCACACATAATGAAGAGGAACCAGGGACGAGTTACAACACTGATCGTCCAATCAGACGTCAATACGGATTAGACGATAGCCTAAATTACCCAGACAATGCAGAACTAAGCAATACTTCATAACCATCAACCAATAGATCAAAAAATTGGACCCTGTGTTCATGGAATACACGGGGAAACTCCCACCTGTTTAACGATCCATCGCCGGAATTCGATTGCTACCAGATCATTTGCTTTCAGGAAACCTGGCTCTCTACTACTCCATGCTGCGATGGCTTTCTAGCCTTCCTTAATCCAGCTCCAACAAGAACCAAAGGAAGACCCTCATCGGGGCTATTAACGCTAATCAAGATTGATACCACATGGTCTATACTACAGACAACAAACATCAATCCATGGATACAAAACACAGTTGTTAAAATCACGTCAAAGAACGAGTCAAACTGTGCAACATTGGAAAGTAACCATGAAAGGAAAATAGCAATCATGAACTTACTGGAACCCAATGGCTATTACCAACGAAGCCTTCCTGGATGGCATATTCCTTACAATCAACAACCTCATCCAGAAATATACAGGAGTCGAATTTATACTGTGCGGGGACCTAAATCTGCATTTATGGCAAAAAGACGGTCAGCCAATGCCAATTTAAAAACAAACAATCCGCGCAAAAAAATGGACTAAGGAAATCGTCATCCGTAACCTACAACTTATAGACCATCCCAAAGACGAAATAGGAAATCTTCTTCCCACTTGGTCTCGAGGCAAATAATCTGCCATAATTGACTACATATACCTTTCCAATAAACTAAAAGACGCAGTAGAAACAACAAATATAATTACAACAACGAAAAGCGACCACAATCAACTAGTCGTACATGGACAAGATATTCTGCGTTAACACGAGCCCAAGCGTCCTACTCCGCTCGAAGTCTGTGCAGCCGGGAAAAAACTTTGCATAACTCAAAAAGCCACTCTCCAACTTACAAGCAAATTTATTCAAAACCCTCTACCTGACGATCAAAAACGAAACTACCAATGGCTACTCCAACCTCATTACAAAATAGCTAAACAGAAAATTCTACAGATTCACCAGCATCGCTACAACAAGGAGCTTGCTGATAGAAAAAGAACAATGAGAAACACACTCCACCAACTGTCAAAAAACAAAGACAAGGAATCAATTGTCAAAATAAACGCGGCTAAACAAAGATACAGAAACTGGATAAAAAATCACAAGATGATGCTATTACAATCAGACCCAGAAGCAATCCTGGAAACATATAAAAAACACAGTCTTCGAGATCTATGGAATCTCCTGAATAATAATACTGCTCAACAACAAAAACTAACAGGATATGTGGCAGAACATCAATGGATTAGCCACTACACAGAAATATATAAAGCCCGATCTGACAGTGAAAGTAATCCACAACCACAGAACGACAAATGGACAGTAACTTGCAGTCACCAAGATATTTTCGAAATTATTCAAAAACTCAATATATCACGTGCCCCAGGCCCTGACGGGACATCAAATGCAATGTTAAAGGAAAATCTGCATACATGGGCTAATCTGATGGAAAACATCCTAACACTTATAAACAAGCTCAACCAGATACCTAAGTCATGGAAAACGGCAACCATTGTTCCCATCCACAAACAAGGTCCAAAGGATGACCCGACCAACTTCCGCCCAATAGCATTATTGACTCCACTGGGAAAGTTGTTCGCTTCGATCGTCCTGAAAAAACTGAATCAATGGGCAATCCAAGCAAAGCGCTTTGCTATAAGACAAACTGGCTTCACCCCAAATGTTGGTACTAACATCAACCTACCTTTACTAAACTTAATAAAACATGAAGCCATTAACAGCAAAACAAAAATGTACGTGGCGTTCATAGACCTTCATATGGCCTTTGATGGGATCTCTCGACAAAAATTTTGGACCAAACTTGAAAAATGGGAATGCCCCAATGACATACTGGGCCCGATTAATCAACTCTACACAAATACCTCCATTACAATAATACTCACAAGAGAAGGTCATACATCATCTAAAATAAACGCTGCAAATGGACTAAAACAAGGATGCCCCTTAGCTGCAACACTGTACAATCTCTTTACTGCAGATATTGAGACTCATCTCCAACCTGACGTGCTAAATCCTCCGAAGATTAACTCAACCCCGGTCAAAATAATGACATATGTGGATCATATAATTTTACTGGACAAGACACCATCAGGGCTACAACATAGTGTCAATCAACTAAGCTCTTACATGCTTCTTAACGAACTCACTATTAACACAAAAAAAAACAAAATCATGCAACTGACAAGACTGCCAAACACCAATGGAAAAACAACTGAAAATCTACCTCAATAGCAAACAGCTGGAAGAAGTAATAACGTTTAAATACTTAGGTATCTTCATAAACCAATCCAAATGTGAAAAAGAGTGGACGATGAAATTGGAACAGCGAACTCAATCTTTGGCAAGACAAGGATGTTTGATACAGCGTAAATTTGGGAAGTATTCTCTCAAACCAATAACCTATTTTTACAAACAAAAAGTTATTCCGAATATAGTCTACGGAACAGAGGCAATGATAAATGCCACAAATCATACCTGGACAAAACTAGAAGCTCTCTTCTGGCGTAAGATCTTGCAACTTCCACCTACTTTTCCTATGCCCAGAATTATGCATGAAATAGCCTTACAATCCATCAACTCAATAGTTTTATGGAAACAACTAGATCTGTATCGAAAGCTTCTCACTGACGAAAAACACCAGCAATCGAAATCTTGAGGTTCCATGAAGGAGCAATGAACAACACAATCCTTATGAAGTTGAAAGCCAACCTAGAACAACTAATGCAATCAGAAGAAATTTCACATGAAATGCTTATGCTCCGCCCTCAGCATGCAAAAAAGAAAATAATGGAAAACCACTGGATAAAAACACTTGAAGAAAAAAAAATACTCCCTCAATCTACAATGCGTGACAGACCTCAGATCCGGCATATTTGACCATCTTCCCTGATGCTAAAATTCACGCAATATATCTGAGGCTCAGAATGAACATAATTCCAACCCGCTACTACTTAGCCAAAACCAGACTATTCGCGCCATCGGACAATTTGTGCCGCTTTTGCTCAGACACCGAAAAACCTGAAACACTTTTTCACCTAGTAATGGAATGTAAAGACTTGTCTGAGCAAAGAATAAGATTTGGCAGCCACTACAAGATACATGAACAAATAATGAAGACAGAGGAAAGATGGACGGAGTTACTTAATGGCAGATCGCAAAGACTTATCCTTACAATATTCCATTTTCTTCAAGAAATTCTCAACCTGGCCGAACCTCTTACGACCTAAAAAAAAACTTTCTTTTATTTTAATTTGGTCGAGAAATGAAAAGTTTAAAAAAAAATAAACTACAACATTAAAAAAAAGAAAAAAAAAAGAAAAGGTATCTGCCTGGCATCTCTGCTTCCGCAGAGTTTTATTTGATTGACTGTGATGTTGTCAATTAAATAATGCTGGCTCAGAATTGTATCTTTATCTTGCACTGAAATTACTGTAAAACAGTCTCAGGAAAACATGTCATATTCTAGATTTTAATGGGCACACCAACATTAAATTTAAAGTGTGATTCTCTATGTTTGCTGCCATGTTGCATAGAGAACATGCTGTGTTGTACAACTTGAATTTTAATGTTCTACAAACAAAATGGTAAAGCAAAAATTCGAGACCACCTTTACATATTCATTATATATCACAACATCAACATAATAACTGGTATTAGAACAATGTAGGAGTTGGTTGGAATTACAAGTTGAAACAATTTAAAGTGAATATTCATCTATTGCATGGTGCAGAATATAACTCATGTAGCAACATAAGCTGTGAACTTCAAATCACCTAACCACATATGTTTCTGCAAATGTCTGTTCTTTTTTTGAACAAAAGAATGCACAGGTCCCATTATGCATCACTTTGATCAAGCTGGAACAACTTAATATACCAAGCTAAAATTACTTGAGTCAATTGGCCTGTTTTCAAAATATGAACAAGGTTCAAATGAATTCAAGGATGAGACTATTAAAATGATCCGTTTGTTCCCTGAAATATCAGTCTCAGCAGATGTTCTCTGTTACGGAACCAATCCACCTGCAGACGCCACCTGAGTGTTGACAAGCACCTTCCACTTGAGATGCACCCAAGCAGGTGATATTACTCACACTGGGCCACCTGCCTTTCAGAACAAACATGCAAGAGACACCCAAATCCTAGCCTTGATAAAGACCTTCAGATGGTCAAAACACGTGTTGGCACCTATGGTGATAAATACAAATCCACATTGGTATCAAAATCAAACGCATGGGCCATACCTATCACGACTTACAGTGAATATAGCAAGCTCTTATCAGGATGTGAACCAGCGCCAACTATGTGGGAATCCAGCACAAACCTACCTGATCTAGACTTGGGGCACCAGAGCACAGCCCCCATGGTTCCTACAACCGGCTGCATGTAGAACGAAACCCGGAATTTCACAAGGAGTAAGGCGCAGCTACGACCAGTTCCTAGTGCTCTCACCACTTTCTAAACTATTAAAATGATCCGTTTGTTCCACCAAATATCAGTCTCAGCAGATGTTCTCTGTTCATAGAGGCAAGCCACATGCAATTGAAATGCAAGTTTGTTCAATAAATAAATAAAATAAGCACTCCGGCGGTTGGGTCAGGTGCCTCCAAACCGATCAGGATGCCTAGAACGGTATCCCTACAAAATATCCCCACCAAAAATATTGCCATACATATGGTCGTTTGTCTCGCCATAGGCGATATTTTTGGGGAGGATATTTTGTGGGAGCGGGGGTTGCCGGGGTGTCCCCTGCACATTTTAAAATAATGCGGGGGCTGCAGGGGTGTCCCCCGCAGGGTTCATGGGTCAATATCGCCGCAAAAATATGGTAATGTTTTTATATCACAATATTCTTGTGGTGATATTAACACATGGAACCCCTAGAACAGGGGCTCTCCCTTATAGTAAAGCCAGGGCCGGACTGGGACAAGAAATAGACCCATACACCCAAGAAAAAGTGGCTCACCACTCGCCTAAAAAAAGTGGTCCACCCCTTGGCTCGTGACCCTTGACCTCTGATGACATCACCAGAAGTGATGACATTGGACCCCACCCGAAAGTGACATCCCCTGGAGCGATGAAACATGACCTTTCACCCCTTAAGAAAACAGGAAGTGCATCAAATAGCATTGTTCCTAAGTACACTACGAAAAATATAGTTATGATTTCACTAATGTGATATACATTTCATTGAAGGATGGATCACCATATGTATCATTAATATCTGTGTGTATAGATCCATATAGTCAAATTACTGTGAATGCAGGCAGACGTCCAAGGCCAAATGATAATATGTTATTGTATAGCAGTTAAGCTCTTTTTTATAGAACAAATATGCATACAATACCACCCAACCTGTTTTTGTACTCATTTATCGACCTCAGAAGGATGAAAGACTGAGATGGCTTTGCAGGAATTCAAACCTGCAGATCACACACACACACATACAGCAGCAAGCGCTCAACCCACTGAGCTATCATATCGGCTATAGTAAAATGAGCAAATATTCTATATTGGATAGCATTAAACTGGTAACAGAGATTTAACAGCAGACCAGTTAAGTTTATCTGCAGGTCTGGTGCAAAGTTGGCCGCATGTTAAGCCTGCATGCATCTACTTTCAGGCTTCAGAGGTTGGCAAAATAGGGAAAGCAGCCCACTCAACGGACATCTCCTACTCTGAGCACTCGTTACCTCATACTGTATGAGGTAAAGAGTGCTCAGAGTATGCAAACAAACATCCTGAACAACATGCCAACAAGATGTGAAAGATAGACACATTACAACAAAGCATAAATTGCGGCACAATGAAGTCGATGGGCACTTCATGTGCTATGGTCAAATATTTTTACACTGTACAGAACCTTTTAGGCACAAGGATTTTGTCAATTGGCCGAGGACACCGAGATGAAATGTCTTGTGATGATCGTAACAGAGACAAAGACAGAAAAAAACATGCTTTGAAAATGTGTTATTTATTTTTCAAATTTTCTTTTTACATGTATTTATTTTAAACCGCACCAGGCGTGCTCAGAAACCAGCCCCACGGACTACATATGATTTCGGCCTGGCCATGGGCTGAGTGGCTGATGGGCCAATCCAACCCTGGGTAAAGGCAATGTACCATGCCTCCTCAGAAGTGTGTGGCCACCATCTTCCCTGCTGGATAAGGTAAGTGATCCCCTGCACTCTCTTTTGCCCTCTGCACCCCTAATGTCCACCTCCCTCGACCCCTCCCATCACACCAACTCTGATCCCACTTTCCTGCAGCTTCCAAGTCCCTCACCGATAACACTAATTGCTCCTGGCCCTTCCCCCATCGTGGCAATGGCCACTATGGAAAGGGAGAAGGAACTCTGTGTAATTCCCTTCTCTCTTGTCCATGATGGCCACACGGTTTCTCAACTTTAAAAAAACGACTCTTAATAGTGCTTAGTCGTCTAGACAGTTACTTCTAGTTTGGCAGTCTTTGACTGGTGCTTGCATGTACAAAATGTCATCCTTGTAGCCTTTATGAAATACAGATGCGTCTCTTTTCCTCAGGCTCCTTGCATTCTACAAATATTCTATATAAATGATTTCGGTATCTGAGTACATTTGTTGCCCTGCCACAACTCCAGCAACGTGGTCACAGTTTGTATTATTGCACGCCTATCAAAGGCTTTTTTTAAAAAAAAAAATTGTATGCAATTGAGTTCAGCTTTAGACTATAATAATAATACTGCAGGGGACTATATTGACTGACAGACCATTTCATGGCAGATGTGATAGAGGGAACACTCGCTAGGATTCTGTTGCTGGGAAAGCTGTAAAGCGACACAGGAATCCAGCCCACTTTGGACAAGGAACATCTGGAACACACTGGAAAACACTCAGTAACTTTCAGGAATAGGAGATGGATAATGAATTTGCAAGTGGTGGCATGAAAGGTTGACCTTAGGGAACATGGTCTCGGGAGGATAGCTCAGGGGCAACGTGCTCCCCCTGGAAGCAAGATGACACAGAGCAACACCGGTCCGATCCCCGGGTCCGCGCTTAGAACCTCTGGGTATTAAGCGCGTTATGATTAACCTATCATATCACATCATACATGGCAAAGACGTCTCATTAGAATGTACTATGTCCAATCTCTCGAATACGGCTTAGGCTACATTGGGCACTTATAACAGTGTTTGTTGGCTGGGTGTATGACCATTCTAATGACTTTAAAATGCGTTCATGTATTTTCTTTTTTTCTTTTTGCACCTACTGTTATAGGTTTGGTGCTACACTATCTATCCGTGAAGGTTACGCAGGAACTAAAATGGAGTGCCTGCTAACATACCACATTGATGGCTTTGCTTCTCCCTTGCACTGGACATTGGCCCACCATCTTCCTGCGCACCGTCATAATGTAGCAGTCCATAGATAATGAAACATCGCATCCCCATTCGCCAGTGATACACTATTATCTATTAGTGCCCCATCATGGCTCACTAACGAATCACCTTCATCATCAACATCATCCACAGGAACATGACACAAAGACACATCTACTAGCGGTTCAGCACCCCTACACCACTGGGTTTCATCGGACACGTCCCTTGCAGGTGTTCCTTGCAGGTGCACATTGCTCTTGTCACAAGTCATCAGCACCACATTCAACTAGCTCTGCAGTAAGACCATGTCCTTGCCTATCTTGTCCCCTTTTCTGGACACCGGAACATGAGAACACAATATAGCAGCACTTTCAATCAGAGAAGGTCACTTTGCCAGGGTGGAACTTGAACATGTATACCATATAGTAGTCAGGGCTCTCAATAGGGAGCAATTGTGCAGCAGCAGGTGGTAGTGTGTCACCGGAAGTGCTCCTTAAAAAGCAGGGTGAGCACAGTGACTTTGCCCCACGGAATGTCATGTTCCATGAACCCCTAACCCCCTACACCATGCTCACCTGCATGTAAGGCTTGCAGCTCAGACTGCAAAGGTTGCACTGGGGGGTCCGTGGCAAACTTCGTGTCCCAGCATGAAAGGACTGTCACATGTAGGACAAGGACCAATAAGTGTCTCCTGGTGCATGACACAGCCCACTTTGCAGCATCCACAACCCACCACTCAAATTGCATAAGGAGTTTTGTGAAGACCACAAGTGTTTTGTTATATAGTGAAGCTAGGATTGTGATCAATGTTCTCTGGATCCAAAATCTTCATTTCCTCCTAAAATATTTTGGCACAAAATTAAAACAGCAGGTAACGCCATCACCATTGCCATGATGTTTTCCATTGCTTTCCTCTTTTAATACGAGATCAGGATGCAACACACCTTTCAGATTTTTCTTTGTCACTTGTATAAGCATATCCCAGTGATGATCGAATATCAGGAAAGGAAAGCATTTCTATAGCCAATCATATGTTTGGCTTTTCTATTAGCATGGCTCACAAGTTAAGTTTCAATTAGGGCCCAAGTGACAATGCAGCATGTGCTATGCACTATTTATATGGCCATTTATGTACCCATAGTGTAGCCTAATGAGGCTGGCTGCACAGTGCATGCTTAACATGATCACCATCACATGTTCAGAATTCTAGCAGCACAATGATGTAAATGATTGGACCGGGATAACATACAGGGGTGCAGTAGGGAAGCCAATATTTGATACCAGCTTTTCTGGTTCTGCAATTTACAATTTGGCAGCAGATTTATTTTTCTCCCAACTTATGTTTAGTTTTAATGAAATGCACATAACATTCTGTGTAGTTAACTTCAGTGCCTAATCTAGGAGTAATCACCAGTGATTCACCTCCACATACACACCATATTCCGGTCTGGTACCTTTACTAAGTATAATGCCACAAAGGGACCTGCAGGGAACCTCAGACTGTCCCTCTTTCCAGCCCTGAGGTTGCTGTTATCTGTGACACCTCCTGAGCATTACTTTCTCTCTCCACTATGGCAGGAGCAGCAAGAGGCATCTCCACAGCTTGGTCCTACCCCTGAGCCTCCTCCTGTCAGAACGTCCCACAAACGCAGCATCACCCTCACCCTGTTGGGTGTAGAGAACTATCTTCTCTAAGCCCCCACTCAGTCAAACACCTCCTCCAGGCACTTGCTTGCTGCCACCCCCTCCTCCCTCTGAATCCACACAAATAACCTAACACAAAAAAATAAATGGATGAGAAATGACCAAATTTATTTGACCGAAAAAGGTAGGTATTTTAGTATATGTATGGTAAATAATATGTGGGGGCTTAGACCGTTTTTCGTTCAAAAAAATTAGGTAATTCCTCAAGTCATCATTTTTTTTTCGAAATGATCACGGATATCCTCCTCCCTCATATGGAATATGCCTCCTGCTCTTCCGCTTCCTTTACGGTGGCATCCACATGAAGCTCTTTGTATCATTCCCCTGTACCTGTTGTTAGTGCTGGGATCTCCTCTGATGGCCCTCCATCCTCTCCCACAAATAAGGGAACACACAATACTACTCATAAAAACGGCAACTAAAACTAAACAACTTGTTAATACGAATACAATGCCACTACTAAAAAAGTATTCAGAACACTGCACAACAAACACACAGATGGGAAAGGGTTACTGTTTTTATTGTTTTGCTTTTGTTTGGGGGGCTAAAAAATGGTGGTTAATGTTTGTCTTATTAAAATTTGATAACACAAGACACTATCAAACACTGAACAAACACTGCAAGAAAGGGAAACAGTAAAAGGGCTTCATTAACACGCGAAAAAGCAAGAAACGACAAAAAGAACCAACAACAAATAGATATAACGACCCCACATGACTCAAAACACACCTCAAAAGGTCCAACATGCTTCAAACATCCTGGGGGGTCACTGTGGGTATCTGGAACGCAAGTGTAGTGGTGGGTCTGTGCGTGGCCATCGCAGGTACTGTGTGCATTACAAAACAGGGAGTACTGCCTTGTCGGAGGTGGCCGTTCTAGAAGGTGCGGCTTGACGTGGCTCTGTTCCTGCGTAGGGCCCCTTACTCGAATCTCGCAGTGGAAGATTAGCGAGTCCAGGGAGTTCGGTCTCAAGGCAGCCAGGATTGCAGCATAATACATCCATCGAAGCCCGCTGAAGCCCCCCAGCTTTTTGCCATAAACGTTTTCTTACGGCGAATCGTGGCAAGACCATCAAGCATTTCTCTCCAGCTACTTGCTCAGTGTTTCGTCGGGCTCAAGGCACCATTTTGCAGGTAAGTGTCTGTTTGTCCGCTGCCTTTCTGTTGTATCTGTGGGTCGGTCCATTTGTGCTTTTTGAATCCATTTTTCTCAAGTGGTTCGCCTGACTCGAGGCTGTTAACAAATCCTAGTAGGAGTAAAATAGCAGAAGCTGAACTGGTCTATATCCGGGGGCCATCCAGTAATCACACTGATGCAGTGTGTGGGGGATCCCTCTTCACCCTCCCCTTCTCCAACTCCTCACAGGAGTGGAAGTCGTCTTTCGGAGGGTCTTGCACTTAGTGCTATAAGGAGACAAAAGCTCAAGAAGGGACAGATCCTATTCTCCAAACTCCTGCTGATTAATAAAAACCTCAAAAGCGACTTTGATCATGTTGCCAGTGCTGCATGTGCCCCTTTGCCTGCACCTATGCACTGTCAGTCAAAAATACCTGATTCTCATGATGACCATGGAGTGGGAAGTAGGGTGTTTTTAGAGATCAAGGTACCCGATAATCCAGAAGGCCACGCTCCCTTGGGCGCCCAGACTGTGTTATTGCAGCAAATTCCAAAAGGAGTGCAAGCGGGAGAAATGACAGTAGAAATTATGGATAGGGGGCTGGGGGTCCCTGAGGCACCCAAAATCTGTATGCTCTCCAAAGAACATTTGCTGTGGGATCTTATGGCATGTTCATGTATTGAGGAATTTCAATCCTGGTTGGTTTCGGTAGGCCTTACGACGCTTACGACACCTTTGTCAAATTCGGCGAAGTCTAAACATACAGAGCCCAAAGGAATGGAAAAGTTCTCTCAAACCTCCGCTCTCGAGAATGGTCTTCATCGGGGATGCCAAACAGACCCTACTGAGTCCTCTCCTTTGGGTTTGTCCTTGCATGCAAAGGTAGTCGTCTCTGCTCCCAGCCCAGTGGGTGTAGTTCCAATGGAAGGAACGTTGCTTCCCATCAAGCCTGCACTGTGTCGGCTGCTCCACATCCTAAGAATTTTCGACTTAAAAAATCCACAATGACTAACATCACCCGAGACAATTTGAATATAGGGAGGCTCTCAAGAACACAATTCTAGCCTGGCTCAATCTAAAAGTAGGTCCTAATTACTTTAGAATTGAGGACTTGAGGGTCCTCCACAGAGTTCAGATCGACAATTGGTGCTGTTCTGATAACATAGACTGCATTGTTGTGGGATGTGGTTCTAGTAGTCTACCCTCTTTTCTGAATAGAATCACAAATCTGCAGCGTTTGTCCCCACCCACTAAATTAAGAATTGTACTGAACTGACCTGTGTTAATCATTGATGTTTCTTTACATAATAGCTCCTGTTTTAGCTTCTTCTTTGGATGAAGTTTAATCCACCCATGGTCTGCTATCTGTACGTGATTATAATAGTCTTGTGCCTATCCTTTTATTTCCATGATTGCTATTAACCTCTTTAGTTTATATTTTTTTGTGCTCAGTATCTGTGCTATTGATTATTGTATTTGCTTGTTTTGTCAGCGCCCTCATGCCTCAGGGTCAATGGTGCGCGGTATAAATAAAAACCAAATCAAATCAAATCCAAGAGTGAGATTATCCTTTGAAACATCTTTTTTCTCGTCTTAGCAAAACTCATAAAACTAACAGGAAGCATAGGGGGACAAACTTCCTTTTTGAGATTTATGGGCTCTGAATGGCAGAACAAACTCTTCAAGCAACTGTTCACCTCATACTCAAATGATATGCATGAGTCAATTTAAGGATGTCCCTGTCATTGACAGCTGTGAGTTATCCATTTTATCTGCAAACCTCATTGGTCCAATTCTCAATCGGATGCAAACTAATAACTGGGCTGCCACAAATACTGACAGCACCTTCACAGGATCACAGGATCAAGGAGTCATGAATACTTGAGAGGAGTAATGAAGAGCATTGAGATTTGCATAGAGATTTGCTTATCCCACAGAGTATTCTACATGCTCGGGAGGAAGGTTGTGAATGGGGAGGATGAGAATGCAACACCCGCCAAGTGGAGTTTGACCCAAAGTACCCAAAATACTCTGTCAGCCAGAAACCGGATGAACTCGATGAACCAACCGGAGGGGACCCTGATTAGCTAGGTGAACCCAACAAATTAACCATTTAATGTTCAAAAGATTTGCCACACCTGATTGTGCAATAACCTGCTGTATGAAAATCAGAAGTCTGAGGCAAGTTTGTTGGAGGTACGTTGGCCGTAGTAGGGTTGAATCATCTGCTAACGTTGTTCCATTTTTTAGAAGTTCGTCCTGGCCTGTTAAATGGTCACAGTCTCTATAAAAAAAACTTTTAATGTATGATCTGGCTTGCCTGGTGTCCCTAAGGTTGAAAAAGTCAAAGGTGGAAACTGTCAACATGTCCTTTCAAAGTCTCACACCTGGAAAAAACTGGCCAGCCTCACAAATTTTGCAGGCTCTATGTGCGCCCAGCTCTTTCTCTTGCTCTGTCATAAGATCAGGAGACTACACCGGCACATGCATACAACAGACTCCAGGCTGAGCACAGTTGCAACAGTGTTTGCAGCCCAGCCTGAGTCAAGGGCCTCACTCGTTCGGCCTTGCAGCTAAGTTCTTGGCAGCAGCGTCTCTCAAAGTAGACATACTCTGCAATTCCAAGGGGGCAAGCACATCCTTACCCCCAGTCAGCCCTGCCCAGACCCGCATTCTGATTGTTGAGAAGATTGTAAATTATAAGTTACTGATGGTGTTGAATTTCTCCATGGCATGTAGAATGGGGTTTTTGAAAAAATGTTGTGCAGTTATCAAGAGAGTTCTACCTTCTTTGGAGCTTAACTAATGTTGCTGTGTGTGAGAATGCAGTTTCTCAAGATTACGGCAACCACTATAAACTCGTGAGTCTTCCATGTGATGCATGCACAGACATCACGAGAAGGACAGAGATGGTGTTACAAGCCACTGTGCCTTTAAGGTAAAGCCGAGACAACAGGCAGGAAGCGGGAGGAGAAAGGGGAAGAGGAGTAGTAAGGTTTGGGTGCAGCAGTTCCTGTTTGTATGTTTTCCACGAAGGAGGTAATAAAGTGAAGGTCCCCCTGAACCAGTGTCACTTCCTTATTGTGGCACAATTCCAACAACTGGCGACAAAGGTGTTTCCCCTTTTTCATTAGTATTCTGAGATATTTTACCAATTTTCATGGTACTGGTGGGTTTTCCAGTTCAGAAGGCCATGGAATGTGGTGGTTATTCAGCAGGTCATTTTTGTGCAATCATGATTTCTGTTTTGTCCGGATTGAGTTTAAGGCTGTTGGTGCTCATTCACTGGTTTAGTGCTGTGAGGCAGTTGGTTAGTGTTGGGTCTTGTTCTTCGCTGTCCATTATTTTGTAGATGATTAGGGTGTCATCCACATAGTTGTAGCACGTGAGGCCATGTTTTTTGATACAGTTAATTAGGGGGTCAAGTAGATGTTGAGGAGTAGTGATGATATTGATTATCCCAGTGGGACTTGTACGAAACTCAAGGTGACAACAGTAAAGACAGACACAAGTGATCACAGTTCAAGAGTGTTTATTAAACTGCAAATGCAGGTTGGAAAAACGCCTAACCTAAGCCTAATCTAAGATTGGAGCAAGCATCGACCATCAAATGAAAAATAAGGCTGTACTTGTGGCATGTTGTCAAAGTAAAAAGCCTATACTAAAAATTACTATTGCCAATTCCTTACAACTAATTATAGAACGAGTGTGGGATAGGGTATTCAAAATAAGGAAGAAAGTGTTCACAAATAATAAGTCAGGATGTGATTGCCTCAAGGTCTCCCTTCCCCACGTTTTTAGCATGGGACAAGGTTCTTCGATGGTTAAGTCTCTTTGTAATAAAAAGTCTCTTGTTTTTGAGGCCTGATGCTCTAAACAAACAAACACAAAGTTCTGTTCTACGAACACTTTGGGAGATGGCTTAACCCCTGGATCCCCCTCTTCTGGGTGCGGATCCCTTAGAAATCATATTCAACAAATTAATAAGATAGTCTTTCTCAGTGAATTTCGGTTGATAACTTTCCACCCCTGGATCTCCCTCGGCCGTGCTCGGACCCCAGATGACAAGGCGGACACTTCACTTCCCCTTGTCTTGCAATGCTTCTCATCTTAATGTCTTTTTAAACAGGTTTTCGGCTTTTGCTGCTGGTTGTTGGCCTCCCTCTGCCCGGTTCACTCTCGCCGAATTGACGTTTGGTTGTCGGCTTCCCTCTGCCAGGTTCACTTTCGTCGACTTTTGTAACACACTGTTCTGCTACACACCCCTTGGTCGGGTTCACATCGTTCCATACACTATTCTCTTACCAGCCTTTACCAACAATTCCTCATGGGACTTTTAGATTCTGCCCCTTTCAATAGCATCCCTCGGCCCAGGGCCATCTTAAGCACTTTTGGGGCCCTGATCACAGACATCTTTGGGCCCCCCCCCCACCAAACCAAAATAATTAAGGGATCAAGAATGCTGGTTGCGCCCCCTATCCCGCACCCGTCGCGTTCACAACCTATAGTTTGATATCCTGTCTCGCAGCATAATAAGCACGTTTACTCCCTTTAAGTCACCTTGCCCTCTTCATTCTTGCTCTAATCAGAATGATAAACAAGTAGCACTGAAGACGAACATTAGCAGTCTACAAAGGGGTTACTGTTCTAGTACATACAGGATACCTTTTTATCAATAACATCCAGGAAGGTAGATGTAGTATTAATGCAGGACTGTATGGAAAAGGTACATGTAACCATAATAGACAGATAACTCACATTAGCTGCATCACAGATTGCAAAGGTGCTCATGCATGGATAGATACCACCAATTGGAAGGCAGGAGAACCCTACACATACTGTATCAAAGATGCTGGAGGCAGATTAGAAGCTACCAGGTAGGTGTCTTTATCCAGACAGACTGAGATTAAAAGTGGGATATGGTTTTCAAATAGTTTTACCATTAGATATCAAAGGAACAAATGCCTGTGGTGTGTGATATAAATATTCTCACTATTAACACAGTGGAATTATGAATAAGGCTTTTATGAAGATCATACCATGAGAAGGAAATCACTAAGAAGGGCTGACAATTTTGAAAGGTTTAGGGACTGGCAATATTGAGAGGTTAGGCAATACAAGATCAAATGAGATGCCCAGGATCACACATTGGTAAGGGATGAAGAGGTGAAGCTGGGCTGTGTGGCAACTCTATAAATTCTGCATTTGAACACTTTCTTTTCCAGTTCTTACCATGAACTAAATCTTAATTTATATTTTATAAAAAAACAGACTTGGAAAGTACACACATCACATTACCAAACGTGACATATAGAAGGGTGTTATGCAAAATGCGAATGATTTTAGCTTCTTTCTCTCCATCATCAAGGAATGTATATAAAAACCAGCATACCAATCAATGTGATTTAACAAATTTAATCTGGGTTTGTCTTTTGTATTTTAAAGCTTTAAATACTTACAAAACAATGGCTTGTGACATTTTCATTTATAAACGTGCATAACAACCATTGACATTTACCAAAAAGCAAACAGTTTTTTGTTTCAAACAAGCAGACCGTAAAATATGCTTGCCTGATGCCTGCACCATTTGCTCCGCTCTCATCTGTCTACCAACCCTTCCACCCAAATGGCCTACATAAGAAGAAAGATCAAGTAATAGCCTAAACGATACCAGCAGCATGCAAGAAGGCAAACCTCACAGAAGACAGCACAGTAATGTAAGATATATTAGATGATTTGACCAGCATCCCCGTATCGTCTGCTGGCAAATCCAGGATACAAACATGAATGCTGTTGTTCCACAGTCTTGAATTTGGATACTTGTTCACCTCTTGGACTAACAGTTTATCCCATCGTTGGAGGCGATTGCCTAGGTTTTACAACACCCCATCTGAACAAAGCAATTTCTAGGCCTTCACCTTACAGATGATTGTTTTTATAGCAACCCCTATCTGGTACAGGTACATTGCTGATAATAGCAGATGTTGTTCTGCAAAACCAAGAACATAGGCAGTGTTTAAAGGTGTAAAGGCAGGCGCTTAGTTACCAGTCTTTAGCTTCTCCTCCTAACGGACGTTTTCATGACTTCATCAATCTTCAGGGAGGCTGAGTTTCTTTGTTTTTTCAGGCGGGTCTGCATTTCTGTTTCAGGTGTGACAAGTTAATTAGCTCTGAGGATTCTGGTACTTGTATTTTTCGCACTTGATTTTGCTGGCAGGTGACTGGACACAACTCCCTCCATAGCACATATCTACCCCTTGATGGGGGGAGGATATAATTTTCCAAATTCACAGTCGAAACTGACCAACTGTAGTTGTTGGTCAGTTTCGACTGTGAATTTGGAAAATGATAATCCAATGGACGGGATTGATAGGGTTTAGGAAGCAAAAGGGAATAGCCAGGATCGAAAAATGAAGGGGATTGTGAAAACGGTAGGGTTTTGTCAAGATAGATTTGGTTTTCGGGAATTAATTATCAGATGGACGTGGGGAATTACCAAGAGTGTTCTGATAGGCAACAGGAAAAAACAGATTCCAAGAGAGGTTGTTTCCTACTATGATGGGGTTTGGTCCTCTAATTGGTTCATCAGAGGTGCATGGGTGGTGGGATTCCAATAGGGGAGTATCACTGGGAAGAAGGGAGATAGCTGCGGTACAATTTACAAAGGTTTCAAGGCTCTTGTTCTCCTCTCCTTCTTGTTTGGCATAATACCACGTCTCACCTGGAGCTTTTCCCCGGGCATAACCCTGGGCTCCCCAACCCAGGTCATCCTCCCTCACTCGTCCACCCCCAGGGTTGGGATCTGAGAGTGCCAGCCCATCTCTGGCCACCTGAATAAGGGATTCCAAAGGTTTACTTTGGAGAATACCCTCAGGTTTCTCGCAGACTCTGCATGTTGTTTTGCGAGGTGCTGACTTGCATGGTGTTATCCAACTTGTTTCCGTTCTTTTTGTCAGGAAGAATTTTAGTCTAAGGAGTGCATTGTTGCCAATTCCAGTAACTTCAGGTCTGTTGATGAGTGTTTCGTGGTGGACTGTGTCGAAGGCTACTGACAAGTTGGGTAGTATTAGTGCAGATTTACCAATTGTTTTCTGTTTGTTTCAGGATTTGTTTGCTTTCTAGCTTTGCCTGGTATGGATGTTTGCCTGGTATGGATGTTTGAGATGGGTGATTAGGTGGTTAGATATTCAGTGTTTCCTGATTGATTTTTAAGGAGAGACCTAAGGTAAGCTGACTTGAAGGTTGGTGGGATGGTTCCTGTTGCTAGTGAGTGTTGAAGAGGACGAGGAAATATTCTTACAGTGTTTTCTGGGTGAGAATAGTCTTGTATACGTCTGGTGGGTAGAGTTCTGCCTGAGAACCAGCTCTATTGATTTTGCTCACTAGGCTGTTGGATTTTTCTGTTGAGATCGTCAAGAAGTGGTTTAGTCTAATAAATGGTTCCGGTGTTGGCTGGTTGAGGTGTTCGATGGTGCTTTTTCGGCTTGCTCTTAATGATTTTGATTTTGAAGTGGTCTGCAAGATCATTGCATCGTTTTTGTGATGGGGTTGGTGTGTTGTTGCATGCTGCTGGATTTCCTAACTCATTTGTGATGTTGAACATCTAATTCTGGGAGTTGCTTGCATTTGTGACCCGTTAGTTGTAGAATTACTTTTTTGCTTTGAGTAAATCAGCGTTGTACAATCGTATCTGTCTTTAGTATGCATTTATTTTTCTTCCTTGGTCATAGTTTTGTCATGATGCCCGCTCCTGGGGAGCCGGTTCAAGCCCTGCATCCCCAAAAGCGGACATCCAGTCCCCAAGGAAGGACCCAGCAACCCCATATAGGGGCCCTTTGGACAGTGTCCTGGCGCCTATGGCGCCAGGCTCATAAAAGACATCAGTCCTGGCGCCATAGGTGCCAGGCTCATTATGGGAGTGCTTGGGTGCACTTACCTGATGCAGACCATGCTGCAGGATCCCGGCCTCCTTGAGGCCTAAAGGAACTACTTTACCTGTGGGACTAATTTACCATCCGGGCGTGGTCGGGGAAGGATACATACCTGATTGGAGGAAGGATACATACCTGGAACTTCTTCCAAGGCTATTTAAACCCCACCCAAACAGCCACACGTGCTTCGCGTTGTTCTGCATCTAGCAGCTGGACGCTCACCGTGTCTGCTCCTGCATCCTGACTTCTGCCGCACCTGCCAGCATCCTGGATCACCTGCAAAGGAAGAGAAGAAGAGAACAGAAGAAGGAAAAGTCCTTACCTGCTAAATCCCCATCCCGGAGACATCTCGCCGACAATCCTGAAAAGGAAGACTTTAATTTAAAAGCTCATCACGTCGATCGCTGCAGCGCCGCATTCCACTCACCTTTACAGGGCGCCTCCATGTTCAGCAGCGATCATCCGGATTCGCAGTCACGCCCCCGCGCCTAGGGAGAAAAAGACCAGAACAAAAGGTGAGAGAGAGAAGGGAATAAGGAAAGCTAAATCTCCATGTTAAGACTTACCTGTTGATTCATTCCCTCTTCATTTCGGGTCCGTGCGGCATCCTGGCATTTCCGTACCCTGGCCCCTAAGGGGAAAAAGAGACATCAGCGTTAATGAGCGAATGAAAAGACATTACTAAAAAACGCTCATTAAAGACTTACCTGATTTCTACAAGGATTTCACCTCTCATCTCGGGTCGGTGCCTGTTCCCCGGCATTCCGTACCCCGGTCCCTATGGGGAAGAAGACACTAGCATTAGTACATTAATGCATGGACACAAGGGGAACCTCTTATCAAAAAAACTTACCTGAAAGCCAAGCAAGTTTGGTTCTCACCAATCCGAAAATCCAGTGAAGTACCTGGATACCAACGCGCCCCTGCATCAGAAGCAGGATGGAGAGCTCGTCCTTCCAGACCCTAAGGTGAGACGCTACGAGAAATCACAGAAGGGTTTCGAGGAGGGTGAGAGGGGAAAGTGGGAGGCCGATTGCATTACCCCGCAGACAGTTAATCCCCTATTTTCGCCTACAGAAGGATACTTCTGTGAGCCAGGCAAGCCAGATTTGGGGGCCCGGTCCAGTCCGTCTTCCGAACCCTGCGCATCACCTTAGAAGAGGGCACAGCAGCACGAACCAGGCCAGAGCCTCCGTGGGAGTCAGGTGAGCGTAACAGAACGCGAAGCCTTCCTACAAATTCCCACCCAGGCGCTATGGAAAGTTGTGAGACTGATCAGTTGGCCCAATTACTGGGGGAATTACGGGCCGAAGTACATGCCGCTCGTCAAGAGACTAATGCCCTCAGGAGGGAATTAATAATATCAAAGGAAAGAACTTATGACCTGGCCAGACAGCTTTTGCAAGGTCAAGCTGGGCAAACTCCTGTACCCGGTTCCGGAGGGAACCCCGCTCCTGTGGTTTCCAGTAACCCTGTGCAGATTAATCTACCTGGAAACATGCCACTGGCCCCACCCGAACGCTTTGCTGGGGACCCCAAACGATTCGCCGTATTCATGAATCTGTGTCGTTTGCACTTCCTATGCAGACCTGGGGCCTTCCCTAATGATCAGACCAAGGTAACCTTTGTATTGTCATATCTAAGCGGCTGCGCTGCCAATTGGTCGGTTCCACTGGTTACTCAAGATGACCCGATACTCCGTGATTTTCAAAGGTTTCAAGCAAGCATGGAAAGGTCATTTGCTCGAGACTCTCAGGGGCAGGCTCTGGATGACGAAGTTCTATCCCTGCGACAGGGCAATCAGGACCTCCTATCCTATATTGCAACCTTTAATAGACTAATTGTGGAAACGGGATGGCCAGAGGATAAAAGAGTCACGTTGTTTTATCGAGGCCTTCGCGGAGAACTTAAAGATGTCTTGGCCCAAGTTGTAAATCCGCCCCAAGAATGCACAGAGTATATAGACTTATTGGTCCAATTGGATCACAGACTTCAAAACAGAAAAGCAGATCGGTCCAGGTTTGAGACCCGGGTGTTGGTCAAGACCCATGCTAATCCCAAGGGAGTTGATGTCTCTGACCCTATGCAAATTGGAGGGGTTAAAGGACCCTTAACTCAAAAGGAACGTGAAAGGAGGCGGCAGTTAAAATTATGTCTTTATTGTGGGAATTCTGGACACTTTCTACGAGATTGCCCGGCAAAACCGCCCCGAAAAGCGGTAGGAGCCGCTGATAAAAACCATGAATACTCTGTTTCGGGAAATGACTCCGCCCGACAAGTGTAGGGGTCCGCTTGCCGAGCTTGAAAACTAACTCTCAGACCTCGCATTTCATTGTGCCAATGGTTCTCGTAGATCCAGAACAGCCTAAGCGGTTGCATGCAATAAAGGCATACATCGATAGTGGGGCTATTGGAAACTATGTGGATCGTGAATTGGTCTCTAGGATTAACCTCCCTCTCTGTCCTAAAACCAGCAAAGATGTCATCACCACAGTCGATGGAACTGAAATTGCCTCTGGACCGGTAACACATTCCACTACTGAGGTGACTCTTATTGGTCCCGACGGCCATCGGGAGGGTGTTGTGTTTGATGTAATCAAGGCTCCACAGTTTCAGGTTATCCTTGGAATCCCTTGGTTAGAGACACATAATCCTCGAATTGATTGGCGAGCTAAGAGAATAACCTTCCCGGATTGTACACAAACCTGCTACCCAGAAAACCTGAAGATTAATCTAGCATCTGTAACCTCTGCCTCCATGCAACTACCTTCGGAATACCAAGACTTTCAGGACGTCTTCCAAAAGGAACAGGCCAACACGTTACCTCCTCACAGATTGTACGATTGCCAAATCGATCTGGTGTCCGGTGCACAACCCCCTTGTAGCAGGATTTATGACCTTACCGAACCTGAGAATCTGCATTTGAGACAATATTTGGATCAATACCTAGCTAATGGTTTTATTCGCCCGTCAAAGTCCCAGGCATCCTCGGCTTTGTTCTTCGTGCCCAAAAAAGAAGGCGACCTTAGAACTTGTATCGATTACCGCGCATTGAACCAGATAACGGTTAAAAACCGTTATCCTCTGCCTCTGATCCCTGAACTCCTTGACCAGGTGAAGGACGCTTGCATATACACCAAGTTAGATCTCCGGGGGGCTTATCATCTGATACGAGTTAAAGAAGGCGACGAATGGAAAACTGCCTTCCGTACTAAATACGGATTATTCGAGTACCAGGTGATGCCTTTCGGATTGTGTAACGCGCCGGCTGCCTTCCAATACTTCATGAATGATGTCCTTCGGGAACTCATCGATGTTTGTGTTGTCATATATATCGATGACATTCTGGTGTACTCCTCTTCGGAATCTGATCACAGAAAACACGTCAGGGCAGTACTTGAAAAACTTTGCCAACACAAACTATTTGCTAAATTGGAGAAATGTGTTTTCCATACCACAGAAGTCGAGTTTCTAGGTTTCATCCTGACACCCAAAGGAGTCCGAATGGACTCAAGAAAAGTGGATGCCATCCTCAAATGGCCATCACCTAGCTCTGTAAAAGGGGTTCAAAGCATGCTCGGCTTTGCCAATTTCTATCGCAGGTTTATCCCGGAATTTTCACGCGCGGTACAACCCATTACTGCACTCTTGAGGAAAAATAAACGTTTTGAATGATCTGAAGAAGCCAAGCAGGCCTTTCAGGATGTAAAAGCTAAATTTACCTCTGCACCTATATTGAAACACCCGCGTCCAGATCTCCCTTATGTCGTCGAGACTGACGCATCCAGCCTAGCCATGGGAGCTGTCCTGTCCCAAAGAGATCCCGAAACCAACCAACTCCATCCCGTAGCATTTTGGTCCAGAAAATTCTCGGCACCCGAGGTTAATTATGCAATCACGGACAAAGAACTGTTAGCCATTAAGTCCGCTTTTAAAGCCTGGCGGCATTATCTGCTTGGCGCTCGACATACCATCACAGTGATCACTGATCACCGGAATTTACAGTATTTGAAAACCGTCAAGGCTCAGTCATCACGGCAGCTCCGATGGGCTTTGTTTTTCGCTGAATTTGATTTCGTGATTACCTATCGACCTGGCTGCAAGAATGGCAAAGCAGACGCCTTATCCCGAATTGGAATGGGAGAATCTGATACAAACTCAGAACCAGTACCAGTAATTCCCGAACAGAGGATTCTAGGCATGACTTTGTTACAGACGCTTGAAGACATTCAAGCCAGAGTGAAACAACTCCTGGACCCTACAACCTTACAGGAATGGATACAAAAGGGATCAGACTTTACTATAGATAATGGTTTACCTTATTTGCAAGGACGCTTATTCCTGCCACATAAAGAATTACACGAACTAGTTATTTCCGGTTATCATGATGCATTAATAGAGGGACACCCCGGTATTGCCAAGACAGAGGAAAAGGTGAAACGAAAATTTTTGGTGGCCCTCTTGGCGAAAAGATGTTAAATCTTTTGTGATGTCCTGTGGTGTTTGCGCCCAAAATAAAAGTCAAAAGAAAAGACCAGCCGGTCTCCTTCAACCTCTAGACATACCACCAGCACCCTGGCACACCCTATCAATGGATTTTATTACGGACCTGCCTCCTTGTTCGGGGTACAATACTATTCTGGTAATTGTGGATTTGTTTTCCAAAATGGCCCACTTCATTCCTTTGAAAGGTTTACCTTCAGCTTCTGTCCTAGCCAAAGAATTCCTCGAAAATATTGTTCGGCTACATGGATTCCCATCTATACTAATCTCTGACCGGGGAAGCCAATTCATTTCCCACTTCTGGCGCAAATGTTGTCAAATGGCGCAGATCGACGTAAGATTATCGACCAGTCACCACCCCCAGACCGATGGTCAGACCGAGAGGACAAATCAGACCCTTGAACAGTACTTACGGTGTATGTTACAGCAATCTGAAAGTAACTGGAAAAACATTATTTGGATAGCCGAATACGCATATAATAATTCGGTACACTCTGGAACTGGCCACAGTCCTTTTTATACTTTGTTTGGGCATCACCCTCGAACCTCAAACCTTGACTCACCTCAGAACCTCGGAATGCCTGCAGTAGAACATCTGCATTCTACAATTACCCAAGCCTTCAAAGAGGCAACTACGCATTTACAACAAGCCAAGAGAAAATACAAGGAGAATGCTGATCTACATCGGAGTGAAGCACCTCCGTATCAGATTGGGGATCAAGTGTGGTTAGCTACCAGACATTTACCACTCAAAGGGCCTCAAACTTTTAACACAAAATATCTGGGACCTTATTCTATTACGGCAATAATTAACCCAGTGGCTGTTAAACTTGATTTACCAGCTAGTATGCGAATTCACCCTGTTTTTCATGTGTCACTTCTGAAACCAGTGGTACCCGGAACCCGGCTACTCAAACCTCCAGAACCTATTCTGATAGATGGGGAGCCCGAATTCGAAGTGAAGAACATTTTAGACTCAAAAATGTTTAGGTCAAAACTGTTCTAACTAATTGATTGGAAGGGGTACGGACCTCAGGAGAGGTCGTGGGAACCTAGCGACCATGTGCATGCACCTCGATTAGTCAGGAAATTCCACCGACTCTTCCCAGACAAACCAAAACCCCCAGAGGGAACAACCTTGGGAGGGGCCTTGGGTGGGAGTGCTGTCATGATGCCCGCTCCCGGGGAGCCGGTTCAAGCCCTGCATCCCCGAAAGCGGACATCCAGTCCCCAAGGAAGGACCCAGCAACCCCATATAGGGGCCCTTTGGACAGTGTCCTGGCGCCTATGGCGCCAGGCTCATAAAAGACATCAGTCCTGGCGCCATAGGCGCCAGGCTCATTATGGGAGTGCTTGGGTGCACTTACCTGATGCAGACCATGCTGCAGGATCCCGGCCTCCTTGAGGCCTAAAGGAACTACTTTACCTGTGGGACTAATTTACCATCCGGGCGTGGTCGGGGAAGGATACATACCTGATTGGAGGAAGGATACATACCTGGAACTTCTTCCAAGGCTATTTAAACCCCACCCGAACAGCCACACGTGCTTCGCGTTGTTCTGCATCTAGCAGCTGGACGCTCACCGTGTCTGCTCCTGCATCCTGACTTCTGCCACGCCTGCCAGCATCCTGGATCACCTGCAAAGGAAGAGAAGAAGAGAACAGAAGAAGGAAAAGTCCTTACCTGCTAAAACCGCATCCCGGAGA
Source organism: Ambystoma mexicanum (assembly GCF_040938575.1). Classification (NCBI taxonomy): domain Eukaryota; kingdom Metazoa; phylum Chordata; class Amphibia; order Caudata; family Ambystomatidae; genus Ambystoma; species Ambystoma mexicanum. Next base: position 712,209,949 of record NC_090924.1, on the reverse strand, counting down.
CATCTCGCCGACAATCCTGAAAAGGAAGACTTTAATTTAAAAGCTCATCGCATCGATCGCTGCAGCGCCGCATTCCACTCACCTTTACAGGGCGCCTCCATGTTCAGCAGCGATCATCCGGATTCGCAGTCACGCCCCCGCGCCTAGGGAGAAAAAGACCAGAACAAAAGGTGAGAGAGAGAAGGGAATAAGGAGAGCTAAATCTCCATGTTAAGACTTACCTGTTGATTCATTCCCTCTTCATTTCGGGTCCGCGCCGCATCCTGGCATTTCCGGACCCCGGCCCCTAAGGGGAAAAAGAGACATCAGCGTTAATGAGCGAATGAAAAGACATTACCAAAAAACGCTCATTAAAGACTTACCTGATTTCTACAAGGATTTCACCTCTCATCTCGGGTCGGTGCCTGTTCCCCGGCATTCCGTACCCCGGCCCCTATGGGGAAAAAGACACTAGCATTAGTACATTAATGCATGGACACAAGGGTAACCTCTTATCAAAAAAACTTACCTGGAAGCCAAGCAAGTTTGGTTCTCACCAATCCGAAAATCCAGTGAAGTAACTGGATACCAACGCGCCCCTGCATCAGAAACAGGATGGAGAGCTCGTCCTTCCAGACCGTAAGGTGAGAAGCTACGATAAATCACAGAAGGGTTTCGAGGAGGGTGAGAGGGGAAAGTAGGAAGCCGATTGCATTACCCCGCAGACAGTTAATCCCCTATTTTCGCCCACAGAAGGATACTTCTGCGAGCCAGGCAAGCCAGATTTGGGGGCCCGGTCCAGTTTGTCTTCCGAACCCTGCGCATCACCTTAGAAGAGGGCACAGCAGCGCGAACCAGGCCAGCGCCTCCGTGGGAGTCAGGTGAGCGTAACAAGTTTTTCCTCCATTCATGCTCCAGTTTCCTGTTTCAGTTTCAGTGCTTTAAGGTGGGATATGAACCATCTTGACATTGCTTTCTTTGGTAAGGGGGTGAACAGTTTTTCAGGTGCAATGTCATCCAGAGTTTTCGAGATTCATTTTTTGATTATGTCTGTTTATTTTTCTATGCAACCTGAGTCTAGGGTGGTGACTTCAAGTGGAGTGTTTAGGTGCACAATGTTAATGGATTTCCAGTTTCTATTTAGAATTAATGGGTATTCCTGGAGGTTAGCAACTATCCATGTTGGCAGTGGCAACATAAAGGGTTTTATGAGGTGCTGGCTCCAGAGGATTTTTATTGGGGGTGCAGTTGCAATCATGTTTTTGTTGCAGAAGATTGCATCAAGTGTGTGGCCTGCTGTGTGTGTCAGTACTTTCATCATTTGTTGTGGATGCATTGTGCTAGTTGATTGGTTAGAGTTTTGGCTGGGTTGAAGTTCTCTTCTTCGAGCCAGATGTTAAAGCCTCCCAGTATGATCAGGTGATCATGATTAATGGCAATGCTGGTGATGGCATCCACGATAGTGTCTGTGAAGGTAGGATTAGAAATGTTAGCTTGGTTTGGAGATCTAAGACTATGTGCAGGAGGAGTGATTCGCAATTTGGGAGGTTTAATGGAGGTGCTGTTATTTTAAGCACGAGACATCCGCCTCTTCTGCCTTCTCTGTTGGCTTGTTTGAGTTTGAAGTTCACAGTGTTTTGGGTTAAACCTGGCAAAAGCTTTCCTGTGCTGGGTAGGCAATTGTGTGCTATTACTTTGTAGTTTGACGTTTGCCAGGTTTCCATGAAGAATAGGATTTCTGTCCCTATATCGTTTTGCAGTTTGTACATATTTCCGTTGAGTGCTTTGATAACGATCTCGAGTTGACTTGGTTGCAGTGTATCTTTTTGCTTCCTGTGGTTTGTTTGGTATGTGGCTGTGTAATTTGGTGACTGTTTTGCTATTGATCAATTTCTAAGCCTGCTTATAATTACATTTTTATTTTATAATGCGCTTAATTTCAAAGAGGTTTCTAAGCGCGGATCCGGGATTCAAACCTCTGTTGCTCTGCGTCATCTTGGTTTCAAGACGAGTGCATTGCCACTGAGCTATACTACCCGGTTGTGTATTCAGATAAGTTATTTCTGTTTCTTTGTTGAGTAGTTTGACAAGGTTTGAATCTGGGATTGAAGTTTTCTTCAGGGTCGTCTGCCTGCAGACATTCATGATTCTGTTTGTCGTGCCAATTTTTTTGATTATTTGCAAGCTGATGTTGTTTCTTTTGGTTTTGTTATTTTAGGATTCCCGTCTTTCCACTGGGTTTCTGGTTAGCCTCCTTACATGCTTGCAGTGCTTGAGGACGGATGGATGTCCGAATGGGTGATAAGTTGACAAGTAGGGTGTTAGGTAGAGTGAATTTGGTCTGGTTCTGGTGAGGGGACTCATTTGCAGTGGTTGTGTAGGTGTGCCATCTCTTGGTATCGCTTAGTTCCCAGGTGTGGTGTTCTGAAGTTGTTCCAATTGGTTTATTCTGTTTTGGTTGTTCTTTGTGCATCAATCTTTCCTCCTGTGGAGCATTTTGTGGTAGGGTCTATCCTGGAGGGTGGTCTACCCCAAGAATAGGGACTATCACAGGGATCGGGGCTATCCCACGAGGTGGGACTCTCCCAGAGGGTGGGAGCGTCTCATGGGTTGAGGATTAAGCTAGGGGTTGGGGGCTTATCCTATTGTCCCTGATCAAACCCTGGCAACAGGATCTAACCTTAGTGGTCTGGGACTAAACATGGTGGTCGGGCACTATCCCTGGCAGGCAGGGACTAAGCTGGGTGGTACAGGGTCTATTTCAGGGTTTGGGGTCTAACCCTGGAGTTGGGGTCTCTTGCGGGTTTGGGATCTATCCCTGATGCATCAGCTATCCCAGGGGCAGGGGCGTGAGCTGTTCCAGGGTCAGAAGTATCCCAGGTCAGAACTGTCCGAGGGTCTGAACTGTCCCAGGGTTGTATGGGATGCACAGAGATGAGAACCTCTCTGTGGGGGTTGTATTTCCGTCTCAGAATTTCTTCTGTTATTGTTCCTTATCCCCTGTATGAGTGGCTTGGATTGGTTTTGTTCTCCCGATGGTTTGATGTTCCCTTGTTTGGTCCTGTATAGTTATGTGTCTCACAGTGTAGAAGGCCTCTCCATGGTGATTGCATTTCAGTCTCTGAGTCACGTGTCGCTAGGGCAGCTCAGGTAGCTGGGGTTTAGTAGTTGTATTGGGTTGACAGTGGCAAAAGCCTTCTTGCGGTGAGTTCACAGTGTTTTGGGTTCAACCTGACAAACGCATTCCTGTGGTGGCCTGTGGTGGTCCGTGGGCCAATCTTCCTTGAATCATAGTGGCTAGTGCCTCTCTGTGGTACTTGTTTTATTTCTTAGAGTCCCATGGAGCTTTGAACTTCAGGTTGCTGAGACTTCATAGTTGTGTCAATTCCCAGTGGCAAAGACCTCCCTGTGGATGCCTGTGGTTTGATCTTCCATTATGGGGTGCTGTATAATTAACTGTTTCAGCGGCTATATCTTGCAGGGATTATACATCAGGGTGAACAAGCAGACATGTGAAGGAGGTTCTCTAGTGAGTCAAGGTGCCTTTTGTCATTGCCTTTGGCCAGCTGCATGGAAAAGCTGCCCTGGGACTCACTACTAGTGCTGTTTCCTATCACGATGACCAGGCGGGGAAGGGAGAAGTGGCAAACTTCACTGGGCAGATGGGTTCAAGCAAGCAAGACTTAAAGCAGTGGCTGGTAAAACCAGCCGTTGAGGTAGAGTCCCGCAAAGGGACCTAGTAATTAGGCGCTAATAGGTTAACGGCGCCGCAGCCTTTTACTGCGCCGTTAACCCATTAGCGCCTGGGTCGTAATGAGGTCCAGTGTCTAATTTCAGAGTCCAGCAGGTTTCAAAGCAGTGACAAATACAATGGCAGATTTCAGAGCGCAGCAAGATCCAAAACGGAAACCAATTCCAAAGGGCATCCGGATTCAACATGGTGGCCAACTGAAAGGAGTTTTAAAGCGGTAGCAAATACAGTGGTAAATCTCAGCACACAGCAAGATTTAAATCAGTGCTGAACTTCAGAGGACAACTGGCTTTCACAGAATGGCTAATTTTAGAGTGCAGCAGGTTTGAAAGTATTGGCAAACACAGTAGCAGACTTCAGGGCACTGCAAAATTCAAAGCAGTAACACGTTTCATAGGACACCCAGATTCAACACAATAGCCAACTTCAGAACACATCAGGTTTTTTTGAGTAGTGGCCAACACTGTGACTAGCTTCAGAATCCAGCAAAATGTCAAGCAGTGGCAAGGTTCAGAGGGCGCCTGACCTGGATTCAACAAAATGGCTAACGTCAGAGTGCAGGATGTTCTAAAGCTGTGGTGGGTACTGTGGCAAATTTCAGAGCAAAGCAAGGCCGAAATCAGTGGTAGACCTCAGATGACACCTGAATTACACACAATGCCCAACTTCAGAGGGTAGCAAGTTTTAAGCGGTGGCAGACACAATGGGAAACTTCAGAGTGCAGAAAGAACTGAAGCATTGGCGAGGTTCAGAGGGCACCTAGATTCAACATAAGGACTGATCTCAGAGCACAGCAAGTTGTAAGGCAGGGGCAAACACAATCGCAAATTTCAGAGTGCATCAAAACTTTCCATTGGCAAACTTCGGCGCACAGCAAGATTTACATAAGTGAAAACTTCAAGGGGCACCTGGATTCTACCCAATGGCTAGCTTCAAACTGCAGTTATTTTTTACCACCAGTGTAAGTCCACAGGGCACCTGGATACTCCCCAATGGCTAACTTCAGAGTGACGCATTAAGCTAAATTCATACAGTGGCTATACTCTAAAATTCAGCTACATTACACCCAAGAGTTCAGCTAAATTAAAAACAGTGGCTATAGTCTAAAATGCATCTAAATTCAAAACAGTGGCTATTCTTTAGAGTTTAGTAACTTTCAGTACTGTGGTTCTACTCTGAAATGAAGCCAAATTCAAACCATTGGCTCTATTCCAATGTTCAATTAACTTCAATGCAGTGGCTCTATTCTAATGTTCAACAATCGTCCATACAATGGCTATACTCCAAAAATCAGCTATATTCAAAACAATGGCTACAATCTAAGGTCTAGCTAAATTCAAGACAGTGGCCCTATTCTAAGGTTCATCTAACTTCAATACATTGGGCCTCATTACGACCCTGGCGTTAAGGGTTTAACGGCGCCGTAAAAGGTGTCAGCGCCATTAAACCCTTAACGCCTGATTACGAGGTCCATTTGCGGTACCCGACCTTAACGCCTGCTTTTAGCAGGCATTAAAGTAGGGTGCCGCAAAGGGACCTTGGTGCTAAGTACGGTGCCGCAATTTGCGGCACCGTACTTAGCGCCTTCCCCATTCCCATTGAGCCCTATGGGGCAAAAATGGGAATGGGGAAGGGCCCATGGTGAATGGGGAATTACCGCCCCGCCAACCTTGGAATGGGGCGGTAATTCTGCCATTCACAATGGCGGACCCCGGAATGGACCATGGTGCTAATAGCACCATGGTTTAGCGCCGGGGTCGTAATGAGGCCCATTGGCTATAATCTAAAATTCAGCTAACTGCAATACAGGGGCTATATTCCAGAACTCTGCTAAACACCTAAACAGTTGCTATTCTTTAGAGTTCAGCTAATTTCCGTACAGCAGTTGTACTCTAGAATCAAGCCAAAATCGAAGATTGGCTCTATTCTAAGGTTCAGCTTACTTCAATACAATGGTTATACTCCAAAATGAAGCTATATGCAAAACAGTGGCCATGCCCCAAAATTCAGCTACTGTTAATACAGGGTCTATACTGCATTCAAAACAGTGGCTATACTCCATAATTCAGCTACATTCAAAATAATGTCTATAATATTAGTTTCTGCTAACTTCAACACAAAGGCTATACTCCAGAATTCAAATCAATGTAAAACAGTGGCTATACACTCAAACTCAGCTAGATTCAGACCAGTGCCTATAATCTAAGGTTCAGCTAACTTCAGTATCGTTACAGTTCAATTACACCGTCAGCCTCACACAACACACGAAAGACCAAACAAACGAGAAAGGTAACATCCTTGACCTAATCATCACCGCACTACCTTCCCACCACTATAGCACTCCTTTCCCATTTGACTGGTCCGACCACCTAGCTGTGCCTTTCAACATTTTGCACACCACCCCAGTGGAGCACTCCCACAGAAACCCAGCATACAAACCGTCAGGTCCTTCAAGAACGTCCAACTGGAAGCCCTCACAGAAGACCTTGTCAACCTACACCTTACATGGACTGAAGACCCCTAAGCGAACTGCAACTTTCTACTGGAAGTGCTTAACGCCACCCTCTCAGTCACCATCAACCAACACATGCCTATGAAAAAATGCACCTGCAAACCAAAACCATCAGCACCCTGGTATACGCAAGATTTCAATCTTAGCATAGAGTCATCAGGAAACAAGAGAAAATATGATGCTACTCCAGGTCTACATCTGTCTGGCAAGGAACTTCGGCAACCCACTGTCAACTAATAAACACAGCCAAAACCTCCTACTATCAGAATTCCATAGCAGAAGATGACAACAAAAGCAGTGCCCTCTTCGAAGCGGTCAAGCTCTGCATCAACCCATTATCCAACTCTCCCATATCAGACTCCATTGTAAAATCCACTGCCATCAACACCTTCTTTATCAACAAAACCAGCAAGGTTTGCCAGCACATTAACACCAGCTCTGCATCTACAGACCCAACTGATGTCCCTCCTTGTGAAATCTCCACACCCTGGACAACATCCAAGGCACTCTCAACAGAGGACCTGGTAGAAAACCTTGCCGCGCTCACAGCCAAATATTGTACAGATGACATCCTCCCAGCATCCATCCTCTAGACCTGCGTGCAGAAGCTCTCCTCTACTACCTGGAGATTATCAACAGCTCCCTGACTCAAGGCACCTTCCCATTGACCCTAAAAATAGGACAAATCCTCTCTCCACTAAAGAATCCCACTCTGGAACCGTTTGACTCATCACCTGACTTCCCTTCCTAGGTAAGATCCTTAAGAAAGTGGAAGCTGCACAACTTCAGCAACACATCAACACCAAAAAGCTCTTACAAACCTACCAATCTGGATTCACACCCATATCCTTCATGGAGACATCAACCATACAGGTGGTCGACGACACCCTCAACATCTTTGACGATGACCACCCCTGCCTCCTGGATCTACTTGACCTATTGGTCACTTTCAACACAGTAGACCACCAGGCGCTTACAGATACCCTACATCAGCAAATGGGGATCAGCAACCTTGTCTAGGTTAAAGTACTACCTTATCAACCACAAGCAGTTTGTTCAGATTGACACCTCTAGTTCGCCAATACTACCCATCACCAGTGGAGTCCCGCAGGGTTCCACCTTCTCCCCAATGATCTTCAATCTATACATGGAGCCGCTGGGAGCCCTCCTAGCCACACACAACATCCACATCCACCGATACGCCAATGACACACTGCTATACCTCAAGATTGACTCCATAAAGGATATCCGTAGGCTCAAAATCTGACTCTCACTGATCCAGTCTTTGGTGTTTAGTGCACACTTGAAGCTCAACCCCTCCAAGACCGAATTCCTACTCCTCACCAACAACACCAAACACCCAGACAAACAGACCTGGCTATCAACCATGAACTCTGAGGGTTTCACACCCGAGCTCACCTCCTGCACCAAGACCCTCGGGTTCCACATCGACGGATTCCACATCGACAAACACCTCTCATTCAAGACACACATAGCTAAGAAAACTCAGACAGCTTGGTATCAGCTTTCCCTCCTGTGAAAAGTCAAGCCCTTCATCCCTCCAGACAGCTTTATATCCACTGTTCAAGCACTGGTCCTATCCCACCTGGATGGGGGCAATGCACTCTTCGAAAGGCTCCCAGCATCCTCCCTTGTGCCTCTGAGAAGAGTCCTATATGCGGCTGCATGCCTCATCAAGGGTTTATGCAGATACAACCACATCACCCCAGCCCTCATCAACCTCACTGGCTCCCACTGCATGCACAAATCACCTTCAAGTCTTGCTGAATCATCTACAAGGCAGTCGACCTCAAGTCACCCAGCAACTATGCGAAGAAATTCTTCATTTCTGGTGATAAGCACACCACCAGAAGCCAGGACATGTGCAGACTTGAAGTCCGCCACTGCAAAAATGAAAGGACCAGAAAACAAGCCTTCTCTGCCTACACCCCAAGACTATGGAACCACCTCCCCATCTGCATCAGACTTGCCCCACACTCCTACAATTCAGAAAATAACTCAAGGCCCACCTATTCAAGGAGTACCCCCTCCTCCACACCTAGGCCTTCATGTCACCCCTCGTGCCACCTGATTCACTAGATGCTGGCCGCCCTCTCCTCCCTGCCACCCTGTACAGCTGAACCCCTCCTCTTCCCCCTCTGTATCCTACCTCCTGATGTATATCTGTTCTGTTGTTATCACTGAAAAGTGCTCCGTTATGCATCTGCAATGTTGTACACCTCTGTAAAGCGCACCGTTATGTATCTGTGTTGATGTATACCTCTGTAAAGCTCTCTATTGCTTCTCATAGCTAGGTCCTCACTCAATAAATATAATAATAATAATAATAATAATAATAATAATAATAATAATAATAATAATAATAATAATAAAGTGGCTATACTCTAAAATTCTGCTAAATTCAAAACAGTGGCTATAATAAAAAATGCAGATACATTCAAAACAATGGGTTTATTCTAAGGTTTACCTAATTTAAATACATTGGCTGCACTCTAAAATTCAGCTAACTTCAAAACAGTCCCTGTAACCTAAAATTCTGGTAAATTTTAAACAATGGCTATATTCTTCAATTCAGCTAACTTCAATGCAGTCGCTATACTCTGAAATTCAGCTAAATTCAAAACAGTAGTTATAGTCTAACATTCAGCTACATGCAAACAGTGCCTGTGTTGTGCAATTCAGCTAATTGCAATACTGTGGCTCTACTCTAAAATTTTGCTTAATTCAAAACAGTGGCTATAACCTAGAATGCAGCTAAAACAGTGGCTATATTCTACAATTAAGCTAACTTCAATGCAATGGCTATACTCTAAATTGCAGGTAAATTCAAAACAGTGGTTATAGTCTAAAATTACGCAACATTAAAAAAGTGGCCATATTCTACAATTCAGCTAATTTGAATACCGTGGCTATACTCTAATATTCAGCTAAATTAAAATCAGTGGCTATATTCTACAATTGAGCTAACTTCAATGCAATCGCTATACTCTAAAATGCAGGTAAATTCAAAACAGTGGTTATAGTCTAAAATTACGCAACATTAAAAAAAGTGGCCATATTCTACAATTCAGCTAATTTGAATACCATGGCTATACTCTAAAATTCAGCTACATTAAAATCAGTGGCTATATTCTACAATTGAGCTAACTTCAATGCAATGGCTATACTCTAAAATGCAGGTAAATTCCAAAAAGTGGTTATAGTCCAAAATTGAGCTACATTCAAAATATTGGCTATATTCTACAGCTAATTTCATTGCAGTGGCTATACTCCAAAATTCAGCTACAATACAAACAGTGGGTCTATTCTAAGTTTCAGCAAATTTCAATACAGTAGCTATACTCTAAAATTCTTCTAAATTAAAAAAAAATGGCTATCATCAAAAAATCAGATGCATTCAAAAGAGTGACTTTCTAAGGTGTACCAATACATTGGCTATACTAATAAATCCAGCTAACTTCAATGCAGTTGCTATACAGTAAAATACCGCTATATTCAAAACAGTGGTTATAATCTACAAGTACACTACATTCAAAACAAAGGCCATATTCTACAGTTCAGCTAATTTGAATACTGTGGCTATACTACATAAAGAAAAAGATGGTTCATGAAATAATCGACTGGTGATCTCATGGAATTATTCTGACTAATTGATTACGCTTCTGTCCTCTCCTAAGCCTACAGAACCTCTGTAAAACACTTTTATTTTTAACATTTTTTTTACTGAAATGCTGACACCTGATGCACTTAGTAATTCCTTTATTTTCAGTTTGGGCTCAAGCAACACCTATGACCCGGACTATTGCATTAGAGTACAGATAGAGAGAAATGGCACATAAGGTGGGAAACAGTAATATCCGGATATAGGACAGTGGAAATAGTAAGCCAAGGTTGCTGGAAGGCCACAGTGGCAGCCTAACGGCAACTTTGTAATGAGGGCCATTGAATGCCCATCACCATGCTAATTCCTAAGGCCAATTCCACCAAGTTCCTGGCCATGCTGCCAAAAATACGTCCTCCTGGGAATTAATTTGAGTTTGCTTTAATCCAGCCTTACCATCAAACGTTGCACTCCAAGTGCCTGCTAGTGGTTTTTCAAAGCAGTCCTCTGAGAGTTAATTGGAGTTGTGCTACTGATGTAATACAAGTGTCATTACCAGGTCTGGATTCAGCAACTCGATTAATAAGCACTATGCGTTTCCTGCATTGAAGTCCTCTTAAAAAAAAAAAAAGCATTGGCAATGTGAACGGTTTTGGCTTCTGTATAAGTATTTGGCATTTGCCAGACACTACCCCGATTATGACAAAGGCATTTGGGACATGCATCGCTGGGCAACGAGAAGGTATGACGTGCACTTCAAAGCACATCCCCGTTCTCCATGGAAGGCTATTTGAAGTGCGCATGCCATGTGCCTCTTTCCCCTGCGCCTCTGCCCTCTTTGCAAGATCACATGTCACAAGGCAATGGTGTCCGGAATCTGTAGAGCACCTGACAGCGACTCTCTGCAAAAAATACAAGTGTTTATGTTTTAAGGTCCGTAGATGCCATGCAAATAATTTGTCATTGTTTCCTTCTGAGCCTGTACCTGACGAAAATCCGGACTTAGCCAATGCTCTTGTAGCTCATGCAAGAATTCAAGACCTTAGTACTCAATCAATATGTCACCTAGGTTTGTTTCATTTCCGTATCATATTGCACCCTAATGGCATGAACATGTCATGCCACATATTCCAAAAACAAAGAGGTGATGACTGGAAGGTTTAGACTTAATCTTAACCACTGGCAATGCTCTGGGCAACCCTCCAGACCACCGTTCTTCGCCTGCCAAGCCATTACAGAAGGGAAAGACCATATGCAAATCAGGCTTGGCCCCACCCCAAAAGGGGCAGTCCAGCCCGAACTGCTAGGCCACATCCCTTCTGCACGAGACCACAAGCATCCCCAAACATGTTTCGCCCTTGTTGGGGCTCATCAGTGAGGAGTAGCTTGGGTCTCTAGGCCCAGCAGGCACGGGACCCACGTCTGGGCATACCCGTCCCACTCGGGGTGACATAGCAAAAACAAAGAGGTGATGGCTGGAAGGTTTAGACTTAATCTTAACCACTGGCAATGCTCTGGGCAACCCTCCAGACCACCGTTCTTCGCCTGCCAAGCCATTACAGAAGGGAAAGACCATATGCAAATCAGGCTTGGCCCCACCCCAAAAGGGGCAGTCCAGCCCGAACTGCTAGGCCACATCCCTTCTGCACGAGACCACAAGCATCCCCAAACATGTTTCGCCCTTGTTGGGGCTCATCAGTGAGGAGTAGCTTGGGTCTCTAGGCCCAGCAGGCACGGGACCCACGTCTGGGCATACCCGTCCCACTCGGGGTGACATAGCAAAAACAAAGAGGTGATGGCTGGAAGGTTTAGAGTTAATCTTAACCACTGGCAATGCTCTGGGCAACCCTCCAGACCACCGTTCTTCGCCTGCCAAGCCATTACAAAAGGGAAAGACCATATGCAAATCAGGCTTGGCCCCACCCCAAAAGGGGCAGTCCAGCCCGAACTGCTAGGCCACATCCCTTCTGCACGAGACCACAAGCATCCCCAAACATGTTTCGCCCTTGTTGGGGCTCATCAGTGAGGAGTAGCTTGGGTCTCTAGGCCCAGCAGGCACGGGACCCACGTCTGGGCATACCCGTCCCACTCGGGGTGACATAGCAAAAACAAAGAGGTGATGGCTGGAAGGTTTAGACTTAATCTTAACCACTGGCAATGCTCTGGGCAACCCTCCAGACCACCGTTCTTCGCCTGCCAAGCCATTACAGAAGGGAAAGACCATATGCAAATCAGGCTTGGCCCCACCCCAAAAGGGGCAGTCCAGCCCGAACTGCTAGGCCACATCCCTTCTGCACGAGACCACAAGCATCCCCAAACATGTTTCGCCCTTGTTGGGGCTCATCAGTGAGGAGTAGCTTGGGTCTCTAGGCCCAGCAGGCACGGGACCCACGTCTGGGCATACCCGTCCCACTCGGGGTGACATAGCAAAAACAAAGAGGTGATGGCTGGAAGGTTTAGACTTAATCTTAACCACTGGCAATGCTCTGGGCAACCCTCCAGACCACCGTTCTTCGCCTGCCAAGCCATTACAGAAGGGAAAGACCATATGCAAATCAGGCTTGGCCCCACCCCAAAAGGGGCAGTCCAGCCCGAACTGCTAGGCCACATCCCTTCTGCACGAGACCACAAGCATCCCCAAACATGTTTCGCCCTTGTTGGGGCTCATCAGTGAGGAGTTGCTTGGGTCTCTAGGCCCAGCAGGCACGGGACCCACGTCTGGGCATACCCGTCCCACTCGGGGTGACATAGCAAAAACAAAGAGGTGATGGCTGGAAGGTTTAGACTTAATCTTAACCACTGGCAATGCTCTGGGCAACCCTCCAGACCACCGTTCTTCGCCTGCCAAGCCATTACAGAAGGGAAAGACCATATGCAAATCAGGCTTGGCCCCACCCCAAAAGGGGCAGTCCAGCCCGAACTGCTAGGCCACATCCCTTCTGCACGAGACCACAAGCATCCCCAAACATGTTTCGCCCTTGTTGGGGCTCATCAGTGAGGAGTAGCTTGGGTCTCTAGGCCCAGCAGGCACGGGACCCACGTCTGGGCTTACCCGTCCCACTCGGGGTGACATAGCAAAAACAAAGAGGTGATGGCTGGAAGGTTTAGACTTAATCTTAACCACTGGCAATGCTCTGGGCAACCCTCCAGACCACCGTTCTTCGCCTGCCAAGCCATTACAGAAGGGAAAGACCATATGCAAATCAGGCTTGGCCCCACCCCAAAAGGGGCAGTCCAGCCCGAACTGCTAGGCCACATCCCTTCTGCACGAGACCACAAGCATCCCCAAACATGTTTCGCCCTTGTTGGGGCTCATCAGTGAGGAGTAGCTTGGGTCTCTAGGCCCAGCAGGCACGGGACCCACGTCTGGGCATACCCGTCCCACTCGGGGTGACATAGCAAAAACAAAGAGGTGATGGCTGGAAGGTTTAGACTTAATCTTAACCACTGGCAATGCTCTGGGCAACCCTCCAGACCACCGTTCTTCGCCTGCCAAGCCATTACAGAAGGGAAAGACCATATGCAAATCAGGCTTGGCCCCACCCCAAAAGGGGCAGTCCAGCCCGAACTGCTAGGCCACATCCCTTCTGCACGAGACCACAAGCATCCCCAAACATGTTTCGCCCTTGTTGGGGCTCATCAGTGAGGAGTAGCTTGGGTCTCTAGGCCCAGCAGGCACGGGACCCACGTCTGGGCATACCCGTCCCACTCGGGGTGACATAGCAAAAACAAAGAGGTGATGGCTGGAAGGTTTAGACTTAATCTTAACCACTGGCAATGCTCTGGGCAACCCTCCAGACCACCGTTCTTCGCCTGCCAAGCCATTACAGAAGGGAAAGACCATATGCAAATCAGGCTTGGCCCCACCCCAAAAGGGGCAGTCCAGCCCGAACTGCTAGGCCACATCCCTTCTGCACGAGACCACAAGCATCCCCAAACATGTTTCGCCCTTGTTGGGGCTCATCAGTGAGGAGTAGCTTGGGTCTCTAGGCCCAGCAGGCACGGGACCCACGTCTGGGCATACCCGTCCCACTCGGGGTGACATAGCAAAAACAAAGAGGTGATGGCTGGAAGGTTTAGACTTAATCTTAACCACTGGCAATGCTCTGGGCAACCCTCCAGACCACCGTTCTTCGCCTGCCAAGCCATTACAGAAGGGAAAGACCATATGCAAATCAGGCTTGGCCCCACCCCAAAAGGGGCAGTCCAGCCCGAACTGCTAGGTCCACATCCCTTCTGCACGAGACCACAAGCATCCCCAAACATGTTTCGCCCTTGTTGGGGCTCATCAGTGAGGAGTAGCTTGGGTCTCTAGGCCCAGCAGGCACGGGACCCACGTCTGGGCATACCCGTCCCACTCGGGGTGACATAGCAAAAACAAAGAGGTGATGGCTGGAAGGTTTAGACTTAATCTTAACCACTGGCAATGCTCTGGGCAACCCTCCAGACCACCGTTCTTCGCCTGCCAAGCCATTACAGAAGGGAAAGACCATATGCAAATCAGGCTTGGCCCCACCCCAAAAGGGGCAGTCCAGCCCGAACTGCTAGGCCACATCCCTTCTGCACGAGACCACAAGCATCCCCAAACATGTTTCGCCCTTGTTGGGGCTCATCAGTGAGGAGTAGCTTGGGTCTCTAGGCCCAGCAGGCACGGGACCCACGTCTGGGCATACCCGTCCCACTCGGGGTGACATAGCAAAAACAAAGAGGTGATGGCTGGAAGGTTTAGACTTAATCTTAACCACTGGCAATGCTCTGGGCAACCCTCCAGACCACCGTTCTTCGCCTGCCAAGCCATTACAGAAGGGAAAGACCATATGCAAATCAGGCTTGGCCCCACCCCAAAAGGGGCAGTCCAGCCCGAACTGCTAGGCCACATCCCTTCTGCACGAGACCACAAGCATCCCCAAACATGTTTCGCCCTTGTTGGGGCTCATCAGTGAGGAGTAGCTTGGGTCTCTAGGCCCAGCAGGCACGGGACCCACGTCTGGGCATACCCGTCCCACTCGGGGTGACATAGCAAAAACAAAGAGGTGATGGCTGGAAGGTTTAGACTTAATCTTAACCACTGGCAATGCTCTGGGCAACCCTCCAGACCACCGTTCTTCGCCTGCCAAGCCATCACAGAAGGGAAAGACCATATGCAAATCAGGCTTGGCCCCACCCCAAAAGGGGCAGTCCAGCCCGAACTGCTAGGCCACATCCCTTCTGCACGAGACCACAAGCATCCCCAAACATGTTTCGCCCTTGTTGGGGCTCATCAGTGAGGAGTAGCTTGGGTCTCTAGGCCCAGCAGGCACGGGACCCACGTCTGGGCATACCCGTCCCACTCGGGGTGACATAGCAAAAACAAAGAGGTGATGGCTGGAAGGTTTAGACTTAATCTTAACCACTGGCAATGCTCTGGGCAACCCTCCAGACCACCGTTCTTCGCCTGCCAAGCCATTACAGAAGGGAAAGACCATATGCAAATCAGGCTTGGCCCCACCCCAAAAGGGGCAGTCCAGCCCGAACTGCTAGGCCACATCCCTTCTGCACGAGACCACAAGCATCCCCAAACATGTTTCGCCCTTGTTGGGGCTCATCAGTGAGGAGTAGCTTGGGTCTCTAGGCCCAGCAGGCACGGGACCCACGTCTGGGCATACCCGTCCCACTCGGGGTGACATAGCAAAAACAAAGAGGTGATGGCTGGAAGGTTTAGACTTAATCTTAACCACTGGCAATGCTCTGGGCAACCCTCCAGACCACCGTTCTTCGCCTGCCAAGCCATTACAGAAGGGAAAGACCATATGCAAATCAGGCTTGGCCCCACCCCAAAAGGGGCAGTCCAGCCCGAACTGCTAGGCCACATCCCTTCTGCACGAGACCACAAGCATCCCCAAACATGTTTCGCCCTTGTTGGGGCTCATCAGTGAGGAGTAGCTTGGGTCTCTAGGCCCAGCAGGCACGGGACCCACGTCTGGGCATACCCGTCCCACTCGGGGTGACATAGCAAAAACAAAGAGGTGATGGCTGGAAGGTTTAGACTTAATCTTAACCACTGGCAATGCTCTGGGCAACCCTCCAGACCACCGTTCTTCGCCTGCCAAGCCATTACAGAAGGGAAAGACCATATGCAAATCAGGCTTGGCCCCACCCCAAAAGGGGCAGTCCAGCCCGAACTGCTAGGCCACATCCCTTCTGCACGAGACCACAAGCATCCCCAAACATGTTTCGCCCTTGTTGGGGCTCATCAGTGAGGAGTAGCTTGGGTCTCTAGGCCCAGCAGGCACGGGACCCACGTCTGGGCATACCCGTCCCACTCGGGGTGACATAGCAAAAACAAAGAGGTGATGGCTGGAAGGTTTAGACTTAATCTTAACCACTGGCAATGCTCTGGGCAACCCTCCAGACCACCGTTCTTCGCCTGCCAAGCCATTACAGAAGGGAAAGACCATATGCAAATCAGGCTTGGCCCCACCCCAAAAGGGGCAGTCCAGCCCGAACTGCTAGGCCACATCCCTTCTGCACGAGACCACAAGCATCCCCAAACATGTTTCGCCCTTGTTGGGGCTCATCAGTGAGGAGTAGCTTGGGTCTCTAGGCCCAGCAGGCACGGGACCCACGTCTGGGCATACCCGTCCCACTCGGGGTGACATAGCAAAAACAAAGAGGTGATGGCTGGAAGGTTTAGACTTAATCTTAACCACTGGCAATGCTCTGGGCAACCCTCCAGACCACCGTTCTTCGCCTGCCAAGCCATTACAGAAGGGAAAGACCATATGCAAATCAGGCTTGGCCCCACCCCAAAAGGGGCAGTCCAGCCCGAACTGCTAGGCCACATCCCTTCTGCACGAGACCACAAGCATCCCCAAACATGTTTCGCCCTTGTTGGGGCTCATCAGTGAGGAGTAGCTTGGGTCTCTAGGCCCAGCAGGCACGGGACCCACGTCTGGGCATACCCGTCCCACTCGGGGTGACATAGCAAAAACAAAGAGGTGATGGCTGGAAGGTTTAGACTTAATCTTAACCACTGGCAATGCTCTGGGCAACCCTCCAGACCACCGTTCTTCGCCTGCCAAGCCATTACAGAAGGGAAAGACCATATGCAAATCAGGCTTGGCCCCACCCCAAAAGGGGCAGTCCAGCCCGAACTGCTAGGCCACATCCCTTCTGCACGAGACCACAAGCATCCCCAAACATGTTTCGCCCTTGTTGGGGCTCATCAGTGAGGAGTAGCTTGGGTCTCTAGGCCCAGCAGGCACGGGACCCACGTCTGGGCATACCCGTCCCACTCGGGGTGACATAGCAAAAACAAAGAGGTGATGGCTGGAAGGTTTAGACTTAATCTTAACCACTGGCAATGCTCTGGGCAACCCTCCAGACCACCGTTCTTCGCCTGCCAAGCCATTACAGAAGGGAAAGACCATATGCAAATCAGGCTTGGCCCCACCCCAAAAGGGGCAGTCCAGCCCGAACTGCTAGGCCACATCCCTTCTGCACGAGACCACAAGCATCCCCAAACATGTTTCGCCCTTGTTGGGGCTCATCAGTGAGGAGTAGCTTGGGTCTCTAGGCCCAGCAGGCACGGGACCCACGTCTGGGCATACCCGTCCCACTCGGGGTGACATAGCAAAAACAAAGAGGTGATGGCTGGAAGGTTTAGACTTAATCTTAACCACTGGCAATGCTCTGGGCAACCCTCCAGACCACCGTTCTTCGCCTGCCAAGCCATTACAGAAGGGAAAGACCATATGCAAATCAGGCTTGGCCCCACCCCAAAAGGGGCAGTCCAGCCCGAACTGCTAGGCCACATCCCTTCTGCACGAGACCACAAGCATCCCCAAACATGTTTCGCCCTTGTTGGGGCTCATCAGTGAGGAGTAGCTTGGGTCTCTAGGCCCAGCAGGCACGGGACCCACGTCTGGGCATACCCGTCCCACTCGGGGTGACATAGCAAAAACAAAGAGGTGATGGCTGGAAGGTTTAGACTTAATCTTAACCACTGGCAATGCTCTGGGCAACCCTCCAGACCACCGTTCTTCGCCTGCCAAGCCATTACAGAAGGGAAAGACCATATGCAAATCAGGCTTGGCCCCACCCCAAAAGGGGCATATTCCCCCATCTCACATGTTACCATCAACAAATACTGTACAGCGCTCTGTTGCTTCCTAGCTAGGCTTGCACTATAGACACCCTAAATGCAAATATACATAAAATGGCCTTCAGTGTGACTGGCCCTTTCAAAACCATCCCTGTGGTGCCCCCAACCAATTAATCAATTAGTGACTGGCCTGTGCGAGACACAATTGTACCAACATTACGCAGCTTTTGGTGTTAGACGTCAGCAGTCAGGTCGATGTGGATAGTACACTTTCAAATTCATGGGCCCTCATTACGACCCTGGCGGAAGACCATGGTGCTATTAGCACCATGGTCGATGCCGGAGTCCGCCATGGCGGAATGGGGAATTACCACCCCATTCCGAGGTTGGCGGGTTGGTAATTCCCCATGCCGCCATGGCCCTTCCCCATTCCCATTTTTGCCCCATAGGGCTCAATGGGAATGGGGAAGGCGCTAAGCACGGTGCCGCAAATTGCGGAACCGTACTTAGCACCAAGGTCCCTTTGCGGGTCCCTACTTTAACGGCTGGTAAAACCAGCCGTTAAGGTCGGGTCCCGCAAAGAGACCTTGTAATTAGGCGCTTATAGGTTAACGGCGCCGCAGCCTTTTACGGCACCGTTAACCCATTAGCGCCTGGGTCGTAATGAGGCCCATGGTCTTGTGACTACCAGCCTGTGAATGCACAGTGCTATGTTTCATGTGTAACTCCACAAGGCATGCAGGGAAGAAAGGTGTAGGAATTCTGTAAACCAAACGTAATTTGGACACGATTCATGGAACTTTTAGCGCTGGTGCAAAGTGACTCTGCACTGCAAAAACACACTTTGCACCGCTCGGTGAATCAGGGTGTTTGTTGACAGTGCAAAGTGACTTTGCACCGCGCTAACAATTCCATGAATCAGACCCTCAGTTTTGTGAGGGTTACACTGGGGTGGAATGACAGCAGAGAAGGTGCATTTTTTTTTGTGTTGAGAGGTGCCAATGAGGAGGAGATGGGGTGGTATTCATGTACACATTCTGCCACTTGCACTGAAGGGAGTGCATTTTTCTTTTACATGGAGGACCACAGGACCCTTCTTTATTCACAAGTTCACCCCTGCAACCTTTACATACTCACATTCAATAGGGGATGATTTCCTCCTCATGAAAATGAGGAGGGAAACTTTTGTTTTGCATGCACGTTTTGCATTATCAAGGCCTGCGCCTAGAGCACCTGGGAGGTGGCAGGAATGAAACCGCACATGTATTTATAGGCTTGCAACCTTAAATGAATGCTCTGTGAACTTTGCAAGAGCAGCTTATTATACACAGTGCTCCACTCCTGTGAGTTGCACCTGTGCTCAGTATTCTTGTATGATGGGGAATTCGCCGGCCGTATCTTTTGGGCACAGGCATATTTATTTATTTATTTAAATTTATATAGCGCGCAAGTAACCCATGGGCATTGAGGCGCTGTTACTTGCAAGAGCTTAGTTACAGGCAAAGAAGCATTCATCAGTACATTATGTATTCAACAGGCATAGATCTGCTGTTTTGGTTGGTACAGTTGGTCATTACAAACAGTTTATGCAATGGAACATAGGAGATGTATTCAGCTGGTGCGAGGAATCTTATGTGAATAAGATGGTTTTTATGGATTTGCGGAAGGTGCAAAGGGAGGCCTCACCTCGGATTATAAGAGGTAGGGCGTTCCAGTGAGTGGGTGCGAGATATGGGAAGCTGGAGCCGCCAGCTCTGGCTTTTTTTACTAATGGCACAGAAAGCATGTTAGTATATGGTGATCTGGTTGGCCTCGTAGTAGAGACGGGGTGGATCCTTTGGGAGAGGTAGTCGGGGGCAGTAAGGTGAAAGCACATAGACACCATAGTTTCGAATTAGAGCACAGATTTCTCTCCAATTGTCAGGAAAAGGCAACAAATGATGGAATATTTATATAGTACCAGATCTAATACCTAACAATGATACTCTTTCTTTCAGTTTGGACATTTTTTTTGGAACAAAAGTAGTACAAGGCATTTAATAACTACAGAGGATACAATAAAAAGATGTTGTGATATGAGATTGCAACTAATACAAATGCTAGAAGCGGAATTACATGAAAGCCAAGTATACTTATAAACTAGATGCACAAGCTAACGACAAAAACAAAATACAGACACCCACAAATAGAGGGGTGGGAGAGGGGTAAGCAGGAAGTTATAACTTGTTCTATACATCGCCATCATTTGAGAGTTACATTAGATAAGAATCTAAGGAATAGCTGCCACTTCAATTCATGTTTAAGTAAAAGGGAGGGGGAGGAGGCAACACAAACACACAGTGGATGCCTACGGGAGCCAAACAAAGCAACACAATGTAACATGAATCTACAATCTGAAAAAAAAGTTATGAACAAAAAAGGAAAGGAAAACTAAAAAATGAAAATGAAAAAGGAAAAAGAAAAATACTAAATCAAACGAAAAAATGAAAATGAAAAGAGAAAATATCAAATAAAAATGAAAAAATCAATTGAAATATGAAATGAAAATGAAAATGAACAAATAAACTCAAAAAACGAAAAAAAAGAAAATTAAAAATTCTAATTCTAATTAAAAATGAAAATTAAAAATCTAATTCAAGTATGAAAAATAAAAAAACATAAAAAAATAAAAATGAAAAAACTAAATGAAAAAGAAAAATGAAAAATAATAATCAAAAATGGCCATGGGTCGACCGGGGGGGGGACCACTCAGGAGGGAGGAGGGACAGGGTGCACCCCAACATCCACATGCGTGGCTGTTGAGAAAAAAAAACCTCCATGGGCTCATGGCGTGCACGCCTACCCGATAGTGGGAGAACTGCCATCGCTGTCGTCACCCTCTGCTGGTACATTAGGAGGTGTGCGTGGTATGGGAGGCCGACCACGCAAAGCCCTGGCATGCTCCTCCATGGCAGCAAGCATGTGGGTCTGAAATGTTTGGTTCTGCAGGATGATGGTCCGGAGATCCCCATGCAGCACCTCATGGGTAGCACAGACTTCTGCCTGCAAGGCCTCACGTGATGCCTGGATCTCCTCACGGGTTGCCTGGAGTTCAGCTGAGATTGTGCTTGTTAGCTGCTCCAGCTGCTGTTCTGACCTTGTACTCTGGGACACCTCAACTGCACCCAGAGTATCTCTGAGGGACCTGTGTTCTAACCTCAGGGCATCCCTGTGGGCCTGTGACTATGCAGATATGGCTGTGCACAGAGTCTCCAGTTCAGCCTGTCAGTCCCTGTTGGACGGCAACATGTCCTCCCTGTGTGAGCGTCACGTGGACTCTGTTGCCTGCTGCTGGAGCTACACTTGCCTTTCTGGGGGATAATGGAAGTGGCCACCCTATCCTCTGCCTGAGCCATCATCTCACACGATGCCCCCTGTTGTGATGCAATAGTATACATGGAGTTCACCCACACAGTATTGCCTGGTGGCGGACACCACACCTGTTTGGGCCAAGGTGATGTGCACCTTGCTGTGCTGGCACTGCCTGAGGATGCAGGACTGCCTTCCTCCTTTGATCTGCTGGCCTAGGAACAGGAGCAAATATAGTGGAGTGTGACCCTGCATCCGTAACTGCCACAGGCGGACATTCCAACACTGAATGGCCCATTGAGGGGTCTTTCCCCAGTGCAGGTGCGTTGGAAAGAACAGCATCCCTGCCAGAAACACTCACCTGCGACGGGACATTTGTCTCAATGTCTGATTCAGCACCTGAGCCATAGAGGTCATCAGAGGTGTGCCCAAAGACACCCGTGGACAGGATGATCTGTAGGACAAATGGATTTTCCTGCACCACCACCCCACGTCCTCCACTGGTGGCTGGTTGGGGCTCTGAGTATTCCTGCCCCTACACCATCTCCTCCTCCTCAACAGCATCTAGTGCCTCATCATCTGCACAAAAATAAAACAAAAGTAATGAAGAAAGGCATGAACAGCATACCCGACACACATAGGCATCACAATCTAAACATCAAATACATTAATGAGACATGTCACACATGACACTAACTCTGGCATGCATGCACTGGCAATGAAGTGGAAGGGGGCCCTAAAAGCAGACACTGAGGAATCTAAAATGGAAAAGCAACACATGTGCTCCCTGGTGCATAGCACCTGCATCACACATGAGCCTGTGAGTGGCATGGACAATCCACAAACATGATACATGCTAGCACACAGATGGCACGTAGCATAGCCATGGCAGAATTGAAAAGGACACCCAGATGGTAGTAAATCAGTACTGTCCCCCATTTATGTGAGACACACATCATGAAATAGAACATGCAAAAGAGTGTGACAAAACACACATGTTTCACACACTGCAACAAAGCCGGTGTTTACTAATACAGTGATGGTAGGTCACTTGGACATGACACAAGTCAATTGCCACGTTGAACATTCAAACAGGGCTCAGAAGTGATTGTGTGCAGTGCATGTGTAGGTGCACAAAAGTCAATCTGCCTGATTGATGAAATCATTCCCATAAAAAGTTAACAAATGTGGGGCACTGTGGGGTGAAATCTACGTCTGAAGTATGGTGAATTTGGGGCAGAACGGCACAAAAATGTGTGTTCATCATGCAAATGATTCCGTCAATCAGGCAGAATGAAAAGAAAAACAGTATTAACAATGTTTTTGCATGATGCCAGTTGAAGGGCAAGTGCAGTCATCATGTGCAAAGTGTTTTCTGTGGTCAGTAAGGATACTGTGAAACCAAAACCCAAGGGCGGGGGATGGTTTGGAGGAACCACATGGGTGTTCTATAGCAGTCATGACTACACAGCCTGACCTGGCACTCAATCAGAACACATCACCCAAGCAACATTCACATGGTTTGCACACACACACACATGGCCACTCACCGGACATTGCCTCAAGATCTGGTAGGTCTCCATGCCTTGGATATGATCGCCTGCAATGAACCGTCCAGCGATTGCCTCATGTTCTGTGAGTTCATCCTCCTCTGGTGGAGACCCACTGCCAGTGACCAGAGTAGAGGCATAATTGGAAGCCAGCTTGTTTTTTGCTCGGTGTTTGAGGTCATTCCACTGCTTTGAGCCATCATCAGCTGTGCGCTTCACAAATCCAAGTGAACTAATCTGGTCTGCGATGCACTGCCAGTGGGTCCTACGTTGAGCAGTCGTAGTCTTGCACCCTGCAGTCACCAGCATGTTGCGGCCATGGGCCGACAGGTAGCCCACAAGTGCGTCTAGTTCCACATCATTGAAACTCTGCTTCCTTGACAAGCTGGAGTGGCGAGCCTTGTCTACGGTCCCAGCCTGTTCTGCAAGAGCACGCTTCTTCCTCTTGAGAGGTGGTGCGGACCCTGAGTGGCTTACACCGCTCTGGTCAGTAGGGGCTGAAGCGCAAGTGGACTGGGCACTGGAAGCAGGCAATGGCCAGTGACCAAAGGTCTCACTGCAGGCATTGGCTGCTAGGTGCTGTTGCCAGGGCCAAGTGGCACAACTGCCTTGGTGTGATGGTTGGGGACCAACACTGTCCTGGCTGGGTGACTCAGAGCCGGGGTGGATTGAGCTGCAGCCTCCTCTCCCTGGCTACTTGGGGCAGCAGATGACATTGCTGCCCCAGATCCATGTGGCCTGGTGACAGCAACTTTCACCGCCACACGTGGCTTTGACTTTGTGACAGGGAAGTCGGCCTGTGAGTCATCCCGTGCCAGTTCCGTGACCAATCTGGGCCGGGTTAACAGGGCCTGAGCTGGGATGGTGTCAGCTGCATCTCCCCGACCCATTAGGGGGGCATAGGTGTCCCTGATTGGTCCTCCACACACTGGCCTCTTGGGCCACCCTGCTCATCCTGGCCACATCCCCTACCGTGCACACCTCTTGGAGGTCAGCCACCTTTGCCTCCCTTAGTACTTGGTCGCCACCCAACCATGGCACTGATGTTCTTGTGCGAATGGGAGGTGCAGTAAACAATTGTCTTGGGCAATTGGGGTGAAGGGGGAAGGGTACTAGATGGATCACGTACCCCTGTGC
The DNA here is from genome assembly GCF_040938575.1 of Ambystoma mexicanum. Taxonomy (NCBI): domain Eukaryota; kingdom Metazoa; phylum Chordata; class Amphibia; order Caudata; family Ambystomatidae; genus Ambystoma; species Ambystoma mexicanum. Next base: position 712,185,967 of record NC_090924.1, on the reverse strand, counting down.
TCTAGCAAGGCTGTCTGTGACCCCTGGAGGAAGATGATGGGTCACGCAACTCTCAGGCACCCCGAAAACTAAATTTAACGTGCACACGACCCATCAGTAGCCCAAGTGCATGGAATTAAAGAACCGCAGTACGTTGTGGCACCCAGAAACACAAAAAAGCATATGCAGGCTACAATGACCTCTGAATGGGTATGCTACACACGGGGCAACCACAGTGGAAAAATACATGCGCGACTCACCGTCTGCCTGGAAAAAGAACATGAAATAGATGCGTGTGGGCGCCTTGGCAGCACCCCGCCAAAAGAAGAATTGAACGCTGTCTCAGTAAACAAGGCATACGCAACCGTTGTGTAGTAATCGCGTGTGAACTGACAAGAAGTATATGAATCACCCGTTCGCGCTCCACAAAAAGCATGTACAAGAAAATGACGTCCTACGTGGACCTTTAAAACCTACCCACAGAAGTGCCCATGCGAGCCACGTCACTTACGTGCTTACGCGCTAAGGGCCTTTCCTCCAATTACACGCAGTGACACCCGGATGTGCTGTTTTTGCACGTGCGGATTCACTATGCACCCGTGGCGAGAGAAACGCCCGCGCGCATCACGTCACTTACACGCTTACGCGCTAAGGGCCTTTCCTCCAATTACATGCTGATGTGCTGTTTTTTCACATGCCAAATCACTACGTATCAAGCTGGACACGCAACAACACACGGACGACCACGCTCCTGCCCAGAAGGCCATTTTCCTGCCCCCCATAGCCCCAAGCCGACTCCCATCAGCCATCTGATGCTGCCTGCCTGCCGGCCACGTGCACTTATATTTGGTGCTTGCACGTCAGCCATCTGCAGGGGTGAAGTTGCTGTGACACCCCTGCTGGAACAGAAGACTCCCGACTGCAGTTCCATCGCTCCACAGCCCAGCACCAGGACTCAGTTGCCGACCCACACCTGTCTCGGGGGTTGCCATGTTGGGCCAAAATCCATCTGGGACCAGTGGCAACCCCCCGGCAGAGAGGCAGAGGGCTGCCAGCTTCACTACAGGAGAAGTTGGAATCCTGGTGGAGCAAGTCCTGGTGCATTATGATGCCCTCTTCGGAAGAACACGCAACGATAAGGATGAACGGCAGAGGATCTGGACGGACATCGTGGTTGCCATCAACGTGGAGGGGATGGCAACCTGCGACCTACCACACGTCCGTTAGTGCTGGGAGGACTTCAGGTCCAGGACCCTCAGGAAGGCCCAGTGCCTCTTGAAAGCAGCGGATGCAGTGATGTGCCAGGTCCACCTTACCACCGATGACATGAGGGTCCTGGAACGCATTAACCTAGTGCTTCACCGCCAGGTCTTCGAGAGGGAGACCCGTCCGGAGTCGAGCGGTAAGTGTCCATGTGTACTTATTGGATGCAGTGCTTGCTGAGGTGTGCCAGGAGTGTGCAGCTTGTTCATATGTCTGAAAAGGGCCATGTATGGATGTGTATGTGCAGGGACATGACCGTGCTGCATGCGAGTCCAGTCATGTGTGATGCACATCAACAGTGAATGTGTTCCAAAGCATGATGCACAACTGCATGTGGAGATGCACACATGTTAGCATTTCTGTGTATGTACTATGGCATGGTTGGGGTGTGACACATGAATGCTGGTTCCACCTTCATGTACGTGCACGGCATACATGTGTGTGTGTGTTTGACATGTGTGTGACTGTGATACGCCATGGATGCATGTGACACAGACATATAGGAACCCAATTGGCAGATGTGACATAGTTGCTGATGATTGCACTGTGACAGGTGGTGGAGATGTACAGATGCATGTCTGTCTGGTGGCGTGTGTCCATGTGTTCGGCACTCCCCATGTTGCTTGTGATGTCATGCCAACCTTAGGATTTTCATACTGTTGTGTGTGTATGGATGCTGTGGCTTGCTGCACGATTCCTGTGAATTTGTGCGTGTGTGTGTGGGTTCAAATGATATGAGTGTTGGGGAGTGTGATGCCATCTGTGAAGTTTGACACTGCCACTCATGTGCAACTGTCATGTGTGTATCCGACCATTGTACAGTGCCCTGATGCCTGTGTTCTGTCTGCAGCGTCGACTGATGAAGAGGGCGGGCACGGTGCTGTGGAGCACAGCAGCAAGGATCCCACCACCAGCCGGAGACGCAAGGCCCAGCTCCCCTCCCACATAGTGATCTCTTCCGTAAGTGAGGAGTCTGGTGCCGCGTCCATAGCCGCAGCTGCCGAGTGAAGGTCCAAGAGGCGGAGTTTGGAGGAGGACTCCTTGGCAGCAGTAGGGGCAGCTGAGCCCCCACAGGGGCCTATGGAGGAAGATGGCACAGAGTTATCCAGGTTGGTGTGGGGTTCCATTGAGGAGGAGGCCGTGGAAGGCCCACGCATGGGGCCTGGAGGGGGGGATTCAACTGGTGCTAGTGGTGCAGTCCAGGGGCAGGGGCAGGAGGCAGCACAGGCTGCCGCGGCAGTGCCTGTGTTTAATCTTGTCCCCGATCCTGTGACTGCATCATCCGGCACCAGCAGGGTTGCCTCCGTCCAGACCAGTTTTCAGGGAGGGGATGCGCACACAACAACTGGCCTTCCTCTCCCTGCGGACGTTGCAATCCATGACCGTATTGAGCCTGTCCTAGTTGGGATGGTGTTGCGCCAACGTGGTATTCGGGATGATGTGCAGGGTTCTCGTCTGGACAATGCACGTCATTTCAAATACCTCATTGGCTGTGTCTACTAGGACATGTTGTCGGCACTGGGCTCATCTGTGTGCTGGATATTCTTGCGACCCCCTCCTCAACTAAAGCCCCTATGCACCAGTCATCCTCCATGCCATCTTCCCAGCCAAGGTATCAACTGGGCCCCCTGTGGAGCTGCCCCTGAGCCAGCAGCCAGGCTGGTAGAAGAGACATCCCTGCCACAGTTGGGAGTCGGAGGTCCAGCAGGGGTGGCCACCCCACCAACTGGACCCCAGCAGGCATCAACAAGCAGGGCACGTGCACGGCAGCACCAGAGGATTCCATCAGCCTGGAGGCCGTCGTGGTGCCAGAGGCAGTTGCATTGGAGGCAGCAGGAGGCTCAGCGTGGGAGCGATCATGGCTCAGGGCCATCAAACTCACAGGGGCAGGCATCGGCCTTCGGGCAGGAGGACCCAGGATTGGAAGTGTCTTCCATGTGGCAGCGGTTGGGCCAGCAGATAGATACGGAGTGGTGGCGGGCGGAGGAGGCACAGCTCACAATGGTCAGGGCACAGAACTCCATGCGCCAGGCGTTGAGGCAGGCTGAGTGCCTCGAGACAACTAGCAGGGAGTTGGAGGAGGCCATGGCTGCATCCCTGCGAGACTCTGGGCCAGGGAAAAGGCATGCCTCCGGGAAGTTGAAGTGGAGTTCGATGATGCCCAGGCCCGGGACATCAATGAGTGAGCCGTCGGACTAGCCTGCCACCTTTGTAAATAGTTATGTTGGTGCAGGTTTCCTTTCTTTTGTAATTTTGTTTGGGGCACATGGACTATGCCCCGCCTTTTTGTAAATAGTTATTTATTAGGTAGGTTTTTGCTTAGGTTTCCTTTGGATTGTTCTGCTCATGGACCCTTGATTTTTCATTTGTATATAGTTATGGACATGGTTTTACTTCTTTTTATTTTACCCATGGAGGAATGGTTTGCTTTTTTTTAACTTTGGATTTTGTTTTATGGATGGACGCTTTGGAGCCATTTTACTTTGGATTTTACTGATTTCAGCCTTCATTTTTTTACATTAATTTTGGATCTCCAGACTTGTATTTATTATTTGTTTTCTTGTGTGATTTTGTTTAATTTAATCTGTTTTGTATTTAATACATTTTTTATTTAACTTTATTTGTGTAGTCTTCTCTCATTGGTTTTGTGCATGTCACAATGTGGGTTTCTCAGTCATGTGTCGCCATTGTGTGGGTCTGACCGACATGTGTTCATGGGCATACTGGTTATTTGGGATCTATCATGGCATGGGTAATTCAATGTGGAGTGGATGGAATCATTGGTTTGGTGTTTGGAGTGGGGTGGCATGGGGTGGGATTTTGGTGGCCATAAGGGCCATGGGTCCGGATTGTGATGATATGTTGGGTGGGGGACATGAGTTGGGGCCTGCTGGCAGGTGCCGTCACTGGGGATGGGGTGGGGGACATGAGTTGGGGCCTGCTGGCAGGTGCCCATCACTGGAGGTGGGGTGGGGGACATGAGTCAGGGCCTGCTGGCAGGTGCCCGTCACTAGGGGTGAGGTCGGGGACATGAGTCGGGGCGTGCTGGCAGGTGCCTGTCACTAGGGGTGGGGTGGGGTACATGAGTCAGGGCCTGCTGGAAGGCGCCCATCACTGGGGGTGGGGTGAGGGGACAAGTGTTGGGGCTCCCAAGTGCATGATGCCATGTGGCCTGCCTGCGGGGCATGGTCAGGGGTGTGGGGTGGTCCCCTGTGGTGTGGGCTGCCTGCGGGGCATGGTCTGGGGTGATGGGCTGCCTGCGGGGCATAACCAGGGGTGTGGGGTGGTCCCTTGTGGTGTGGGCTGCCTGCGGGGCATGGTCTGGTGTGATGGGCTGCCTGCAGGGCACGGTCTGGGGTGTAGGGTGGTCCCCTGTGGTGTGGGATGCCTGCCAGGCATGGGGATGGGGGCAGGGGCACACCCGGGAGGGCCACACTGCCAAATCACATGTAAAAGTCCCAGTGCACCCCTGGAATACGCGTACCCCGCTCGTGCCAGGCCTATCGTGTGTGAAACTCCACGCACACCCGCGGAATACGCGTACCCCGCTCATGCCAGGTCAGTCGTGTGTAAAACTCCATGTGCACCCCTGGAATACGCGTACCCCACTCGCGCCAGGCCAATCGCATGTAAAACTCTACGCGCACCCCGTAATACGCGCAGGCAGCCCATCCACCCTCCCCATGCCCCGCAGGCAGCCCATCCACCATGACCATGACCCACAAGCAGCCCATCCACCATCCCCATGCCCCGCAGGCAGCCCATCCACCATGACCATGACCCGCAGGCAGCCCATCACCCCAGACCATGACCGGCAGGCAGCCCATCACCCCAGACCATGCCGACCCGTAGGCAGCCCATCACCCCAGACTATGACCTGCAGGCAGCCCATCACCCCAGACCATGCCGACCTGCAGGCAGCCCATCACCCCAGACCATGCCGACCCGCAGGCAGCCCATCACCCCAGACCATGACCCGCAGGCAGCCCATCACACCAGACCATGCCCGTAGGCAGCCCATCACCCCAGACCATGACCTGCAGGCAGCCCATCGCCCCAGACCATGACCCGAAGGCAGCCACACCACAGTGGGGACATTTTCCACGCAATTTTCCTTGCACAGGCAGAGTACGCATATTGAAGGGGGTGCGCGAGTTGATTTCTGCACGTTTTGGCTTCCACGAGCGGGGTACGTGTATGGAAGAGGGTGCGCAGGGAGATTTTCACGCGTTTTGGCTCCCGCAAGCGGGATACCCGTGTTCAAGGGGGTGCGCGAGTACATTTTCACGCGTTTTGGCTGCCATGAGTGGGGTACGCATAATTTTTCACGCGATTACAGTGTAGCGGGCCTGTAAACTGGTCCAGGGTTAGCGCGGCCCTTTGCACCGTATTGGGGATTTCGATGCGCAAAGGGCGTTCTTGGGGGCGTAACTGGTGCTGCGGGATGTTCGCTGCGCCATGGCTCAAAATGGCTTGGGAAATCCATGAATACGTGGTGCGCCAGAATGCTGTTTAGCGCACGCTGGCGCACGCTCCCTCTCTGCGCCAGCCGCGTGTGCTGCTTCTGCGCCAATTTCTATGAATTACCCCCATAGAGTTCCACCACGTTTTATAATTAATATGACTAAGATTTTTTCAGTTGGATTATATAGTTTGGATTGCAACATGGATAAGAAGGTCAAAAACAAAGCAAGCATTACTTTCCAAGACAACTTACAGCAGATCACTCCCCAATTAAAAAAATGTAAACAAAAGTCTTGTTGTATAAGATAACCTTGATTGTATGCCATACACATTTCCAATAAGCTTTGACATATTCACATTCTACAAACATATGCTTAAAACACCCATCAGCATGTAGACAGCTCCAGCATCTATCATTATGTGAGGCATTGCATTTGAAGAACTTTACAGGAGTAATGACAGCCCTATGATGGAAGAATTATAAAGTTTGGAGCAAACTGGCTGATGTGGTAACTTTGGAGATGTTATCCAAATGGGGGGGGGGGGGCAATCTGTTTACCTATCCAATACAGAACATTCTTGCTGACATGTGATCTGAGATTTCCATTTAGATTCTGAACAGTTTTCATTAGAAAGAACCTTGTAAAACATGGAGGCACTAGAGTTGAAATTATGCATATGCTGCAGTTTTCCTTTATTTGGAGTGGAAGATTTACACACTAGTGAATCATAATGTTCCATTACTGCATTAATGATTGTCATATATTTGGACATATAAGAAACCAGGATAGAGAATTGTTCAGCAATTTCATTAAAGGTCACAGGTACACCATGTAAGAACAGCTGATTAATATACTTAATGCCTCGAGAGAGCCTTGGTTTCCAAAAAATAGACCCACCATAAAAATATTAAACCAAAGATATTGAGAGAACAATTGAGATGGTTTGACATTATAGGGAAACACATACATTCTGAAGTAACAGGCAGATAGGAGGATACTAGTACCTTTAAAGAATTTATTTTTCCCCTTGATGATGTAGGAATCAGCAAGAGTTAAAGGGGACATCATAGCTCTCTCTATGAGCAGCCACATAACGTGCAGTGTTATTATCTATTAGAGCAAACAACATTTGTGTCTGCTTCAAGACAAAGGCTAAATGGATTTTAGTGTCTGCTTCAAGCGAAGGCTTCCACTATTTCTTTATCTGAAAACTTTAAATCAGGGAACCTTACTACACCATATGAAAGAGGTTTCCTAAATTTGCTTATTGATATTCCATGCCGCTTCTTACCTCATACGAATTTGGCCAAACATGAATCAATGGCTTTGAAGAAAGAAGCAGGAAGGGGTAGTATATAAAAAAGATGCAAAATAATTGAGGGATCATCATTTTAATAGTTTCAATTTGACCCCACCAGGATAGATAAAGGGGGAACCATACATGTGTTCATTTTTGGATTCTTGATAACAGGACAGTAGTGTTATGCTTGATGATATCCATAATGGATGTTCGGACAATACTTCATATCAAAAGTTTCAGTATGATGTCTAGTGCAATATATGTTAAGAGGTACAACCTCAGATGTATCTGTGTTTAACGTATAACCAGATGCTAGTGAACATTGGGAGATAATGTTTAATAAAATCTGTATGCTAGTATCTAGGTTTTTCAAGAATAGTAAGACATCATCAGCATATGTTGCTATTTTATCTTGGGTTCCACCAGCATCAATACCCTGTATACTATTATCTTGTCTAATGCTTATAAGAAGGGTTCTAATGCCAACTTAAAAAGAATTGGAGAAAGGGGTCCCCCTTGACGTGTGTCTCTAAAGAGAGGAAAATATGAAGATATTTGTCTGTTAATAAAAATTGGGTTTTAATATAACACTCTAATTATGGAGAGAAAAGGGTTGCCTCTTCCATGCCATTTGACATCCTTAAACATTTAGTCCCAATCAACACTGTCAAATGCTTTTTCCGCATCTAGGGCTATAGCTGCACAAGGATCTTTGGATGTATGGATAATATCTAAGATATCTAAAAACAAAACCATTACTTTAGAGGAGGAAAGTCTACCTTTGATATACCCTACCTGGTCATTTTTAATTAAGTTGGATAAGAAAGGCTGACGTCTATTTGCTAAAATCTTGGCAAAGACTTTAAGTCATTGTTTATGAGGGAAATTGGTCTATAGTTTTGAGGAAGTTCAGGATCTTTATTAGATTTGCAGGAAACAATTAACATGGCTTCTGAGAAAGTTGCCTGTGCTTTTCCTGCCATATTAAAGTGAGAGAAACGTTTGCTATTTTCTTTGCACCAGAGTCATTAACGTGAGAAAAAGATCTACAGTGAAACCATCTAGGGCAGGGCTTTACCTTTTGTAAGTTGTTTTATGGCTTTTATGATTTCACTGGGAGAGATATAATCATTTAATGATTCAAGGTCGACAGCTGGATATGTAGAATGAAGGACATGCAGAAGAAATCTTGACAATGAGGGTCATTAGGCATTGGTTCCGAGGAATATCATTTTTGGTAAAATTCAGCGAAGGCTTCCACTATTTCTTTATCTGAAAACTTCCTATTCCCAACCTGATCCTTGATAACAGCAACCCTAGCTATTTCCCTTTTAATTTTCAGGTATGATGCAAGTGATATGCCAGTTTTATTGGACAATTGATACATTTTAGCCCGTTATTGTAAAATGCGTGTTCATTGCTATTGTAATGTAATTTTATTGTATTGAAGTCTCAGTTTAATGATATCATTAAAAGTACAAGGAAATTAATACTTGTGTATTGAGATTCAAGAGATTTCTATTGTTTTAGAATATCAGATTCTTGTTTTAATGTTTTCTTTGTTAGCAGCAAATGATATAATATGACCTCTAAGTACAGCTTTATAACAGACCCAATTGTTGACAATAAATGTATCCTGGCTATTGTTTTCTGCAAAGAAATTACTATCCTGCTGAGTAATGAAAGTGTGAATAACTCATCATTAAGAAGTGCTGTGTTAATTCTCCATTTATTCGGCTTGGGACTATTCTGTGAAATTGCAAGTTGGATATGAACTGGGGCATGATCTGATAGTGCTGTGCATTCAATTTGCGCTTTAAGGAGATTTGACATGGATTTAGGTAGGAATATATAAACTTATCTAGAAAAGGATTTGGTGTGGATTTGAGAAAAAGGTGAACTCTAAATCAGAAGAATGAGTCATACACCAAGGGTCCGTGAGGCCTAATTCTGATACAAATTTGAGAAATTGTTTATGGGATTTGGTGTTTTTAAACGTACACTAGATTTTCTATTAAGAAAAGGTTTCATAATATCATTACATTCTCCACAAAAAATGTAATTATGAGGGTCCGATTGGATGAGGAGATTCTTTAGTTCCAGCCGAAAAGAGGGCTCTGGAGAGGTGAGACCGTAAACATTCAGAATAGTATATTCAATGGATTCAACTAAAATCTTAAACAACACCCACCTTCCCATGTTATCAGTGTCAGTTGCCACAACATTACGTTTAAATGCTTTATTAATAAGAGTAATAACTCCATTCCTTTTGCCATGCGCCACACTGGATAAAACCTGACCCACCAATAGGCGCTTGAGTTTAGCAGCTTCAGTTTCTGAAAGATGTGCCTCCTGAACACATGCAATCAATGGTTTTGTTCTATTAAGGTGAGATAATACCTTCTGTCTTTTAATAGGGTTATGTAAACCTTTAACATTCCAGGATGTCATATTAAGTGGCATGTCTTAAGTTCAGATAAAAGTAAAAAACTAAGTTCATAGACTTGAGATCATATATTGTTATTATTTATTTAATAATAATACACATACAGCCACGCAGTGGCTTTGCATATAATATATGCATACAGAAAATATATTACATTCAAATCGATCATCATCAACTCTTTAAGATATAACTATACACATTCATTTTAAAATATTCCTTCCGCGATTGTTCTTAAGACATCCATACAAATTACATAAAATGTAATCATATGAAAAATGATATTTTTGACAGTACCCTCCAACAGCCTATTCCACAGAATTACGTCATCACAGTTGCTCATATTGTTATACGCTTTCATTTGTTTCATCCTAAAATAATTTAAGCTGTTACAGTGGCACATAATGTGCTTCACCACATAGTCTGCACTATCTCTCTAGTTGTGTTATGCTCTTTTTAGCACCCCTGATCTCTAGTGCAGAGGCATTACACTTAAAGAGAAAATATTGCTTTATTGTATCACTGTTAGGAATATATACCTGGCTGTTTGACTAATTTGTGCACACTATGTCTGATTACTGTCAGTGTTCATGCTGTATGGATTTATGCCTGTAACTAAGCAAACTTGCTTACGTCTGTAACATCGCTGCGATGCCTACCGGCTGTTGTGCGCTATACAAATAGAAAAATGTAAATACAAAATAAGATATGCCATAATATATTTTAGAGCCATTTTTTCTCTAGCCAGTTTTGAATTAAGATACAACTATTGAAATTTGTTGACAGACGAACCACATCATTTTCGTTCCCGAGCCATACGAATCATCTACTTTACCCATCTCTTTAGGATGGTTGGGATGCGTCTTATTTCCACTTGTTCAAATCCTATTAATCATCTATTATGTTTAGCGCACATATTTCCAAGTACACCAAAACGTTCATGTTTGCTTATGTTTTTAATGGCCTGATATACATCCACCATTATTGTGCCATTGTCCAAATTTCACAAGTTCTCATAACTCATGGTTAGTTTGTATTCAACTATATCCTCTACTCGCAGCATGACACATTTTAATAGTATGTATTCTATAGAAAGCGTTTTAGGGATTCTAAATAAAATGTGCAAGATTTTTGCTTCTAACTTACTCAGTGCCACTTTACATTTTGGCCCCCAGACTTCAACTCCATATGGCATGCATGTTAGGTTCTTTGCGGTGTATAGCAACAAAATAGTCTTAATTAATTATCCACCTTGGTTCCCAATGAATTTACTTAAGGCATGGGTCATTTTCATATATTTGGCCTTATTTTCCTCCAATTGTGTACTCCATCTAAATGTATTGTCTATGTAGACACCCTAGTATTTATAACACTCGACTATTTATACGTTGTTTTGATCAATGTTCCATCTCATTTAACTGGATTGTTTGGTTTTTACTTTACCCATAAAAGCCACTATTTGAGTCTTGTCAAAGTTAATGAACAGACCGTTCTCTTTTGCATATTTGCCCAATTTATCAAGTTAGACAGGTATAATCCAACAGCAGCAAATCATCTGCTTTGCCAAGCCAATTAACTTTTATGCTACCCATTTTAATTGGACATGTTTCTGTGCTATTCATGGAGACTGCCAGGTCTACCAGACATAGATTTAACAGGGTGGATGCCAGAATGTATCCCTGCTTGACGCCTCACGTTGTTGGAAACTGATGAGTTACTCTCTCCTCTCCATCCACTCTATCTATAACAGTGGTATCCGTATATAGTAGCCTAATCATAGAGAACAGATAAATATTCCATGCCAAAAGTTTATTCCACAGGCTATTCCTCAGGACTGTGTTGAAGGCAGTGCTGAAATCTATAAACGCTCCAGAGACTGGGAGTTGTCGCCTTTCCCATGCATATTCTATGGAGGAAACCAAGGTGAGTAGATTGTGGACCGTCGATGATTTAGCCCAAAAACCTGTCTGATTACGGGGAAGTATCTGGTTATCCACTATCCACTGATTTAATTCTTGCAGTAACACTTTGGCAAACATCTTTGCTGCAATGGCAAGCATTGCAAACATGCAATAATTTGCTGGATCTTGCCAACTACCCTTTTTATGTATCAGTAAAATTGTACTCTCCAAGTGGCTGCTACCTAACCTGATTTTCCAATGTATGAAAAGAGTGTTTGTGGGCATTTCCCCAAATCCCCAGGGACAACCTAATAAGACCATTGCAGGTGCCATCTGATCCAGAAGCCTGAGAGGTTGGTAGACCCCCTATCATCTTAGTGATGTCACTCACTCTGGCTTTACATGTCCAAATGTCATCTTCATGTACATATCTGTCATCCACCAGATCATTTACTTCAAGAGTAAGGCCTACATGAGTTTTCCACCTTTCTGCAATGACAATAAAAATAGGCAGTTCTTTCTTTTTGGATCCGTTCACAACAAACAATATACCACGATTGTTATTAGTTTGCGCCAAGTTAGCTAAGCACATCCATGTCTCATTTTGCTTTTAGCCCGATAGTTGTACAAACGTCTTCAAAGATTTCTCTTTAAGGTTTTAATGCATCTTGGTAGATCATTATCCGTCATTAGTTTCCTTTTCTTTTTAATGATCTCATTTAGGTCCTGTCTCAACTTTTTTGGGCAGTTTGTATGTGATGATCATAGGGGTTCTCACTACTGTTTTCTTTATTCCATCTTTCACTGGTCCTCTTATACTTTCTTTTTTTTTCAGTTGCATATTTGAACGGAATAATCTTCTTGACAAAGTCCAGTAATGCTCATGCTGCCTGGGGTTCATCTCATCCTTTCCACTTCTCCACAAACAAGGGGAGGGCAGCTTCAGCAATGGTCCTGGCCTTTTCAAGATGAACAGGATTCCACCTAATCTGATTAGCTCCATTGTTTAGATATATGTCAGCATTTAATTCAAATTGACTAATGCATTTCTTTTTTGCAATTAGAACACACACTGGCAGATAATCACTCTCTTCACAAGTGACTATTGCCATGTCAATTACTATTGCTAATACTTCTTTATTTGCAAATAGGTAATCCAAGGTGGAGCAACTTTTTCCACTAATGTGGGCATAAGCTTTGTTTGCATCACCGGCACAATGCCCATTTAGCATAATCATATTGTGTGCTTGGAATAAGCTTGCGCAGCCTTTTCCTTGCTTATTGCGATACAGCGTAGTGATATGGTACTGAGTCAGTCACTTCATCCTGCCACTCATGGTTTAGTCATATTCTTGCATTAAAATCACCCATTATCGGGATTCCACTTCCGCAATCCTCTAATATTTATTTTTTACCGAGGCTATGTTTTCTTTATTGTCAATGGCTTTGGGGGGGTCGTAGATTTTTACCACAAGTAGATTGCACATCACATTTTATCATGACCGCTTGAACCATGGACATTGACCATAGAGTTTTGGTTATAGACCAAGGGTGGCGGCTTGAAACCATCAAGCCACCCTTGGGTCTACCAATCAGTCCCTTAACGGCCTTAATCTGTTGAGTGCAGCGACCATCGATGTCACAGGACTCAGGCATCCAGGTATCCTGAAGGGCCACAATACAGAATAGGTTCATGTAAGCCAGAAGGCCATCATGCACTGACAGATGGGCTTTCCCTCTGGGGTTCCATGAACATATCATGTCACTGACATTGATACATTTTTTAGAAATGAGCTTTGAAGGCCATTGGTAACCATTGCAAGTAGCCCTCATCATCACACACTTCCTCCTTTCTGATTATCATCTCATCCTCAGTGTCTTGTATGTTTAGTGCCCTTATTTCTCCTTGTGTATCATTATCATCACATTTCTTCTGTTCTGATCTTGGCCTTGTTTCTTTCCTGTTCCCATTGTCTCTACTTTTAATGTTCTCATATTTAACTCTCTTCATCTGCATCTCTGAGCAAATATATCCCAGTTTCAAAGGATCATTTTCATGTTGAAGGATGTATTCCATAGTGGACTTAGATCTACACCACATATTCGAAGTCACATTGGTTGTGTCTTTTAACTGATCCACTATGACAATATCATCATTTGTTATTACTTGAAGTAGAACGATAGCATGTAATATATGTATTATTACCCCACAATTTCATGGTGTGTGTAGATCAATTCCAACTCGTGCTTTCATTTGAGGGGCATCAACCATTTCATTCTTATTATTTGTAGCACTCTTATTATCTGGTTTGCTCACTTTCATCTCAGTAAAATGCTTTACATTATTTAGTTTGAGTGTCATTGTTAACTATGCCCAACACTACTATTTTAGGCATTTTCTGGCTGCGCTTTATCGGTGGCGTCTCCGTTCCTCCCGCCCTTACTTGTTTCGCATTGGTAGGTCCATGTTTGTTAGCTACCTGCTCTTTATTATCTAGAAAGATGCATTTTACTGCTTCTAATAGACAGTCACACACTCTCACATGTTCTTTCGTTTTTTTCTTCCTCTTTTTTTTATTGATTTGTGTCAGATGTACTGCATTCGACAGTCCGTTTCTCAGGGTTGTCCACTGTCTCAACCATGTAGTTCCTAATGTCGTTTATTGGGTTTTTATCCTTACGTTGGCCACTGTCAGTGGGATTCTCATTGTGATGTATCTCAACACTTTAGTGATTTCAGGGGAAACCCCACAACTTCCCCCTCAACGGATACTGCTGCATTGTCTGATAGTGAGATGCACCCATTTAAGCTCTTTTTTTTGCATATTGGGCCATACATTATCGCTTGTGCTATTTTTCTTTTTCATTCGCTTGGGCTTCTGTTTATTTTTTTGCGCTTTCAGTGGTCTAATTTGGTTATTTGGCATTATTATTCGATATTTCTGACAAGTTGTGTGCTTCATATTTTTCACACACTCACTGTCTATTGTTGCTTGCACCCCTACTTCTAAGGTCGATTTGCGGGGGCATGCTGTATTACACTCAGTGTTCGTGCTGTTCTCTCTATGGGATTTTCTTCCTCTATTAATACCTTTATGTAGTAAGATCGCTTGTACATCAAGCTTTTATTCTATGCTCTCGCATTTTGTCACCAATAGTGTTAATAGATGTTCAAATACCTCAAACATAGCTGAAGGTGATAAACTTGTTATACTCATTTCAGATCTATCAGTTTTATTTCCTCATTTCTCACTATTTCTACGTCTAGTTCTAAAGTATTAGTTATGGTTTCACTTTCACTTTCCACACATATTTAACATTCGGCATGTTTCTTTTCTCAAACCATCAGCATCCATAATCATTTGTTTTTTGCTTCAAAAACCTGTCTCGATGTAAACTCTAGTGCCTGTTGTTCATGTTGCTCCCTTTCACTTGCAAGATCGCTGTCACCATCTATCCTGATGCTTTTATTACTATCGTTATATTTGGCTGTGGCTGTGGGAGCGGATAATGAGAGAGAGTGGCTACCTAATCTAGTATCAAGTGCATTCAACTCATTGTCATGTAGTGTGTCTAGTGCCATGTGATACTCTTTGATATCATGTTGACTTTCTTGCTTTTTTCTCTCAAGTCACTAGCTTCATTGTTCCTCTCAATTACAGCTATTATCCTGCCTTTATTATTTATGTTCGAATTCTATTGCTCTTTTACTGATTAAATTCATGTTGTGCGCTTTGTTCACCTTGTGTATTTACTGTTATCTCAATCGCTGTTTCTACAGCAAGTGGGCTCTCTAAATCAACATTATTTACAGTGCTCTCCTCAGCGCGTGGCAGCGTTTTGCTTAGGTCAATCACTAGTTCTTTCAATGTGAGCACTTCCTCATTAACATTAGCATTAACATTTAATTTGTTCCCATTGCATTCAGTGCTCCCATTTTTTGGGGAAAATAGTTTGTCATTTTGGGAGTTTTCTTTATAATTGCATGGCCGGGTTTCATGATTGTTTTCTGTGTGCAGGCTCTACTCACCCGCCGCGGTCTCTCATTTATTGCCTCTTCAGTTATTGTTATTATCGGTATTAGCAAACATTTATGAGTAGGAAAAGACACATAAGGAACAGGGAAAGACAAACAAAGCCAACATGGAAATATTCAGTGGCCAAAGATGAGATAGAATTATAGATAAAGTTGTGGCTAACTGGAAACAGCCACACCAAGTCATGTTGACAGAAATAAGATAGGGGTGGAGAGTCAGATGAGAGAAGGCCCAAATCATACCCCACTCCAGTAGAAGATATCAGTGAAAAATCTGAAAGTTCCTCGCCATTAAATCTTATGAATCTTTTGGAGTAGTTGGTCTTGATGTATTAATTCCCTCCATTTTATTAATTTGAATAAAGCGTCTCTGATCTGTTGGATTTTCAAAAGTGGCAGTATGACCATTGAGGGTAACCTTGAGGATCGCTGGATAGATGATAACATATCTAGCATTTAGTTGCCTTTGAGCAGATCTGAATGTGAGTAGTTTGTTTCTCCTAGCAGCCGTTGCATTAGACACGTCCTGGGATATATAAATACTTCTATCCATCCAAAACAAGTTGCTTAGTTTGTTTAACCATGTTCATTATGAGATAGACATGGGTATAATCCATAAGAGTGACTATAAGAGTCCTCGAGGGACTGTTAGTATTACACACAGAATTGATAGGACCCACCCGATGGGTCCTCTGCATATTTAGCTGCAGTGACTCTGGAAGATCAACTAACTTTGGGAGCATAGTATTAAGGAAGAGGCAGGGATTATCTTTTTCAATTAATTCTGGAAGGCCTACAGTACGTATATTGTTCCTTCTATTTCTATTTTGAAGGTCTTTAGATTGCTTTTGTAGGGTTTTGACTGTGGTTTCTAGCACCACTACTCTACTGATAACATCCTCTGCATCACTCACTTATCATTCCACTCTTATCATCAGTGACTCAAAGGTAGACCATTTATCATCAAGCTGTTGCTGTTTATCCTTAGTTGCCTCCATGAAGGTCTTCAGGGCCCTAATCTCCATTAGAATAGTCTGCATGGCTGGGTCCAAAGTCTCCTCTTTTGGCGTGGGTGAGTCACATTTTTGTCTTTTCAAAGTGTTAGATGATGGGGTAGGAACTTCTTTGGCTTGGCCCTTTTTAGATGCCATAATTAGCTAACATGCACAGTCTACAATGCTAGAAGTCTTTGGAAATTGTAAGGCCAAAAAAAGAGGTGCACAACTTTTTCATGGAACTCAGCACATCGCTATGTGGTCATGCATGTATGTGGTTCCATTTGTATCTGCCAAGAGGAGACTGGTGTGACTGTCTGGTTACGAAGTATGCTTTTCTGTGGTGTAACGGAAGGAGGTATGTTGTGGCTGACTTTATTGCCTGGTCCCTGTTTCCTGGATCAGCCAGAGCATCTGATTAGTATTGGTAAATGGACACCTATATCACTTGGCGGCACCCAGGGGTACAGCATTGCTGTGAGATGGTATCGTCCCATAGTGCCTGGAAGACTATTTGAACGCCCAAGGTGTTTGGGAGCACCCATGGCTAGATGCTGCCTCAACTCAGAGTGACCACCCAGGGCGGCATGGACATCAAGTAGGCTGGTGCAGAAGGCATCCGGGTTGTTGTTTAATGCATCTGGCTGATTGATGTTGAGAAAGCAGTCTGCCACCCTAAAGCAAATGTTTATGTGGTGGCATGAGATTTCATAACATGGCATGCTGCCACACTCACTGGAAGAATGGGGCAACACATACAAGCCTACCTGTCATCAGGCTTTGTGTGGAACAGAGTAACTGGAGGAGATACAACCTGAGGTGGCATGGAGAGAGTTCATACTGTGCAGGGTGTAATGTGTACAGCACTCGCACTGTCAACAGGATGACTAATGGTAACCCTCAGTGTGCAGGGGCTCTCAGACGATTTTGTTTATTTTGCAGTATATTTCCGATGGAATGTATTATTGATCTCTATGTTTCCGTACACGTGTAGTTTTCTGCACTGTACATGTGTGGATCACACTCCTAAGTATTCGTAGGCAATGTAAATCTTGTTTTGTCTGTTTCTTTGTGTAAATAGTGATATTGAGAAGCCCTGCTATGTTTAACTTTGTTATTGCCACTTTGAGAAACGGTGGGCTTTAAGAAATGTCATATGTGAGTGGTGTTTGTCCGAACAATTGTTCGGTAGTAATGAGCATTTTGTTTTGCTGTATGAGGTCTGGCACATTCAGATGGTTGAGCAAAGTCTGATCATTAGCTGTGTTAACCTCTCAGAGGCTTTGCAACTACATTTTCCTGAACATTGCAAAATGGACTTTAATACAAAGTGATATTTTTATGTTGTTTTTTTAAAGTGTAATAGGCTTTACAGGTCCAGGGATATTTTGCAACATGGACTTTAATACAGCTTGAAGTGGAAGCTGCTGATGAGTGTGACGAGCGGGGAGGGGGGGGGGGCGGACAGGCTTGGAGGTCAAGGTAACATATGCTTGATTTACAATCTTTGAGGATTTGCAGCATTTTTAGTCTCGCCAACCAGCAACATGGACTTTCAGATTGGACTTTTACAACAGCATGTGTGCGCATTTGAGTTAGTACATGCTAGAGATAATTTATTTTGTGGGTTCGCAGGATGTTTGGTTTGTGCACCCAGCAACATCGACTTTTAGATTGGACTTTTACAAAAGCTTGTGTGTGCATCTGAGTTAGTGCAATCTAGAGATCATTTTTCTGAGGCTTTGCAGCAATTTTAGTTTGCTTATAGAACAGCACGTTTTTACTGTTATTTATTATGGTGAAATGGGAATCACCATGGGAAGTGGCTGGCAATCATTCATTTTGATGTTTTGACATATGGTGTGCCTAGGGCCATGCCCACACCATATTATTCTGTATAATTTCGCAGATGTGTGGTCTCACACCATGTGTTGTTGAAGTATCCAGTGGGAAAAGGAGACTGCAGCGCTCACTGGACGTTGTGAGGTTGTTGGGGTTGCATAGTTTGCATGGACTGATTTTTGTGTTTTATGTGTGGTTTAGTGACCAGTGGGAAAAGTCCACCATGTGTGGTTTGCTGGTCGGAAATGGCTTCAGTTTTAGTACCAGCATCCTGTGGCGGAGTTAGTCATTGGATGGAGGGCTTCTCTGTAGCTTCATCTTATCCTTTGGTTGAAGTTTGTGCAGCTCTGTGCGGATATCTAAATAGGCATTAATGGTCTGTTTGTGAGAGCCCCATCTAGGATTATGTGTTTTCCATCCAAAAATGTGTTTTTTCTGGTCTTCTGGAATCATTCTGGGTTAATTTTCCAATGATACCAGTGGGCTTGGAAACTCTTACCACCTTGTTGTGCTGTTGTTCAGCTGGTCCAGTTGCGGGCAGCCTCCTCAGTTGGCGTCTGACATTTTGGAAGCACATGGTGTCTGGCTAAGACTCTGGGGTTTTGGTTTGATTGGGAGATTGTTCACCGAGTTGATTTTCACTGTGCAGTGAAGTTGCCGGTATGTGTGTGTGATCTGCATGTGTCAGGTGTGAATGTTGTCCAAGGTTTGTGGTTAGGCATGCATCTAGCTCATATGTCATCTGGTTGGAATGGTCTATTATGATGGTTAGTCTTGTTTCTTGTAGTGGTGTAGCAGGCTACATGCTAGCCCATATAGGGGAAGTTTGTGCTTGGGGGTGGCTGTCCTGAGGGTCGCCAGTGGAGGAAGGGAGGTGTTAGTGTATCTGCGTGATGGTGCAGATTGTAAGTTTGTTGGCCCATTGTGGGGCAGGTAGTGCTCCAACGTATCAGGCTGGTGACCCACCAGTGGTAGTGGTGGGTGGAAGGTGTCTATGTGATGTTCTGAAAGTTGTCGTTTGTTGCAATGTTGGTGTGGTGCCACTACCTGTTGTGTTAGTTACGCCTGGTTGTTCAGCCTCTTCCCTGCCTATTATGCAGATTTGCATGTGACAGATATGCAGGTGTATGGTATGTGTGCAGTGCTGTCTGGTGCGAAGTGTTCTTTTCTGTGGTGTAACGGAAGGAGGTATGTTGTGACTGACTTTCCTGCCTGGTCCCTGTTTCCTGAATGCATGGGGTGTGAATGCAAGGTGTGATGTCATGAATGGAATGCTAGGAGAGTGACTGGAATGTTTGAGCGTGGAGATGATTCCACCCAGGGCAGTTGGAACGATGTAGCCTGGGTGATGGGAGCAAGAGGGCTGCCCTCTGTACTTCCCAATCTCCTTGATGTACCTGATGTGACCTGATTGTACTTGCAAGCTAATTCATGTAACTTTAAGAATACCTGCGGCCTGCCAGAGTATCTGTTTATGAGTAACCCTCACTTATGATCATAACAGAGACGTATATTGATATAATACTGTGTGCCTTATATTACATGTGCACTCAATGGAATCCCTCAATTTTGTACACAATGTGAGCCAGTGTGAAAAAATAACTACTATATTATGGCACCCTTCTTCATAAAAGCTCCAATATTTAAGTCAGTGCCTTGATATATATCCATTGCAATATGAAAGATAATGGCTTCCACATTTATTTTAATGTCATTATTCAAATTGAGCTTTTCCTAGAAATAGTTGTAAAGAATGAATTAAACAGTTGCTTCTGTTTAAAATGTGCATTTGCCTTCCTTAATAAAGATTCCAAATACTTGCAAATACAAATTCCAGTTCAAAATACAGCTGTTGGCACGATAAAAGCAGTACCTTGTTCATGAAAACCTTATTTCAGGCTATTGCTCACATGTGGAGCCTCTTTTGTGAGGAAAATTAAACTCCAGTGTACGACCGTACGCCACATTGTGCTGCTGCCGAGCAGCTGACTGGAAACGTTGGATGCAGGAATGACGGGACCTCACTGCTCATTCACCAGGCAGCCAACACTTCTCCTGGGCTACCACTATGAAACGGAGGGTTCAGTTAAATAAAATAATTGCAAAATTAAAGTGATATGCTTTAAAACGCAATACCGAAGCAGGAGGGCACATTTATGTGGTCCATCACGTACAGCGCTTTACCATGCCCCCAATACTTTTTGTTTTTTAAACAGCTTCATGCTGGCTTCTGCTTCAAACTACTATAAGAATAAGGGGTATACTTCAATGTAATAGTTATTCGATGTATTGACCTTCAATGGTTAACATGCTCTGCCAGGGTTCAAATCTACTCACTGCAGAACTCTGGAGTGAGTTCCTATTTATGTATTTTGATGTGTACAGCTCCACATACAATGGGCCGACAACTAAACATGATGAGCTATGTATCCAGCTCCTGCTAACACCTTTTGCATTCCCATTTTGCAAACCCTCCAACTGTACCAGATTTTAATGTAGTGTACCCGGTATGCACTTTCAGCAAGGCTGAACCTGGTTCCCTATGGTACCTAGCAACTAATACAGTGTCAAAACTGATTTTTTTTAAAAAGGCTGCTACTAGAAACAGTTGCTGGAGCTGAAGTGTGCAGGGGACAGGGTATTGCTCTCGCACAAGAAGAACAGCCCAAGACTCAAATCCACAATATGGTGAACTCCATAGGACTTCATATGGCTTGTGGTTTCAAGTCTTCACTGTTTATGGTCAAAGTCGTGACAATTAAAATCAGCACTACAGTGTGCAATACTTGCTCAGAAGAGTTGTATGCTTGAATCACTATCACAGGCGTATTTGAAATATAACATGATCTAGTTATTGTTATGATCTCATAATGCTCTTTGGTTTTTATGCTACTCCCCAGGACACCACACTGGTACTATTAGTCCCCCTCCCCATTCTAATAGGTTATTTATTTACAGGTGTTTTTTTCACTGATGGAAATGTTTATACTGTGTGTGAGTGAGTGATCCATTTTCAAACCCCAGGGAAAGTAATTTACAATGTGCAGATTGGATGCAAACAAAACCATCTCAGACCATGTTGAGTGGCCTAACGTACATGCTTGCAGGGTCTCATGGTGTTTTGGTTAGGTGGTGTCCCTCTAGGTCACCCCAATACTGCGGGATGCAGTTGAGTTAATAGTTGCAAGCCTATTGCCCTGGGGAATGTTAAGGATTATTTTGGTTGTGGGAGCAATCAAAGCATAGAATCATTTTTTGAAATAGAGTAAACCAGGGGTCAAAATGTTGGTATGCTTCCATGTGGTTGCAGATTATTTTACTTAAATAAATAAGTTCTGTTAATAAATGACAATATGATTACCTTTTCCCAAATAACTCATCACGGGATCCTATTTCATTCACTCTTTTTCGTAAGATTTACATGTTGATTATATGTACATTAAGGGCCTGATTCATGGAAGTGTTTTATAATGGCGCAATCCCATAGGAAAACGTTCCATGAATCAGATTTCTCTGTGGGTATGAAAGGTTTTAGCCGAAGGTGCTTTCATTTGAAATACATTTTCAAATGCTTGGGTTTCCCTATTTTGAAATCTCCCCAGACCATCCGGGAGAGTTGGGCTAAGGGGTGTGGTCAGGTAGCGAATGTTGGGTTGTGGGTTAACGACATACATAACATTTCGAGTGTACTACCTTTTTGTGATAACGTGATGGAGTGTGTGATTTTGTTTTAAGGATGAATTTTGATTCCTTCTTAATTATTGTACTTCTTTTGGGTTGCTGCAATAGCAACTTTTGATTTAGCCAGGCATGCTTTACACCGTGGCATTTTTAGACAGGGCATGATGGCCTTGGTTTTGCATTTATTGAATAATGCTTGAGCATCCTTCCTGGGCGGTTCACTGAATAATGCTTGAGCCTCTTCCCTGGGCGGTTCACTGAATAATGCTTCAGCCTCTTCCCTGGGCGGTTCACTGAATAATGATTGAGCATCCCCCCTGGGGAGTTCACTGAATAATGCTTGAGCCTCCTCCCTGGGCTGTTCACTGAATAATGCTTGAGCCTCCCCCCTGGGCGGTTCACTGAATAATGCTTGAGCATCCCCCCTGGGCGGTTCACTGAATAATGCTTGAGCATCCCCCCTGGGGGGTTCACTGAATAATGCTTGAGCCTCCCCCCTGGGCGGTTCACTGAATAATGCTTGAGCCTCCTCCCTGGGCGGTTCACTGAATAATGTTTGAGCATCCCCCCTGGGCGGTTCACTGAATAATGCTTGAGCCTCCTCCCTGGGCAGTTCACTGAATAATGTTTGAGCATCCCCCCTGGGCGGTTCACTGAATAATGCTTGAGCCTCCTCCCTGGGCGGTTCACTGAATAATGCTTGAGCATCCCCCCTGGGCGGTTCACTGAATAATGCTTGAGCCTCCTCCCTCGGCGGTTCACTGAATAATGCTTGAGCATCCCCCCTGGGCGGTTCACTGAATAATGCTTGTGCATCCCCCCTGGGCGGTTCACTGAATAATGCTTGAGCCTCCTCCCTGGGCGGTTCACTGAATAATGCTTGAGCCTCCCCCCTGGGCGGTTCACTGAATAATGCTTGAGCCTCCTCCCTGGGCGGTTCACTAAATAATGCTTGAGCATCCCCCCTGGGCGGTTCACTGAATAATGCTTGAGCATCCCCCCTGGGCAGTTCACTGAATAATGCTTCAGCCTCCTCCCTGGGCGGTTCACTGAATAATGCTTGAGCATCCCCCCTGGGCGGTTCACTGAATAATGCTTGAGCATCCCCCGTGGGCGGTTCACTGAATAATGCTTGAGCCTCCTCCCTGCGCGGTTCACTCAATAATGCTTGAGCATCCCCCCTAGGCGGTTCACTAAATATATATTTGAACAGAATGGTGGAGGTATAAATAGTGCAAGAATTTGTAAACAAAAACCTTGCCAAATTTCTCTGGGATCATATGTTTCCAGTGCTGTGTATGGGCCCTGCATGTGTTGGTAGATTTATTGATCAATTTTTCAACTAAAAAAAATCAGATCTGGATTGCTTATTTGGGAGTTCTAAAACTAATCCTTTATAGCGGATGAGAAACTTTTATTTATAGCCCGTAATCTTAAAATATCGCTTTCCCTCGAATGGCAGTTGGGCATTGAAGGATTATCCATGCAATGCACGAGCAGCAGAGATAAATATAACACCAGGACGGGGATAAATGATGGCCCAGGCTGGGTATCAGTGTAAAAAGAAAGTGTGCCATCGTGTTTGATGAATGTGCGGGATTCTACATCAGTTGACAGTTCTGATTTGATGGCTATTTGATCCGGACCACTCATCGTGTGCTTCCATTTTAGGAAGGATGTGTGCCGGCAATGGCTGTATGACTGAATATTCTCTTGATGAATTGCATGATTGCAACATTCTGTTATCATTTTTCATAGATTGACTTGTTCTTTTAGAAAGCATTGCTGGGCAGTGATGTAGATAAATATGGATTTTTTTTAATGTTGTTCTGTTTAATGGGTAGATACTTGCAATTTTCAGGTTTTGGTTATGTTGAACACCATCATAATGGGAAGTAACAGGTATCATGTGTAGCGCTTAAAACTCGAAGCAATCCATTGTGTCGTGTATATAAACAACTTGATATTGTTACTTCATATAAATATGCTATACGATTTGAAAAGGCATGCACTATTAACTAAACGAAAACATTAAGGGCCTAATTCATAGAAGGTTTTGCACGCCACACCAAGGTACTTTCGGCCTGAAAAGTGCACTTTGTGTCGCGCAAAACTCAATTTCCTGATTCATGGATCGGACGTTGCTTGACTTTGCGTGGGTCCATCACTGCTTTGTGTGGTGCTGGGGGCTTTGCAGGACACACTGCGCAAAGTGTCAGTAGGTCCTGCGCAAAGAAACAAATAGGGGGCGGGACATGCATATTGCCCATTTTCTCCACAAAATGAGTATGGACGAGGAATAACATGTGTGTGTTGAGGGATGCGTAACAAATTACAGGCCCAGTCAAGCTGAACCCTAATTGAATTATTGGATTACAAAATGCAATTTCACATTGCGAAAAGACAAAATCAAACCCCGTATTCTTACCTCAGCATGACATTAGATACAAAGTACAACACGCAAAGGAAACATCTATAAGGACAATGCACACCATTTCAAACTCGCACTACTAGGATGAATCCAGCCACACCAGCAACACTTGTATATGTTCATGAAAGAAGGAAGAAGAGGTTAGTGAGGGACCAGATTTTCCACCCACGCTCAACACTCTTTAGGATGCCAAATGACAAGGTGTATGCAAGGTACAGATTCCCTCGCCATGTGATCCTACATCTGGTCAAGGAGTTGGAGGAAGACCTTGCATCACCCACCATCTGCTCCCATGCACTCACATCCCTGGAGAAGGTGCTGACACCTGTAAATACTTTGGCCACATGGTCATTCCAGCACACCTCTGCCATTGTTGGGGGCATATTGCAGGCCACTCAATCCTGTTGCTTGCACCATGTATTGTGCTGCATTACATCCCATGTACATAGGCACATATACATGACACATACACTGCAGGCAAGGCAGAGTTTGTCCCAGGAGTTCTATGCCATAGCACACTTCCCACAGGTACTGGGAGCCATTGATTGCAAGCATGTCGCGCTACACCCCCCCACCAAGCAACCAAGCACATGAACCACAACTGGAAGCATTGTCATTCAAACAATGTACAGGTCATTTGCGATGCAAAGGGAGTCATCAAGCATTTCCAGGACCCAGCTAACTCACACCTGCCTTGGGGGTTGCCATGTCTGCACCATCATCCTCGTCTGCATCGAGCAGCACCCCCATGTCAGCAAGGCAGAGGGCTGCCCACTTCACCACCATCAAAGTTGGCATCCTGGTGGATCGAGACTGGAGAATGATGATGCCCTCTTCAACAAGTATTACTGTCTTACTAAATACTTTCCTTCCAGATCCCTTTGATCTTCTGTCTCCAATTCTCTGCTGATTAAAGGTTTCTCCCAGAAAGGGCTGGGGGCAGATCTGTCTCCTCAGCTGGCTCCCTCGTATGGAACAGTCTCTCTCTATCTCTCTGTCTGGACCACCTCAGGGTCTGCAAACAACTCAAGACCTTTCTCTTCTCCTCCTCCTTCCCTCTCCCTCTCCCGTGCTAACCATTCCCTCTGTCACTGAGATTGGCGGACCATTCCCTCAAGAGTCAAATAGGGTCCTAGCCTTCTGTCCAATCGCCACCAGAACCCTCCCCAAGCACTGCTCTCTGGGCCAACACCCATCATTCGGGTGGTTCTGCCCAGTCGCTACTAGCACACCCCCCCTTCACTGCCCTCAGGGCCCACACCTGTCTTGGGTGGAGTATCACCACCCTGCAGTTACCTTTTGGGCAGTTGACTTACTTCTTCACTCTGGACATCTCCGCCCATGCACTTACCTGTTGCCCCCCTCTACAGGCACCTCTTGTACTTCCTCCCTAGGGCACCATAATAGCACTTACCTCCTCCCCTCACCCTCGCCTCTCTCACTGCACTTGCACTTTCTGAATGTCACGAGGCCTAGTAGGACCACTGCTTGCCTTATTATTTATTCATTGTCTTTTACACTGTTTATTTACTCCCTTGTTCCCTCCCATTTTGCCTTGTGGCGCTTTGGAACTGTCTTGTTGTACAAGTGCCTTATAAATAACCAATAAATGATATAACTAAATAAAACCCAGCGATGCGAAGGATGTCATTAGATCTGGGAAGTGATCACGGCTGCCATCAACGTGGAGGGGGTGGCAGTCCGTTCACAGAAGACAATCAGGAAGCGCTAGGTGGACCTCAAGGCCCAGATCCATACCAAGTCAGTGGCAGCCATCGAGGCGATCCCACCATGGAGGTGCATCGTGCATTCTGCCACAGGATGTCATCTAACCACCTGCAGGTCCTCGAGAGGTTCAACCGTGCACTCCACACCCAAATCTGTGAGTGGCAAGGACGCCTGGAAGCTGCAGGTGAGTACTCATGTGGTGCACTTCTCTTCAGTGTATGTGTATTGTGCATGGGCATGCATGATTGCAGGCACCCTTTCTTTATACAGCATGTGTGTTTCAGTGATCCACAGCGGTATGCAGCCTCCTGTCAATGCTGGGTGCATATGGTGGCAGATATATTTTGATTGGACATGCGTTGGTATGCACAGTTTGTTCTTGGTGACATTGGCGCGCTCGTGCACATGCAATGTGAGTTTATGAGTACACATGCTCACACAGTACAGGTGCCAGATTAAAATGTTGTGGCCATGTGAGGGACGTGCAGTTGGGGCACCTCTATGGGTTGTACATTTGCAAGTGAAGCCATTCACACTCGTCAGATGAGAGTGACACATGCGCATGAATGTCTGTGCATTTCATGTTGGTGCATTGACCTCTCAGGGATGGGGATGTGATCTGTCATCCTATTGCACATGAAGCCAGATCATGCCATATGTTTGTGCTGGGGCCAACAGCATAAGCACTTGTACCTCAGAAAACTGTGCCTGTGTATGTTGTATGCTTACAGGACAAACAATCTATGATGCATGTTGCTACATGTAATTGGGTGGACTGGTGCCCAGGCAGGCGTTGTGAGACCTTGCCACCCGTGCTATGTGTAGTCAAATCATGACTGGCTTGTCGGATCCTGCATACGACTGGGTGTCTTGACACCAATATGTTCCCAGCACTACCCCAGACCAGCTCTGCGTTCATGCATTTAGTGGTTCTCGACCCTACCAAGTGGCTCACTGCCAACCCCTGTGCCCCTGTGTTCTGGCTTCCAGGTCAATGCAGCAGGGGGGTTGGGCTTTGCCAGGGGGCCTAGTCCATGGTCCACATGTGCCCATCGTGATCCTTAGGAATGCCTGTTCTTGTGATGGTGGAACTTGGGTATGCATGGTAGGCCCAAAGGGTGGGCTGGCTATGTATTTCCAGATGGACTACAACTGGTATGTACTCCTGTTGCATATATGAGGAGGCATGACAATTTTAGACAGTCCTCCTCCTCTGTCACCCATGTTACTCAGTCTACATTTTGGCATAGTCGCCTTACTCTGGGCTACTGTTGGCAGTGTGTACAGTCTTCCTGCCCATCACTTGGTACTCGCTGTCACACCCGGGCTCATCACATCCCCAGGATGGACAAAGGCCATACAACACGCAATGTGCCCACATAGCTCTGGCTGTTGGTGCCACTCTTCAAAGTGGGCAAGTACTTTTCTGACCAATCAGGGTGCCTGGCTATCAAACAACCCTCAGTGACTTGCACTGCCACTGCAAGGCAGGGTGTCCATCTGGCTCCCTGCAGGTTAATCTTGCACAATTGTTTCATCTCGGATTGCTTTTCCTTCCTGTCATGGCCATTGAGACAGGCATTTACTTGCCACCTGTGTTGGGACGGTGTTGACTCATGGGCATAGACCCTCTGAGAGTGCACCTGTTAAACTGTAATTATATATTGCCTCCTTAATATTTATATTGGCCTAAGCCTAGTCGCGCTATACGGAAAGACTGCGTTGCAAAGTTCTGATTTTGGGTTAACTTCGACGCCATTTTAAGATTCATCCGCCATTTTGATTTGTACTCGTGTGTTCTTCATTCTAAAATGGTGCAACCAAGCCTCCTGACCTTTGAGTTCTGTTAATGTTTAGGCTGTCTGAGAGCCGACTGTTTAGACTAGGCAATGAGACCTTGTACTGCCTATGAACTGTTGTTTAAGTGTTGTCTGCGCTCACAAGACTCATCCTTGTATACACATTGGGACAATGAAGAATAAACCTTGAGCGTATACATAGGCCGAATAGAATTGTAAAGAGACATTGCACAAGGCTTACCGCGGGATCCGAGGTACATACATCACCATTGTGCCTCCATGGAAATGCAAACCTATGTAATCCTTTGCATAATATTGTATAATCTGTATGTGAACTAGGCACGAACTCTAGAACACAAATTATTAACCCGAAGAGAGGCTTGATAATATTACACTAAATTGTATAAAAGCACGAATGTTTAGACGTCCAGCACTCTCTCACCTCTCTCTGTTGGGCTGGTACAAATTGCGAGGTGTTGGGAGCCAGATAGCTATCTGTGTTGCTTTGTAAACTGCACAATAATAAAAGATCTGGGAATCTTTTTAGCCCGTGATTGGTGTATTTCCTTTGTGGTACTCAGCCTCGATATTTCCTTGTTCTTTCACATGGTGCCCGAATAGGGACCCTCAAGATTGATGCCACCTCGTTGAAGAGTTGACGTGGCTATCAGACCGGGATCGGACGGTGAGAAAGGGGGCCCCTTCTTGGATGAGACGCGATACCTCAACAGTACTGCACTACCCGATCCTTGGACGGTGAGCTTGTGGTCCGAGACGGCATCTTGATGAGGGTCCATATATCGAGGTGGGCAGTTTTGCCGAATTCACCAACCACGAGGGTCCTTTGTTGTCCTATGTAATCTGATCGGACCTCCCTTAGTCCTTTGAATCAGGTGAGTCGTGCCCCGATTCCTAAGTATCCTGATATTTGGTTGTAGTATTGTTCTCACGATCGCAATCGGTTCAAGGTAACACCAGTAATCTGATATGCCTGGGAAATTGTCTGCCTGTTTCAGGGCGTTATTCCGCAGAGACAGACAATCTTTGGAATTTGGCCGTCCGGCACCACAGGAGGGGTCACCGGAATGTACTATGTACTGTAAGTAGGGCATTGGTAGTATAGTATTCAAGGATATTTGGCACAGACAAACTAGACATGCTTCCGTACTTCAGTGGCCGATCAATGGTCGTTTTGAGATTTCCTGAATAGAGTATTTAGAATCCATACTGTTAAAGAAAAAAGCTAGACCTGCAGAATTTGATATAATACAGAATTGGAAAAGGGAAGCTATGCAGCAATTTAAGAGTAAATAGAAGCATGCACGTCGGCATATGTCAAACTCTGAAAAGGCATTATTGTATGATCAACAGAAACAGTCAGAGTCTGTTAGAAACATGGATAGGGCTTTTCAACTTGGTATACAGAAAATATATCAGTCTAAAGATTTTCATGCATCAGATGTACTAATTGATAAACTCTTAAATGAACGTAGGCCTGGTGCCACTGCACCACCTCCTTATGTACCTATTCCTGCTGTCCTACCTATTTCTGCTGTCGTTCCTCCTCCCGTAGCTATTCCTGTTTTTCCTATTGCTCCTCCACCGCCAGTTATTGCTCTGCTTCCTGTTGTTGTTCCTCCACCTGTACCTTCACCTTTACCGACTGTTACGGTTCCAATAGATCCGTCTTTGGTGCCAGTGATAGTGTCTACTCTTTCTTTCCCAAGCGGTTCTGCTCTGCTTGTAGCTGATAGAGGAGTGAGTGTTGAATACAAAATTGTAACTCGAAATACAGTTTCCAAAGAGAGGAAGAGAGACTTGAATGCATGGGCTAGACAATGAATAGAGAATGGTGAACAATCTGCTGTCTTAGCTACACTCTCTAATCTAGAAAGGATTCCCGATCAGAATGTCTTTATTGAAGGGATGGGGATACATTTGGCTGTAATGTGGAATAGACTGACAGACACAGACACAGACACAGATGTCCCACAAGGGTTGAGGGATTTGAATGTTTTAGTTTATTCAAGAGAAACTGCGGAGAAAGTACATGAGCATGTCGAGAGGGTTTTTGAGTTTAGAAGGGAGTTAGAAAGGTTGCAGAATGATGAAATAGATGGTGATAGTTTGGATGCTTTTTACATACAGAAACGGTTCCTTCCTCTTTGTAAGTCGATGAGTGAAGAAACGCGAATTTGCACAAGAGATGCACTTAGATGGATTTCAGATATGTCGATATCTCCTGTAGAAGTATCTGATAAGTATAGTCAGTATACTCCAGAAATGCAGAGGAAAGTGATACAGGTAATGGTAGAATTCCTGCAAGGATTTGTTGTCCAGCAGAATTATTGAATATCTATAAGAGAGCTTTTGCATCTGACAAAACTTCCACCACTTTAGCGTTCGATTTGGCTCTGTTGCTTAGTAAACTTTCGGAGTTGCCTACTTCTCAATTGCCTATGAGAGAGGTTCCCCCCACATTTGTTCCCAAAGTTGAGGTTCCGGCTAAAGCTGCAACGGGTGCGGCAGCCTATGATATTGAAGCTCACTACGTATCACAGTATGTTCACATCCCGTTCTCAAGACAGGAAGTGAATACTATTAGACAGTCGATTCCAGACATTAGGAAAAATCCGACAGGGTTTTAAAAAGAAATAGAATCTGTCTTGCATTTGTCCGTTTTTACTCTGAGTGATATAGACTTGTTTTTTCCTGTGCTCCTACCTGCTGATTTGTGGAAACAGATTAGGACTGTAGATTATGCAGCGGGGTTAGGTGACACATGGGTTAATTTGGTTAGGCTAGATGGAGAAAGGACAGCTGGTGAAAGACCACCACAGGTGATACTTACTTTGCCAGATAGAATTGTAGCAAAATTGAAGACTTTAATTCCCGAGAGAAGGATTGTTTGGGACAAACTCACTGCTTGTACCCAAGGAAAATCTGAAGGTGCTACCGAATTCTTTAATCGGTTCAAACAAGTATTCTCAGATTTTAGCAGACAGGATTTAAGCACTGAGTCAGGAAAGCATTATTTGTGGATACATTCGTGCATGGATTGTTGCCTGATATCCAGACACAAATTATGACTTTGAGAGTGCTTGGCAAGCTAAATCGCAGTCCGAAGTATTACATATGCCTCAGTATTATGAGAATAGAGTCAATAATGAGAAAGAAAGGATTGAAAAAAAGGGAGATCTGAAAACGAAGGTATTATTGCAACAGATAGTTGGAGGGCCTACAGTGGGTACTACACAGTTTCAAGTTCAGTTCGTTCCACAAAGTAACGGGCCGTTGGGTCCTATATACGCGAACCAATGTGCTTATTGCAGACAAGAGGGTCATTGGTGAGCACAATGCCCGATCCTCCAGCAAAGGTCGAATAACACATATGGTGTCATAGGTAGACGATCCAGAGGCCGCCCTGGGGTAGGGGGTCCCGGAAGAAGCCAATTTGCTCAAAATTCTCAGTCTTTTTCACAAGATAATCAGCAACCTAGTGTAGATAGCAGAAATATCTTTGATAATCCTTCCACTGCCTATCTTTCTGAAGATCTGGTCTTTGATGATATATTGTTTTGTTAGGACAGCCCGAAGTAGGGTCTGGAACCAACGCCTATTCCGGTTAATCAGAAAGGTCCCTACGTTGAGATGATGGTGGGGAACAGGAAGCATCTATTTTTGATAGACACAGGAGCACAAATGTGTTCCATTAATCATTCACGGGTTCCAGACATTCCACTGTCAGGGCAGAAAAATGTTTCTGTAGGGTTTTCTGGTACGCCAGTGGTTAGTGCGGTTTCTTTGCCGGTACTGATTTCACTGGGTCCATTTACGGATCACTGTCCATTTCTTTTGACAACAAACTGTGGAGAGAATTTGTTGGGGTTGAATCTGTTGAATCTGTTGAAAGAATTAAATGCGGTAATTCATTGTTCTTCAGATGGAATGCGTTTGACGATTTCACCACAGCAATTTTCCATTGCGATTGATGACAATGATGTTGGCATTTTGCAAATTGAGCCTGTTAAAATCGTTTTGAAACCAGGAGTTAAGCTGCCATGAATTCCACAATATAAGATTTCAGTTGATGGTGAGCAAGCTTTGAAGTGTATAGTTTCTGACTTTGTACATCGTGGAGTAATTGAAGAAATTGCAGGAAGTTTGTGCAATAGCCCGATTTTACCGGTGTACAAGAAAGGGGATAATGCAATTCTTTTCCGTTTTATTATTAATTTACGCGCTATGAATAAGATTGTTGCTCCACAATTTCCAATTGTGTCTGATATAACGATGATACTAACAATGATTCCAGCTTCTGCTACTCATTTCAGTGTTGTGGATCTCAAGAATGCCTTTTTTAGCATTCCTATACACATGGATAGTAGATATTTGTTCGCGTTCACCCTAGGGGGACGTTCTTTTACATTCACCCATGCGCCACAAGGGTACATGGAGAGTCCGAGCATTTATAATAGGGCTTTGAAAAAGCAGCTTGATATACTTAAGTTGCCTTCTACTTGTACATTGCTACAATACATCGACAACCCTCTCTTAGCTGCAGACTCAGAAAGTGCTTGCAAGAAAGCACTGTGTTATTCCTTATTCATCTAGCAAAGTATGGACATAAAGTTTCATTGAAAAAGTTTCAGTATTCTCGACAGTAGGTCGCCTATTTAGGCTATCTCCTGTCAAAGGAGGGAAGAAGATTGACACCTGAACGGATTAAGAGCATTTCTAGCATGTCTGTCCCAAATACACAGAGGGAAGTCAGAGCCTTGATAGGAATGGCTTCTTACTGTAGACAGTGGATCCCAAACATTTCACTAGTGATCAAACCAATGTTGGCATTGACAAAGAAGGGCATTTCTTTGCCACTACCATGGAACTTGGAACACCAGAAAGCTTTTGATCTGCTCAAGACTGCACTGTTTTCAGCACCAGTTTTGGGCACACCAAATTTTGATAAGGCCTTCGAGTTGTATGAGCATGAACGTGATGGATGTGCTTTGGCTGTGTTAACGCAGGAACACAGGGGGAAAGAATAGACCATGCAGTTACTTTTCTTCCACCCTTGATCCTGTTGCATGTGCTTTGCCGAGATGTTTGAGAGCTTTCGCTGCTGCTGCTGCGTCTGTAAAGCAGAGCGAGGGTATGGTCCTAGGCCATACTTTAACCTTGTTGGTACCTCACTCTGTAGACGTTCTATTAAATAGAATGTAAACACAAAACCCTACTTCCGCACGATTAACAAGATATGAACTGATCTTGTTTGCACCGCATATTCAAATTAAAAGGTGTTGGGTATTGAATCCGGCTGAACTGTTACCTCTTCCGCAAGATATTGCTTGCAGTGACGAAATGTCACACAACTGCCTTTGTACCACAGAACAAGAAACTAAAGGCAGAATTGATTTGAAAGATACACCTTTGAATGATCCCCAAGGGGAGCTGTTTTGCGATGGCTCCTGCTTCAAACTTCCGGATGGTACATCCACTGCTGCTTATGCCATCACTATATTAAGCACGATTGTGGAAACCAAGAGAATTTCACATAACTCCGAGCAGGCCGCAGAGATTATTGCTAGCTTGTGAACTTTCCGAAGGGCTTAGAGTGAATATATTTACTGACAGTCAGTATGCCTTTGGGGTGGTTCACAACTTCGGTAGACTATGGGCAGAATGAGGTTTCTTGACCTCACACGGAACAAAAATCCAATCTGGCACCTTGATAGTTCAGCTACTCTCAGCGCTTGCGCTCCCACTCAACTAGTGCGGCACATCAGAAAGTAGTAGTTGATGTAGGAAAAGGGAACACTTTTGCTGACAAGATAGCTAAACAGAATGCTACTGATCTATACTCAGATATGTATTCTACAAAGGAAGCCACAAACACTTGTATTGTAGATGAAGGGATTGACTCGATAAAGAATATTCAAGCAGATGCCACTCTAGAAGAAATTAAACAATGGGCTGAGGGTTTGGCAAGCTTGGATGAGGAAGGGCGTTGGGTAGATAATTCAAAAGGAAGATGGATGTTACCCAATGCATATGTCACCGCCATAATCACAATGGCCCATGGTCCCACTCATGTATGTGCTAGGAAGATCTGCAAAATGTTAGAATCTGTCTGGGAAAATGTTAACATCTCAAAAACTGCTGAGCGTTTTGTCCAGAATTGTATGGTTTGCTACAGCATAATGTTGGGAAGGGTACGACGACACAGAGTGGTAGTTTTGGTCCACCCTCTGTGTCTTTTGAAGTGATTCATTTCGACTTAATCGAGATGGAGCGCTGTAACAACTACAAGTATGTTCTGGTAATCATTTGTGTTTTTAGCAAATGGGTTGAAGCCTTCCCTGTGAAAGATGCCACAGCAATGACAACGGCAAAAACCATGCTTAAGGAATATTTTCCTAGGTTTAGTTTGCCAAGGGTCATCTGGTCGGATAATGGTCCACATTTTATCGCTGCTGTTATTATGCAAGCATGCGCGAGATTACAGTTCGATAAACTGTTCCATTTGGATAGACATGCTCACTGGACTCATAGAATGCCACAATTATATTTTGAAGAATAAAATTGCTAAGGTCTGTGCCAGTAGTAATTTGAAATGGCCGGACGCTTTACCTATAGCACTACTGTCCATGCGGACAACCCCACAGACTAGAACTGGGCTCTCTCCATATGAGATTATCATGGGGAGGCCAGCTAACATTTGGAACGTGCCTTGACCCAAACATTTAAAGGATGAAGAGCATTTGCTTCTCTCTGAATACTATGACCAGTTAACTCAAAACATGTATTTGATTTATCAACAGGTGCGAGAAGCCCTCCCAGTTAAATACAAGGGGCCAGGTCACAGAATTCGACCCGGCAACTGGGTGCTCACAAAGTCATTTGAGAGAGCATCCAGCCTCGCACCGCGTTGGAGAAGGCCGTTTCAGGTCCTGTTGGCCACACAGACTGCTGTACGAGTAGCTGGGAAACAACAATGGATACACGCTACGCACGTCAAGAGGATACCTTTCCCTTTGCCACACGATGGAGAAGAAAAGAAGAAAACTACTTGCTCTGTTTCTGACGATCAATCTGTCTTGAACAACATCCAGGGTATTTCGCAGACTCTTTCTGAGCCCGCGGGGCCTGGGGAGACTGCTGCTTTGTCTCTGAGCTCTTCTTCGGATCTTTCTGCACCCTTGCACGTCTATATAGCTATTTCACCACTTCCATCAGGAAGCAACGACATGTTGTTCACAGATCACGCAGTACCTGGAGCAGTATCTGGAGTTTTGAGGTACGATCTGCGTCCACAGCACTAGACTTACTGCACAGCACGGCTGTGCTCACAGGAAACTACTGTTGAGCTCGTCCTTTGCCACTTTTGTGCTGTAAGTGGCTGGGGACCGGAAAAAGCTATCTTCAATCAAGAATCACGTGATCAGGAGATCAACAGCAAACGGACCACAGTGTTTTTCAAAGGAACTTTTCGGGAAAGAGCTTTGAAGAACAATGCCTGTCGCTATCTCTACTCGTACGTAGCAACCGATCGATTGTGTGGCTAACAAAGACATTGGACAGACAAATACATGGTCCTTGAGGACGTATTGTTTTCTTGTAATTATGTTAAATGGTCTAACAGTAGTGATTGCTCTTGGGTTTTGGTACATTGAAGGAGTGCGTCAACTTGAAACATTTTTGCCTACTGAGAGTGTTCCCACTATGTCTACACCTTTCCTGCACCTGCACACTCTATCTCCTAGGGACTCCCAACACAGACAGAGCTATCACAACAACACATTTCTGTTAATAATGAATGCGACTCATGTGATCTTGAATAGAACTATCTGCTCGATCTGTTCGCATTTGCCACAGCACGGGAAAAAAGGGTTGGGCTGGTATATTCATCCTTTACCTCTAACTACTGCATGTTATGCCTGTAAGGGCACTATTCTTTGGTCATTGGAATGATAGCATCTCAGGGAACTTTGATGGGACTAATTTAAATGAGTTAGAAAGGCGAGTCCTGACGCCTCTGGGATGCTCCCTTTTTGCAAATAGGAGCAAACTTAATGTTGCTTCTATTGGGCCTTCCAATAGACTATCTAGACCTTTTCAATCATTCATTTCTTTCAAGATGGCTCCCGTAGGCAACAGGGATGCCACGCCACCTTCCTATACTATCAATCATAGCCCCAACTTTGTTTCTTTCTGCATACAAAGGAATGGTTCTCAGTCGATGGGTATTTTTGAGGGTTGTACCAATGTTACAAACTTGACCAGTGAGGACATACCTTTGTATGTAGGTGATCCTGTTTATTTCGTTTGCAGTGATGAAGCTTATCCGTGGCTACCTAGGGATTGGCAGGTTACTTGCTATTTGGGTATCTTGCTACCAGGGGTATATGTAGCTAGTACCACTGAGGTCTCTAGGGCTCGTCCAAGGTGGGACGAGGAAGGTGATACTCCTTCACAAGTCATGGGTGATATAGCAAAATCTTTTGTACCATTTTAGGGACAGATCATGAATTCCGAGGATATCAGGAGACTGGCAAAAGTATTGGAGAGAACCATCAACTGGAGCACCGATATACTCTACAACATGATTCTAGGACAGAAAGCAATTAGATCAGTGGCTCTATAGAACCAGATGGTGTTAGACGTCATCCTGGCGGAGCGTGGTGGAGTATGTAAATTGGTGGGGTCCGCTTGTTGTGTTTTCGTACCTGACCATGGGCCATCTGCTGTGGCAGTGACCACCTTCCTGGATGCCTCCACCCAGACCGTTGACCCGCTTCCGGCCGATGTGTCCATCTGAGATTGGGTGCAGCACCTGCTGGCTGGGGTCATGAGGCGGACCGCATCCTTTTATGATGCTGCACAAGCTTCTCGCCAGGAGCTTGCAGAGCATCACAATCAGATGTGCAGCTTCTTGGCCCAGCTGGCAACAGCACTCCTCTCAGGTGGGCTCTCCGGGATGTCTGGTGCAATAGCACCCTCCACCACTTTCTCCTCTGTGCCCCAGTTGTCCTCCATGGGGTTTTCTGTGTCACATGCCACCACAGACCTCTGTACACTAGTCCTACCATCACCCCCACCACCACCTTCGAGTCTGGTTGTACATACATCCCTGTCCAAGGTGGAAGTCCGAAAAACCCCACGTGAGGTGGTCACTGTGCCTGCCCAGGCACCGACACACAAACAGGCAGTGGAGAGAAAGCTGTCACTTCAGGGCAGTGCAGGTTCCGTTGGTATTAAAGTATGTCATCTGGTCACAGGGCATACATCCAGAGCTTGCACTCTGCCAGATGGTGACTGTTAGGAGGAAGATTTCATCTGATGATTCCACCCGGAGGAGGCACATGCCACATGTGAGGCAGGAGGAACACAAGGGATCCCTACAAACCATGTGCTCCATGTTCAGTCGCTACAGGAGGCAGCTGGTGGCAAAGAGGCAGTGGGCAGGGGAGGCTTCTGTGATTGTGGGCTTAGTGGTGCTGATGCGGACGAGGGGGCATGCTGCCATCCTGGAGGATACTTGCAGGTCGACAGAGGATTCAGCGAGGCAGATGGTGGCCACCCTGAAAGCCCTCCAGGCAACAACTGAGGCCAGCCTAGAGGAGGGGGTCCTAGATTGTGATTGTGTCAGGACTTGAGGGGGCTGCCTTGGGGTTGGGGTGGAGGTGAGTGCGGGTGTTTTCAGGATTTGAGGGGGTTGCCTGGGGCTTGGGGTGGAGGTAGGTGGGAGTGGTGTCAGGACTTTAGGGGGCTGCCTGGGGTGGAGGTGAGTGGGGATGATGCCAGGACTTGAGGGGGCTTCCTGGGGGTTGGGGTGGAGGTGAGTGCGGGTGATGTCAGGACTTGAGGGGGTTCCCTGGGGCTTGGGGTGGAGGTAGGTCGGAGTGGTGTCAGGACCTGAGAGGGCTGCCTGGGGTGGAGGTGAGTGGGTGTGATGTCAGGACTTCTGGGGGCTGCCTGGGGGTTGCGGTGGAGGTGAGTGGAGGTGGGGTCAGGACTTGAGGGGGCTGCTATGACTTAGGGATGTAGGCTTGTAATTATTAGGTACCTTGAAACTAGGTTTTGCAGGGGTGCTGGCTTGAGTTATGGGGGACTGTACACAGTACCGCTGAGGTGCCGCTTGGAGTTAGAGGTGCCGGTCCGCTGTTTCGCCGAAGTACTGCCTTGAGTTATGGGGGGCAGTATTCAGTATTACTGGGGTGCTGCCTTGAGTTACGGGGTGACGGCCGCAGTATCGCTGAGGTGCCGCTTGGCGTGACAGAGAGATGGCCTGCAGTTTTGCTGGGGTGCTGCCTTGAATTTCAGGGTGATGGCCTGCAGTATGACTGGGTTGCTGCCCTGAGTTAAGGGGTGATGGCCCACAGTTTCGCCAGGGTGTTGCCTTGAGTTAAGGGGGGACAGTATGCCGTTTTGCTGGGGTGCTGGATGTTGTTACAAGGTCCGATGCAAAGGTTGTTTGTTGGTGCTAGTTTTTGTTTGCGTGGGGCCATGTTGTGGGTGTACCATGCACAACTCATTTTTATTTGCGCCTCGGGTTACTTTGCGCTTTCGAATCCACGAATAAGTGCAACGTACATATGTTTCTAAAGAGCAAGTAGGCGCAAAGTTGTTTATGGTGCTAAGTAGTTTGCGGGAACTAAGCACATTTTTTGCTGAATTAGGCCCCAAAGGCCGAATCCACAGAACGTTTAACACAGAGCAAAGTGACTTTGCACTGCAAAGTACTCTTTGCACCATGCTAAATGGGCCTAATTCACAAAAAAGCACTAAGTCTGTGTAGTGCTTTTTTGTGAATTAGGCCCATTTAATGTGGTGTAAAGAGTACTTTTGCAGTGCAAATTCAATTTGCTCCGCTCTGTGAATTAGGCCCGGTGCAAAGTGTATTTTTGCAGTGCAAAGTAACTTATCTCTGTGCTAAACGTTCTGTGAATTAGGCCCTAAGCGTCAAACAACTCCATTTGAAATGGGAAAGGGGACATTTATGCAAAGTAATGTCATGTCAGCTTCATACTTTGCCTAATCATTATTGTGCTCTCGGAGATCCTAAGGCGGAAGATTACAATTTATGAGAGCAAATAATAATTGATCAATAGATTGGTCTCTCTATGGATAAAAGCATTGTAAACACAATCATTCTTCAGTGTGTGTTGAAGAGTGGAGAATGAGTGGAACAGAATGCATTAGACAAAAGGTGTCTTTACAACTGCCTACAATCTCCCCCGAGGACAAAGATGTGGAAACGGTGCCTCTGCAAGCAACTACACACCCAACACAAGAAATAGTTTGAGCATTGGCATCGACTATTGCTGTCTAATTCATTCACACATATATTGCTTTTCTTTAAAGGCTTAATTATGGCAAAATGCAAGGTATTCACGTTTGGGTTTTGCAAATGGACACTGGTCTTGAAAAAAGGGGACACATGTCAGTTTGAAGCAGAAAGATGCATCAGCATTTATTATCATTAAGCCATTTCAGTTCAGACCTCGCTTCGGGAAGCAACAGAGTGCTTTATACACATAGGGGAAAGAACACAGTGAGGGAAGCAGAGACAAAAGGAGTGGGCAGCTAACCAGGGAGGGTGGGCAATTGACAGCATGGGGAGGAGACAGTGGGGAGCAGATCATCAAGTCTCAGGTAGGGAAGGGAGTGCAGGGTGTGTGGACCTAGGTGCTAAGGAGGAGCCATTCCTTGAAGAGGAATGTCTTGAGCTCTTACCTGAACTGTAGAAGTGATGGGT
Organism: Ambystoma mexicanum; assembly: GCF_040938575.1. NCBI lineage: Eukaryota > Metazoa > Chordata > Amphibia > Caudata > Ambystomatidae > Ambystoma > Ambystoma mexicanum. The sequence goes on along the minus strand of NC_090924.1, from coordinate 712,146,345 downwards.
TAAGTCTGATGTTGACGGCAAGCGGTTCCAGAGTCTTGGAGCATCGGCAGAGATGGCCTGTCTTTAGGTTATTTCCTTCCTGCAATGTCGTAATTGAAGTCTGCACATTTCCTTAGTCCTGTTGGATAGCGGCCTCCGGAGATGCTGAATTTCTAAGTGAGATAGCTTGGGGCATCAGGATAAAAGCCTTATAGATGATGCACCAGGGTTTGAAGATGATTTGGCTTGCAATGGGAGCCAGTGCAGTTTGATGAGGATCAGGGTCATGTGGTCGAATTTGCGGAGTTCTTGAATGAGTCTTGCTGAAGCATGCAGGACACATTTCAGGTAGTTGCCGGAAGGTCTTCCAAAAGGGAATTGCCACCATCCATGTGAGAGAGGACCAAGGCTTGGGCAGAAGATCTGAAGTTGTTTTTTGGGATGAAGGGCTTGATTCTCCATAGGAGAGAAAGTTGGTACCAGGGCGTTCGTGTATTCCTTGCTATATGCTGTTTGAACGTGAGGTGTCTGTCAATGTTGAGCCCAAGGGACTTGACACATGGGGCCAGCAGGGATATGAATCCCTTGAGGTTCAATGCAGAGAGCCAAGTCTGGATGTCAGGATGTTCAGTGTTGTTGGTCAGCAGTAAGAATTCAGTCTTGGAGGTGTTGAGTATCAAGTAAGCACTGGACATCCAGGACTGGATCAATGTGAGGCAGGCCTTGAGCCTGGGGATGTCTTTGATAGAGGATATCTTAAGGTAGATCTGTCTGCCATCTGCACATATTGGTAAATATGGATGTTGTGTGGAGAGAGAAGGGTTCCACATACAGATTGAAGATCACAGGGGACAGGATGGACTCCACAGGTGATGTGTAGAGTTGGTGACCAGGGTGAGTCCATTTGTATGAACTGTTGGTGGTTCACAAGGTAGGCTTTGAACCAGCTGAGTACGATCTCACTGATTCCCATGCAGCAATGTGGATTGTCGGTGAGTGGCTGGTGGTCTGCTGTGTCAAAGCTCCTGAGAGGTCAAGGAGAACTAGGAGGCAAGGATGGCCATTATCAATGATTTTAACGGCATTGTCGATAACCTTGATGGTAGCTGTTTATGTGCTGTATCCAGGTCTGAGGCCAGATTGGTCGGACTGAAGGAGGTTATTGGCTCTGATACGTTGGAGGAGTTGTGTGGCTACTGCTTTCTCAAGGATCTTACCTAAAAAGGGAATATGAGTAATGGGGCGGCAGTTGCTGAGATCGTCAGGATCCAGTGTTAGTTTATTAAACAGTGAGCAGATTTATCCGGTCTTGGGGGTCGAGGGAAAGGTGCCTTGAGTTAGGGAGGTGTTGATGATTGTCAGGTAAGGGATGAGTGCTTCAGTTGGAAGGGCCTTGAGTAGGGAGGCAGGGAGGATGTCATCCGCATATGATGTGGCCTTGAGGAATGCTAAGGTGGAAGTGAGGTCTTCCATAGTTAGTGTCTTGAAAATTGTCCTGGTAGTTCTGGTTTTGCGAGATGATATGTGTAGTGTGCTGTCAGTTGTGGCGTTGGTGCCTGTGTGTTGGTGGATCATTTTGATCTTGTTGATGAAAAAAGAGTTCATGCCAGTGATTTTTTGATGGAGTGTGCTATCGGTGGGTCGGGCAGAGGGTTGATGCACTGCTTGATGGCTTTGAAGAGTTCTATGCTTTCATTGTTGGCTTTGGCTATGGTGTTTAGGTAGTAGTTGGCCTTGGCAGTGTTGATCAGGTAACTGTGTGTAGCGTGGAGATCCTTGAGCAGGGTGTGGTTAGATGTGCCAATTATTTTATTGTTTTCTGATGGTTCATTTGTTGAGGTTGAGTTCTTGAGTGTACCAGGGGGCTGGAGGTTTAGGGTTGAGGGTGCGCCATTTCACTGGGGCATGGTGGTTGATGTTGTTTTTGAGGGTGGTGTTGAGTTCTTGGAGAAGCAAGTTGCAGCCCCGGTTTTTCAGAGGTTCATCAGCCCAAGTGAGGTGGAGTTTGGTAAGGTTCTCTGTGAAGGCCTCCACTGGGAAGTTCTTGAAGGATCTGAAGGCTTGATTAATTTGATTCCAATGGCTTTGCTTGAAAGGTGTGGTGTGACTAATCTCAAAGGGGATTGCCATATGGTCCAACCAGCCGAGTGGAATAGGAGAGCTGTGATGAAGGGTGAGCAGTGTGGTGATGACGAGGTTGAGGATACTACCTTTCATGTGAGTTGGTTGTGTCATGTGCTGTGTGAAGTTCAGTGTGTCGCGTAGGCAGTGGAGATCTTTCTTGATTTGGTTGCTTGGTTGCCAGGGATGTTGAAGTCGCTGAGGAAGATGTTGTTGGCATGCGCGAAAGGTGTGGTGGTGACCAAGTCTGTGAAGTCCATCTGTTAGCTGGAGGAAATTCCTCCACCCCACCGACAACCTGTACTTGGCGGGTGCGGAAACTAGCCAGTATATGGTAATACCGGCATGTTCATTCTGCACCAGCCAATTTGTAATGAGGCCCAATTTTCTCTCAACCTGGCTTGCTTCTTGGAAGGCATATGACTCCCCTGAGCCAAGCAGCTAACAGCTGGGTCAGGAAGTGAAGAAACACTCTGCACCACCATGATGTTCCGATAACCATGAGCAAAGTTAGTCACAGACACAACTTTGGTGGCATTGCCATTACACCCAGGTGAGCTCTGAACTGAAATTGAGAATAATGTCTCATCTGAAGCAATGTTTCCGCAGAGAACACCCATGGCTGTACATTTAGTGAGCTTCCCATAGGCCACACCTCACCACCACAAATTGTATTACCTTTATTTGCACAAAAAAAGAAAAACTGATAAATTAGATTGATCCCAAAGTGCATCGTGTTGGCTGCCGCACATTTTCCCTGCCTCATTTCCTTGCTGAGAGCTTACCATCCCTCTCTTCCTTTCTTGCCACCTTGTGGCACGTACAAGATGGCTGCCGCCCTTTCTGATTCTTACTGGGGCTGCCTGCCTGTGTGTGCTTCCTGACTACCTGAACACAGATTGGGCCTTGGGATTGCTTAAGTAGCCTATCAGGGAATGGCAGACTTTAGCCGGCCCCCTTATTAAAAGGCTTACTTTCTAAGGCCCCTGTCAGCTCCCTGTCCGCTGCCGGTACGCTGCTTGTGAATTTCCTGCATTCAGGATGCTGTTGCGTCAAGGGAATTTAGCTAAAATCAAATCTAGCTGTGTTTTGCATTTGGTTTACATCAAATCTAATTGTGTTTTTGCATTTAGCTAAAATCAAATCAAGTTTTGTATTTGCATTTGGTTTAGATCAAATCTAGCTGTGTTGTTGCCTTTAGTTAAAATCAAATCTAGCTGTTTTTGCATTTGGTTTAGATCAAATCGAGCTGTGTTTTTGCATTTAGCTAAAATCCAATCTAGCTGTGTTTTTGCATGTGTTTAGATCAAATCTAGCAGTGTTTTTGCATTTAGCTAAAATCAAAACTAGCTGTGTTTTTGCATTTAGTTTAAATCAAATCTAGCTGTGTTTTTGCATTTGGTTTAGATCAAATCTAGATCTGTTTTTGCATTTAGCTGAAATCAAATCTAGCTGTGTTTTTGCATTTGGTTTAGATCAAATCTAGATGTGTTTTTGCATTTAGCTGAAATCAAATCTAGCTGTGTTTTTGCATTTAGTTTAAATCAAATCTAGCTGTGTTTTTGCATTTAGTTCAAAATCGAATCTAGCTGTGTTACTGAATTTCATTTAAATCAAACCTAGCTGTGTATTTGCATTTAGTTTAGATCAAATCTAGCTGTATTTTTGCATTTAGTTAATATCAAATCTAGCTGTGTTTTTGCATTTAGCTAAAATCAAATCTAGCTGTGTTTTTGCAGTTGGTTTACATCAAATCTAGCTGTGTTTTTGCATTTAACTAAAATCAAATCTAGCTGTGTATTTGCATTTAGCTTAGATCAAATCTAGCTGTATTTTTGCATTTGGTTTAGATCAAATCTAGCTGTGTTATTGCATTTGGTTTAGATCAAATCTAGCTGTGTTTTTGCATTTAATTAATATCAAATCTAGCTGTGTTTTTACATTTGGTTTATTTCAGATCTAGCTTTGTTTTTGCATTTAGCTAAATTCAAATCTAGCTGTGTTTTTGCATTTGGTTTACATCAAATCTAGCTGTGTTTTTGCATTTAGTTTAAATCAAATCTAGCTGTGTTTTTGCATTTAGTTTAAAATCAAATCTTGCTGTTTTTTGCTTTTAGGTTAAATCAAATCTAGCTGTGTTATGCATTTGGTTTAGATCAAATCTACCTGTGTTTTTGCATTTAGCTAAAATCAAATCTAGCTGTGTGTTTGCATTTGGTTTAGATCAAATCTAGCTGTGTTTCTGTATTTAGCTGAAATCACATCTAGCTGTGTTTTTGCATTTAGCTAAAATGAAATCTAGCTGTGTTTTGCAAATCTGCTGTCCCCTTGCTTGTACTGCGTGCTTTTCCTGTAATCTGCTGGCCCAGTGACGGAGCTGTTCTACTTGTTCTACTCTGCGCCACTGTCCCTGTTCCCCCCCTCTCTCTCTACCTCACCCATGGCGCTTTCTGTTTCTCCAATTTTCTCTTACTGTTTCTCCATCCACTATCCTTCCCTTATCACTAAGACTAAGGAAGAAGTTCAAAATGTTTACCTTGGCCTCTAACCCTGGTCTCCCTATTGCTGACACTTACTCCAGCACCTCACCGGCATCCTCTTTGTTGTTCCTTCGCCAGTATGGACTGTTCATATGATCTCTGTGCTCTGTACTGTCGCCTCCTCTCTCATTAATGGTGGCACCCCCTTGGAAGCCCTCATGGCCCCCTTTGACTCCTCCAAGGTAACCATTAATGTCTGTCTAAATGGCATTGTCATGGTCCAAGGCCCTGAGGCCAATCTCCTCCTCTTTGATAGATGCTTCCCTCGCCTCATCAATTTCCTTTAATCTCCTGCTGTCCCCTCTCCCCGCTCTCTGTCTTCCCTGACTCCTCCCTCTGCCCCCCTTGGCTACCTTGCCCTCTCTTCCCTCCTTTTCTGCTCCCCCTTGGGCTCCTTCCTTACCTCCGCAGGGCATACCTCTGATGTGTACCCCTCCCTGGAAATCCTTTAAGGCTGGCAAACTTTTTCATCTTCTTATTCTTCTTATTCTTAACAAAATTTATAGAGCACAACATAAGCCCGAAGGCATTTTACCACTCTCAACTATCACTCTGCCGTCAATCACTCCTCTGACATCTGCCGCCTCCTCGAAGAATTCAACCTCAATGTCCTCGGTGTCACTGAGACATGGTTCACAGCCAGCTCTTTCACGAGCTTTGACACTCTCCTCTCTGACAGCTACATATTCCTCTCTGTACCCAGATCACCCAGTCCGTAGAGGGTGTAGCCCTGAACTTCCCAGAGTGGATTCCTGCCACTATCATTCCCACGTAGACCTACTCCTCTTTCAAATGCCTTGTCTGTAGGCTTTCTCTCTCTCCCGGCCACTCTCTTACCATGGCTACTTTCTGTCGGGCTCCTGGTCAGATCACTTCATTCCTCTATGAGTGGATGGACCTCTCCTCCTCCCTCCTGTCCTCAACCACTCAACTCCTCCTTCTTGGTGACCTCAATATCTATATAGATGCTCCCTGTTCCTCCTCTGTACTCTTTCACAAACTCTGCGATTCTCTCTCCCTTTCTATTTCCCCTCTGGCCTGTCTCACTCTGCAGGGCACACGCTTGATGTTTTGATCTCCTCTGACCTCCCCCTCTCCATGCTTCTGACCACTCCTCTCTCCTGGAGCGATCACTCCCTCTTTTCCTCCCATCTCTCCCTCTATACCCCCCAGGCCAAGTCAACCCCAACACTACCACCTACCTTCTCAGACATCTGCAACCACCCCCGGCTCCTTCTCTTCCTTTCCTCCTTTCTCCCCAGACAAGGTTTCTAGACAAGTCCGATCTATCAAAGTCTCGTCAAAACAGGTTCTTACCTGTTCTTCCAAATCCATCAAGGACCACATTGACACCCTTGCTCCTGCGCTGGCCAACTTCTACAACCTTTCCTTTGCCTCAGGAGCCTTCCCTTCACCTCTGAAGCACTCTCTTGTACACCCTCTTTTCAAGAAACCCACAGCTGACCCTTCTTGCCCGGCTAACTATCGCCCAATCTCCATCACTTCTTTCCTGGGCAAACTCCTGGAAAAGCTGGCCTTCTCACAGCTTAACCTTCACACTGATTCTGTTGGTTTTCTCCATGACGATCAATCGGGCTTCAGAGCTGCCAGAAGCAGGGAAACACTCTCCTTAACTCTAACATCCCTTCTGTCCTCATCCTACTCAATCTCTCTTCTGCTTTCGACACAGTCAGCCATACCATCCTGCTCAACCGTCTCTGTGACAACCTTGGTATCACCGATCAGGCTCTGGCCTGGCTGACTTCTTTCCTCTCTGATCAACCCTCCCAGTTCCAACTTGGGTTCTTCCCTTCCTCTATCTCTCTCTCTAACTGTGGTGTTCCACGGGGGGGTCTAACCTCTCACCCTGGCTCTTCAACCAATACCTGTCAACCCTCGCCTATCGCATTGCCACTCTCTGCTCCAACTTTCAGTACTATGCGGATGACACTTAATTCATGTTCAGGCCGCCTTCCGCATTCTCCTTCTCTCATCTCGGATTGTCTGTCTGCTATTCAGGAATGGTGTGCCGCCAACGATCTTTGCCTTAATGCCAGTAAGACAGAGATTCTCCTCATCGGCACACCCTCTCCCTCCTTTCCTGTCACTCTCTGGCCGGCCTCTCTTAGCCCTCCTCCTACCCCCACCTGCAAGGCTAAGAACCTCAGGGTCATCTTCGACTCCACACTTTCCTTTTCTGCCCACATCTCTGATGTTTCTAAAAAGTCAAACTTCCAATTGCACCTCCTCACAGGTATTCTGCCTTTCCTCTCCTTCCCCCACAAGCTCACTGTCTCTCGAGCCCTGGTTCTCTCTAGGTTGGACTTCTGCAACAGCCTCTTTTTAAATCTACCTGCTTCTACTTTCCGCCCTCTGCAACTCATCCAGAACAGGACTGCAAGACTTGTCCTTGGACTCAAGCCCTGGGATCGTATCTCTCCGGCCCTGACGTCTCTTCATTGGCTCCCAGTGGCTGCAAAGATTACATTCAAGACCCTTTGCATTGTCCACAAGGCTTTCTGGGGCCTGGGGCCAAAGTACCTTCAACTGTCCCTCCGTTAATTCCTTCCCTCTCAAACTCTTCGCTTTTCCACCTCCAACTCCCTCGGGGTCTTTCATTTCCCAAAGAAACAAGTTGGGTGTAGATCTCTGTCTTCTGCTGGGGCCTCCCTCTGGAACAGCCTCTCTGCCACTCTGAAACTTGAGGAACCATCTCCGGTTCCGGAAGCACATCACAACCTTCCCCTTTGCTTCTGCCTTCTCTCCTCCTCTCCCCTGCTGATCGGTTCTACTTGGCATTGTACAGCTGGTTACCCTCTGATTTTGGGCCCAGGTACTTGCCCACCCTGCCATGCACCGACACTGCCTCCTGGCAAACCTTGCACTTGGGTCTGTTTCTGTAGCCTGCAGCCCCCCCCCCCTTTCTGCACTAACCAGACACCCCCTGTCTGGGCCTTAAACATAGCACTTGCCACTTGCTGCCTGCACTACCACATGTTGTTTTGTTATCCTTTGCTCAGTAGTTTCCACCTCTCCCTTCCCCCCTGAACGTTCCCCCTTCCTTCTCCCCTGCACTTGTGCATTGTCAATGTCACTAAGCCTAGTAAGACCGTTGTTTGGTTCTCCCTTGTTCCCCTCCCTTGCCTCGTTGTGCTCTGAAACACTTGTGTAAAATATCAAAACATTATCATATCACCCTCCAAAATGACGTGTTGCCCAGAACAGTACTTATTTTCTTAGGACACGCGTATTGTTCACCCTGGCACTTAGCATTGAGCCTGAGATTGTTTACAAGGTTCATCCCATTCTGCCAACTTTCCAATGTTGCACTTTGATGTTGTGATCTAAGTCAAACTGCTGTTTGTAAGGTCCTTGAGCCGTCTTGAATGAATCCATGATGCTATGCCTATCCACGCCCCACTGGTGGCCAACCCAATCCAGTTGGGACAGAGAAGTGTGCCTGGATTCCTGCCCTTAATAGAAACAAAAGGTGAGACCTTGGTAACTGAATGCAAGATAGTGGAATATGTCAAAACCATGTGCCTTAATATCTATTTCCAAGCCAGCCCCGCCGTCACGGTAAGCTTGATAACACTTTTGCTCTTTCCATGAGTCTGTAGGCATAAGGCTCATACACGGCCAATCTCGTGTGTACTATGACTGCATTCTTGATAAAACCTTGTCATGGCATTTGAAATTGACTGTATACCAGTGTTCCTAATAATCACCAGCTCAAACCCCTCCCTTCATTAATTTTTTAAGAACTTAATCATCTCTGTGGTGGTGGCCTCTCCCTCCACTTTCCAGCTAAGGCTTTTCTTTTGATTGCATATTGCAGAGTGTTTGTTTTCTATCCCCTTGAGAGCTCTGGAGGAAAAGGTAACAGTGCTCTCCCAGTCATCTCCAACTTGGGTACGTGTGGCCCAGACTTGTGGCATTGATAATGAGAAAGGCAAAGTTGCATATCAGAAATCTACCCAGGGTGGGGGCACTAGAGATCTCATACTTCATACCCTAAAAGCACGGTTACATTAATCAGAATAGACAAAACACAGAAAGATGTTGAGCAGGGGCTGCAAGGAAGTTTTGTTCGTGTGTGCAAAGTTCTTTTCAAATGTGTGATAGTAATCAGCAAGACCAAGTTAGGAATGCAGTTGATCTTAGTCACTGGTAGCATGTACCAACTTAGATGTATTCACCAAGCTGATCTGGAGCCTTACCCCTGCAGTTGGTAACACATGGCCTAATCATTCTACCTCATGCACCCCTAGTTTATATATTCCCTTCTGGACTGTGTGGCTTAGTTCTCTTACCGTACTAAACACTTCTCTAAGGGTTCAGTTGTGTTTGGCTTCTGAGTTTCCATACATCAGCAGTTCATCCTGGAACACTTCATCCTGGAACGGTGCAGGTCCCTTACCGGCACCGTTCATTCTGTGGCCGCCTACCTCCTAATAAGACCCATTGTAGTCATAATTTAATCCGTTCCTTTGCGGGGTGAGTACTACTATTGGATGATTTAACTGCATGAGTCCAGCTGTTGCACTAAATCTATTTTTTTAATGTGTGAGAAACAAGGTTTAATTATGGTCACTTTATATGAGATAGGCCCCGAAAATCACCTACTTTGTTTGAGTTAGGCACATCAGCTTTGAAGTAAATCTTTTATACTTTGCTCTCTTTAAAGAACATGTTTTACCAGTATCAAAGAAGTATGTGGAATCAGTTTGTATGCACTATTGGTATAATTAATGTATTGCAACATTAAAAATGGTTATGGTATTAAAATGTTTAAAAAAATGTCTTTGGTGTTTTAGGTGTGCTATATTTGAGATTGCTGTTCATTTGCATGTTTGTTTGTTTATTTATATTGCTCACCGAACCCTGAGGTATCTAGGCGCATTACATGTTACATACATGCACAAACATATTACACAATAGATATAATAACAATTATTTACAACATTGGTCACTAAAATGTGACTTCATTACTGTATATTACATTCTTTTGAATTACCGTACAAGATATTTTTCACAAATGTGAGTAGACGGGGCTGCTCTTAATGTTGCAGGCATGGAGTTTCACAGCTGGGCTGCCATGACTGGGAAGCTACTTCCCCCTGTTTTCTTAAGTTTGTATTTTGGGACCTTGAGGCAATTGGCATGCAAGGACCTGATGGGGCGATCAGAGGTATTTCTGGTGAATTTATCCATTAGATATGTGGGAGCCATGTTGGAAAGACATATATTAGTGAGGGATAGTGATTGGAGTGTAATTCTATCCTTAATGGGGTGCCTGGCGTTTGAGATGTGCTGTATTCTTGGGATGCTTAGCACCATTCTCAAGGCATTATTTTGGCGAGTTTGCACACATTATGTTTGCTAGTTCCTAGATAGTCAGTTGCGATAGTCTAATTTAGACAAAATGAGGGATCTAGCAAGCGTGATGAAACTATCAGTGAAGAGAAATTGTTTGCATGCGTTAATAACTCACCGTTCTCGGTCCTTCGCCAAGCCACTCGCCCCTGCACTGCCTCCATGGCAACCCCTGCACTACGGGACTGTGTCTGTATCCCTACATCCCCCCTTCCCAGCACTTGTCTGCACTTACTTCGCACTTGCCACCAGCTGGCCCTTGTTATTTATCCTGTTTGCTGTATGCTATTAACCCTGTACTGCACTTTCCCCTCTCCCTTTCCCCCTTGCACTTTTCCCTTTCCCTCTACCCTTTGCACTTGCGCGATTTGAATGACACCTGGCCTAGTAGGATCGTTGTCTGTCTCCCCTTGTTCCCCCCTGCCTCATCGCGCCTTGAAACACTTGTGTATAGGCGCGTTACAAATGTCATATCATATCAATAAGTTTGCATGTATAGCTTGTGGCTGAGTCAGTTGCGTTAACTTTTTTGTTTACATTCAGTGGTGAGTCCAGATAGAAACCTAAGGTCTTTACCTCTTTAGAGTCTTTGATGTTTAGACCATCAATGTCGAATGACTTAAAATGGTTACTGAGTTTGTGGAGTCCGCCTGATGATTCCGATGAGCAAGAGCTCTGTCTTGTCATCATTGAGAAAGAGACCGTAGGCCTCATTACGACACCACCGTTCTTTCCGGTCCGGCTGATTCAGAGTCCTGCAGGCAGGTTTTTCTGGTACGGCTGCCGCCAGACTTGTAATGAGGCCCTATGCGTGGTTATCCCGGCTTTTATAGTAAGGTACATTTTCCTGATCCATGCAACATCTGTATCGTAGTCATCTGAGATGGGAATGAGAATCTGAGTGTCGTCTGCATAGTTAGTATAGTAGACACCCAGATTATCAAGGTCATCAAATAAAGGCTTGGTGAAGATATTGTACATAGTAGGGGATACGCAGGAGCCCTGAGGTACTCCACATGTTACCGGTACTGGTTTTGCTGATGACGATGGTGAGAACACTCTCATGGAGTGATTATCTAAAAAAGATTGCATCCAGGCAGTGGCTTCCATTGAGAAATGGGCGGCCGAGGTCAGATGGTTACAGAGCAATTTATGACCCTTCAGCTCATCCATTTGGTTTTTCAGGTCAATGAGTGCTGTTTCTGTACCGTGTCTCTGTCTAAATCCTGATTTCCGGAGTCCTAACAGGTTATTGGTTCCTAAGGATCTGGTGGTATGCGGCCGTGTCTAATATTTATAAGAGAAATGGTACCGTTGTTATCGGTCTGTAGTTTGTTGGAATGCTAGGGTCCAGGTTCGGTTTCTTTAATAGGGGAATGACCCATGCATCTTTAAGATTAGTTGGGACTGTACACGTGTCGAAGGAGGAGTTGATAATTTTAGTAATGAGAGGTGCTAAATCCCTAGATGCCTCTTTGATTATGGATGCTGGGCATCAGTCCCCTAGGCATTTGGATGGTTTAAGTGATGTTATTATATTCTCCACTTCGTGGATGGAGTCTGTGCCAAATTTAAATTGATTAGACTGTTTTATTTAAATTTTAGGGGCTTCCTGGAACTGTGAGTCATTGGATAGGAGGTTTACTTTTTTGGCTTCGATTTTTTCTTGTAGTAGAGAGATTTTGTTACATAACGCATCTTGGATATTACTACACCAAGTTTTGTTTTTGATCCAGGTGTTATTTGGGGTGACAGGAGATTCAAGTTTTCTTAGGACAGTAAATACTTCCCTTGTATTAGATTTGGCTTTAGTAATTCTCTTGGCAAAGGTGTTTCTTTTAGTTTGGAGTATTTCAGATTTATATCTGGAAGATATTTTTGTAAGGTTTTCCTTGTTCTGATCTGAAGGGTTGTTTTTCCAAATGGATTTCGCTTGGCCTATTTCATTATGTAAGGCTTTTTTTTTATTTTTATTTTTTTTATTGTTCACATTTATTATCAATTACTTGATTTTTTTGCAACATTTTTTCTTTGTAAAATGGGTTTTCGTTTCTCTTTTCTCTTTAGTCCTCTGGCTGTCTCGTAGCAAAATTATTTTGTTTGATCCAAAACAGAACAAGGTCTTAATTATGTTAAATTCGTTTGAGCTCTAGTTTTTCTGTTAGCTGTTGGAGGATCTTAAAAGTAGCTAGTTGCCATGATGTTCGATGGCCACTGATCATCCGTGCCCACCATGTTTCTTCATCAGTCGTTTGTGAATATCGCAGAAGGAATTTCAGATAGGGCAAACGTATTTCCTTTGTGGCAGGGCAAGAAAGCAGTAAATGACAAATAGTTTCCTTGTCTTCGTTACAGAATCTACAGCTGTTCGATAATGACAGACCTCTGATGTAGCGTATTTCATTGCAGTCAAGCAAGTTCAATCTCGCTCGCATTATCAAGTTACGCACTGGTCGGCTCGGAAATTTTTTGATGTAATTTTGCAGAACATTCAGTTTCATTGCCATAGCGGGAAGATGTGAGGTAAGTTTATAATCAGTCGATAGATTTTGCGTGTTGATCCAATCCATCTCTTTTAGTTTCTTAAGTATCCTTGTTGGATTATTTATCAGTTCCTCTTCAGCACACTGTATTGTTTTCAGCAGATCTAAATTTTCTTTTTTCCATCGAGTGAGCATTTTACCGCTTGATGCTTGAAGTTCTTTAAGTATCAGACCGTGGATATAGGCGCAGTCTGGGAGTATACATTTTCTATAGAGCATGATTTTGTTACAGTCTACCGTACCTTGGAGAGATAGCAAGCCTAGTTCTCGACGAATCAAAGGAACCGGAGTTGAATTCAGTAAAGAGAAAACTGACCTCCAAAAATAAGCTTCCAGCTTAGGCCAGAGTGTTTTTGACAGATAGGGCATGGCTTCAGCGCCGTATGTCACAGTGGGGACCACCTTTGATTTGTAAAAGTTTAGCAGTGGAATTGTCGAAAATTTTCCAAACTTTCTATCAATAGCTTTCCCTTTTGTAGCTAAGTTACGAATTCTGTCCCAGAGAAATTCTTGCATGGCCAGCTCTTTTGTTGTGGTGTCTAAGACAACACCCAAGTACTTAAAATTCTTGACTTTTTCAATCGTTATTTTATCGATGTTCCAGTCGAATTTTTCTTGTTTTTTGGTCGAGGTCTCCAACACCATTATCTTTGTCTTTTCGATGTTGATTTCCAGGTTGTTTTCGGAGCAATATTCTTGTAAATTAGAGAGTTGTCATTGAAGGCCTATGGGGGTCATATCAAGTAAAATGAGGTTGTCAGCGTAGAATAATCTGCTGATGTTCGTTTTCGCAAGTTTTGGTGGAAAAGATCTGATCGACGACTCTGAATACTGATTATCTCCCATATAGGCAAGAAAGAGTGCTGGGGCCAGAGGACAGCCCTGTTTGACACCTCTCTTGGTGACGATTTCGGTGGAAAGGCTTCCTTGTTGGTTCAGCCGTATCTTAATGCTGGTGTCTGAGTGGAGGGCTATGATGGGATTTAAGATTGCCCTTGGGCATTTAAACATTGTCAGTTTCTCCCAGAGTTTAGAACGGTCGACTTTGTCGAAAGCCTTAGAGAAGTCGATAAAGGCCATGAATATTCTCAGGTTTCCCTCCTTTACTTTAGCTTTCAGAATAGATATCGTAAAGATGTTAATAGCTGTTCCCAAAGTTTTTTTAAATCCTGTTTGGAAATTGTCGTTGCATGGTGCGTTGGCCGCCCAGACTTTGAATTTTTTCAAAAGCAGTGTCCCAAAGACTTTCCCTATAGGGTCCAATAAAGCGATGGGGCGATAGTTCGTTGGATCTTGTTTATCTCCTTTTTTGTAAATTGGAACCACTATGGCAGAAAGTCATGAAGGAGGGACAGATTGAGATGCCACACATCTAATGAAGACTGTTCTTATAAATTTAGCCCACTCGTCCGGATGGGTTTTTAAATTGAAATTTGTAATCCCATCAGGGCCTGGGGCCCTGGACTTTTTCAATTTCTTAAGGATGTCTAATATATCTTCCAGGTCGTCAAGTTGCGTCCAGGAGTCAATTGTCCTTGTGTTTTTAGGTGCGGCTAGCGTCATCTGAGAGGTGCTGCAAGCCGTTGAGTTTGGTGTAGGATTTTCAAAGAGCGAGCTGAAGTGAGCAGCCCAGGTGAATTCGCTAATACTGTTCGCCATGATCAAATCGTTGGATGAAGATGATTTGTTCAGCAGAGACGAGAATTCTTTTGAGTTTTTAGAGCAAATCGATTTTAGTATGGCTTCTGCATCTTGTTGGTAAAGTTTCCATCTATATGATCTCACCCAGTTTTTATAATTTCTAGTAATTTCTTTGATTATTTTAGATCTTTCCATCGTTGTTAGTTTCAATGCATTTATTTTGGCTTTTCTGAAAGCCCTTTGCTTCTGGACCAGCACTTTATCGTACGAATGTAGGGATGTTTGGAGTTTTTGTTAGATTTCCCTCTCGGTATTCTGTAAGTATTCAGCAAAGGGGCATAGTCGACCAATTCAAAGGTCGATGTAGGACACGAGTCTATGTATAGGTTTGTGAGGTCTCGAATACTATGTGCTGTTAAACGCAATCTAGTGCCTTGAGGAGTTTGTTCAACCGCAGTTTCGTACCTATCAGGATTTGAATAGGAAGTTTTCAAAGTGGTTTGAAGAATATTGTGATCACTAGATGTTGTGTAAACAACATCAAAGGAGGTCGTTAGCAGCAGGATGGGTTCCGAGACAAAAGTATAGTCGATAGTTGACTTTAGTTGCCCGTTTGTCCAAGTTGGTAATCGATTTTTCTTTTTGTATACTACGTCAAGGTTATGTAGGTTTCTTGAGTTCATCAGTTTCATCCATTGGTTACCTCGGTCTTCACTCGGGGATTGTTTTTTGATTGTTTTCTGGGTGCAGCAAGCATTCAGGTCTCCACATATTATAATGTGCAAGGTGTTGTAAATCGTTCGTACCTCGTCGATCGTGTTTTCGATCAGTTTTAAGAATTTCTTTTGGTTGATTGCTGCAGGGTTCCAGTATACGTTAAAAATCGCTCCGGAGATAGGATGGTAATAAACTCCGTCTGGTGATAGCGATGACCAAGTTAGCAAAAGTGCTAATAAAGAATAGTTTGAGACGATGATGTTAGTTACTGCAAAGCCTCTATCCATTCGCAAACCGGTAAGCAGACCAGAGGAAGGGCGGCCCATTTGGCCTTTTGTCACCGGGGCCAGGAAGAGATTGTATCCATCGAGTGTGGGTGTTTTGGACAGCCAAGTTTCTTGGAGGCACAATATATCAAAGGAGCCCAAGTTTGTATCACTGATCGAGGTAAGATGTTTATAGCCCCTAGTTTTCCAACTGGCTAACTTAATTTCAAACACGCTACTGGTTTGGTTTGTCGTCGAAGCTGGAGCGTCGATCAGAATCTTGGACTGCTATTTTGAACGATGCAATGCTAAGGCCTTTGGGAGCCATGTCCAAAAGTTGGATGAAGTTGGGTTTCTATCAAGCGAAGCTGTAGCGTTTTCTTCCAGTTAGATGGTTTTAGTAAGTTTTCTATTGCTGTTTTGTCGATCTTTACGAAAACTGATTTTGTCTTCAGGATCTTCTGTTTCTCGGTCGCCAGATTTCTCATTAGATGTTAGTGAAGTTTGAATCGGCCTATGTTGGGTCTTATTTGAGAAGGTCACCTTTGGGCTGTGATGGCGCTTAGATTGAACTGGTCGATGATCTGAGTTTTGTCTATGTGGAGAAGTATCAAAGTTTCGGTGTGACCTTAGGTAGTTTTTTTTTTCTTTAGAGTTCTTGTTGAGTGTTCGAGTAGTTTCCCTGGGCTCGTAGCTCTTTTCATCATCGTTTGTAATGAGAGGTGATAGCCCAGACTTAGGAAGTCTTTTTTTTGGTCGATCAATTTGTCCTTAACTTTTCTTGATATAATATGAAAATGGCAAGCCGCTCTTCCGTGGTGGTGACTTGGTTCAACTATCCACTAGTCGTCTGAAGAAATCTGTGTTAAATTAGGTATAAGATGTATCAGCGTCAGCATGCCTCCTCTGTTTAATGTAACTTTATCTCGATTTTCACTAGATTGTTCTAATTTTAGAATCCATCTCCCCGGAGGTTTGGCCGATTTTTTGAGCGTTTAGTAAGAGATTGGCTTAGAACTAGAGGACTTTGAAGTTTGTGAATGGTATCGGGGGGGTTTCATTAGAATCTGAAAACTGTTGAGAGTCTGTCGAGGGTCGAGTATGCCTTTCCGGGCCGGGTTTGTTGGTGTTATAGCTTGTCCAATCACTCTGAGACGGAGCAGGATCTCTATTTATTTTTTGTTGTGACTGTCTTTGTCCTGGTTAAAGTTGACAGTTCGATTTTCTTTCGACGTTCTTCTAGGGTCATGAATGGTGACTGATGATGTCTATTTTCAAGACTTGTGTTCTTCGAAGAGGTCTTTGTATGCAGCGCTGCAACAATTGAATTATCTGACGATGGATTTCGTTGGCCTGGTGGCATAGGGGAGATTGCTTCGCCATGGTGTTCTGAGAGGTTCATCAGGTCTGTAATGGGCTCAGACTCCTCTGTGAGTTTTGCTGAGATTTTAAGATCTTGGTTCTCAAGTGAGTGAAGGCAGTTCAGAAGGTCAGATTCTTGTTGTGACAGGTGGGTTTCGGGGGTACGGTGAGTTTGGGATTCAGAGACTAATTTGTCTACTTGAGCCATCGTTTTTGTAGAGGATGCTTTTGTATTGGGTGCTTCCAAAGACCGCAATGGGGTGGCATGGGTTGATTTTGCAGCAAAAATTGAGTACGGTTGATCTGGTTGTGCTACTGATTTTTTATTTTGATTTTCTTCTTCGTCGATCACCAAAACAATATTAGAGGCCGATCCGTTTGTGGTTTGAGACGATATTGGTGGGGCTTTTTTATAGGCCAGTTTTGTTTTAGCACAAGGGTTAGGGATCTGTGGGGAACAGGACGTCAAGTCAATCGAAGGTGCAGTGATGGTAAGTGCGCTTCGTAGAGCAGTTTGGAAAAGTTATTTTCTCCAAACGGATCAATGTAGTTTCTATTGCTTGAAGGCGCGCATCTATGGCCATCGCGGTTGGGGGTGATGGGTTTCTTGATTCGTTGTGAGCAGTAATGTGGCCTTCTAGGAAGATGAGTTTGGTATGCATCATCGCCTGTAAAACGGTGTGGTCCTTTAGAGTATCATACAGCGATTCATATAGTGAAAGGGACCAGGGCAATGGATAATGCTGACAAAGCTGTCTGGCTTTGGAATGTGTAGAAGAATTTGGTATGTCAGGGCAAGGTTCAAGGTCCTGATAAGATTTTCTGTTGTCTTTGCAATCAGCAATAGGTGGAACCTGAAAGTCAATTTGCTGACGCTTTGAAGATTTGTCATGTTCATTAGGAATTGGGATCGTCTTTTTTTTAGCACTGAGCGAAGTGTTTCCTGGATTATCTTGTAGCACAGGTGAGAGTAGTGGTAACAGAGGAGGGGGGGTTCAGCCCCCAGTTGTTGTTTTCTTTGGTCAGATGACTGGGGAACAGCATCATAAGCGGGATGGACAGAAATCGCTGTGGGAGCCAGGGGGTCCCTTGGCTGTGGTACAGGGCTAGACATTTGAGGTACTGCCGGATCTAGGCCAACGACAAATTCAGTAGGTATAAGGTGCGTGGATGTTTGCCCAAACGTGAATTTGTTTTCCAGATTTTTTTCGGATTGTAATCTTTTTCCTGAAGTAGGTCGCTTGAAATTGAGAGGGTCTATTCTAGGAATTAGACAGTCCTCAGTTCTTCTAAGTTTGCTTGATGGCTGTAGATCGAGAACTGCGTCGAGGAGTTCAGCATCGGTAAGTTCTGTCAATGAGCTAGTGCGGATGTTAGCTTGGTGTTTTTTTCCAAAGAATTTCACCAAGGTTCCCATAGGCGAGAAAATCGGTTTCATGGTCTTATCTTTGACTGATTCGTTTTTGTTTAAAGATTGCTTTGATTTTGTATCTTTGCTTTGTAATTTACGTAGGTTTGTTGGATTTTGTTTACCACTTTTGAGTTTTGAAGTTTTCTTTCTTTTCTCGTAGGTTCGAACAGGGGATAGCCTGGGGCGTTTCTTTGCGTTTGCTGTTTGTACTTCTAGCAATGTAGTCGAATGTAACTAGCTATTGGGGCGGGGCTTTATGATTAGGAGTAAACCATGAGTTAAGATGAGATTGTGGTTTCCCCTTACGTAATTTTAGTGGGGCTATTATATTGATGGCTTGGTTAAGCGTAGAATTGTAAAGATCAACTAGCACCACAGGGTCTGTACTAAGATCTGTGGTGTTAGTGATGGGATGGAGGAGCGGTAGTAGGTTATTTACCGTTATATTCTATTAGTTTCTGGTTAAGAATGGAGGGGCCATTAGAGCGGTCACATTATGTTGTAGGTTATCTTGAATAGAGAAGGAGATAAGATGGTGGTCTGCCAAAACATAGGGATCAATGGATGTTATGGAGGTCATGCAATTGAGGTCGGCAATCCAATCTAGGAAGTAACTTTTAATATGAGTAGGCATGTTTATCCTGATGGTAAGGCCTGCCACCACAATGGTGTTAGCCAGGGTGGTAGCATTAGTGCCATTCGGGTCATTCAGACCGAGGTTGAAGTCTCCAAGTATTATGATTTGCGAGCCAGGTTTTGTATTAGTAGTGAGTAGTGCAGTGATGTCTTCCTCAAAAGTTGAGATGAAGCAAGGCGGCCTGTAAACGAGGTGCATGGTGATTGCATGAGATGTCGATAAGGGTAATTTTACTGAAAGACGTTCCCCTGATGGGAACAGTGGATGCTATGTGATCCTTAGTCCTAGTTGGGTTCTTGTGATGAAGGCGATTCCTCCCCCTCTAGAGGTCTATCTCATCTAATCTAAGGATAGAGTAATTTGCAGGAATCACTAAGGATAGAGAGGGTCCTGCTGCTGAGTGAAACCAGGTCGCGATCTCTATAGCGTGGGCTACCATCGATCTAGCAGTGATAAGTGCACCTTTAATCACTGGCACTATCTTATCTAGGGGTTCAAGTGGGCAGGTTTGTAATGGTGGAGGCGACTGAGCGATGGAGTCTGGGTTAGGTATATCCTTAGTCTTAGGTGGCATTTGTAAGTTCAGTATATTACGCACGGTAGATGGAGGTAGGGGAGTTTTATTAAATCTAGATCCTAGCCTGAGATTTCTGAGGCTAGTAAGGCACGGTTGATTAGGCGTGGGTTTAGTGGCAAATAATTGAATCCATTGGGCAGGGGTCATTTGGCAGGTAGGGTTGGGCACTGTGTGGGCCTCTGACGTTAGTTTATCCAAAGTAGGAAACAATGGTGGCAGGAACAATGTTCTGGTCCGACTGGGTGGTAACCGAGAAGTAGAGAGAATGGGAGTAGCCACACTGTCAGAGGTTATATTATCAGCTGTAGGAGATGAGGGTTTAACCTTAGAGTTGACAGTATGTCCCACTGGCAGAAAGGAACTGAAGTAGCATGTTACTAAGGTTATGGCTACAATCTTTGTGGATTCCATGTACATGATAGAGGTAATGACTTGTACAGTCAGAAAATTTGTCGACAACTGGAGAGCACCATGAATAGTAAAACTGTTGCACTTCAGAAAGACTTTGGTTCCATTGTTCTCATGGACTCAGCATCCCAGTGGCTCATTCTTCCACTGTTTACAACTAACCTGCCTATCTTCTGTATTCTATGGTGATACACCTCACTTAAGAATTCACATGCCTATTTAAAACTGCAGTTAGTGCATCTATCACTGAATTCAAGTAATGTGTGGTACCATATAGAGTGTATACATTTTCCATTCTTTGAATAAGTATTTTCAAGTACAACATTTTATTATTTAAATGAATATGTATTACTGAATCTTATTTTATATAAAGAAGCTGTGTTATCACCTTACATAGCGTGTGGACTTTCCTTTGTGGGGCCTTTGGTGATTCACTGTACTTAAGAACCAGCATGCACGCAAGGATGACACACAAATTTGTGAAGCGTTCCATAAGAAGAAAAAAAAAAAAAGAACCAGCATGCATAACCTCCTGAAAGCTTACGCCTGGCTGTTCATCCATTGCTTCCAAACTGAGAGCCCTGGCAGGGGTGCTATGTGCCTTTATTCTACCATATAGAGGGCAGAAGTACAGCTACCCCCTTCCAGTCTTTACACCGACATACAGTCCTCATGACATTCAGTTCATACAAAACATTCTCCAATAAAACATTGCACATGTTAATACATCAATCAATATAAATATTTTACATTAGATCAACATTATTATACATTACATCAGTAAGGGTTTTCCCATCATCAGTTGTATTTGCCACACACAATTGGCCTCATTCTGAGTGGTGGCAATTCCATTACTGACATTTTGTTGGCGGTTACAGAATTATGGCAGTTTTACTACTCTGCCAAATCCCGAGTTTAGCGTTGAAATAACGGATTTACCTCCAGCATCATGCTGGAGGAAAATCCTCCACTTTAAAGCCAAAAATGGGTGCAATTATTCAATGCAGGAAAACTATAAATCCACTAAACATTTTGCTGTGGTTTGTGTGGCGGCCAATTTTGTTCATAAAGCATGGTTTCACAGGAACAAAAAACCTCTTATTAGAATGAAGCCGTGCTTATCAACTAACTACAAGTGGTGGTGCATTGTTTAATTATGCATATCGTGTAATTCATTGAATATATTGTATTGTGATATTTTTGGTTACTTTAAAAATGTACACATTGTTTTCCTTTTCCTGCATTTTGCCTATCATATATTGTTGCCATCAAATCATCACGTTGTTCATTCACTTCTACTGAAGTTTTCCTTCTGCTTTAATTCACAGTCACCATTGAAACAGTAAAGCCCTTTTCTGATGAATTAAGCCAACACATATGTATTAATAGCTGTGAAAATTCTAGGTTGAGGCTCTAAATGTTTATCTTTATTGATTTTATATTATATTTGTATTGCCAATACTATTTGTACTATGATCACATTGTTAATACTTTTATCATTATTCTTGTTTATGTGCTTTTGTGGGTTATGCCTAAATAAAACTAGAGTTGATTGAGTTGAGAAGATTGCCTTCTGCAACATTGTATTATGTTTCTCTTTCTCATTCCCTAGCTGACCTCTAACTAGGATCATTTACTTCAAACTCCAAGTACCAGAACCAAGTACCAGGACCCTGTCCCTCAGCGTCTTTATCAGTCTGTCCTATGAACTTTGTCTCCAGATTTCAATATCTCTGACCTCAGTCTCTTTCTCAAAAGCTATTTGGTCCTTGCTTTCCGCTTCAGCATACACTGTTCTCATTACAGTTTCTTTAAGCAATGGGTGCAAGAACATTTCCAACATGTTCCTGCATTCAATGTTTTATCAACGCAGTATGTTTACTCAACCTTTCTGCCAATTTCCAGTGCCGGGTAGGCCCAACACCGAACGAGCAAACAAACAATCCAAGGAGCTATAAAGAGTGCACGAATTGCAAAAAAAACAAGCTGCATTACATGCAACCTCATCCGAGGAAAAAAGCAAGCTTTATTCAACACACCTATATTAAATGGTGCTAAATAAAGGAGAAGACATCAAACCTTAAAATTGAAACAGTTACAAGACACCTGCAAATCCCTATGACCCCATTGGCTAATATCCTTAGTCACCTGAAGAAAACCATACATTAGGTGGTCCCATTGGCCCAATTTTACCCTTGTGACCCAACAAGTAAAACCCCTCTAACGGTGACCGAATGTCTTATTCAGCTATAATTCTGTCCTTTTTGGCTGGTAGCTTCAGGTATATTTGTTGCATTCGGCCCCTTTTCCCATTGGTCAACCCACCCTTGAGTATCTCATTGTGTGCTTCGCCCCCTCAGAACTGGCCAATCCCCTTTAAGGTGTAGACAGTGTGACAACAGAAACAGATACCTCATCCAATTCCCATGAGACCAGAATGTTTGGCACCACATGATGGATCTCACTCTTGTGGCTGGCCAATGGGAAGCCCCTGCTGCAATTTTTGTTTGGAAACATGTTGCATCTCTCTGACACATCCTTTCCTTCCTTCTGTGAGAATATGTGGCCTTACAAAAATTGCCACTAGGACACCACTCTTTGGAAATTAATTTCTCTAATTTATGAACTTCATTTACCCCGCTAACTGCAGCTCCAATTGAGTGACCATTCTTCACTGTGGGCAGTACAACCACAACCTGATGAAGACCCTCTGGCCACCGTCCTCTTTTCCCACCGAGAAATGTCCATCACCACTACAGTGCCAAGACAATGGGCCTCATTACGACCTCAGCGGTAGCCATGACTGCCGCCAAAATCGCGTCCGGGTCCTCAGAATGAGGAATTACCGGCCCATTCCGAGTTCGGAAGGCCTGGTAATTCCTCCCTCCAAGGACCCGGACCCGGTCCTTCACCATTCCCATTTCAGCCCCCATAGGGCTGAATGGGAATGGGAGAGGGAGCAAACAACGGGCCATTACGAGTTGTCCCGTTGTTTGCTCCCTCTTCCTCTCGCGGGACCCAGTAAGCACGCCTGGTGTGACCAGGCGTTGCTTCCTGGGTCCCGCGAGGGGACTTCGTAATGAGGCGGTACGGGGTAAACGGCGCCGGCACCTTTTACGGTGCTGTTTACCCCGTACCGCCAGGGTCGTAATGAGGCCCAATGTCTGGAACGCAAACTGTTATAACGTCCTTTCCTTGAAGACTAGGATACTGCTAGTTCCTACAACATCGACCAATCACCAAGCAGCATTTCACACCACCTCCACGGACGTTGGCAATGTCTGTGCACTGACTGGGCAGGGAACATAAAGGAAAAGGAAATCTAACTCACTAAAGAAAACCAAAGCTAAAAATGTGGTCTGCCATCTGGGGCTACAACAAGCTTTAACTTCTAATGTGTCCTACTTCAAAAATGGCAAAACTCTAGCTAATATATCCAAGGTCCTGCAACTAACCCCTTCATGTTGCTTCCTTAATACTTGCACCTGCTAACCCATAGCTTAAAATAAAGCTTTATACTTATAAAGCTTTCTCAAACCCAAAAGGATACCTGCCACAACCTCTGTCCAACTGCACGTATCTTCCCTTCCAAATCACCAAATGTTCACTAGCAAATCCCGCTTATACCACCCAGGTCTACACCCTTAACTGCATTCTGCAGTGTATCTGGACCAAATACAGTTTAAACGTGGCACAAATGTTGCACATGATGACAAGACTGCTGGCACGAAAACACCTATCTTTCCATGCTATAGGAACTTCCTTAGTTTGTACTCTTTCTCACGTTTGGGGCGTTGGACTTGCATCCCGACACCAGTGTGCAGCTTTTCTCAAATCAATTTCTTTATTCAATGGCCCATCAAACATTTGCAGCAAGAGCCAGCCTGCATCATTCCCCCTTTATACATTGAGTGGCGTCCCCAAACTTATCTCAATTCTTGGTTTTCCTCACTGCCACTATTGGAGTACACTTCTCCTTGATCAAATAGTTTAATGACTCTGATTCTTCCCAGAATCTCGGATTTCTCCTCCAATCATCTATTGCTGTACCTCTCAGCTGTGGCTCATACAGCTTCTTTCCGGTGTCCCCACTCATTTCATCCTAACTGCTGCCCAATGGCTCTGTGTCTTACGTCCGGCCCTCCTCTCACTCTCGGTCTTCCCTGCCGGGATTCTCTGTCCCCCGACTCTCTGACTTCTCAACCCCTTACTTGTACCATGCCTCCACCCATGGAGCAAGCTGGCCATAGAAAGGGATAGCAGATCTGACACTATGTTTTTCTTGGATGCCTGACAGGAGCTTTAACAAAGAGCTCCCTACTTTACCCAAGGGCACAATATCTTAGCAGTGAAATTGGAATCCTGGGGAAGTAAAATGAATCTGGTATTGGGGCCTGCCCCATTGAGCGGTCCCCCTTTTCAAATGAGCACAAGAATAAAAAGATCCATTCTGGAAATATAGCATAAAATGTACCTTTTGTAAAGGTTTTTGCATTTTGGCTGCTTGTACTATACATGTCTGTTGTTTCTATAATGAATAATAAACCTTAGAAAGGACTACATAAACAAGTCTGTAGCACTTAGCCTATGAAAAACAAGGTAATCAATAGCTACCTATTGGTTGTACTTCTTGGAACTAGAGACGTTCAGTTTTTACCAGACTCTCGCTCGACACTATCTGCCTTCCTCGTTCTCTGCTAGTCTTTTCCCCCTCTTCTCCTCCTGCACCACCCCCTCTCTCACAAGCACATTATCTCTCTCTTATTCTGAAAACAATTGCGCTTGACATCGCAGACCCTAGCTTTCAATAGCAATCCTATAATGACATCAAATCTTAGTTAAATCCTCGAGTGACAAAACTCAATGCACATTAATTAACATCTACGAGTGTTCAATACTGTTCCTTCATCACTGTCAACATGAAACAGGAAAACAAGTCTAGGGGCCTCATTACGAGGTAGGCAGTAGCCCTCCGGTGCTAACGGCGAGTTGCCGCCAACCCTGTAATACTGTTACTGCCGCCTGACATCCCAGTGCTACTGGGATGTTATTTGCAGTGGCAGCGTGGTAATTTCCCATTTCCATGGAGTCTTAAAGGACTCCATGGAAATGGGAAACCTGAAGGACTGGCAGCGTTAGTAATGGTGCTGGTGCTTCAGTGAAAAGCCTGCCGGTAGGGGCCTGAATTCCTGACAGGTCAGGCGTGCCGGGAGAACCGTGCCCCTGTCGGCAGACTCGTAGTTTGGCGGTCCGGAAAGGGTGCTGGCACGTTGCTACCAGCAACCTTATTTCCAGGCCAGCAAACTTATAATGAGGGCTTAGCAGTTGAAATAGCAATGTTGAAAGAAATTAAAATACAATGATTAAACATTATATAAGCTCACGCTGGAGTCGTTTTAATGAATACAAAAGGCATATCAGTTTAAATTGCTTCAAAAAAAGGGAGGGAAAAATAGAAAACTGCTGCATAAAATGTTCAGTTATGTTATGTGATGGAAAATGAAATACTTCAAAATATTTCTAGATTTGACAATAACTGCCGTACATACTGGGCATCATTATGAGTTTGGCACTAGTTTTGTGATATGTCCGCAGAATTACTGCCAAATTCATTTACAGGTTGCCGGCCCTCTGTCTCGTGGCATTCTGAGGGAGGTAACGCAATGTCAATCTCCATTTTTTGAGTCAATAGTACTCCACTGTGAAATCAGCAGATTTAATGCTAGCGGTTATTCCGCCATGGTAAATCTGATGATTTTGGGCCTTGAAGTGGAGGATTTGCTTCCATTGGAGGCCAAATCTATAATTCTGCCGTCTGGTAAAAATGGCAGCCAAAGGAATGACCTTGTAATTAAGCCTACTATGATTGCAGAGAAATAGATTTGGAATTTTAAAAGTTGGGCTAATAAATATGATTTTGAAGCCTAAACGACATGTATAAATATGACAAGTGAAAAATAATAGCCAATGCAATTGGTAGTTACTATATGCAATGTTGCACTGTAAATATGGCCTCACTCTAGCAAAATACCACAGAAATGAAACTTAATCGAGCAATTTCTATTTGCACTGTATAGTGCACTGTCTAGTGCAGTTTGTGAAATCTGGACCCAGGTGCGCTCCAAATGCTAAACAAAGCAAGCAAAACCTGTACAAAGGAAAAGGATGGCGGATATCCCTGAGGGCAGTTTGTGCAAAAGGAGAATCTTTGTCTGTATTGAAGCTACATTACATACGGTTAGATGTTAATAGGAAATAGTTTTAGATGCAGAACCAAACCCTTTAATGTCACAAGCAACAAAGTACAGGACAGCCACGTGCTGGACTTTTTATTGGAGCTGCAGGGTCAAGTATATGGGGGTCATTAAGAGTGAGACGTTCCGGGAAAAAATGCCTGTAAAACGGCCAGTACTAACGACTCTGACGTTATTTCTGGACCGGCTTACTCCGAGTCTGCCAGTAGGGGCAGTGAACTACCAACAGGCCAGACCTGCCGGATGTTCAGGCCCCTACTGGCAGAGTAATCACGGAAGCACTGGCACCGTTTGCAACAGTGTTGGTGCTTCAGTATTTCCCATCCCATGGAGTACTATGTTGCTCCATGGAATGGGTCCTTACTGCGGTTACTGGTAACGGTAAGGCGAGTCTGCCTGTAACCCGCCGGTAGCACCAGCGGGTTACCGGCAGACTCATAAAGAGGGCCTATGTGTGAGTGTAGTTTGATATTTTGCATTTTTCTACTTGCAAGATGAAGCGAGATTTCATGCAGAAACTATACTTCCTGTAATTTTGAAAATTATAAATAGGGCAACCTCATATCATGAGCTCATTCTCATATGTTGGTTGGGAGCAGAGCAGCGCACAGTCCAGAATATAAAATCTCAAGGGCTCAATATTTTGGACCAGGAAAAGGGCCAGACAAGACCCACCACAAGGACCTTAAGTCACTACTTTTTTAAATGTTTGTCCAAATTTCAACCATATGCCTTAAAGGAGAGCACACATTTGGAGCTCCTTTCCAATTTCAGGCAGCTTTCATAAAGGCAGGCGGTTGTTTCTTGAGGCTGACCTAAGCAATTTAGGGAAGGGTTAATAGTAAGAGTGAAATTAGGGCAGTTGTGTAGGAAGAAGTGTCTGGAGAGGCAGGGAGTGACTGGGAGCCAGTCAGAGATGTAGGTTTAGTGTTGCTGGGCAACACTGTTTGATGTATTCAGTGATTAATTTAAAGTGATCAAATAACACAAGTGCAATATGGAGAGAGTTCACGGAGAGGAGCTTTCATCACTGTGAGAGAACAATCATGTGACTCTTGATTTTCCTGTAGGCAGCTTCTGGTGGAAGAGTTACATTTACCTGATTTTGGTGGGATTAGGCACCAGAGATTGAGGGAGGTGGATAACATGGCAGTCAGTGTCTGTCTCTTTAAGTAAGTAGATGGGATGCATGTAATTGGGTGACATCTGAAAGAAGGAGCAGTATTAGCAAGGAATCCTTGAGAGTGATTGTGGGGGAGTCACGCTTGCCTTATTTTGATTGGAGGAAGCACCCGATTTGGGGATGTTGATTACACTCCATTCAGTGCCCCTCTATTGTCATAAGTTTATGAGACATGTACCATCAGGTGACAACTGGGTGGATGAGCAAGAGGAGTCAAAAATTCCTGAGCACAGATTGTGGGAGAGCTAGACTCACCTGAGTCAGGTAGAAGTTAGTAGAGAGGACAAAGAAAGTGTCTGTCTATTGTGGTGAGTGGATGAGCCATGTTCCATCAGGTGACAGTTGGGAGGAGGACAAAGGAAACACCTATGACTGCTTGTGGGAGAGCCATGATCACCTGCTTTTTGGTGGGTGGGAGCACAAGAACTCCAAGGGGGGAGCGGCACACCAGTTTATGCCTGTTCATTCCATTGGTTAACACCTTGGAAGAAGAACAGAAATAGCAGGGAATCCTTTTTTGCTGTTTGTAGCAGAATCATGATTGACTGGTTTTGATGGATTTATTATTTATTTATTTATTTATTCATAGTTGTAGAGCGTGCAACAGCCCGTGGGCATCGTGGTGCTTGTTACAGAAAGTGAGCAGAGCTTAGTTACAGATTTGAGCATATAGACATTTTTACAATTTTACATTATACATTGAAGTGACAGAACAGGGAGATATAGGGGTAAAATGTTAGTGTGGAAGTATGCAATGGTGAGTGTTAGTCGAAGAGGGAGGTTTCAGATTTCCCCCGAAAGGCAAGGAGCGAGGTCTCAGCTCTGAGGGCAGTAGGGAGCGCATTCCAGAGCTTAGTGGCTATGTACGGGAAGCCTATCCCTCCTGTTTTAGCCCTGTTGATGTGCGGGATAGTGACTTGATTAGTGTGGCATGTTCTGGTGGGCTGGGCGGAGATGGTTCTGGATAGGGTTTCTGATAGGTAGGAGGGTACCATAAAGTTGAGGCATTTGTGAGTGATAGTGAGGATTTTGAAGGTAATGCGGTTTTGGACCGGGAGCCTGTGAACTGCCTGGATGGCTTGAGAGATGTTGTCTCTTCTCGGGATGCTTAATGCTGCTCTTAGCAAGTTATTTTGGGTTATTTGGAGTCTGTTTATGTTTTTCATAGAGGTCCCTGCTAGGAGGGTGTTGCAGTAGTCTAGCTTTGCACCTATAGTGGCTCTGGCTATTGAGACACAGTTATACTTGTTTAAGAAAGGTTTTATGGTGTTAATGAGTTTAGTGCTTAAGGCGGATGCCGAAACAATGGCACTGCCTTGTTTGTTCATAGATCGTGTGGCATTAAGGTGAACCCCTAATGTCTTTACAGATGATAAGACAGGAATGATGGAGTTATCTATGTTGAATTGGAGTAAAGAAGGTCTAACTTGGCTAGTGTAGTCTTTTGACCAAGAATAAGAATCTCTGTCTTATCTCCATTGAGGCATAGGCCATTTGTCACCAGTGGGGTAGATTTGGCCTAGTACCATCGTGCGTCTTGATCGTATGAGCCCGTTAGTAGTAGAAGTACTTGGGTATCGTCAGCATAGTTTGTATATGCAATCCCAAGTGCATCAAGCTTATCAAAAATGTGCTTCGTAAAGAGATTGTATAGAGTTGGCGCGGTACATGATCTCTGTGGGACTCCACTATGAATGGTAGTAGGTGCTGCATTTGCTATGTTTTGAGAATACTTTCATTCCTCCACCTAAGAAGGAGGTGATTCTAGGGGCTGCTTGTTTGGAGAATGGTGCTGCTAGCGTAAGGTGGGCGGTAAGAGTTTTATGATCTACAAGACTGAAAGCCACCAAGAGGTCTAGGAGGAGGAGGGCAGGCTTGCCTTTGTCAAGATTTTGGTGATTTGGTTTTTTAGGTCTATTAGGTAGATTTGGTGCCGTGCCCTTTACGGAACCCAAACTGTCTTTTTATTAGGACGGAGTTTGTTTCAAAGTAAAGTTGGATCTGGCTATGAGCCGCCTTGCCCAGAACTTTGAGAACAAATGGGTCGATGGTTATAGGCCAGTAGTTGTTCGGCTGGGCAGGATCTAGCATAGGTTTTTCAAGAGGGGGCGCACCCACGCCTCATTGAGCTGGCAGGGATGATGCCAGATTTAAATGAGGAGTTGATAAAGGCCGTCAGAAGAGGGGCAAGGGCCTCGGCACAGTCCTTGATAATCTTGGGAGGGCATATGTCGCTCTTGCATAGCGATGGTTTAAGGTGTTTGAGGAGGTCTCTAACTTCAGATTCTGAGATGTCATGAAAGGAGAATCTAGGGAGATGGGGTACTTTGTGATTGGGCAAGGTCTGAGGGTGCTGGTTCTCGCTCAATAGAGCTTAAAAGTGATCCTGAATTTTATTTTGGATGAGGTCTATTTTGTTCAGCATTGCGGCTTATATGCTTGCACACCAAGCTTCATCTTTAATAATCTCGTGAGTGCCGGGAGGAGGTGCAGTGAGTTAATTGAAGGAGGTGAATAGATCTTTGGTTTGGGAGCTGGCATTAGCTATTCGAATATTGAATGAATTGGATTTAGCAGTGAAGATGACCTCTTTATACTGCAAGGCAGACGATTTGAAATTTTCTTTGGATGTGTCACTCGGGTTAGCCTGCCTGATTCTAAGAGCCTTGCGTTTGTTTGAGCGCAGGGATAGGAGCAGCAGCGACTCAAAGATGCAGGGGACACACCTCCATATACTCCATAAATTGATGAATTAAGGCAACTCCTTGATTCGCTTTCGACTAAACATCAACTCATTCTCTTAGGTGACTTTATCCTTCGTCTACAACTACTCTCGGAAATCAAAACATAAGTCTTTTCTTAGTGACCAGACTGTCTACTCTTTCTATAACCTAAACACACACACCGGGGTAATTCTTGGAACAGCTTAATCATCTCCACTTCTCTCTCCGCCACTAAAAGTACTGTCACATCATCCCTATCTAATAACTCCATTGTTTCCAACTCATCTCTTTTCTACCCTCTGACCTCTCCTCACTATTAGCCTCACCTATTACTAAAAGGAAAGGAAATGTAAACCTTCTTTCATTCCTTCCATTGTCTTGGACCTACAGTTCTCACTCTCCTCCTTCGCACCTGATGCCTCTTGCACTAACACTGCCTTTTCCAGGTTACAATTCTTACTATTTGACACCTTCCACTCTCCCTTTCCATTGCTAACTTTCACCCCTAAGTCTCAGGATCCTCATCCCTGTTTCACCCCATTCATATTTTTACTGCACAAATGAACGTGTACTCACTCACATGAGGACCTGCAACTCTATCTCTCTTCCCTGAACTCTCTCAAGCCCTCTCTTGATAGAGTGAAAACAGAATTATACCTCACCCTCAATTACTCTCCCAACAACCAGTCCCTCAAGCTACATAACACCCTAAACTCACTCCTAACCCCTCCCAAACCTATGACCATCAACTCCACTCTCAAAGCCAATGATCTAGCTGAATACTTTGACAAAAATCAAACAAGAGAGTCTCTCCTGACCTTCCTCATACTCCCTCCTCCTACGCTCTACACTCTGCCTACTCTACCATCATCCTCTGCATCTATTCAAGCCTATTTTCCCTTTGGTGGCCTCTCACCTTGTTGCACTCGTCAACAGTCCTTCTACACCATTTGCATTCCCTCTGTTTTCGAAATAGCCACAGTCATCCCTCTTCTAAAAACAGTATGGACTGACCTGAACCTACTGAATAACTTTGGCCCTATGTCTCTCCTTCTACACTACTCTAAAGTGCTGGAATGTCTTGTGTTAAAGCATCTTACAAATTTCTTAAACATACACAACCTTCAAGACCCCCTATAAGCAGGTTTTCACTCCTGTCTCTCCACAGAAACTTCTCTCATGAATGTCTCCAACTTCATTGCCTCTAAGCACCTCAACCTATGCTCTATCTCAATTCTCTTTGACCTGTCCGCTGCCTTTGACACTGTTGATCTCTGATCTCCTTACAACTCTCTGTTTAATTTGGGCATCATGATCGAGCCCTTGTCTGAATTGAATCCTACTTGGCACTTCACCAGTTCTATGTCACCTAGAAGAACAATACTTCTCAACTCGTTCCTCAATCTGTTGGTGTTCCACAAGGCTCTGTCTTGGGTACTCTCCCCTTTACACTCTACACTTCTGCACTCGTGGCACTAATCTCTTCCTTTGGGTTCTCGTACCAACTTTTCATGAACCACACCCAGATATACTCTTTTGCTGAACTCTCCTCTGATCACTCGCCTCAACCTCCTAAATATTAGGAAAATCAGACACCTCCTTCCTTTCACCACAACCAAGAATCTCGGACCCATAACCAAGAATCTCGTACCCATTCTTGCCTTCTCTACACTGGACTACTGTGCAAGCATCCCCTTTGGTCTCCCCAACTGTGGGTCTCATCATGCATTGGGTGGTATCCCAGCAGTAATTGCGCCGGGACACTGGCCAACATAATTAGCGTTACCTGCAACTCGGTCTGGTGCAATTTTCGCCGGATGCTAAGTTGCAGTGGCACTTTTAGTCCCCATTTGATATGAGTCCATCGGACTCTCAGGAGGTTTTTTTCGACAATATTACAACCGGCAGTAATAGCGCTGGTGATAATATCACCAAGAAATTGTGAGACAGCTGGAGATTTACTTTTAGCTCAGAGCTGGAGATAAATCTCCAGTTTTCCGCCCAAACTCATGATTCAGCGGATAGGTAATGCGGAGGTAATAGCATTACCACCGCATTTTCGGTTCTCTGCTCAACCCCTGATGAGCCCCTATGCTTTCTATCCTCTCAAAAAGATCAATAACTTCTCTCCAGGACTCTCTTTAATCTCCCTCACTTCACATCTACTTCCTTGTACCAACACCAGTCTGGATGGGTGTTGATGCAAAACAGAGCCAGATTTACATTTCTTCACCTGGTTCACAAATCTATCCATGGTAAAGCACAACTGTATATATCCTCCTCTATCTAAGCGTACTAAGTGTACAAACCTTCTCATAATTTCTGCTCTGCATCGTCCACTACCTTTGTGGCACCTCATCCTGACTGTGCTTCCTCTTGCTTCCGCTCATTCACTCTTCTTGCTCCACTTGCATGGTATTCTCTTCCTCTGGACATCTGAGAAAACATC
Source organism: Ambystoma mexicanum (assembly GCF_040938575.1). Classification (NCBI taxonomy): domain Eukaryota; kingdom Metazoa; phylum Chordata; class Amphibia; order Caudata; family Ambystomatidae; genus Ambystoma; species Ambystoma mexicanum. The sequence continues at coordinate 712,114,158 of NC_090924.1, read as the reverse complement.
CACACTGATTTGTTCAAAACCAAACTAAAAGCCTACCTCCTCAGCTTCGAATTACCCTGTTAACCTACCTCTCATTTGCTTTCTAGATAACATTTTTCCCCTAATGTCTCATCTCTCTCTGTCCCTCTCTGCCTCCACTCTGGCACTTCATCCACCACGGTTGCATCCCTAACACAGCTGACCGTACCGCCCATCTTCACTTAAAAATGTTGATTGTCCCTATGTCCCTAATCTATATAAGTCCACCAATGTATTGTGCCAGTGACTGCTCCATTTACTCCTCTTCACAACATGATCAGAATAGTGGATGAGAAACCTGCCAGAAAGTGACTCATTGGAGGAGAAGAAGTAGGAACTGGACATCCATGAGGACTGTTTCTGGGGTGTCATGCTCAACTGGTTTTGGTGGAAGAGAGCATCAGAGATTCTGGGAGTGTCACACTAATCTGATTTTGTAGGATGAAGCACCAGAGATTTGTAGAGCTGGGTGGGAAACCAGTAAGTGTCTGTCTCTTCAACTGAGTGAAAAAGAGATATGCCTATGTGTGACACCTGAATGTATGAGCAGGAAGAAAAGGGAATTTCTCGGGGCTACTTGTGCAAGACTACCACTCGCCTCATTTATGTGGGAGGGTACAACCCACATTCGGGCATTTGACTGACACACCAGTCAGTGTTCACATTTTTTACTGAGTAGATGAGACATGTGGAATTAGGTGATACTTGGGAGGAGGAGAAGGGAATACCTGATGGCAGATTGTGTGAGATGCCGCAAAGCCTTGTGAAGTGAGTGAGTGAGTGAGTGAGTGAGACACATGTCATTGAGCAGCAGTAACTGTGTGTCAGGAGCCTAAATCTAGGCCAAGTGAACACTATGTTAACTGTTGTGTGCTGGCAACCAGCAATATCCAACTAACTTGGAATATCCCAGCTCAAACTAGAGAGGCAATGGAACATATCACTTGAAGAAATGGGAAATAGAATCACTGGGAAGGGATTGCACATGAAGTGGGTCCCTAGAAGCAAGGGGGGACATTCATGTCAGTAAAATGGACAGCTAACTGCCTTCTCCAGCCCTCAGGTGTTGCCTTAACAATGATGATACTCCTTAAAAGATTCAGAGATTGTGTATACCTCCACCTGACTCTGCCTAGTCTGGTGGAGGGTAAACAAGGGACTACAACAAATGCTATCTGCTGTGGAAAAGAAAATGTAGTGACCCCTGGTTACAAAAATGAAGAGTCACGAGTACAATTTAAGGATTAGCAAGGCAAATGTTAACATTGGATTCAGCAGAACAAGACGAAGATGAACAGCCTGTAGTAACCTGGCCAATCACTGTACTTATAAGTGTAGAGAGGGCTTTTGTGCCATCTGGTAAATCTCCTCAGCAGGGGATTGTGATAAATCCTATGGAGTCATCACTGATCCCCAGTCTGAGATCTCCTCCTATGTGGCCAGGGAACGGCAGCTGCTACCTGATCCTAACACTGGGGGTAGTATTATGAGGGAGAGTCACATCGGAGGAAATGGATATCGGGGAGATGTGGTGACCCCATTGGGAGAAACACAGTACCTTTCCCTTATAAATATGGAAGACCACATAATTCCTGAGTCCTTAATGGATGATTGTTTTTCATAAACCCTTCCCATGTTAGGACCCAAATAACCCTTCCTGCAAAACATTAGTAACATTCACACCTCAATTACACATAATCCACATTTAACATCGTGTTACTCTGATGTTCTTAGTTTTGTCAACACTCCTATGGACTACAACTCCCAAAACGTCACAAGTACTAAGATGAAGAAGATGAAGAAGGACTTAGTAGGGGTTGAAAGAAACCTCAAGTAAAATACACAGGCTAGTTGTTATAGTGCAGATCAGCTGCACAGGACATTTAAAAATGACTTTCACTTTCAAATTGGCATCGAAGAGCAGAGCAGCAGAGCAGGTGGAGCAGGAAGCGAGCCGCGAGTGAAGGCAGACGGACGGAAACAAACTGTGCAGCAGAAGGCAGAGGCTATCAAGCTGCTGCTTGTCAGCCTTCATTACCAGAGTGGCAAGAGACCGAGGAAAGCATGGCAGGCACCAGGGAAGAGCCACTCCAGAGCCAGCAGCAGCAGCAACACTGTCCAAAAAGGGGTAGTGCCAGAAAAAAAACAACAGCTTTACTGGCAAATGAATGCTGAGCCGGTGGGAAGCTGAAACAGGGTCAGAAAATTGGGAGTAGCCATTCCCGAGTAAGGACTTTGCCACAGTCATGTGCCAGGGGTTGGAACACACTGATGAGTTGGCCCAGTGATAGTGGGAACCCTGGGGCACACCGACAGGCAAAGAAACAATTGAAAGTTAATTCTGAATGCCTCCCACTTAAAGCAGAAAGACTGAATTTACACAAATCCTTATGCATGAAATGACAAGGTGGGGAAAGTTGGAGCAAAGACTATTACACGCAGATAAATGTTAATGAAGAAGTTAATAAAACAGAATTTGTATGAGTCTCGATATCTGAGATGCCACTATGGGGAAAGTTGCAACACATATTGCCATAAGCAAATGCACATTGGTGCAGATGTTCACTTGTACAAGCCTCTGTATACGAAATGCCAAAACAGGGTGCTGTTTCCATTTTATGTGCAGCTTTACTTTGACATCAACTGGATTGAACACCAATATTACATCAAAGGGGCTAAAAAACATAGGGGCCCATTTGTAAAAGAAGCCAGAGACATTAAAAAAACATAAAATAGACCATCTTTTTGGATCTCTTCCGATTTGCACATTTGTTGTAGGTAGGTTTGCCCTCTCTTAAATGCCTTGCCACTTCTTGAAATTTTCTCTGGAGACCCTCTTATTGCTTGGGCATGCTTGCTACTAGTGTAGTTGTTGGTAAACCTGAAAATATGTTTGAGGATATTTACCAACTGTTGCAATGATTGAAGAACCCTCGTAGAGGAATGACCCAGATTTTATTTATAAGCAAATACTCTTAATTAATGATATGTGCCTAATTGCCTTATTCCTTTCACCTAGGAAGCAGCATCTGCTTTTGGAGGTTGATCCTCACATGATTTTGATGGGAGGCAGGACCAGAGATGTTGGCAGGGTGGTGACACACCAGTTACTATAAAATAAAGGGGCATTCAAATGCACTTGGCCCATCCCATTGCCAGATATCTCTCAATATTCTAGACAGAGCACACAGACAACCAGAATTACAGAGGGAAATTGGAAGCATCTTCATTTTGGCCCACAGCTACATCGTCTGTTTGGCTTACAAAAGAGGCAAGAATTTCAGAGACAAACTGGCTTATGCTGAGCGACCAGCATCCAAAATACAGGGAACATTAGAGAAGCAGAGTACTGTCACATATCCCTGTCTAAACTGCAATAACTGCAATAATGTTCTAAAAGGCAGTTTGATCCAGCATCCATATACCGGCAAAAAAATTAAATTGAGGGATTATGCCACCTATAGTACAACTAATGCAATCTATGCTATTAAATGTCTATGTGTCCAACTTTGTGTTGGACCAACAATGAGAAAAGTACGTAAGAGATGGGTCGAACATAAAACATAAATCCAACATAGGCACACTCAACCTAAAATCCCTGGTGGCCAGACATTTCATTAATAAGAGTCATAACATTGCACAGATCACATTAATCATTTCAGAAGTTTTATAAACACCAACAAGAGCAGGATACCTATTTTATAAACACCAACAAGAGCAGGATACACTATTCTTTCTCGGACAATGGCAGTAATGTAACTGTTTAAGAAGGTTTTGCCTACCATGGGGTGGGTTATACAGTCCATAAGAGACAATGGGCCTCATTATAATGTTGCCAGTCTGGAAACACGGGTGCCAGTAAACTCACCGGCACCCTTGTTTCCAGACCAGCAAACTACACGTCTACCTGCTGGAGCCACTGTTCCCGACATGTCTGAGCCTGCCAGGCTCAGCGGTCAGGGTAGGCAGACTTGTCGTCGGAGCACCGGCACCATTGCTAGCGGTGACGGTGCTCCCCTGTCCCACTCCCATAGAGCACGATAGGACTCTGTGGGAATGGGGATTAACAAATGTACCAGCGCCTGACTACCCGGCTGCCGGACTTGTAATAGCCCAGCGGCACCAGGAAGTCAGGCACCAGTAAATTATTACAGGTCTGGTGGCAACCAGGGTTACCATAATGAGGGTCAAATGTCTACTTCACAATGCACATATGGGTAACTGGTCAGATCACTGACTGCATGTTTTGCCTGCCACCATTTCAGGGCAGAAGAAACAGGAGAGTTCACATTTGTGAGAAGGTGGAGGAGGTGGAGGCACATTGGCTAAGACCCCTCGCTTTTGTTTGGCTTTGTTGAAGCAGACTATAGTGAACATATCCCTGCTGCCTTACACATTGGCAAGACAATGCACATGCCATGTGATGCCTTGACCTATGCCTTGTGATAGCACGCTTCATCTGCATTTTTTCAGCCTCTGTCTGAAATGGCCACTGTGGTCCAGAAGATAAACGGACATTTAGGCCACAATTACGATGCAACTGTGGCCATTGCATGTGCGATACAAACTGTCACTGATGAACCTAAAGACCTTGTGGCCACCTTTTGGAACTTTCATTTGCACTTGTTGAACAGGATACATGAGTAGTACAATGCCAGTACAGACTACTGTAACGATCACAGCAGACCTCTAGATGAAGCATTTTTAATGTCATGCCAATGGTGGCTGCTAACTAATGTCTCCATGCTCAGACCTTTTCAGGAGGTGACCTAGTGGATTAGACTTCACTATGTGCTTCTGAGGGAGGTTCTCCCTTTGGCGTACCATCCCTGAACTTAAGATAACAAACATGTGGTGCAGATGAGGGAAATGCTTCCAAACTTGGGTGGCCATCCACAAATAGTTGGATTTAAAGGTTACATCAAGTACCTGCTGGCTTCCTCTAGGGATCCACATTTCAAATTAAAGGCAGATGCTTTTTGCCCACGTGCTTCATGGGTGGAGGACTCTCAGCAGACATAACAAGGAGTTGACACTGAGTAAATATGCTAATATGCTTTCCTGCAGCATTTGCATAATCAATTGCCGGATTATGTGATGATTCCTGTGGAGTCATCACTGATCCCAAGCCTGAGATCTCTTCCCATGGGGTCAGACGGCAGCAGCCGCTACCTGATCCTGACCACGTGGGTGGTATTAGGAAGGAGGATCACATAGGAGGTGATGGACATCCATGAGATGTGGCAACCCACTCAGGAGAAACGCAGTATCCTTCCCTTATGAATGGGGAAGACCACATAATTCCTGAATATTTAATGGATGATATTCATTTTATCAATCTATTCCCAAAGAAACCTTCCTGCAAAACATTATGAAAAGAATAACATTTACACCACAAATACACATACTGATGTTTTTGGTTTTGACAACAATCTTATGGAAATCATTTTGTGTGGATTTATCTGTTTGTTGTACATTTGAACAATTATTTTAGCTAAACGTAGATCAGAGACAATTCACCCTACACGTTTCTTTTCTAGTGTAAAGGTCAGATATATTTTGGACACAAGGGCCGTTTACTTAATTTTGATGACAAGGCACAGGCTGATCTTTAGTTATAGTTTGCTAGGTAAGGAAGCCCTCTTTATGATAGTGACAGAGAGGCCTTTATCCAACCCTTTTCTTTTAATAAAGATGTCTGATGTTGAGAACATTACCACTTTGTGCCTGCCTTTCATTTCTGACCCCTCACATTAAACACAGTAAACTGGAAGAAGATCAAACAGCCAAATTGTGGCAATTGTACTGGTAATGCCAAGCTTCTGAGGCTTGACAGCATCAATGGGCTCTACGTCACTAACAGGTGTTGAAAGCCTTGTGAGCAGTTCAGGTACAGCATAAGAGGAATGTATTCTGTGGGATATCATCCTCTGTGACTCAGGATTGTTGACTACAGACAGATCATAACAGTACTGAACAGAAAACAGACCATCAGCCACACAGTTGCTTGAAGTTTATCTTCTGGGCACTTCACCACTGGGAATGAATGATGGCCCAGCACAATCTTGGCTCACAAAGTGGCCATTTGGAAGGAGGGGCTGGTGACACTGCTGAATTGTTGCTACCACCCCACCATTGTGACATTTGAGAGAAATGTGAGAGTGTCCTGCGATACTGACTCTGACTGCTGGAAAAGCCTACAGAATGGCATGTTGAACAGTTGACAGTTATATAAATGACTGTTCAGTTCATTGCATAAGATTATAGAATGATGTCTACCTATATCAAATACACAGGCTCAGATGATGACCTTGATGTATTGCCAGTACATGTCGGACAGTAGAGTGGGGTTGTTTGTGTAAGTGGTTTCAACCCAGCACTCCACCTAAGTCAATGCCTAGCATGGGATGTCCAATTGAAACCCTTATTTATACATTTTTATGTCAAAAGTTATTTTATTTCTGGATGATGTACCCTTGTATAACACCCCTCTCTTTGAATCCCCTCCGGTCTCACTGAACCAAGAAGTAGGTTTGTTTTGCAAAGTTAAAAGATTTATTTGAAGAGTTGCACAATGTATATATATATATATCAAACTTTTATGAATATGAACAATATCTGAATATCACACTTATGAATATGTATACAATAATCAGCAATGGGTAATATTACAATAATCAACAATCTCTTTAATCAATTAGGAGTAAGAATAGGAAGAATAATGTAGCAGAGAATAACTTTGTGTGGGTTCAAGAAAATGCAATAATATGAAATTAATGCAACACAGAATAAACTTGATATGAATTCAATCAAAGACAAGGTAATCACTTGTTCCCCCTGATACTACTCACTCCCCCCAATATGCAATATGAAGAGATGGAATGGGGGCACACAGGTTTCAGGAATAAAAAGCTTAGAGAGAACAGGAATGATTTTAAAACAGGTCAAATGCTTTGAACTGTGGTTTGAAATTAATGGGAAAATGCTAAAATAACTTTAATTCGCTAAATGGGATTCAGAACTAGTGAGAGCCGCATTGGATAGGTTCAGGTAAACACTATCAATGATTGTTGAATGATTGGCAGATAGCAAATTGAATTCAGAAGTTGAATGCAAGAAATAGCTGTTTTTACATGTGGTGAAATTGAGCCAAATGCAAAATCGCGGCAAACTTTTCAGCGCACGTAAAACGTGATTACAGCAGAACTATAAGGGGAATGCGGTTCTTAGTTTGTTTGAAAGCTGGGGGAAATTAGCTTCAAAATGACATTTAAATTTAGTTCCTAGCATGCACGGTTCAAAAGTTACAGAGGTTTTAGTAGAGGTCAATTTTTCTCAAAAAGGGTCAAGATTTTACAAATGAGATTGCACTTTTCAAGATTTACCAACAAGGATGGGCTTATACTAAGGGGCTATGAAGATGCAAGATACCCAACAGCCAGCCACCAGAGCAGCGGCGCCTCCGCTCCGACTTTTGTCTGCCAGTACAATTGACTTTCTTCAGAAAAATATCAGCGCACAGATGATTATCACGCTGTCCAGACAAGTGGTCGACTGTAAATTGGTTGAAAGACAAATGGTCGACGTCATTTGGTCGAAAACCAAATGGTCACATTTTTTTTTAAATTTATTAATTTATATATGTATTTTTTTGCTTTTTGTTTAGGGAAAAAAGGGTTTTTTGGAAAAGAAAGGGGGTTGAGGGGACCCCCACCCAAAAAAAAAAAAAAGGGTGAAAATAAAATTTTAAAAAATTCGACCATTTGGCTTTCGACCAAATTGGTTCAACCATTTGTCCAGTCAACCAAATTTTTTCGACCAAATATCTGGCAACCGATTATCACTACAATTATCACAGGATTATGTGGATGCGAGAAGGACTTCAGGATGGACAAAAGAGATTCTATAATGCAATTCTGGATATGTTGGAATGGGTTGGATTGGATTACTTAATACTAAGAGGTTGGTTATGGACAGTTCTATGCTAAATACTCACACTATGTTTTGGAATGGGCCGTCAAAGATCTGGTCAAAGGTTTGGCAAGAATTGGCTCGCCACCGGACAGGTCTCAGGTGCTTAGTTCTGCTCTCAGCAAGGCACTCTGGTCTGCACGGCCTCTTGGACTGGATCTAATGGGTTCTGAGTACAGCCCTGCTGGACTGATCTGGATTTTGACTTCTAGCAAGGGTTTTTGGCCAGAAGCAGCCAAAACAGCACAGCCAGGCTGTTGAATTGGTTAGACCCCATGGAAGTTTAGGAGTTAAAATCAGGTTGCAAGATTTTAAAGGCCCGCTGAGAAGGGTTCAGCTTTTTGGGTTGGGCTTCTGCTTCAGGGCTCAGGAGTCTGGATCTGGATTCTGGAGTCTGGATATGGGTTCTTCCTACAGAGCGCTTCACCGGTAGATCAGTGATGGGTGAAAGTGTCTGTGTTTCTGGGTCCTCAACAGTCCCTATTTATCCATCTTCCAAAGGGGTGGGGATGCTGATTATACTATGCCCAACCCTATAAAAATCTGATAGGTCAGAGAATTCCCTCTCCCCTGATTTCAGAAGTGAACAGTGTGTCATGATGTGTCATCATGTGTCAGAGTGACACTATGTTTATGGTCCAGAGAAAAAAACCTCCCCTTTGTTTCCACTCCGAAAATCTATTTTTCCTAAAAAACATATTTCCAATATGCCCAACTTGTTAATAATAAATATTTATATTACAGATTAACTCAGACACGTTTCTGTCAAAGCCTCATCCCCCTACGAGTTTTGGTTCACAAAGGATAGTTTTTCGCGCTTTTGGGCGGTTACTCAGTGTCAGTTCTGTACCAATTTTTTGACATACATGCACATACCATCTGGGCATATCCCGGTAACTTTTCATATTCCTAACATAATCACAATAGCTAGAATATGAACATTTACCTGGTTCAGTCTCTGAATATCGCACAGATTCCAGATTAGTTTTAAACTGTGAGCAAACTTTTCATTTTAATAACCTATATATTCCATATTTTTATCAGTTCAGTATAAATTGCTATACGTCTTTTTCTCAAACATATTTTCTGTGCTTTCTGAATACACAAAACAGTTTGTCTCCGCCTCCAAGGTCTTGGCTGGGCCAGAGAGTCACATGGGCTTGTCTTCCTGGGCAGTTGGGTTCAGTCCACACCCGAATTAGCATTTTCTTTCAGTTCAAGAAACCCATTGTCTCTTTACCAGAGCAGCAGAGCAAGTCTCCTCTTCTTCTCATTAGCATCCAAATGAGATATCCTCTCCTTTTGGTGGGAAGGAAAAGGGTTGTGTGTTCTCAGTGGGGGAAAACCTCTTTGAAGTTTTAGCTGAATTAGGTTACCTTATGGTCAATTGTGACATTGTTCCTTGTGAAAAATTACAGTTACAAATTTAAAATAAGCAAGCATATCTTCAATTCCAGTCTTTTTCGACATGAAAATCAATAGTGGCACCCTATATTGCATTTGATGCAAGTCTCTTCTTCCCCTCACTTAGATTTTGAGACACAAGTTTAACATGACAGGTTTAGAGATCGCCAGCTTCTGACAGAGGTGAGTAGCGGTATTGCGGCTATTTTCAACATATTTTTCCAAGCAAGCATCTTTAAATGTGGATTTTCTTCTGACAAATGTACTTCTGCTGACATTATATTTATGTGGAATCTTGAAGTAGAATGATGTTTAACACCCAACAAGGAGGTTGGATCTTTTGTGTGGTTTGTGAACCATGATTTTTGCAAATTTGACAACCAAGAAAAACGGATTTCCAAACAGCTCTGTGTTTCTTTTGCGCATTGCTTTTTCAAGTAGTTTTAAGCTGCTCTGTGGGTAGCCCAATGGTGGGTTTTGCAAGTGGTCTCCCGTGTTACCACTGACATAAGCAAAAGTGGGTTGGCAGCCTATTTTTCAGGTTTTTCCTGTGCACTTCTGGGTGATTTTAGCGTGCACAATGCTTTCTGGTGGCCATTCTGATGTTCTTGATGCAAGCAGCGCATAGGAATGTTGCAGGGCCTGGACTAGTGGGTTAAAACATCCCACAAGCCCCCCCTCTTACGAATTGGCATTGATCATCCATCATTGGAATTCGCAAGACTGGCATGTCAGTTTCATCTCTTCTGATTCCACAATGACAAAGTTCATCATCTTTTCCTCCATCAGGGGTGGATCGATTGGTTCTCCTCACCAGTCCTGATGTGAGTATGGAGCGATACTCCGGGCCCCTCTGATCTTTCCTCCCGGCCCCTGGGTAGTCCTCTTTGGTTAGTCTCCATGGTTTCCAATCCTAGTATGACAAAGCAAAAAACATATTTGTAGACATTTCCCCACCACTATTAATGTAGTGAGGCAGACACATACATTTTGATAAATCAGGATACATTTTTATATTGTAAATCATGGAATATATATGGAGTATTTTATAGGTGGAGTTTTATGGAGCTGGTGTGGCCCCCTTTGGGGTACCAGAAGACTACTCCAGTTGTTGCAGAGTGTGCCTAGTATGGCAGCACTTTATTTGGTTAAAATGGACCCACTTATCTTCCACCTCTGCCAAGCTGCCTTTGGGGATGCAGATTTTGTAGGCGGCTGTTGAGATTTTGTCTACAATTTCAAAAGGACCCCTCCAGGTAGGCAAAAATGTACGCTGTTTGGCCTGGTTCCTTTGGAAATTGTATAAGTAGACCTGGTCTCCTACATTGTATTCTTTCCTGGTAGTCTTTAAGTCATAGTGGGTCTTCATGCTGTCTGCAGATCTCTCTAGATTTCGCTGAGCATAGGCAAAAGCATGTTGAAGGTGTTTCCTTAAATTTTCAACATACTCATGAGTTGTGGAGGCATTGATCAATGTCTGCTCTTGGGTTCTGTAGAGCAGATGCTGGGGAAGCACCATCCTGCGTCCAGTGATCAGCTCAAACGGTGACATTTTAGTTGCAGACAAAGGGGTAGATCTGATGGCCATTAGGACAAGAGGTAATCGAATATCCCAACTTGGCCCAGAATCTGCCACAAACTCTTTTAATATGCTGACAATTGTTTTGTTGTATCTCTCCACTGCACCACTAGATGCTGCTGGTAAGCAATGTGTAGCTTCCTTTTAACCCCAAGTATCTCCCACATCTTTGTCATTACTTTGCTGGCGAAATGGCTACCTCTGTCTGACTCAATCCTTTGGGGTAGTTCAAAACGCAAAAAGATGTGGGTGATCATCAGGGCAGCTGCTGTTTCTGCCTTGCACTTTGGGGCTGGGAGACATTCCACCTATTTAGTAAAGAAGCATGTCACGGTCAACATGTACTTGTTTCCCCTAGAGGAGCGAATCATGGGCCAGATGAAATCGACTTGCAAATCTGACCATGGCAGTGTCATCCCCCTCTTTTGGAGAGGCGCACGGTGTGTGAGGGTTGTTGGCTGAAATTGTGCACACACAAGACACCCCTTCAAGTATTGGTTGAGGTCCTGCCCCATGTGTGGCCAGTATGCAACCTCTCTTAAGATTACAAGTGTTGTATGAAACCCCCGATGACCGGCTGTGGCCGCATCATGGGTGTGACTTAACATCAGGCTTCGGAATGAAGTAGGGACCAACCACTGATCATGGTCAGCTAGGGATCTCCTCACCAACAAACCATCTTGGATTCGGAACATTTTTGGACATGTCATCAACACTCTGAGGTCTTCATCTTCTTCTTCTTCCCTATGTAATCGGTATCCGTCAGGGGAAAGTTCTCAAGGTCCTCAATGTGTTGATAAAATCATTGTGAGCATTTGTCTGGGACCTAGTGATAGCAGTGAGCTGGATTTCCCCCAACAGAGACTCAATCTCAATTAGATCCCCTTGGATGGCCCCGGTTTTGGCCAGCTGATCATCTAAGTCATTTCCAGTTTTGTCTGGTCCCTCTACTTTGGAATGACCCTTAATCTTTTTCCAGTAGATGGTCATCCCATTCGAGGTGACCAGATCATCAATATTTTGAATTAATTTCCCATGTTTCAAGGGTTTGTTGTTAGCACATAACATGCTTATGGTTTTCCAGTTAACCAGGTGCTCCACGAACCCGTTCTGTACATAATCTGTCTGTGATTATGTCCAGCTATATATACCAGAGCCTGTGGAAGAAGGACAGAGGACACTATTAAACACCAAAGGGGGAACCGAAAACTACAGCAAATGGAGAAATGGGTGGCCTTTAAATCGGCCAACCTTAAAAATGTTCCAAAAAATGGAAAACAGAGATTTACCTTCAAATGGTGAACCTTCTGGGAGCATCTAAAGATGATGAATCAGTCCACAGGCTCTGGTATTTTGGCCATTTAGGTTGCCAGAAACAAACAACCCAGTCACCACGGTGTTGAGGAGATTCTTGGATGTTTTAGATTATCCCCTGAAGAATGTTCGCCCTAGATGGGTACTGAAGAACAGAAACATGTTGGGATTGAGATTTTAAATACACCTTGAGATTTTTGTGTTTTGTTATGTGATATCTTTTGTGTTTTGTAAAAACTGTATGCATTGTGTTTGATGTTTTAGAGTTTATGTTGTCTATTATTAGATACAGCACTGTGTCATGTAAGGGTTGTTTTTATGCTTTGTTGAAACATATTGATTAAATATTTTGTAAACGAATTAAAGCACGCAATCCATTTTTTGAGGACTTGTAGTGCCGGTAGATCTGTCAGAGGTTCCATATCTTGGGGGGTTTATGTGAGTGGAGGGAAAGAATCATCTTACTCTTTATCTTATTCTATATATTGACTTCCCTGTTAGTGGAGAAAGATGCATTTTTCTGAATAGGGATTTGTGTTTACCTATTTTGAACATACCCCTGGATCTGGGCCAGCCCTTGGTCAATGTAGGGAAGAGGCCATCGGGAAGTATGGTCCTGTTTGTTCAGCTCCCTAAGGTTGGTGCAGAGTCTCCACTTGCCATGTGGCTTCAATATCCCCAGCACCGGATTATTGAAGGTGCTGTGGACTTGACGGATTATCCCACGGGACTCAAGGTTCTTAATTATCTCAGTAAGGGGCTCCATTGATGTGAGAACCAAGCGATATTGCTTCACAAACACTGGAGTCATGCCAGGGTCCATGGGAATTGTTGTTATGTGGATGTCGGTGCGACCACAGTCATATGAGTCCACCGCAAAGAGATCTTGAAAATCCAAGAAAACTTGTTTCAATTTTTGCTTCTGCTCCAGAGTCTCACAGGCATCAGCTAGGTTGACTCCCTCTTCAACCATCTGCCTGAAGCCTGGAAAGACTTCTGGTTTTGCTATCTCAGCGGCCTCCTCCATCTGGGTGGAGAAGCCCCTGGTCAAAGTGCTGATTTGGACTGGTGGCTTGAGGTGGGGAACGCAGTCCTCACGGACCTGGAAAATCACCTCATCCCTCCTGAAGTCACAAGTCACATCTTCCTTACCATAAATGCAGGAATTGTACACCAGGACGTTTCCCCCTTGCCGGGTAAAGATCCTGTCTGGTGTTGTGTTGTCATCACTGTCACTGTCAAAACAGTCCTTGGGGATTGGTTCTAACAGTTCATTGCCTAAATCTATGGAAATATGTCGGTCATCAACCGCAATTCCAATAATGGTGCCTGCGGTTAGAGTGATACTCTTTAAGTCGCTGTTATCCACCTCTATTGGAATAGTGTCATGTTCTATGTGGACTAGTGGTGTTGGGTTTACCGCCAACCCTTGCTGTTGGAAATAAGCATTTAGATGAATATAGGCATCAGGGTTTTTCAATTTCTGTCCTCTTTTAACTTTCACCTCCAGGGAGAATTGTCGGGTCCTTTCTGGGATGGTGACTTCCACACCAATCTCAATTTCAACTGCACAAGGCAGCAATTGGGCTGACCTAAATGCTTTCTCTGGGTCATCTGGGTCATCAAAGCCCATGGGATTATCTGCTAATCAGGACCAAGCTTTGAAGTTTATTAGGTCCAAACTAATGGCAAAGCGATTGACAATATCACTGCCTAAGTAAAAGGTGGCGGTGACGTCTTGCACGACCCACCAATTATGGACTATGCTCTTGTTGCCTATGGAGATTTTGAGCATACACCTGCTTGGCAGGAGATGTTTGTCATTGGGTGTTTCCAGATCCATTTCCCATTCGTGTATCAGTCTAAATGTGGGAATGGCTGGATCTTTTGGGAGTTGGCGGAACATGGCTTCGCTGATGAAGCTCTTACCGTTGTTCACACACACTCGGGCAAGAACAGAGTCCTTCCCTTCATTTAACTGAATAGGGATGAACAACTGCTCTCCAATTTGCTGAATGTCAGCCAGGCTCTGAGCTGATTTCACATCTTTCTGGACTATAGGAGTGGGAATGTCTGATTGTGGATTGGTAAAGAATTTCAGAGTGTTTCCTTCCAGTCTGGAATGCCACCTTAAACTGGAAGGAAGGTTAATTTTCAGAAATGGGGAGGACCCCCCATCACCAGTCTGTTGTCCTACTGCTATTACTGTCACGTCTGGAATTTGATTGTTCTGGAAGTGAAATTCTACTTGGTCAGATTTGTGTTCAACCATGTGGCATGTGCCCTTTAAACTAGCATGGTTGACACTCTGTTTTAATTTGATTAGTCGGCTAGTCTGGGTCCAGAGGACCTTGTTTATACAATCTATGAGGGGAGACAACCTTCGCAGGAGGTCATTCCCTAGTAAACAAGGGGTGCCCTCTGGAGTCACAACTATGACCGGGTGCTTCACCTTGTGTCGCCCAATTTTAATATCCAAATCGCAGTCCCCTCGACGGAAATTTCCTTCCCGTCAAAGTTCTGAAGTTGTCCAGGAAGAAGGGTGAGAGGAAATTGCTAATTCTCCCCCTTCCTGAATTCAGTTTATCAAAGGCCTTTCTGGACAGAAGGGTAGCTTGCGATCCAGTGTCCACCAGTGACAAAATTGTACCCTGCCCCTGTACTTGTACGGGGCATAGTATCTTCCCTCCTTCTCCGCAAGGGGGCACCGATAATGCATATTTTTGGACAACTGGTGGGCTAATTTTCTAGTTTTGGACATTGAGAGAGAAGAGATTTGGGCAGAATTCTGTGGGAGCCTTGGGAATCTGCAAAGAAAAGGTGGCAACTAGAGATGGGATGAGTTTTGAGTTCCCCTGTTTATGGTTCTGGGCTGCCCCCCCCCCTTTTTGGAGGCAGTCACCAGGATGGGTTTGAACCAGGGGATTTTTATGCTGTTGGTTCTGGGATTGGATGATGGGTAGCGCTAGCTCAGTCCCCACATCTACCCAGTCTGGATTTGAATCCTTTGGGACCCATTTTTCTTTGGGAGGTGTTCCCCCATCTCTGAAGGAGAAGTTCCTTTTCCCAGGATCCTCTGAGGATCCCTCTCCTTCCAATTAGAAGATCTGTACCTCCTCCACAAAGTGGGTCTTTTTGGGTTCTGGTTTTGGTTCCGGTTCCTGGGTTTCCAGGGACTTTCTACAAGTGGGGAAGGAGGTTTCCTCCACAGCTTTACACTCCCCTTCCCCTTGTGCCTCCTCTCTGGGAACCGGTGGGTTGTCGAGGTCTGCCCCGTCATTGTTCTGGAGCACCAGGTCCAGAGTTTGGGGCATTCTGCGCCAGCATGCTCATCTGAGGATTCTGTTGAGCCCTCAGCATGCAACCCAGATCCTGTGCCATGTTTTGGACCTGGCGCTCTAACTGTGACACCCACTCAGGCTAATACAAGGTTCTCATTTTTCCCCTGGGCTGATCCCGGGAAGGGTAACTATCCCTTCTCTTAAAGTACCGCGGGTTTGGAAGATTTGGGTACCCCTCCACCCTTGGCCTCCCCTCTCCCGGATTAGGTTGTCTGGGCTCAGGAAATTGGGGAAAGAAGGATGGATGATTGTGGGGTTGAAAGTTTTGTGGGTACCTGGGGAAAATTTCTGTCCAGGATTTGTGGAGTTTCTGCCCTCCTGGGGGAAGTGAGGAGGGGAGTTCCCTGGGTTAGGTGCTGTTTGGTTGGATCCCCCCCCTTGGGCTGGAGGAGTCCACACATAACCCATGATGGGTCTGTTCCCCTTGTAGCGGGGACTAATATAGTCAGGGGAGGGAGGGATCCCATTTGTGGCACTATCTCCTTGGCTCCCTGTTTGTGACTGGCCCGAGGGCCTTCTGGGCTTGGGATTATTCTGCTGTGCAGGCGGGTTTTTAGGCCCCCCATCTCCAAATCCAAAATGGGGGCAACCTTCACCTCTGCCACCTTGGCAGCAGCACGGGTGTTGGTTGGTTTGGGGCTTTTAGCATTATTTTTGTTTTCTATGGGCTTTTGCACCTCATAGATCCGGTCTATTTTCTCATGAAAATCTCTCACTAGCTGGGTCATGGTGTACTTTGGTAGAGCGTGGAAAAAAGTATTCACAAATTCTTTGCTGTCCGTGCGCACCCTTTGGGTAGTCTGCGCAAGGCACGCTTTAATTGCTGCACAAATTCTTGTGGGGCCTGATCCTCCCCACATTGTAAATTGTAGGCTGCCTTGCGAGACAGTTGGGGATTTCTGTGTACAGAAAAATGCTTCAAGATGGCGGCCCTATATGTGGACCATCTACAATGATTTTGGTCCTCCAGCCCCGCAAAGAAGCTGGAGTATTCTGGTGAGAAGTTCCATTTCGCATACTGAATGCAGCGCCTACTGCAGTGGTCTTCACACTTTTTTGGCCAAGGCCCTCCTGAGCAAAATTTGGGCAGGTCGGGACCCCCCAGAAATGCCAAATGGACAGTATGTATTGAGGGCCGTCACCTGCTCCCATCACAGTCGCTGGGCTCCCTCATCCCACTCCTACCCAGTCCCTGGTCTCTCCCCACCCCATCACACATCTTAGGCTCTCCCCATTCTGCTCCCACCACTATCCCATGGTTCCCGCCCATTGTGCTCCCACCATAGTCCCTGGGTTGCCCCCATCCTGTTCCCAACACAGTCTGACGGCCAGTGGCGGCTGGTGATTTTTTTAAGTGGAGGGGCATAACTATTTCCCCCAAAAATGCCATAGCGACTGAGCATAGTGAGGGAGCCCGAACCAATGAAGGGGAGGTCGGGGGGGGGTTCCCCCTGTGAATTTTTGTTAAATAATGGGTTGAAATGTTGCATTGTAGGCATACTTATAACAAAAAATTGGGTAAATAGCACCCGTGAGCACAACTCATACTATGGCGGTACGGTAGCAACGGTGCCGGTAGCTTACCAGCACCATTGTTACCGTACCGCCATAGTTGTAATGAGGCCCAGTCTGTGACTAAAGGAATGAATATCCATTTACAACTAGGGGCCACTTTTTCATTGTTGCCTGAGACAGTTTCATGCTTCACCCCGACCATGTGAGCCACGCCTGCCCATTTCTTCCAATCTAAAAAAAAAATAAAAAATAGATTTTTTTTAAAAATATTTCTTTCTGAGCTCTCAGAGCCCCCCCAGGGATGCACCCGCAGACCCCGGGGGGGGGGTCGCGACCCACAGTTTGAATACCGCTGGCCTACTGTCTTTCAAATGGAAAGTTTCCATCATCTGCTCAAAGAGCTCTAAGTGCTCCCAAACAAAATATTTGGCGTTCTTATGATAAGGCGTGATGACACTCCTTATTGCCTTGATTTGTTTTAAGGGGTCCATAAGCGACACCCTTTATGCCTTATTGGCCTTTTTGGTTCAGGTCACTCTGGTCCAATCCTCCTCTGACTCAGAGGCACTGCTCCCAGAGGTGCCCGTCTGGGCTTCTAGGTTTTCCCGGATTCTGCGAGCCTGGGAATGGCTGGCAGAATGTGGGGACCTGGTCTCCTGTGTCCTGGGGTGCTCAGAAGAGTCTTCTGATTCCTCCTTGCTCTCAGGATTTGATGGGTACCCCCCACTGTCCTAACTGGGCAGAGGTTTTTAGGATGCCCTTAGTGGGCCTACCCTCACAGAGTTCCCCACTAAACTTCACAGTACTTGGGTACCCATACATGACTGGATTTAAATCTGCCATCCCTGTGGCCCTGGGCTCATGTGCGCCAGTGGACATGGGGGTGGCAGAGTCCAGGGACTGGGAGAGATGAAGGCCTCTGGTACTAGGGTTCCTGAGGTTATGCTCAGGTGTTTCCCTTTCCGAGCAAACCTCATCTCTATCAGCTCCTGCTTCCTGCTGCCATGCAAGAACCTGAGATTTCTGTTCCTCAATCAAGGCCTTACTAGTCTCTATCAGTCTCTCTTGCATGGCTACCTGCCTGTGGAGCCTGTCATTGTTCTCACAGAGAGCCTCATTTTCTCTCTGTGCTTGCTGGGTGTTTTTTGAGTACTGAAACAGTCTTTGCTGCAGGAGGTTTACCTCCTAAGTCCTATCCATACTGACCTGGTCCTTCCTTGCCAGACTATCCTCCACCCTCCTGGTGTGCTCTAACAATCTTTCATGCCCTTTTTGGAGGTCAATCAGTCCCTGAAGGGCCATGTGATTTTCTTCTACTTTATTTTTTAAATGACAGACTTCCTGGCCTAAGGTGTCCCTTTCCTGAGCAAGAGCCTGCCTCTGTGCCACCAGGTCGTCCCTCTGTCTTTGAAGTGCACCAGCTTTCTGACGCTCTTCATCAAACTCTGCCTGGGTGTCCAGGTCTTTCAGAATTAATTTGTTGCTCTCTGCCGTCTCTCTATCTAGGTTGCTTTGCAGGTTGACTACCTGCTCTGTTGAAATTCAGTTGTTGCTCCAGCTTTTTCTGGCTCTGTAGTAGGGAATCCAAACTTTCTTGGTACTCCTTCTGCAATGCCAGAATTCTGGTTTCCTGTTCTGCCTTTTCCTGCTGCTGGCTACCCATGTCCTCTTTTATTTTAACTATATACTGCCTGCTTTCATTTTCTGACTCCTGGCTCCTCTGCAGCCTCTGCTCAGAAGAGTCCAGATCAGATTGGGCCTTTTCTAATGCCATCAGTTGCCTACTTGCCAGATCTTGGCCTTCAGCATATTTATCCTGTATCGCTCCAATAAATAAATATAGATATGCCGCTATCTTGGCAATCTTATTTTGCACATCGTTGGCCTCAGGGGCCATATATAGTTCACTCAGGGCCACATGTAAGGGACCCCGGTCTTTCCATTAATCGAACCTTGTTGCAGTGATCTGTTGTGTGATTGCCTGTAACCACACATTCTGATCCTGTTCTGTCCTTTCACCTCTCACAAATAACTTATGTAACAGGTGTTCTCTAGCCATCTTGATGTCTCCCAATGTCGCCATTTTGGAAATATTGATTTCCTTCCTGACTTACAGAAGTTTTTTACTTTATTGCAAAACAGACCGTTTCCTTAGGGCGTTCCTTTTTGAGGGGTGCTTTTACAGTGTAACACAGCGTGGTAGCCCAACAGGATTTATGTAGCCTGTCAGATAGCACACTGTATTAAGCTGTCACAAGTGGTATATCTAATCCAGAAATCCTGCGACGAGCCCACAATCTGTAAGTGGTTTCAACCCAGCACTCCACCTAAGTCAATGCCTAGCATGGGATGCCCAATTGAAATCCTTATTTATATATTTTTATGTTAAAAGTTATTTTATTTCTGGATGATGTACCCTTATATAACGCCCCTCTCTTTGAATCCCCTTTGTTTTGCAAAGTTACAAGATTTATTTGAAGAGCTGCACAATATATATATCAAACTTTTATGAATATGAACAATATCTGAATATCACACTTATGAATATTTATACAATGATCAGCAATGGGTAATATTACAATAATCAACAATCTCTTTAATGAATTAGGAGTAAGAATAGGAAGAATAATGTAGCAGAGAATAACTTTCAGGCCGATTCATGGAATTAATGTGCGCCGAAAATGGCAGCGCAAGCGTGAAAATGGCAGCGCAAGCGTGCCAAAGCCATGCACATCGATTCATGGAAGTCAGTGCGCGTGTAAATCCTGGGATGTGCGCTAAAATCGTGGGTGGCGCACGCAGGCGCACACGTCATTAAACGGCGTGCACTACGCGCACAGCGAAAGCGCACATAGCGCAGCACACACAACAAAAGTGGGCGGAACATGGGGCGTAACATGCGGAATGGCGAACAACGCGTGAAAAGGTGGGCGTTACGGGGGAAGTACAGGAGGTAAATGCGCGCAACGCCCACACGTGCGACTACAACATGTATTCATGGAATCGAACAGGGGAAACGCGTGCGCCAAAAAAGACGCACTAATCTGGAAACACGTACGCCAGCAGGAAGCAGGCGTATGCAGCCCCGCGCAGCATAAAAGTGTGCGCAAACAACAAACAAGCTCAGACGCTACAATGAATATACCGTTCCCCACAGCAGTGGTCGTGGGACACCGCAGGAGGAGTAGGATAGCCAGTGAGTGAGTGGGAGGATGACCTCACATCACCCACCCTGTGCTTCCAAGCACTGAGCCCCTTGGAAAAGGTGCTCAATGTACTGCACTTCTTGGCTACTGGTTCATTTCAGCAGACAAGTGCCATAGTGGGGGGGTGTCACAAGCCACGCAGTCACGCTGCCTACACCAGGTGTTGGCCATCATGACTGCACGCTCCTCAGTCAGCAGGCACATATACATGCCCAGAACACCTGCAGAAAGGCAGGCTGCCGTCCAGGACTTTTACTGGGTGGCACACTTCCCCAAAGTGCTAGGTGCCATTGATTGCACGCATGTGGCTCTACGTCCTCCCAGGGCAACTGAGCACATCTATAGAAACCACAAGCACTGGCATTCCATCAATGTGCAGGTTGTATGTGATGCCAAGGGAATCATCACCTCAGTATATGCCAACTATCCAGGGTCCACCGATGATAATTTCATTTTCAGAATGTCACCCCTAAACCAGGACCTAGAATCTGGGCGGCATGGTGATACATGGCTGATTGGTGGGTATAAATGCCTCTGCACATGCATGCATGTCAGATACTGAGTAATGTGACAACCCCACTAATGATACCCATCATCACCTCCCCCGGGGACAGTGCCTACCCTCTGAGCACCCACATGATGATGCCAATTCGGAACCCCACCACACCACCTGAGGTAAGATACAACACAGTGCATATTGCAACCTGGGGAATAGTGGAGCGCACATTCGGAGTGCCCAAGTCACGCTTTCGCTCCCTTGACTGCTCTGGTGGCCAGCTGCTATACGCTCCCCCAGTAGTGTGCAGGATCATAGTGGCAGCATGTGCCCTACACAACGTTGCAACCCGCCGGGGCCTGCGGGTGGACATGGTGGTGCCCCCACATCCCCAACCACATGCACGGCCGCTGGGCATGGGAGGTGAAAGGGCACATGGTGAGGCAGCTTGTACCCAGCTGGTGGATAATTACTTCACCTAAAATCCTGCCCCTTTGGAGTGCACACAGCCCTGGCACATACAAGCTGACAATCAATGATGATGAAATAAGGGACAGTCAACTGTCACAACCATACCAGCCTGAGATTGGTCAACTGGAAGTGTTACATTGGGTGCATCCCTACCTACTTAAAGACAACCAATGCTGTGTCTCAAAAAGACACAAATTTATGCAGCATGAATCACTACCCCCTTGCAAAATACAACATGAAAATAGTGCCATGTCACCCAACCCCTCCCCATCTCAGCTACCCAAAACACCATGGCATGTCATGCAATGTGAAAGCAGCCAAATGAATGCACAACACTTGACACAAGTGTCACAAATCGCACTGTCCCAAATGTAAACAGGCCACAGACAATATGCTCCCAGGAATCAATAAGAAACAGCACACATGAACAAATACCTACCAGCAACACAGGATGAAACAGTGGCAAAATATGACAGTACAAAATCAAAGTAGTGCAAGTCTCACAACCTGACTAAGCCAGCACATCGACCCCTTCCAACTGCAGAGTGTTGCTGTCAGGCAAATGTGTCAGTGTACTGCATACAACATGAACTGCATCTGCAAAGGAGACATCCTTGTGAAGACATGAAGAAGGTACATGTGAATAAGGAGAAAGACATGGATGCACAAGCACATATCAATACACCATGCAGTGTTTAATCCAACAACAATCCCCACTAGGGATGTACACACAGTTTTGATTACAGACTGCCCACACAGCTCATGGGAGCCCAATGTCACTGTGTAAGTTACTGTCACTTGGTCACACCCTTTGCAAGCCCATGGAAAGGGGAAGCAGGAGGGGTGTGTGTGTCAGGAACCCAAGCATCTAACCCAAAGACAGGACAAGCCTACATGTGCCCAGCTGGAATACACAGTGGATGCCCATGGGAGCCACACAAGGCAACACACTGTTAAAATAAAAATACAAAAATCAAAAATGGCCATGTGTGGAATGGGGGGGGGGGCACCCAGGAGGTTCGAGGACAGGGTGCACCCCAACACCCACCTGCGTGGATGTTGAGAAAAAAAAATACCTCCATGGGTTCATGGCCTGCACGGCTATGCTACTGTGGGATAACTGCTGTCGCTCTCTTCACTCTCTGCTGCTACATCAGGAGGTGGCCGTGATATGGGAGGCAGCCCACGCAAAGCCCTGGTATGGTCCTCCATGGCAGCAGGCATGCGGGTGTGGAAGGTTTTGTTCTGGAGGATGATGGCACAGAGATCCCCATGCAGCACCTCACGGGTAGCCCGCATTTCTACCTGCATGGCCTCGCATGATGCCGGGATCTCCGCACAGGTTGCCTGGAGCCCTGCTGAAAGTGAACGTGTGAGCTGCTCCAGCTGCTGTTCTGACCTAAAATTTCGGGAAGCCTCAAGTTCACCCAGAGTCTCCCTGAGGAACTGGTGTTCTAACCTCAGGGCTTCCCTGTGGCCCTGTGACTCTACAGATAAGGCTTCGCACAGAGTCTCCAGTGCCGCCCGTCATTCCCTGTTGGACACCAACATGTCATCCGTGTGTGATTGGCAAATGGAGTCTGTTGTCTGCTGTTGGAGCTCCATCTGCCATTCAGGGGGGAGAATGGAAGTGGCCACCCTATCCATTGCCTGAGCCATCATTTCACACGATGCTCCCTGTTATGCTGCTATACCGTACATAGAGTTTTCCCATACAGTATTGCCTGGTGGCACACGGCCACAGCGTCGGCGGGCACCACACCTGTTTGGGGCAAGGTGATCTGCACCTTGCTGTGCTGGCACTGCCTGAGGCTGCAGGACTGCATTCCCCCTTTGATCTGCTGGCCCAGGAACAGGAGCAAATGTTGTGGAGTGTGACCCTGCATCCGTAACCGCCAAAGGCAGAGTTACCAACATTGACAACCCCATAGAGGGCTCTACCCCCGGTGCAGGTGGGTTGGACAGAACAGCATCCCTGCCAGAAACACTCACCTGCGACGGCACATATATCTCACTGTCCGATTCAGCACCTGAATCATAGAGGTCTGGGGAGGTGCACCTAGAGATACCGGTGGACAGTATGGTCTGCAGGAGGATTGGGTTTTCACCCACCACCACCCCACGTCCTCCACTGGTGCCCGGTTGTGGCTGAGATTCCTCCTGGGTTTGCACCATCTCCTCCACCTCAACAGCTTCAAGTGCGTCATTACCTGCAAAACATGAAAGACAACAAATGAAAACAGGCATGAGCACCATAGCACACACATAGGCCTGACAAGCCAGAGATCCAGTACATGAATTACACATGTCCCACATGACTATAACCCTGGCATGCATGCACTGTCAATGAGTTGGAAGGGGAGGCAAAAAGCAGACACTGAGGACTGCAAGATGGAAAAGCAACAGATTTTCTGCATGCTGGTTAGCACTGGCATCACACATTAGCCTGTGAGTGGCATGTCCAATACACATACATGACACATGCCAGCACACAGATGGCACGTAGCATAGCCATGGTACATTTGAGCCATATGTTAGTGAATGAGTACTGTCACCCATCCATGTGAGATGGACATGATGAGATGAAAAATGCAAAATAGTGTGACAAAATACTCATGTGCCACACACTGCAACACATCCAGTGTTCAATTATACAGTGCTGGCAGGCAGATGGATACATCAATGGTTGGTCACTTCAACATGACAGGAGACAACAGTCATGTTCCACATTCAAACAGGGCCCAAAAATTAACATGAGCAGGCCCTTACTCAATCAGCCTGAATGGTCAAATCATTCCCATAACAAGGTACTAAATGTGGGCCATTGTGGGGTGTAATCTATGACAGAAGATTGTCACATATGTGGCATTAGGGCAGAAAAATGCATTGTAAAAATGGGATGATTGAAACAATCAGGCTGAATGAACACTGAATATTTAGAACAATGTTGTTGCAAGATGACAGTTCAAAGGCAACTGCAGTAATGTGGTGCTAATTGGCTACTGTGGTCAGAAGAGATACTGTCATACCCAAATCCAAGGCCGGTGAATGGCTTGGAGGAAGCGCATGGGTGACCCATACCACTCATGAGTACACACCCTCACCTGGCACTCAATCAGAACACATCACCCAAGCAACATACACATGGATCACACACACATGCATGGGCACTCACCGGACAATGCTTCATAATCTGGTAGGTCTCCCACGCCTTGGATCTGTTCCTCTGTGAGGAAGGTTCCAGCAACAGACTCATGTTCAGTGAGTTGGTCGTCCTCTGGTGGAGACCCACCACCAGTCACCAGAGTAGACGCATGATTGGAAGCCAGCTTGTTCTTTTCTCTGCATTTCAGGTCATTCCACCGCTTGTAGCAATCATCAGCTGTGTGCCTCACAAATCCAAGGGCACTAATGTGGTCCGCGATGGTCTGCCCGTGGGCCCTACGTTGAGCAGGCATAGTCTTGCAGCTTGCAGTCACCACCATTTTGCGGCTATGTGCCAACAAATAGGCTACAAGTGCATCAAGTTCGGCATCATTGTTCCTTGACGTGCCGGAGTGTGTAGCCCTGTCTGGGGTTCCAACCTGTAGTGCAAGAGCACCCTTCTTATTCTTGGAAGGTGGTGCGGATCCTGAGTGGCTTGCGCCGCTCTGGTCAGTAGGGGCAGAAGCGCAGGTGGACTGGGTACTTGAAACCCGTAAAGGCACAATGACCAAAGGTCTTGGTGCAGGCATTGGCTGCAGGGTGATGTTGGCAGGGCCAACGTCGTTGTGATGGACCTGGACCGACACTGTCCCATCTGGGAGACTCGGAGCTGGGGTGGATTGAGCTGCAGCTGCCCCTGCAGCCTCCTCACCCTGGCTACTTGGGGCAGCAGATGACATTGCTGCCCCAGATCCACGTGGCCTGGTGACAGGAACTTTCACCGTCAAACGTGGCTTAGACTTGGTGACCTGGAAGAGAGCGTGGGAGTCATCCTGTGCCGGTTCAGTTGACAAAATGGGCCGGTTCAACAAGGGCTGAGCTGGGATGGTGTCAGCTGCATTTCCCACAACCATTGGGGGGGGCATAGGTGGCCCTGATTGGTCCTCCACACACTGGGCTCTAGGGGCACCCTGCAAATCCTGGCCACGGTCCCTACCGCGCCCACCACGCCCACCTCTTTGAGCTCAGCCACCTTTGCCTCCCTTACTGCTTGGTCGCCTCCCAACCATGGCACTGATGTTGTTTGTTGTGCGTATGGGAGTTGCAGTAAACAATTGTCCTGGGCAATTGGGGTGAAAGGGGTAGGGTACTACATGGAATTTGTACCCTAGTGCTCTAGCAAGGCTGTCTGTGACCCCTGGGGGAAGATGACGGGTCACGCAACGCACAGGCACCCCAAAAACAAAAGTACACATGCACGCAACCCCTGGTAGACCACGTGCCTGGAAAAAAGAACCCGCATTACGCTGTAGCACCCAGAAACACAAAAATAAGCGTACCCGTGTTACACGCAGCCTACAACGACCTCTGAAGGGGTACGCGACACACGGGGCAACCACAGTTGGAAAAAAAGCGCGCAACTCACAGTCTGCCTTGAAAAAGAACGTGAAAAAGACGTGCGTGTGTGCGTTGGCAACACCCCTGCCTAAAGAAGAAAAGAACGCAGTCTGAGGAAACATGGAGTACGAACTGGAAACGTTGTGAAGTAATCACGTGTGAACCGACAAGAAGTACAAGAATCACCCGCTTGCTCTCCACAAAAAGCACGTACAAGAAAATAGCACCATACTCGTACCTTTTAAGCCAGCCCACACGTGCAAGGCCCTTTCACCCAATAGCACGGTGACGTGCACTTTTCTCACGTGCTGATTCACTATGCACCCATGTTGTGGGGAACGCCCGCTTGCGTAATGTCACAGACGCGCTTTTGCGCTAAGGGCCTTTCCTCCAATTTCACGCTGACATGCACTTTTTTCACATGCCAAATCACTCCGTATCAAGCTGGCCACGCAACAACACACGGAAGACCATGCTCCTGCCCAGAAGTCCATATTCCTGCCCCCCAGAACCCCGAGCACGCTCCCACCTGCCATCTGCTGCTGCCTGCCTGCCTGCCTGCTGCCCACGTGCCCTGCTATTTGTTGCCTGCACGTCAGCCAGGAGTGCAGTTGCTGTGACCACCCCTGCTGGAACTGAAGACTCCCGACTGGGATACCATCGCTCCACAGCCCAGCCCCAGGACCCAGTTTTCCACCCACACCTGCCTCTGGGGTTGCCATGTCGGACACTACACCATCTGGCACCACTGGCAACCTCCAGCAGGGAGGCAGAGGGCCACCAGCTTCAGTGATAGGGAAGTTGGTGTCCTGGTGGAGCAAGTCCTGTGGCAGTATGATGCCCTCTTTGGAAGTTTGCGCGCTGACAATGAAGGACGGAAGAGGATCTGGATGGGCATTGTGACTGCCATCAACGAGAAGGGGGTGGCAGTTCGTGAGCTGTCCAGAAGCGCTGGACCCTCAACAAGGCCTTGCGCCTCTTGAAGGCAGCGGATGCCAAGGGGTGCCGGGTCCACCTGACCGACAACCAGATGAGGGTCCTGGAACGCATATGCCCAGCGCTCCACGTCCAGGTCCTTGAGGGGCAGACCCGAGGGGCAGACCCGTCTGGAGTCGAGCGGTAAGTGTACATGCATACTGATCGGACGCTGTGCGTGTTGTGGTGTGCCAGAAGTGTGCAGGTTGCACATATGTCTTTTTAGGGACATGTATGGCTGCGTATATACAGGGACGTGAACCTACCACATGTGATTCCTATCAAGTGTGAGACACATTGATGGTGTATGTGTTTTTAAGCATGCTGTGCAAATGTATGTGTGGGTGCACATATGTAATGAATTATGAGTATGTACTGTGGCATGGTTGTGGTGTCACACATGGATGCTGGTTCATGCTGCATGTATCTGCACTATGCACTATGCACATGTGCATGTGGGTGTATTTGACAAGTGTGCAACTGTGATGTAACATGGATGCATGTGATACTGACATATAGAAGGCTGAATGCGAGATGTGACATGGATCACTGCGAAAGTTGGTGGAGATGTACACATGCATGTAAGTCTGGTGGCGTGTGTGCATGTGTTGTGCACTCCCTGTGTTTCATGTGACGTCACGCTCACCTTCGGCTGCCCGTGCTGTTGTTTGTGTATGGATGGTGCTGCCTGGTGCAATATTCCTGTTGATTTGCTCATGTGTGTGAGTTGAAATGACAAGTGTGTTGGGGAGTGTGATGCCATGTCTGTAGTTTTACACTGCCACTCATGTGCAACTGTCATGTGTGTATCAGTCCATTGTACAGTGCCCTGATGCCTGTGTTCTATCTCTCCCTGTCTGCAGCTTCAACTGATGAAGAGGGTGGAGAGTGTGCTGTGGACCAAAGCGGCAGGGTTCGCACCACCAGCCGGAGACACAAGGCCCGGCTCACCTCCCACGTTGTCATCTCGTCGGGGAGTGAGGAGTCTGGTGCCGTGTCCCAGTCCGCAGCTGCCGAGGGTATGTCCAAGAGGCGGAGGTCGGAGGTGGACTCCTCGGCAGCAGAGGTGCCTGTGTGTAATCCTGTCCCTGATCCTGTGACTGCATCATCCTGCACCAGCAGGGATGCCTACGTCCAGACCCGTTTTCAGGGTGGGATGAGCGCACAACAACTGGCCTTCCTCTCCCTGCGGACATGGCAATCCGGGACCGGGTTGAGCTTTTCCTGGCTAGGATGGCGTTGTGTCAAAGGGGCATGCAAGGTGACCTGCAGTGTTTTAGTGAAGACACTGCATGTCATCTCGGATGCCTCGTTGACCGCGTTGACCTACTGGGACGGGTCACCAGGGCTGGATTCCTCCATATGCTGGACCTTATTGTGACCCCCTCCTCACCTGAACCCCCTATGCGCCAGTCGTCCTCCATGCCATCTTCCCACCCATGTATCACCTGGGTACCCTGTGGAGCTGCCTCTGACCCAGCGGCCAGGCTGGTGGAGGACCGATCCCTGCCACAGTCGGGAGTCGGACGTCCAGCAGGGGTGGCCACCACAACAACTGCACCCCAGCCGGAGGAGGACGTGCAGGCAGCAAGAGCCAGGGCACAGGCACACCAGCACCAGCAGCAACAAGGCGGGTGGGATGATGGCTCAGGGCCATCAACATCGGAGGGGCTGGCATCGGCCAGAGGGCAGGAGGACCCAGGATTGGAAGTGTCTTCCGTGTGGCAGCGGTTGGGCCAGGCCATAGGTGTGGAGAGGCGGCGGGCGGAAGAGTCACAGCTCACAATGGTCAGGGCGGAGAACTCCATGCGGAGGGCACTGAGGCAGGCTGAGTGCCTCGAGGCTATTCCCAGGGTGTTGGATTCCAACATGGCATTGTCCCTGCGAACCCTCAGGGCCATGGAAGAGGTCTGCCTCCAGGACATTGAGCAGGAGTTCGATGATGCCCTGGCCCGGGACATCGGAAAGTGAGCCGTCGGACTAGCACGCCGCCATTGTAAATAGTTTTTAGTGTTAGGTTTCATTTTCGTTTTGCTTTATTTTGGGGTGATTGGATTATGCCCCACACTTTTGTATATAGTTATTTCTTAGGTAGTTTCTTTGATAGGTTTCAGTTCTTTTGTTGGGCTCATGGACCCTTTGAAAATTGCTTGTACATAGTTGTACATTGGATTTATGTGTACATTTTTTTGGGATTTCACCATGGAGCAATGGAATTTGATTTTCACGTTTCCTTTGGATTTGTTTTGGCGGACAGAGAGTTTGGACCATTTTTCTTTAGGATTTCTTTGGATTGGATCTACATTTCCTTTTTCATATTTTTGGACATGCATTTCATTTCATGTTTGTATTATTTTTTTGGCTTTCATTTCATTACATTGATTTTGTTCATACTACATTTTGATATTTTAATTCCATGTGTGAGATTCGCTCATTGGGTTCATGCATGTCAAAATGTGGGTTTACACGATCTATGGCAAACAGTGTGTGTGTGTGACGGACATGTGTTGATGTACATGGTTGACTTTTGATTTGTGTCCTGACATAGGCATGTCGGTGTGGGGTGGATTGGTGAAATCATTGCATGTCAAGACTGGGGTGGCATGCTGTGGTATTTTGGTGCACATGAGGCCTATGATTGTGCAGCTTCCTGTTGTGTTGCAGGGGGACATGAGTCGGGGCCTGACCCTCAATGCTGGGTGGATGGGGGTGCTGGGGTACATGAGTCGGGGCCTGCTGGTAGGTGCCCCTCACTGCTGGGTGGATGGGGTGCTGGGGGACATGAGTCGGGTCCTGCTGGCAGGTGCCTGTCAATGCTGGAGGGGTGGGGGTCCTGGGGGACATGAGTCAGTGCTCACTTGTGCGTGGTGACATGTGGGCTGGCTGGGGGGCTTCACCAGGGTGGATGGGCTGCCTGTGGGGCCTGAGGGGTAATTGTGTACCCCTGTGTTGGGGTCTGCCTGCAGGCCCTGGGGAGGGGGAGAGGGCACACCTGGGAGGACACACACTGCCAATTTGTTGGGGCACATCCGTAATACACGTACCACCCGCTCTCACAAGGCCAATCGCGTGTGAAACTTCCCGTGCACCCCTGAAATACACGTACCCCGCTCGCACAGGGCCAATCGCGTGTGAAACTTCCTGCGCACCCCTGAAATACACGTACCCCGCTTGCACAAGGCCAATCGCGTGTGAAACTTCCCGCGCACCCCCGAAATACACGTACCCCGCTCGCACAGGGCCAATCGCGTGTGAAACTTCCCGCGCACCCCCGATATACATGTACCCGCTCGCACAGGGTCAATCGCGTGTGAAACTTCCCGCGCACCCCAGAAATACATGTACCCCGCTCGCACAAGGCCAATCGCATGTGAAATTTCCCGCGCACCCCAGAAATACACGTACCCCACTCGCACAGGACCAATCGCATGTAAAACTTCCCACGCAGCGGGGTATGTGTATTCAGAGGGGTGCGCGGGGAGTTTTACATACGTTTTTGTGGTTGGGGGGCTGTATGCTGGTCCACTGATCTGTGCGCCATGTACAGGATTTGTGCGCTGTTCATGGCGCACAGGGAGGGGTTGGGGGCATAACTGGTGCTACTGCAGGGTTGCTGCGCTACTCTGTGCGACGGCTCGTTATGGATGTTGAAATCCATGAATACGCTGTGCGCGGAAATGGATTTTGGCACATGCAGCTGGCGCAGACTGCCGCACGCGCACACTGTACGCCAGCCACGTGCGCCACTTGTGCGCTGAATTCTATAAATTACCCCCTTTGTGTGGGTTCAAGAAAATGCAATAATATGAAATTAATGCAATACAGAATAAACTTGATATGAATTCAATCAAAGACAAGGTAATCACTCTTTCCCCCTGATACTACTCACTCCCCCCAATATGTAATATGAAGAGATGGAATGTGGGCATACAGGTTTCAGGAATAACAATCAACAATTGAAAGTTCAGTCCCAATTCCCCCAGCAAGCTTAGAGAGAACAGGAATGAGTTTAAAACAGGTCAAATGCTTTTAACTGTGGTTTGAAATGAATGGGAAAATGCAAAAATGACTTGAATTTGCTAAATGGGATTCAGAACTAGTGAGAGCCGCTTTGTATAGGTTCAGGTAAACACTAGCAATGATTGTTGAATAATTGGCAGATAGGAAAATTAATTCAGAAGTTAAATGCAAGAAATAGTTGTTTTTACATGTGGTGAAATTGAGCAAAATGCGAAATCGTGGCAAACTTTCAGCGCACTAAAAACGCAATTACAGCAAAACTGTAAGGGGTTAGAATGCAGTTCTTGGTTTGTTTGAAAGCTTCAAAATGACATTTAATGTTCGTTCCTAGCATGCACGGTTCAAAGGTTACAGAGGTTTTAATAGAGGTCGATTTTTCTCAAAAAGGGTCAAGATTTTACAAATAAGATTGCGCTTTTGAAGGATGGGCTTATACTAAGGGGCTATGAAGATGCACGATACCCAACATCCAGCCACCAGAGCAGCGGTGCCTCTGCTCCGACTTTTGTCTGCCAGGACACTTTCTTCAGAAAAATATCAGCGCACAGATGATTATCACTACAATTATCACAGGATTATGTGGATGGGAGAAGGACTTCAGGATGGACAAAAGAGATTCTATAATGCAGTTCTGGATATTTTAATAACCTATAAATTTCATATTTTTATCAGTTCAGCATAATTTGCTATAAGTTTTTTTCTCAAACATATTTTCTGTGCTTTCTCAATACACAAAACGGTTTGTCTCCGCCTCCAAGGTCTTGGCTGGGCCAGAGAATCACATGTGCTTGTCTTCCTGGGCAGTTGGGTTCAGTTCAAACCTGAATTAGCATTTTCTTTCATTTCAAGAAACCCATAGTCTCTTTACCAGAGCAGCAGAGCAAGTCTCCTCCTCTTCTCATTAGCATCCAAATGAGATATCCTCTCCTTTTGGTAGGAAGGAAAAGGGTGGTGTGTTCTCAGTGGGGGAAAACCTCTTTGAAGTTTTAGCTGAATCAGGTTACCTTATAGTCAGTTGTGACATTGTTCCTTGTGAAAAATTACAGTTACAAATTTAAAATAAGCAAACATATCATCAATTCCAGTCTTTTTCAACATGAAAATCAATAGTGGCACCCTATGTTGCATTTGATGGAAGTCTCTTCTTCCCCACACTTAGATTTTGAGACACAAGTTTAACATGACAGGTTTAGAGATCGCCAGCTTCTGACGGAGGCCAGTAGCGGTATTGCACCTATTTTCAACATATTTTTCCAAGCAAGCATCTTTAAATGTGGATTTTCTTCTGACAAATGTACTTCTGCTGACATTATATTTTTGTGGATTGGAGATTGGATCTTTTGTGTGGTTTGTGAACCACGATTTTTGCAAATTTGACAACCAAGAAAAACAGATTTCCAAACAACTCTGTGTTTCTTTTGCAATCAGTATTGCTTTTTCAAGTAGTTTCAGGCTGCTCTGTGGGTAGCCCAATGGTGGGTTTTGGCAGTGGTCTCCTGTGTTATCACTGACATAGGCAAAAGTGGATTGGCAGCCTATTTTTCAGGTTTTTCCTGCGCACTTCTGTTTTTTTTTACCGTGCACAATGCTTTCTGGTGGCCATTCTGATGTTCATGATGCAAGCAACGCAGAGGAATGTTGCAGGGCCTGGACTAAAACATCCCACATTCGCGTGTGTGTGTGTATGTGTGTGTGTCTCTCTCAGAGGGTGCACGCACTTCTTAACATTGCCAGGTTCTCTTCCATTGTGCAGTCATTATCTGGAGTTCTTAGATTCTCTCAGAGGGCACAGCCACCCATTAAGGTTCCCAGGTTCTACCACAGGTTGCAGCTATTACTTAAGGCTCTCGAGTTCTCTCACTGTGCACAGCCACCCAGAAAAACCTCATGTTATCTCACGAGGTGCAGCCACCACCTGAAGTTAACCTGGTCACTCACAGGGCACAGTTGCAAACTAAAGGTCTCTGGTTCTATCACATCTGGTGAGAGTGACACATGTCTCTGAGATGTCAATGCAACAACTTGACATTCACAGACATCCATGCACATGTGTCACTCTCAGCATATGTGTCTGCATGGATGCACTTGCAGGTGTGCCACACATGGAGGTGTCCATCACGCACGTCCCTCACATGGTTACAACATAGCATGCCCGCATCCGTACTGACCCTGCACGTGGTCCATGATCTCACACAGCATGTGCCAGAGTCCAATAAGTCACAGAGGAAGAAATCTGCAAATACCGATACATATGTCAGAATACAATGTCTGATGCCACATACACACAGCATTGGAATGAGGCAGCAATGCTGCTGCATCTCACACCTACACACATGCTGCATACAGAATGGGGCCTCTGAAAACATGCATGCCACACATACATTGCAAAGCATAGCTCCACATGGGTCCTCACCAGCAGCTTCAAGACGACTTAAGGCGCATGACGCGCATCACTTGTTGTGCACATGAAAGTACGAAATGGACAAGTATCACATACACATATTTTGGGGTGCTACGCATGCCGTTTCCTTCAGGCAACGCCTAAAGAATTTTAGATTTTTGGGTGTTGCCTCTGCGCAAACACGCATGTGTTTTTCCCCATTTTGAGGCCTACGGAGTGTCGCGTATGCATTTTTTGTTTTAGGGGTGCCTCTGTGTATTGCATACAGATTATTTCACCTTTCCGAAGCTTTCTGGGTATTGCATATGCAATATTTGTGTTTTGGAGTGTCTCTGCGTATCGAGTACTGCATTTTTCACCTTTCAGAAGCTTTCCAGCTATTGCATACACAATTTGTGTTTTGGGGTGTCTACACATTTCACGTACCACTTCTTTAACCTTTTGGAAGCTTTCCGGGTATCGCATATGCAGTTTGGGGTTTTCAGGGTGCCTCTGAGAATCGTTTACGCATATTTTTGCTTTTGGGTTGCTTTGGAGCCTTGCTGGACCACGCATCTACGTCAGGCATCACGTAGACTGTTCCCTTCCTCATATTGCCCTGAACAATATATTGGTTTGCATTCTTCCATTCATTCATTGCATCTGCACCATGAGTAGAAAGGCCCCAAAAGGGAAAGCGAGTAGACGGGGACACGGACGCGGTGAAGACCCAGCCCCAGCAGATGTGGTGGGCCTCAGCCCACAGGTGACCCGGAACCTGGATGTCAATGTGGTTGAAGCCAGACAGGTGAAGCAGCACCACCTAGCGCCTCTCAGGCCAAGAAGGGACCCTGATGAGCAGGAAGAGGATCCGTACAAGACAGAGCACAGGACAAAGGTCCACAGAAGACAGGGCACTTCATTGGGGGGGAGCTCCAGATCCTCATTGACTATTTAGCCAATAACCATCGTGAGATGTGCCAGTATGCGGGGAGCATCCATACACTTTGGTGCATTTGTGGCAAGTCACAGATCTCACCAACCCTTAGGTGAGGAGAAGCTCCCTGCTGAACTGGTCCAGAAGTTGTTGAATGATCTCACGTGGAGGACCACGCATAAGCTCAGTGTCAACCTGGTCTCTGCACTGGTCAATAGAGGGAGATGACTCCAATTGAAGAGGCCAA
The DNA here is from genome assembly GCF_040938575.1 of Ambystoma mexicanum. Lineage (NCBI taxonomy): Eukaryota > Metazoa > Chordata > Amphibia > Caudata > Ambystomatidae > Ambystoma > Ambystoma mexicanum. Next base: position 712,079,742 of record NC_090924.1, on the reverse strand, counting down.
AAGTCAATTAATCTCCATTGAGCAGGTGCAAGGTGCGAAGACCTATGAGGACACATCTGGTGAGTGGTTATGTTTTTGCATCATATGTGTGGACAATCATGTTTGACCCACCCATATGTGTAGTAATACAGCTGGCTGGCTGCAGTTGTCTGACATCCTTTGACAATGCATGTTTGATGCCATGTAGACTTCTGTCACAAGGCCTGCATTCAGGAAGTGTCCTGTGTGGTCCACATGTGTGGCACATGTTAGTGTGACTTTACACATCACTGTCCGCTGGCCTACACAGCTATGACAGTACTGGCATGTAAGGTGTCAATGTCCGAAACATGTGCAAATTGCAAGACCCCATGACGTTGCCCCCCTGACAGGCACACATCACCCACATGGAGCACCTCTGGGTTACACCAAAAAATGCCACATCCACATGTATAATTACTTGTAACATTCTTGTGGCCTGTCTCTTTGCATTGTACAACAAGTACATGTGATACATGTTGACCACACACGTCATGTGCTGCTGAGTAGCATGTAAATATTGTCACCTGCTTTTACGGGATGCATTGTCAAAATGCATGTCAGAAATGCCAGCCATGATACACTGTGGTATCACCAGCCTGCCAGGGCATCAGTGCCCACAGACCAGTGCCCTGTGTAGCACGCTTTATGTAGACGCAACTTGACCTGTTTGATGCAAGGGGCAACACTAGATGAAACATGGCGAATAATATCTGCTACTGGAACATCATGAAAATGTGGCCACTATGATACTGTACAATTGAAATGTCTGTAGACAGCCCATGTGGAAGGTTATGGGCATGAACACTGCCAGTATGTGTGCCTGTCTGAATTGCATGTCATGTGTATACATTGTTGAATCTTAAATATATCAATCAAGTTCATATTGGAAGTTCCTGACTGACATAAAAGGCTTGTGTGCTCATTTGTAGATGCATGGCAGACATATTATTGTGGACGACTCTCGCACTGACATTGGCTTGTCTGTGTAATTGAGACATGCATACTTGTCCAGACATGTGTCATCTGTTTCATATGGAATGACATGGGCACTACATCGGCCACTCAGATGCGGCATGAGGGTTCTGTTACTCATTGTGTCATGGGATCCGTAAATGAGGAGGTATGGGTTCTAAGTTCGAGCATGCCCGGTCAAGAACACAAACCCATCACCGTAGGAAGATATTGCCCCACCAAAATCAACAATGCCAGAGGCATGAAAGTAGGGAATGATTGTTGCACCTACGTACTTCTCCTGGAACATGAATGACCTTAAGAAGTATGTCTGACAATGGCAGATCATGATATGTCCTATGGGTTTCACATTCACTCAGACATGGCCTCCTCACCATCATGCATGCCTCAATGGTGAATCGTGCACGAAAGAGCTGGGCCATGCTTTGACTGCCACTGCTGCCATTACCGTCTCTACTCAGTGCTGGTCTGCAACCAGTGAATACCATGTTCAGGTGGTCTGGCAAGGGGTCTTGGTACAGTGTAGACTTCATTTGGAGGAATAATCTTTGATTGATCCATGTTATTGACTGTGGGTACAGTATGTCACACTTGTAGTAGATGCATATTTCAACGTTCCCAGTACACAATTGAATGCACAAGTGGCGTAAAGCTGGTGCTATGGACAACCTAGGTGTGTAGTCACACAGGGCAAGGAGGAATAATGTGCACAGCAAACATACACACAATGTGCAGTGGCACTTGCATGACAGTATCATACAAAGCGACAGTCAATGACTCTGAGTCGCTCACTAATGGCCAGTCATCGACTGACACTTCATTAGTCGCAGACATGTGACTGGAACAGTCATCACACACAATGAGAATCGACAATGCATATCCATGACTTGTGGTAGGCATACAGCAGGGGACTCATGCCGATTTGATTAACCACACAGGGTGCGTGGAGACCTGGTGTTGTCATTGATGTGACACACCAGACAGTAACATTCACATGTGTAGTCACATTTTGGATAAGCACATTCAGGAATTCACTGAGAGGGTTGTGCATTTTCCAGTGCACACATCATTGCTGCAACCATATCACATCTTTGATTTTATATCTACTACACTCTGCTCAATGACACAATGAATTGTGCTGTTCTGATCAGGCTTCAGGATCACATTTAAGTGGATTGTGCCAGTGGATGGCATGTTGGGTGGATGTTCAGATTGCCGTTGGTGAGGGAATGCATGTAGGGCGTGTCCAAGTACATCCACGGAAGCACTCTTGCAGGGCTATCACTGTTTTGCATCTCAGGCATGCGGCACATGTCGTAATAGTGCGTAATGGTTGAACAGCCTACATGTGTGAATCGACAGGTCTTGGTTAGTAAGTACAAAATTGTGTGGATTTGGCAAGTTGACTGATGGTATGTGATGGCCTTTGCCATTAAATGCCCCATGTGCACTACTTGTCTCTGGGTTGTGTGACAAAATGCTTGTAGCATGGCCCATCGTTCACTCTGTATGCCACTTTTGTACATCTATCTGTCCACTAACGGCATGGACAGGACCAGGCGTGGGGTGGTGCAGCATGTCATCAAATGCCATACATCTATGGCTCACAGCTCACAGTGTGCAGTGTGCCATGTAATAATGTCAAATGCATGGGTGTCCTTCCATTTTGTGTCTGTATGCACTATAATGCACAGGTGCATGTTCATCACGAAACACATGACTCAAAATGTCAATCTATGACCATGTGCAGGGGATGATGCAGCAGATGCAGAGGAGGAGAAGGAAGAAGAGGAGGTAGTATGGCAGTCCAGTAGTGGAAGCTGTGGTGTGGTTTGCCATGTAAATCCACAGGTGCAAGAGGCCAGTATCAGTCATGCTCCAGCTGCTGCAGACTCTTTTAACTTGTATGCAGAACCCGAAGTGAAGGACTCGCTGAAGGAGAAAGTGAGTGCCCCAATGGGCAGATCATACGGTGCTGTTGAGTCTGCAGCAGTGCAGCTGGTTTCAAAAGGCCAGTCAGTGGTGGGCCCTACGTCTGCGGTGATTACAGCTGCAAGGCCTCCCTCCCATGAGTTGGTGTCAGGTTCTGGGGTTGACGTCCAACGGATGGTTGCAGACCTGCAGCCAATGACAGGGGCAATGCAGCAATGGGCATGGTCCCTTGCATCAAGCCGCCATGGGCTCCACACACGTGGTGGACGTGTGCCACTGGAAAGACAGTGTGGGAGCAGCAAATGTTGTGTGTGGCCATCCAGCATGGGAATGTGTTGGATCAAATTGCAGAGGGCATGGATTGCGTGGCTGAGAACATGTCCACACCAGCGGCCTGGGATGCACAACGGCTGCTGATCATGCAGTCCCCAAGCCGCCCCCACAGACTTGGCATGGAGACAAACATCAAGGGCTGACGGGCTGAACTGAAGTGTCTGCAGGAGGCCCTACATGCAGATGTTAAGGCACATAGAAAGGCCCTGAGGTGGGAGATGTTGGCATCTAGTGAATCAAATCGCTGTGAGATGGAGAGCTTGAGGATGACACTGCATGATCAACTATCAGCCACGAGGACACAGATCCACGAAGAGATGGATGACTTGAGGAAGATACTGTCCCAACAGATTGAGGCATCACGTGTGAGCACATGTACCAACTCTGTGGCCATTCGGGATGACGCATATCATGACTGCACTGCCTTTGGTTTGCTGATGCATGCGTCCGTGTCATGGCTGGCCCTAGCCAATGAAGACCAGGACTTGGCACTGCAGGGACTGGATCCATCACCACCCACACAACCACCTGAGGATCCACCACAGGATGGTGGGCCCAGCACACCCACACCTCCTCAACCACCTCTGCCGTGATGTGCATGAGCCCATGGAGCATTTTCTTTGTGGTCAACTCATGCATATGTGAAAATGCACCATCCCACTCCACTCCCCCTCCATGGTGGACATGTTTTTACCCCAGTCCAGCATGGACTTTTTTCTTTTTTTAAACCTGACCAGTATTTATTTATTTTGTTGGCCCCCTTGATCGGGATGGACACCTTTTTCTGATTTTTTGACACCTCTGTCCAGGATGGAGACAAATGTTGTTTTTCCCCTGTCCACGAGTAACTGTTTTTATTTTTATTTAGAGACCTTGAGAATTGATGTTGCTCTCTCAAGGGAGTAATGAGTGCAGTACTGAAGATGCAGCCATGCGCAGTTGTTTGAACAGCCCTGGTCGACTGCAAAACAACAGAATAGCATGTGCAGGTAACAATAGGTTGATAGTATGGTTGAACATATGTGCAGTATGCATGATTTGCTACCATGGCTGGTGACATACAATGTCCCCTGCTGTTTCATTGATCCTGATTGAACCAATGACTTCACTACATGTGAGGACAGCCTGCACCCTTTGACCTCCTTAGTCCCCATGCCCTCTGTCAGTAACTGGCCCTCCATTCACAAATGTGGAGGTACAGTTTCCGGTGGAGGTGATGAGGGAAACACATCAGGGCAGCTATGTCATCAGGTACGGATGTACACTGTCTATTGTATCATATCTGTATTGTGGCTCTTTAGGATCGTTGCATGCACTATCACACAATTGCTTTCTGCAGTTGTGCTCATCTGGTCACAGGGAATGTCAGTGCAGGTATATGTATGTCGACATTCACGTCTTCAATTATCTGTGCATCTGGAACCTGATTTTTGGTTGTTCACCACATGCCTCACAGACTGTTTTGATGTCTTCTTACAGTCACACTTCTTATCCCCCTACCCCGTGAAGTGTTGTGTAGTCTCCTACAGTGTGACTGCACTAATTCTTACCTAACAATGACCGTGCATCATATATGCACTAACCAACACTAAAATATTGTTGCCCTTCAAACTAATACCAAGGGGAACCATGCATTCGGAATATACATAGTTGCTAAGGGTAATGCACGACAGTAAACCGCATAGCATTCACATGACTGGTCAAATCACACGTCGACATCTAAATTCAGAATGAAGCCGTGTGCTAGCCATACTACGGGGGAATGGCACTGCATGTGTACAGACTTGCGAGCACACGTACACATCCCGTACTAGAGCCATTAACAAAGGAGGTCCTAAGTGATCTTGAATTATTTCTAGTAAAGCCATTAATTAAAACACAGGAATAATCCAGTAAGTCTATCTCAGATGGCTTGAAATAGAATCGTAAGCGTGAGAAATGTATTGCTTACAAGCCAGTTCCTGTCGGCCAGCCGATGCCAGTTTCCATTTTTACTTCAGAATCAATACGGCGTTCATATTACAGAGGGATCTTTGTGGTATATGAGTGTTGTACAATGCACGAGTCATCATATTTAGGGAAATTGAGCACCGGGATGCAGACTTATTGTACAATCACCCAACGTCTGAACAAAAAATGACAACAAGAGCATATCGTGGATTACACACATATAATACCAGCTGCAAAGAACTGCCTAACCTACTTATATTTGAATCAGGAAGAAATATAATGGCTTAACTTTCAATCATAATATTGTGCTGGGAGACTGTAAAGCTTGCTCAAGGTCACTCTCAGCGAAAGCATCAAACATATGTTTGCTGGCCATCATCCGCCATGTGATGTTATATTGCACAGTTGCAATACTGTTTCTGGTCACTTTTGTTTGTGCATAATAACAGTAATAATAATAATAATAATAATAATAATAATAATAATAATAATAATAATAATAATAATATTAATAATAATAATAATAATAATAATAATAATAATAATAATACTTTAATGTATTTCGTGTTTCGTATCTTATTGCAATCGCATTTTATTCTATTAGTGTCATATGAAATGTTTGCAGAGATTTCCTGACATTATATAATTGTATATTTCAGATATTCATGTGCATGATTACACTGGTAAAGATGGCACAGACTAATACATACAACTAGTTTAAGTAGTTTAATAAAAATGCATTTTAAAATAATAATTAATAATAATCTTCATCATCATCATTTGGTGAATTATATAGCACGTCATACCAGGTTCTTCCACTTTCAAGTGCTGTGATTATTGGTGTCCCCTTTACTACCCACCCACGGTACTTAGGGGCCGATTCATGGAACAAATGTGCGCCGAAAATCTAAGCGCAAGCTGGCGCAAGGTGGCGCAAGCATAAAAAAGCAAGCGCATGTGTACGATTCAAAGAAGGGCCTGCGCGTGTTTTCCACTGGTTGTGCACCAAATCCGTGCATGGCGCACATGGGCGCACACGTCATTGCAACAACCCGAACGCCATACGCGACGTGCACAGGGAAAGCGCACAACCTCGGCGCACACACCAAAAAGGGGGCGGGACACGGGAGGTAACATGCGGAATGGGGAACAACGCGTGAAAAAGAAGGCGTAACTGGGGAAGTACTGCAGGGAAATACACGGAATGCCCACACGCACGCAAACAACTCGTATTCATGGATTCGAATACGGGAAACGGGCGCACGCTAAAAGCCGCGCACAGGCGTCAACACATCTGCCCCAGGAAGGCAGGTGTAAGCGTCCCCGCGCACAGTATAAAAGTGCGCGCTAACAACAAACATGTATATCCAGCTACGATGAATGCCTCATTTGTCGCAGCACTGATCGTGGGACACCGCAGGAGGAGGAGAATAGCCAGGGCCCGCATTTTTCCCCCCCCGGGACTAGCCTTTTTGGGATGCCTGATGACCAAGTCTACGGCAGGTATAAGTTTCCACCTCTTATCATCCTAGACCTGGTCAGGGAGTGGGAAGATGACCTTACATCCCGCACCCTCTGCTCCCAAGCATTGAGCCCCTTGGAGAAGGTGCTCAATGTCCTGCATTTTTTGGCCAATTGGTCATTTCAGAGGACTACTGTCATAGTGGGGGGGTCTCTCAGACCACACAGTCATGCTGCCTACAACATGTGTTGGCAATCATGACTGCGCGCCCCTCAGTCCGCAGGCACATATACATGCCCAGAACACCCGCAGGAAGGCAGGCCGCTGTCCAGGACTTTTACAGGGTGGCACACTTCCCCAAAGTGCTCAGTGCCATAGATTGCACCCATGTGGCCCTACGTCCACCTAGGGCCACTGAGCACATCTATCGAAACCGCAAGCACTGGCATTCCATCAATGTGCAGGTGTTATGCGATGCAAAGGGAATCATCACCTCTGTCTATGCAAACTACCCTGGCTCTACCCATGACAGTTTCATATATAGAATGCCAACCCTGAGCCGGGCCCTGGAAGCTGGGCAGCATGGCGACACATGGCTCCTAGGTGAGTACAAATGCCCGTGCACATGCATGCATGTCACACACAGACAAATACACAAACCCACAACCATTATCACCTCTCCAGGGGACAGTGCCTACCCTCTGAGCAACCACATGATGATGCCAATCTGGAACCCCACCACACCACCCCAGGTAAGATACAATGCTGCCCATATTGCAACCAGGGGCATAGTGGAGCGCACATTCAGAGTGCTCAAGTCACGCTTCTGCTCCCTTGACCGCTCTGGTGGACAGCTACTCTATGCACCCCCAGTAGTGTGCAGGATCATTGTGGCAGCATGTGTCCTGCACCATGTTGCAACACGGCAGGGCGTACTGGTGGACATGGTGGTGCACCCACATCCCTAACCACAGGCATAGGCGCTGCCCATGGGAGGGAATAAGGCACGTGGCGAGGCAGCCCAGACCCAGCTTGTGGCAACATTTTTCACCTAAACTCACACCCCTGCGGAGTGCACACAGGCCTGGCACATACCAGGTGACATTCGATGATGACAAAGAGACAGTCAACTGTCACAATCTTACCACTCTGAGAATGTTACCATGGAAGTGCCACATTGTGTGCATCCCTAGCTATTCAAACCTAACCAATCCTGTGTGACCGAAAAGAACACATACATGCAAGGTGTGTATCACCCCCCCCACAAAACAGGCCATGACAATCACTGATATGTCACCCAAACCCTCCAAAACCACATCACCCTTGCCTGCCACACCATGACATGGCAAGCAATATCAAAACCCCAACACAGTACCAATAAAGTACAAATTGAAATGTGAAAAATAGAAAGTGGCGTCAGACAATGATGCATGTCATGGAATCAGATGAAATGACTGACCAACAACCTCCCACACAAAACAAGTCATACCCAAATGCATACCAACAGTTGTAGCATGAACATAACAATGAATGCCTGTCTACATGCACATTGGGCACGTCAAAATCCCTACTGCATAATCTGTGTACTGTGTCCATCTCCTGCAACACACTGCTCAGCACACAGCATAGTCACCAGCCATTGTGTATGACGCACACCTTGAGCCTCACATGAAAAGGACAAACTAAATAAAAAAACAATTGACGCATGTACAGGATCCACAAATGGTCATAGATCATGTGCTGCAGGGACACAGCAGTCCCCAGAAGGCTAACTGAGTCCACATGTGGAGATGGAAGGGTGGTTGTACATGTTATGGATCATAGCGCGAGTGTGTGTGTCAGTAGGGACATGCACTCAATACATGCATGTGCAATCAAGGGACCATCAGTGTCCTTTACACATCACATGTGAACATTGCCCATGTGGACACCCCAGCATGTCAAACCACACCAATCCGCTGACACCTGAAAGGTAAACCCAACACATGAACAGGCATTGACCAGCAGAACACATCATGTACATAGGACACCACAATTACAATGTCAGGGTCACCATCACACTGTAGGCCAAGCCAACTGTCCAACAACCAAATACCCCCCCTCCCTCACATATCACCATGACCCACTGAACAACTGTGTCTGGGGTATGTAGCCTTCTTCATTGAAGTGTACCTGGCCACAGGTTAACCCTTCCCCTTTGTCTCCATCTTTCACCTTGCATGTAGAAAGTGTCCAGCACCCTCAGAGGCCACCATGACTGGCAAATATACCAAATCGAAGAGAACTCAAAGGAGCCAAACACACAAGCCAAGCAAAAAGGCTGTAGGCAGCGAAATACACCAGAAGAGTCTCCAGTAGATGACTTAAAGTAGCAGTAAATCACAAAGCACAATTACTAGCACAATGATGTAACAACCAAGGTAGCACAGTGAAACAATGTCACAGCAGGATGTGTACCATGTTTGGTACATAATATACAATGATCCACCACAAACTGATGTGTGACACAGCTCCGGTGTACAGGCGCAAGAGTGGCACGAACCAACCAGCCCCACCGTGGTCTGTGTGCCTGCAAGGTTAAACTTACACAGGCCTCTGAGACCCCGGTGGGGAAGGAGGGTCAGGGATATGTTGACTGGACAGGCATTGGTATTCTGGATAACCGGAAAGAGGGTCAGGAGAGGGGAGTAGGATTGTCAAGGGAAAGTAGGGAATGTACAAATTTCTACTATTCACATTAACACATACACAATCAGACAAAACGTGTTCATCATGCACATAGTACCAAATGACTCAAATGGAAGTCAAAGAGAAACTTATCTCTGGGATGAGTGCTGGCCTCCTGCCTGCGCACTCTCAGGTCCGGTAACAGGAGCAGTTCAATGCTGCAAAGAGAGTCAGAGTTACTTATCTGTGTGTGCCCATAACACATACACACACCGCCATACATGCCCCAAAGTAACCAACTCATCCACAAACAAACAATCTTGTGTGCTGCTTTGTACCCATAAGTAAGATTCCCCCCTTGATGGTTCATACACAGTCAATGCAGTAAGTCAGGCACACGTGGGTGCGTTGCAAATGGAAGACCAATGTGTCAAGATTGACACAACATGCAATGTTCCCTGGGTAATCAGCTAGACGCATTCAGCGAGGTACGACTTCAGTACAAGTCGTGTTCCGGCATCCCCCAAATAAAATAGGTAGTGCATGTGTCAATTTCAACATGCAAATGACATGCACTGCACATGAGTCTGTCCCTCGCTGGGTGCCCCTGTGTGCTGCTTCTTTCCCTGGCTCTGAACCCTACAGGGCTAATACATCTGCCTCAATGGAGCATGGTGGACCGGAGGATATGTGCAACTGCCCCTGCGTGTGCCCCTGACAACTTTGACATCAACTTGCCATTAGTCCACCAACGCATCTCAGCTGTACTGTGAACTTCAACACCAATATCTGTCCAAGCTCACCGTCAGTGGTGCTATTTAGCATGCATGTGCAACTGGCCTGGTGGATTGTTGGCTGCGGTGTGGCCCCCTTGTGGTACTCACCTTGCCTGGAGTACCTGGAAACACGACTGCTTCATTTGGATGTATGAGCACAATCCCTGTGGCTCTGCTTGCACACACATGCGCATGTCTGCACCACCGAATGTGTCCAGTTGCCCGACATCCAATGGCCCATGTCTGTTGGCAAAGGTGGTCTGGAGGCTCATTCCCATGCAGATAGGGCACAAACACATCATTAATGCTTTAAATTCCCCTGTGTGTGTCTCTTCATGACAGGTTATGACTGGACCATGTCAGAGACGTACATCAGAATTCACCACACCATCAGTGTGACTTTGACAGGCAAAGTGTGGTGGCCACTGTCTACAGCATGAATTGCATGAAGCACAAGTACAGTAAAGATAATAAACATACTACACAATGTATAGCAATTAATGTACACATGAATCATTAAACCACCCATCTCTCAAATGAATACATGTGGTTAATAAGACCCCTATAATCCCCAATAGGTGTGTTAATGCAAGTAGTACAGCAGCAGACACGCCAAAGATATGACAGTCCAAAGCCCTTGTGAAATAGGCTGTAACACTGAACCATCCTTGTGAGCCCTTGGATAAGGGAAGCAGGAGTGGCCTATGTGAGTCAGGACCGCAAGCTGCAAACACATATACGAGACAAGCTTAAAGGGCCTAGCTGGAACAGATAGTGGATGCTTTCAAAAGCCACAAAACACCACACTGTCACATGAAAGCACAATAGACAAGCAGTTTTAAACTATATTAACTAATTACTCTAACTAAGAAAAACCTACATTACCTATTTAAACTAACAGAATGTTAGCTAACTAAACTAATAAACTAAAATAAAAATAAAAAATGGTTACATATGACCCGGGGGGGGGAGCACCCAGGAGGGGGGAGGTACAGGGTGCTGCTCAACACCCACATGCGATGATGTTGAGAAAAGAAAACCTCCATGGGCTCAACACCTGCACAGCTAGACCTGTGTGGGAGATATCTCGTTGTCCAAGTCAGCCTCCTCCAGAAAAGGTAGACGTGGTACAGGAGCCTGACCACACCAAGGCACAGCTTGCCCCTCATCAGCAGCAAGTCTGCCGGACGGGTGAGCCTGGTTCTGTGCGGCGATGACACGTAGGTCAGCATGCAGAACCTCTTGTGATACGCGTGCTTCCTCTTGCAAGGTAGCATGTGTAACACAGAGTTCTTCCTGCGTGGCCTGGCTGGACAACTGATGCACCTCCCGGCAAGCATGTAGCTCAGCCGAGATGGTACGCTCAAGCTGCGCAAACCTCTCCTCTGACCGCTCTCTCTGGGACATCAGGAGGACACCCAGAGTGGATCTGAAGGAAGCATACTCCTCCATCAGGGCCTCCATGTGTGCCTGTGCGTGAGCAGTAATTGCTTCACGCAAAGACAACATTTCATCCTGGCGTGCCCTGTCTGAGGCCGACATGCCTAGCCTGAGTGAGCGGGCCGTGGACTGTGCCACCCGCTGCTGAAGAAGCATCTGCCTAGCAGGGGGGAGCACGGATTGGACCACACGCTCCATGCTCACAGCGATGTTTTCCATTGCTGCCACCTGGCGTTCTGAATTGGCAGTCATGTCTTTCTCCCACTCAGTATACCTCGGTGGCGCATGGCCACCGCATTGCTGGGCTTGACACCTGTGGTGCCCAAGACGCTGACGACCTTGTTGGGTTGGCACCACCCGCGGCTGCAGGACTACAGCCCCCGTCTATGTGATGCCCCAGGCACATCAGAAACTGGTGGGGAGGATGACCCTGCATCCCGATCCACCACAGGCGGAGGTCCCACCACCATCTGGCCCCTCAGCACAGGTGTCGCGGACAGAGGAACGTCCACTCACCTCAGACGAATGGACCCGATGCACATCCAACTCGACATGGTCGTCAGAGTGATCGTCTGGGCTTGACTCATTGCCAGCCACAGACAAGATGGTCTGCAACACATGTGGGTTCTCGTGGCCTACCACCCCACAAGCCCCACTTGTGCCGGGTTGCTGGTGTGATAGCAAACCTGTGTCTGGCATGACAACACCACCCTCTGGCTCCATTGCGTCATCATCTGGAAAGTGTAAAAAAATATATCATTAGTACACATGTCTGAAGAACATAACACACACAGACATCACACTGACAGCAAACACATGATTCATACATGTCACACCCAAATGTGAAGCTTGCATGCATGGCCGGCACTTTGACATAGCATCAGGGACTAGACTTTCAGAAAGTTGGTACACGGCTGTGAAGTGTTTTGATGCAGTGCAGGACATGTGTACGTTATCCACTATCCACATGAACAAGTACATCATGATGTGTATCAATTGACTTCAAGGCAGTGCAAGGGCAAGTCCAGGCATCACGTGCAATGTGCATGCAATGTGTTGCATGCCTGCCAGAAACCACCCCCCCAGTGAAACTTAAGCAATGCATTGTTTGTCAGTGAAAGGGCGACCAGAGACCTGTGCATTGGCAGACAGTGCTGTCTAACATCAATTGCATCATCTGACTCAACTGACAACATAGCAGATGATGACGGGACAGAAAGCAGGACATATGATGACCCCTCAGTAGTACAGACATGTGTGCAGAAGCCCCTACACCACTTGAACAGAGTCAGTGGGCCTGAAATGTGCTGAGGCCTGTGCCCTGCACAGACTGTGACACCCAAAACATGTTTGTGGTGCAGGATTGATCCATAGTGGGCATGGAATGGATTATCAAAATCAAAATAATGTACTGCATCCTGTACACGTACTACAATTATCATCCAGTCAAGGATACAAAGGGGGATGCATGTAATACACATGGAACATGGACGTGCAATCATGTTCCAGCACAGCATCTGCCAGCTGCACAATACAAGTGATACAACCTGCATGTGTCTGTCAGGTTGGCAGGTGGAAGTTTGCATGTACACAGGAGTCTTGAAAAGGCCATTGCAGTACACCAATGTGATGCACACCTCTGCAATGATGAAATATGGGGCACAGGGTCGGTGGAGGGGCAAGGAAACATGCCTATGTGTTGTATCTGCATGCATGCAGAGGACACATGCACGTCAGTCATGCAATGACACAGTCACAGTGCTGAGAGGAAACAAACCCCAGTCTACATGCAGAAGGGCCATAGAGCTGACACTGGACTGTAGGGGCAGCTGTGTGACTAGCATTTGATTAGGGTGCACGTGTGGTGGTGAGGAAAGTCCCTGTCAGCTCTACATGTCCACATCCTACACAGCAGGCACGTATCATACAAGCATTCCATTACTTGCACATGAGAACCATGTAAACAGGGAAAGCTGTGGCGGTCAAGCACAACACATCACACATGCAAAACACACATGTTGTGCACCAACAGGCATCAACACTCACTGGACTGGGCATCAAAGTCAGGCATCTCTCCCACTCCTTCGACCAATTCTGTTGGTAGGAACTCTGCAACGAGAGTCCCGTGCAGAGTGAGGTCTTCCTCCTCAGGTGGTGGCCCACCGCCAGTCACCAGAGTCATGTTGTAATTCGAAGCACGCTTTGCCTTAGCGTTGCGTTTGAGGTCATTCCAACGCTTTTTGCACTCTTGCGCTGTGCGCACCTCATGGCCGAATGCACTCACATGATCTGCAACTTGCTTCCAGTGGGCATTCCGATGGGCAGCCGGAGTTTGACAATTCGGCCCCACTAGCATGTCATGGTTGTGTTCCCACACATAGTCCACAAGGAAGAATAGTTCCTGCTTGAAGAAAGGCTTCTTCCTCGACATGCTGGAGGCCGTAGCTGTGTCTACCCCTGTGGGACCCCCCCAGCCTCTACCGCTGGTGCAACCTTCCTCCTCTTGGACGCTGGTCCGGACACTGGCTGGCAAATGCCGCCCTGATCAGTATGGGCAGTGGCGCTGGTGGAATGAGCCGAGGGAGTGGCAGGTGGAACATGGAGTGAAGCCATGACTTGCGTCAGTGGCTGTTGGGTGCCCTGGATTGACCCTGCGCAGCAACATCCGCTGTGCCAGGGTCATTGACCGGGACTGTCCTGGTTGGTAGACTCACAACCGGATTCGTGTCGGCTGCATCTGCCCCTGCACTTGCCAACACCCGGCTGGTCGGGGCAGCTGATGACATAGCTGCCCCAGGGACACGTGCCTCGGTCGGGGCAGCCCTGCGTGCACCTACGTTGTGTCTCCTGACCACGTGGAATTCTTCCATGGACTCCTCATGTGCCAACGCAGCACGTGCTGGCAGACCCTGAGCCTGGGTGGTGGTGTCCACAGCTGCACCTGCAGTGACCACTACCCTTGGACCAGTGGCAGTCGATGAAACTGACTGCCGGGTCACATGGGTGCCAGTGTCAGATGCAAGAACTGCATCTCCATGAGCCGCAGGGGGTGGTGGCATGACTGCACCAACATGTGGCACAACATCGTGCTGAGCTGGTGCACCCCTGCCTCTTCCCCCTCTGCAGCCACCCTGGACACCCTGGAGTCCCCCTACTCCCTGGTCACACCGGCCATGTCCCTGACCACGCCCACCACGTGGAGTATGCCCAGCTGGGGCACCCCTCACCTTACATGGCCTCCCAACCATGGCACAGATGGAATAGTGCCGGCACAGATGCAGTGTTGCCAATGGGAGATGTACACGGCAATTGTCCTGGGCAATTGGGGTGAAGGGGTGGGATGCAAGATGTTAACAGCACCCCTGCACCTGCAAGGCTGTATGTGACCCCCGTGATTAAGTGACGGGTCACGCAATGCTCAGGCACCCCAAAACTGATGTAAAACCGTGCACAAACACATCATTAATGCTTTAAATTCCCCTGTGTGTGTCTCTTCATGACAGGTTATGACTGGACCATGTCAGAGACGTACATCAGAATTCACCACACCATCAGTGTGACTTTGACAGGCAAAGTGTGGTGGCCACTGTCTACAGCATGAATTGCATGAAGCACAAGTACAGTAAAGATAATAAACATACTACACAATGTATAGCAATTAATGTACACATGAATCATTAAACCACCCATCTCTCAAATGAATACATGTGGTCGATAAGACCCCTATAATCCCCAATAGGTGTGTTAATGCAAGTAGTACAGCAGCAGACACGCCAAAGATATGACAGTCCAAAGCCCTTGTGAAATAGGCTGTAACACTGAACCATCCTTGTGAGCCCTTGGATAAGGGAAGCAGGAGTGGCCTATGTGAGTCAGGACCCCAAGCTGCAAACACATATACGAGACAAGCTTAAAGGGCCCAGCTGGAACAGACAGTGGATGCTTTCAAAAGCCACAAAACACCACACTGTCACATGAAAGCACAATAGACAAGCAGTTTTAAACTATATTAACTAATTACTCTAACTAAGAAAAACCTACATTACCTATTTAAACTAACAGAATGTTAGCTAACTAAACTAATAAACTAAAATAAAAACAAAAAATGGTTACATATGACCCGGGGGGGAAGCACCCAGGAGGGGGGAGGTACAGGATGCTGCTCAACACCCACATGCGATGATGTTGAGAAAAGAAAACCTCCATGGGCTCAACACCTGCACAGCTAGACCTGTGTGGGAGATATCTCGTTGTCCAAGTCAGCCTCCTCCAGAAAAGGTAGACGTGGTACAGGAGCCTGACCACACCAAGGCGCAGCTTGCCCCTCATCAGCAGCAAGTCTGCCGGACGGGTGAGCCTGGTTCTGTGCGGCGATGACACGTAGGTCAGCATGCAGAACCTCTTGTGATACGCGTGCTTCCTCTTGCAAGGTAGCATGTGTAACACAGAGTTCTTCCTGCGTGGCCTGGCTGGACAACTGATGCACCTCCCGGCAAGCATGTAGCTCAGCCGAGATGGTACGCTCAAGCTGCGCAAACCTCTCCTCTGACCGCTCTCTCTGGGACATCAGGAGGACACCCAGAGTGGATCTGAAGGAAGCATACTCCTCCATCAGGGCCTCCATGTGTGCCTGTGCGTGAGCAGTAATTGCTTCACGCAAAGACAACATTTCATCCTGGCGTGCCCTGTCTGAGGCCGACATGCCTAGCCTGAGTGAGCGGGCCGTGGACTGTGCCACCCGCTGCTGAAGAAGCATCTGCCTAGCAGGGGGGAGCACGGATTGGACCACACGCTCCATGCTCACAGCGATGTTTTCCATTGCTGCCACCTGGCGTTCTGAATTGGCAGTCATGTCTTTCTCCCACTCAGTATACCTCGGTGGCGCATGGCCACCGCATTGCTGGGCTTGACACCTGTGGTGCCCAAGACGCTGACGACCTTGTTGGGTTGGCACCACCCGCGGCTGCAGGACTACAGCCCCCGTCTATGTGATGCCCCAGGCACATCAGAAACTGGTGGGGAGGATGACCCTGCATCCCGATCCACCACAGGCGGAGGTCCCACCACCATCTGGCCCCTCAGCACAGGTGTCGCGGACAGAGGAACGTCCACTCACCTCAGACGAATGGACCCGATGCACATCCAACTTGACATGGTCGTCAGAGTGATCGTCTGGGCTTGACTCATTGCCAGCCACAGACAAGATGGTCTGCAACACATGTGGGTTCTCGTGGCCTACCACCCCACAAGCCCCACTTGTGCCGGGTTGCTGGTGTGATAGCAAACCTGTGTCTGGCATGACAACACCACCCTCTGGCTCCATTGCGTCATCATCTGGAAAGTGTAAAAAAATATATCATTATTACACATGTCTGAAGAACATAACACACACAGACATCACACTGACAGCAAACACATGATTCATACATGTCACACCCAAATGTGAAGCTTGCATGCATGGCCGGCACTTTGACATAGCATCAGGGACTAGACTTTCAGAAAGTTGGTACACGGCTGTGAAGTGTTTTGATGCAGTGCAGGACATGTGTACGTTATCCACTATCCACATGAACAAGTACATCATGATGTGTATCAATTGACTTCAAGGCAGTGCAAGGGCAAGTCCAGGCATCACGTGCAATGTGCATGCAATGTGTTGCATGCCTGCCAGAAACCACCCCCCCAGTGAAACTTAAGCGATGCATTGTTTGTCAGTGAAAGGGCGACCAGAGACCTGTGCATTGGCAGACAGTGCTGTCTAACATCAATTGCATCATCTGACTCAACTGACAACATAGCAGATGATGATGGGACAGAAAGCAGGACATATGATGACCCCTCAGTAGTACAGACATGTGTGCAGAAGCCCCTACACCACTTGAACAGAGTCAGTGGCCCTGAAATGTGCTGAGGCCTGTGCCCTGCACAGACTGTGACACCCAAAACATGTTTGTGGTGCAGGACTGATCCATAGTGGGCATGGAATGGATTATCAAAATCAAAATAATGTACTGCATCCTGTACACGTACTACAATTATCATCCAGTCAAGGACACAAAGGGGGATGCATGTAATACACATGGAACATGGACGTGCAATCATGTTCCAGCACAGCATCTGCCAGCTGCACAATACAAGTGATACAACCTGCATGTGTCTGTCAGGTTGGCAGGTGGAAGTTTGCATGTACACAGGAGTCTTGAACAGGCCATTGCAGTACACCAACGTGATGCACACCTCTGCAATGATGAAATTGGGGCACAGGGTCGGTGGAGGGGCAAGGAAACATGCCTATGTGTTGTATCTGCATGCATGCAGAGGACACATGCACGTCAGTCATGCAATGACACAGTCCCAGTGCTGAGAGGAAACACACCCCAGTCTACATGCAGAAGGGCCATAGAGCTGACACTGGACTGTAGGGGCAGCTGTGTGACTAGCATTTGATTAGGGTGCACGTGTGGTGGTGAGGAAAGTCCCTGTCAGCTCTACATGTCCACATCCTACACAGCAGGCACGTATCATACAAGCATTCCATTACTTGCACATGAGAACCATGTAAACAGGGAAAGCTGTGGCGGTCAAGCACAATACATCACACATGCAAAACACACATGTTGTGCACCAACAGGCATCAACACTCACTGGACTGGGCATCAAAGTCAGGCATCTCTCCCACTCCTTCGACCAATTCTGTTGGTAGGAACTCTGCAACGAGAGTCCCGTGCGGAGTGAGGTCTTCCTCCTCAGGTGGTGGCCCACCGCCAGTCACCAGAGTCATGTTGTAATTCGAAGCACGCTTTGCCTTAGCATTGCGTTTGAGGTCATTCCAACGCTTTTTGCACTCTTGCGCTGTGCGCACCTCATGGCCGAATGCACTCACATGATCTGCAACTTGCTTCCAGTGGGCATTCCAATGGGCAGCCGGAGTTTGACAATTCGGCCCCACTAGCATGTCATGGTTGTGTTCCCACACATAGTCCACGAGGAAGAATAGTTCCTGCTTGAAGAAAGGCTTCTTCCTCGACATGCTGGAGGCCGTAGCTGTGTCTGGGGTCCCAGCCTCTACCGCTGGTGCAACCTTCCTCCTCTTGGACGCTGGTCCGGACACTGGCTGGCAAATGCCGCCCTGATCAGTATGGGCAACGGCGCTGGTGGAATGAGCCGAGGGAGTGGCAGGTGGAACATGGAGTGAAGCCATGACTTGCGTCAGTGGCTGTTGGGTGCCCTGGAATGACCCTGCGCAGCAACATCCGCTGTGCCAGGGTCATTGACCGGGACTGTCCTGGTTGGTAGACTCACAACCGGATTCGTGTCGGCTGCATCTGCCCCTGCACTTGCCAACACCCGGCTGGTCGGGGCAGCTGATGACATAGCTGCCCCAGGGACACGTGCCTCGGTCGGGGCAGCCCTGCGTGCACCTACGTTGTGTCTCCTGACCACGTGGAATTCTTCCATGGACTCCTCATGTGCCAACGCAGCACGTGCTGGCAGACCCTGAGCCTGGGTGGTGGTGTCCACAGCTGCACCTGCAGTGACCACTACCCTTGGACCAGTGGCAGTCGATGAAACTGACTGCCGGGTCACATGGGTGCCAGTGTCAGATGCAAGAACTGCATCTCCATGAGCCGCAGGGGGTGGTGGCATGACTGCACCAACATGTGGCACAACATCGTGCTGAGCTGGTGCACCCCTGCCTCTTCCCCCTCTGCAGCCACCCTGGACACCCTGGAGTCCCCCTACTCCCTGGTCACACCGGCCATGTCCCTGACCACGCCCACCACGTGGAGTATGCCCAGCTGGGGCACCCCTCACCTTACGTTGCCTCCCAACCATGGCACAGATGGAATAGTGCCGGCACAGATGCAGTGGTGCCAATGGGAGATGTACACGGCAATTGTCCTGGGCAATTGGGGTGAAGGGGTGGGATGCAAGATGTTAACAGCACCCCTGCACCTGCAAGGCTGTATGTGACCCCCGTGATTAAGTGACGGGTCACGCAATGCTCAGGCACCCCAAAACTGATGTAAAACCGTGCACGAAACCCCTGCAGCCTACGTGCGTGGAATTAACCTCCCGCAGTATGCAGTGGCAACCAGGAACACGAAAAATTCGTATGCGTGGGACACGCAGACTACTATGACCTCCAAAATGGGTATACGATACACAGGGGCACCCGCAGTGGGAAAAATAGCGTGCGTGACTCACCGCCAGACTAGCGTGATAATGAAAAACACGCGTAGCTAATACCCCAGGTAAAAGAAGAGATATGTCCTTGATCCGCTGTGAAGTTGTTGAAGAGGGAAAATCGAGATCAAACCCCTGCCCCTCACCCCAGGCACATCGACAGACAGGACAGCAGGAAGAATAAGGAGCGCACTTATCATTTGAACCGGGCCCCAGCACACCTATGGGTGACAAATATGCTGAAAGACACCCACTTCACCAACATTGCAACTTCCATGCTACATTAGCCAATGCAGCAATACCAGGATCTACAAAACACAAGAATCCATGTTTAAAGGCTTGCAGATGCCTATATGAACTAACCTGCTCTAATTGCACAGTGTAAAGCCATGTTTCAGGAGAATCACAGCCAAGTGCATTCGTCTCACTGAACACCAGCAGCAGTGGGGATTCATGCTGACTTCCACAATGCTCCTCGCAAACCCAGGAGCAGCCAAGGTTGCACAGTAAGATAAGATTACTTTCTTTGAACGACAGTGAAACCTGGCAGACAAACATTTTTAATTCTTCACAAATATGAGTAAGCCACGGTAGAACATCCAGAGCCCAGTGTTTTTCCCTGGGAACGAAAGAAGACTCACACATCATCTGAAACATAATTGTAACAAGAATGGCTCAGCTGTGGCCAATGAACGCTGAGGGCCCAGGGGCAAAAAGCCTGTTTCAACTAAAACTGATGGGAACAGATTCATACTGCAACAATTTTAGAGTTAGGTAATGGGGTGGCGCAGCTAAACCAACCCACTGACGCAGAAGTCCTAATGTCCAATTATCAGGCTTCCTACAAGGGCTACATAGGTAACCTATCACTTAGCAGCCAATAGCAGGATGAGATAGGTTTCTGGGACCTGGTCCAATTTTGTGAGGTCAGCCTGCAGTGTGTTACAAAGCTGGCTTGCAAGCCAGCCCCGGGGAGATGGTGCTGGGACTTTCGCTGTGCACAAAGCTTTCTGTGTGTTTTTCTTTTTTTGCTGCCCAGAAATAAACGCAGTTTGGAGCATGTTGCTGCCTGCTTGGGACTCTGCTGCATTTCTTTGGGCAAAATGGGAGGTGTCGGGGTCTCCCATGGCTCGGACCCCCAGTAGCCCGGGTGGGGGGTCCAACTTCTCCCCAACATTGTGATGGCACGCAAAACAGCACGAAGTAGCAACACACAAGTCGGTCTCCACGAAAGGCATGTACAGCGAACTGCTGGCCCCGCTCACCTTTAACCCGTGCTGAGGGAAACGCCCAAGTGCGTCACATGCCACTTCTAAAAAAACCTAATCTAGACCCCAATAACCCAACTAATTACAGGCCAATCACCACCGTTCCCTACATCCTAAAGATCCTAGACAGAGTGGCCTACCTGCAAATACAGAAGCACCTGGAAGACAACAACCTCCTGGGTCTCAGACAATCCGGCTTCAGGCCAAGGCATGGAACAGAGTCAGCCCTACTAGACCTAAAAATCCAGATGGACGAGGCAAAGGACAAGGGTAATCTAGCCATTCTCCTACTGCTAGATCTATCAGCTGCCTTCGACCTCGTCGACCATCAGATCCTCACAGAACATCTGATGACCTCAGCGGCCTTCTCTAACCAGGCGACTGCCTGGATCCAGTCCTTCCTAACCAACCGAACCACCCGGGTCTTCTCCCCAGGGGCATCAGCACTCCCTGTCCCCATCACCTGCGGCGTTCCTCAAGGCTCGTGCGTCTCGCCGACCCTATACAATATCTTCACAAAGCTATTGTTTGACCGCCTAGATAACCTAGGTGTCACATACACAAACTATGCTGACGATACCCAGGTTCTCATCACCCTATCAGGGTGCTACGACGAGGACTCCACCAGAATCAACAACCTTTATTTAGAGATCCAAGCTTGGATGGCAGAGCACGGCCTATGCCTCAACGACGAGAAAACTGAGCTCCTCATTGTCGGCTCCCAACATCGACTAAACAAACTAGACCCCCGTTACGCGTCCATCAACATAGACGGTAACCTAATCACAGTAGCCAAAGAAATTAAAACCCTTGGGGTTTATCTAGACTCTACTCTCTCGCTCAAAAGACAGGTGAACGCAACTGCCTCTTCAACAGCTTACACCAATAAGCTCATCAACGCCTGCAAACCTTTCCTATCACCTTCCAGCTGCATTACACTAGCCAGAGCGTTAGTGCTCTCAAAAATTGATTACTGCAATACCCTCTTTCTTGGCTCATCAGAACACAACCTGAACAAACTACAGGTACTTCAAAATAATGCCATCAGAGCCGCCCTCAGTATCCCACGAAACGCCCACATCTCCAGCTTCAGACAAGATGCTCACTGGCTCCCAGTACGAGACAGAATCACCCTCAGATCCCTCGTCATCGTCCATAAATGCCGCTCTAATGACGCACCCAAATACCTGGCAGACAAGTTCCACAACCACACCTCAACTAGACCAACTAGAACACCATACGCACATTGCCTTTCCGTTCCCAAATTCTCCCTAAAAAAAGCAGGTGGCGCCAGCTTCCCGGTCCTAGCTGCCAAACTATGGAACGCTATGCCACCATACCTTAGAGCAGAACCCTCATTTTGGACTTTTAGAGCCAAAACAAAAACATGGCTTTCCAACAAAAACGCTGCTTAATGCACTTCCTCTCTGCATGCCTCTGTTGACCACCTGTAACCCGGTCTGCTACACCGTTGTTGTTTTATCACAGTCTGTATTGTATATTTTTGCCATGCTGTAACTGTTTCTAAGTCTCCGGCGCCCAGCTACCCCAGGGTTCGGTGCGCGGTACAAATAAATAAACTAAACTAAACTAAACTTACGCGCTTAGGCCCTTTCCTCTGATTACACGCATTAACACACGGACGTGCTGTTTTCTCACGTGCTGTTTCGCTATGCACCCACCACAAGGGGAACGCCCGTGCGCGTTATGTCACAGACACGCATACACGCTAAGGGCCTTTCCTCGAATGACATGCTGACGTGCAGTTTTTTCATATGCCAAATCACTCCGTATCAAGCCTGCCATGTGACAACACACGGAAAACCACACTCCTGCCCAAAAGGCCATTTTTCTGCCCCACAGAGCCCCGAGCACGCTCCCACCTGCCATCTGCTGCTGCCTGCCTGCCTGCTGCCCACGTACCCTGCTATTTGGTGCACGCACGTCAGCCATCTGCAGGGTTCCAGTTGCTGTGTCCACCCCTGCTGCAACAGAAGAGTGCCGACTGGGATAACATCTCTCCACAGCCCAGCCCCAGGACCCAGTTGCCCACCCACACCGGCCTCGGGGGTCGCCATGTCGGGGCAAACACCATCTGAGACCACTGGCGACCCCCAGCCAGAGAGGCAGAGGGCTACCAGCTTCAGCAACAAGGAAGTTGGTATCCTGGTGGAGCAAGTTCTGGGGCATTATGATGCCCTCTTCACACCATCGCGCGCCATCAAGGAAGGATGGGAGAGGATCTGGGAGGACGTAGTGGTTTACATAAACGCGGAGGGGGTGGCCACCCACGACATCAAGCACGTCCAGAAGCTCTGGGTGGACTTCAGGTCCAGGACCCTCAGCAAGGCCGTGCGCCTCATGAAGGCAGAGGATGCAGAGGGGTGCCAGGTCAGCCAGAGCAACATCTAGATGAGGGCCCTGGAACGCATTAGCCCAGTGCTCCACGGCCAGATCCTTGATAGACAGACCCGTCTGGAGTTCAGCAGTAAGTGGCCATGCATTGCTGTGTGAAACAGGGCATGTTGCAGTGTGCTGGTAGTCAGCTAATTGCCTGTATGTGTGACATGTACCATGTATGGATGTGTGTGTGCAGGGACATCATGGTGCTGCACGTGAGACCAGTCATGCATGAACCACATGGATGGTGCATGTGATCCAATGCAACATGGTGAGCTGCATGCGGAATGCACACATGAATGCATGCCTGTCTCTGTACTTGGACATGGATGGGGGGTGGGAGATGGGTGCTGCTCTCATGTACATGTATGGTGTACATGTCTGTGTGTCTGAGAAGCGTGTGTGTGACTTTAAATGCCATGGATGCATGACACATGTCCGTGACGATGTATTGATTCACTTATGCAGTCTAGTCACCCTTGTATCCCCTGTGTCTGTGGTGTACAAGCCCTGATGCATGACCCTCCGGTGATGTGTGTGCATGGGATCAGTATGAGCCATGATGCATGTGCGTTTGAAGCCAACCTTTATCCTTTATGTCAATAGAGGTCCTTGTACATGGATGCTGATGTTGAATGCATGCGCCGTACCTGTTTCTGCATGTGTGTTGGCTGCATTGACCCATGTGTTGTGGAGGGACAGGATGGAAGTGACGTTTGACAGTGCCACTCATGTGTTATTACTTCCTGTCTAGGGGACTATTGTACAGTGCCCTGATGCTTGTGTTCTATGTCTCCCTCTACGCAGCATCGAGTGAAGGAGGGGGCGGAGACGGCGCTGTGGAGCAAAGTGGCGGGATGCCTCCACCGGGCGGCGACGCAAGCTCAGCCACCCTCACAGGAATTGCCATCATCTGGGGGCGAGGGGACAAGTGCCGCGTCTCCCACTACGGCTGTAGCTGAAGGGCGGGTGAGCCCCCACAGGGGCTTGTAATGGCGGAAGAGGGTGCAGAGACATCCAGGTTGGTGGTCTCCACAGAGGAGGAGGAGCCCGCTACTGAGCCGCACATGGGTCCTGGCGGGGTTAGTACCACTGGTGCAAGTGGTGCAGTCCAGGGCCAGGTGCAGGAGGCAGCACAGGTCCCCGCGGAGAGGCCTGTGCATGTCGCTGTCCCTGACCCTGTGACTACACCACCATGCACCAGCAGGGATGCCCCATCCCAGGCCCGTCTGCAGGTAGGGGGGAGGCCCACGTCATCTGGCTCTCCACTACCTGCGAACGAGGAGTCCCATGACCGTATGGGCTCCATCCTGATTGGTGTTGCGTTGCGCACGCTTGGCATTCGTGATGACGTGCATGCTTCCTGGGGGACCACGCATGCCATCACAAAGAGCTGCGTGGCAACGTGGCACAGTTGGGAGGGGCCATGGTCGGAGGGTACCTACATGTGTCGCGCACTTTGGCGGAACTCTCCTCCTCTGTGGAGACTATGCGCCAGTCGTTCTCCCTGCCATCTTCCGGCCCAGATTCCACCAGGGCCCCCTGTGGACCTGCCCGACCAACACAGCCAGCTTGGTGGAGATCTCATCCCTGCCACAGTCGGGATTCGGAGGTCCAGCAGGGGTGGACACCCCACCAACTGGAGACCAGCAGATGGAGGATGTGCAGGTATCATCGGACAGGGCACATGGACAGCAGCAGCAGGCTAAAGGTGGGAGCAATGATGGCTCGGGCCATCAACATCAGAGGGGCAGGCATCGGCCAGAGGGCAGGAGGACCCTGGAATGGGAGTGTCTTACGTGTGGCTGTGGTTGGGCCAGCGGATAGATGCAGAGAGGCGGCAGGCAGAAGAGGCGTGGCTCACCATGGTCAGGGCAGAGTTCTCCATGCGCCGGGCATTGAGGCGGGCTGAGTGCTTCAAGGCAACTCGCTGGGAGTTGGAACAGGCCATGACTGCATCCCTGCAAGACCTCGGGGCAGGAGATTGACATGGAGTTCGATGATGCCCAGGCTCACAACATCACAGAGTGAGCTGTAGGACTTGCCCGCCGCCATTGTATATAGTTAGTTAGTGTTAGGTTTCCTTTCTGTTTTTATTTCTTTTGGGATGCTTGGACAATGCCCCACATTTTTGTATATAGTTCTTCATTAGGTAGGTTTTTTTTTTATAGGTTTCATTTCATTCGTTGGGCTCATGGACCCTGGAATTAATCATTGTACATAGTTGAACTGTGGATTTATGACAAAAAATTATTTTAAATCACCATGGGTCAATGTATTTTACAATTTATGTTTCCTTTGGATTTGCTTTGGTGGACGGAGAGTTTGGACTAACTTTCTTTTCGATTACTTTGGATTGAGACTTCATTTCTTTTTTTTCATTTTTGGACATGTATTTCTTTTCTTGTTTAAAATATTTTTCATGTTTTCATTCCATTTCCTTCATTTTGTGCAAAACACATTTTGATTTATTACTTCCATGTGTGGTATTCGCTAATTGGTTTACTGCATGTCACAGTGTGGGTTTACACAATCACTGGCACCCAGTGTGTGTGTGTGACGGACATGTGTTGATGTACATAGTTGACTTTTGGTTTGTGTCATGAAATAGGCCTTTCAGTGTGGAGTGGATGGGAAACTTGATTGGGTCTCAAGACTGGGGTGGCGTGCAGTAGTATTTTGGTGGACATGAGGCCCATGAATGTGCATCTTTATGACATGTTGGGGGGGACATGAGTCGGGGCCTGTCAATGCTGGATGGGTGGGGGTGCTGGGGGACATGAGTCGGGGCCTTCTGGCAGGTGCCCGTCAATGCTGGAAGGGTGGGGGTTCTGGGGGACATGAGTCGGGGCCTGCTGGCAGGTGCCCGTCAATGTTGGATGTGTGGGGGTGCTGGGGGACATGAGTCGGGGCCTGCTGGCAGGTGTCCGTCAATGCTGGATGGGTGGGGGTGCTGGGGGACATGAGTCAGGGCCTGCTGGCAGGTGCCCGTCAATGCTGGATGGGTGGTGGAGCTGGGGGACATGCGTCGGGGCCTGCTGTCAGGTGCCTGTCAATGCTGGATGGGTGGGGGTACTGGGGGACATGAGTCGGTGCTCACTAGTGCATGGTGACATGTGGGCTGGCTGGGGGGCATGCCCAGGGTGGATGGGCTGCCTACGGGACATGACCTGGGGTGCAGGGTAGTCCCTTGTGGTGTGGGCTGCCTTCAGGGGCTGGGAAGGGGGTAGAGGGCACACCTGGGAGGACCCACACTGCCAATACACGTATGAAACTCCCCGCACATCCCTTAGAATAGATGTACCCCGCTCTGCAAGCGAAATCTCATGTGAAACTTCCCGCGCACCCCTCAGAATAGACGTACCCCGCTCTGCAAGCGAAATCGCGTGTGAAACTTCCTGTGCACCCCAGAAATACACGTACCCTGCTCGCACAGGGCCTATCACGTGTGAAACTTCCCGCACACCCCAGAAATACACGTACCCCGCTCACACAGGGCCTGTTGCATGTGAAACTTCCCAGGCACCCCAGAAATACACGTACCCTGCTCGCACAGGGCCTGTCGCGTGTGAAACTTCCCGCGCACCCCAGAAATACACGTACCCCACTCGCACAGGGCCTATTCCGTGTGAAACTTCCCGCGCACCCCAGAAATACACGTACCCCACTCTGCAAGTGAAATCGCATGTGAACCTCCACGCGCAACCCTGAAATACACATACCCCGCTCGCACAAGGCCTTTCGCGTGTGATTCTCCCCGCGGACCCCTCAGAATACACGTACCCCGCTCCCCAAGGCCTATCACGTGTGATTCTCCATGCGCACCCCCGAAATACACGTACCCCGCTCGCACAAGGCCTTTGCCGTTTGATTCTCCCCACACACCCCTCAGAATACACGTACCCCGCTCCCCAAGGCCAATTGCGTGTGATTCTCCACGCGCACCCCTGAAATACACGTACACCGCTCGCACAAGGCCTTTCACGTGTGATTCTCCCCGCGCACCCCTCAGAATAAAGTACCATACTCCCCAAGGCCTATTGTGTGTGATTCTCCCAGCGCACCCCTCAGAATACACGTACCCTGCTCTGCAAGCGAAATCGCGTGTGAAACTGCCCACGCACCCCACAGTATACACGTACCCACTCGCCCATCGCCTATCGCGTGTGATTCTCCACCCACACCCCCCAAATACACATACCCCGCTCGCACAGGGCCTACCGCGTATGAAACGATCAGCACACCCCCCAAATACACGCAGGCACCCCATCCACCCTTGGCATGCCCCATAGACAACCCACGCCACAGGGGGGTGCTTTTTGGACGCAATGTACCTGGCGCGAGCATGGTACGTGTATTCGGAGGGGTGCGCAGGGAGTTTTGCACGTGATTTTGCTACAGGGAGAGGGGTACGTGTATACAGAGGGGTGCGCGGGGAGTTTTACATGCGAATGCCCTAGCGCGGGAGGGGTACGTGTATTCTGAGGGGTGCGCGGGGAGTTTTACACACGTTTTCATGGTTGGGGGGCTGTATGCTGGTCCACTGGCATGTGCGCCATGTACGGGATTTGTGTGCTGTTCATGGTGCACGGGGCGGGGTTGGGGGCGTAACTGGCACTGCTGCAGGGTCGCTGCGCCACTCTGCATCACGGCTGGTTATGGATGTTAAAATCCATGAATACGCTGTGCGCGGAAATGGATTTTGGCGTACGCGGCTGGCGCAGACTGCCGCACGCGCACACTGTGCACCAGCCGCGTGCGCCACTTGTGCGCCGAATTCTATGAATTACCATCTTAGTGTACCGACCTGGTGGGTGATGCATAATTTAATGGCACAACCAGA
The DNA here is from genome assembly GCF_040938575.1 of Ambystoma mexicanum. NCBI lineage: Eukaryota > Metazoa > Chordata > Amphibia > Caudata > Ambystomatidae > Ambystoma > Ambystoma mexicanum. Next base: position 712,051,491 of record NC_090924.1, on the reverse strand, counting down.
ATAGTGAAACTACTTCAAACTTTTCTGCTTGAGCTATCAGTGCACAATAACCTTGTGCAGTATTTTGTCTGTGTCAAGTATGGGTGTCCCTTCACAAATGCTCTGTGCTGGGAACAGTGCTTGCATCTATAAACTTTACTACATACAACTATCACACTTCCTGGTTCGAGAACAATCTACCAGAATGACTCTTAACAATGTCTGCTATTGCTGTTTTACAGGGCACTAATTGTGCTGCAGGTACCACTGAATGTGATGTTCAGTCCAAGACCCCTTACCACAGCAGGGGCATATGTGCTTGACTATACCTTTTTGATTCTGTCTAGGCCCACCCAGCCGCCACACATATTTGCCCAACCAGCTGCCAAACATATTTCAAGACAACCATAGGGCCCAGGGTGAGTGGAACAGTCTAAATAATACAACATGCCTTACATGCTGTGCCACTGCAATAGTATAGAGAGGTGAGGTCATTTCCATTTGACTTCATCGCTGATAATAATATTCAGCCATCTTCCTAATATGTGCCATGAACAATGAACCCTGTCAGCTATCAGCTTTCTCGCTCTCCCTCTCCTATTCTAAAATCCGGGAACAAGTGGTCTTCGATAGGATCACCATCTACAGTGGTGCCTTGTCGAATATTTGACTGCAGGGGCGTAAATGTTTCCCATGAATATGCAGGAGAGACTTTGCATAGCTACTGAACCTGAACCAGACAAGAACAGTTCAGAGGGGTTACCCCGCCAGAGAAAAATCAAACATTATGGTGACAAATCATGCATTTTACAGCACACTGTCTGTGTAAAACTGTGCAATCAGTTTCGTAGACTAACACAAGAAAAAAAAAAGATGCAAGTACACCAACAGTGCAAAGGCACATTTTCTGACCTATTTTCATGATCCCTTCTCTGCAATCTTTGCCAGTATAACAAAAAACATGTTGGCTGCCCCCATACATTTCTATGTAGACTGCACCAATACAAACCAGTATTGCCATGTATTAATCTACTCCTGTTGGCTTTTCCTGTTAAGGTTTCCATGCCACAGTAAGAACATATCTGCACACTAGCTAAACCAATTTATGGGAGTTTGGCCCTGTAAGAGCAATTATTATGCTGGCTTTACCGTTGATGGCAGTACAAAATGCCATTCCACAGTAAGGCAATACAGTCAGACTAGCTGCACCAATGTAGACTACTCGAGACACATTATAATACTCATAATGTTTGCTTTTCCCTTGATGCCAAGTAAAAAAGACTATGCCACAGTAAGACAAAATATCTGAAATTGGTGCTGTACCAATGTAGGTCAGTCTAGCCACCTAATAACGTATCATTTTTGCTTGATGCCCGGGAAAAACGCCATGCTACTTAGTTTAGTTTAGTTTATTCATTTGTATTGCGCACCAGACCCGAGGGTATGTGGGCGCAGGAGCAGCAAGGTTATTCACACGTTAGTTTAGTTACACGTTACAATGCATTACGATACTTACAATAGGATCATAGATGGTTACAGCTGTCACAATACAGACAAAGGTTTGCAGATTTACAAGTATAAATATTTACATAGTGGGTAGCGGTGGTGGGTTGGGTGGAATTAGCAGTCGTCGTTCTTTATCCAATGTATGTAGTTGCGTCTAAAGTGTGTGTAGGTTTGGCATGTCCTTAGAGAGTGTGGTAGGGAGTTCCAATGTTGGGCTGCTTTCACCTGGAAGCTGTTGCCACCCATTTTGGTGCGATTGAATCTGGGAACTGTGAGTAGATTGGCGTTGGAAGTTCTAGTAGGTCTATTGGAAGTGTGTTTACTTATTCGGTCGACTAAGTCGCGGGGGGCAGCGTTGTTGAGGCATTTGTGTGTTAGTGAGGCTACTTTGAGCAGGATTTTATCTGTAGTGTTGCGCCAGTTATGGGCTCTCCTAATGCTGGAGATGTGTTCTCGCTTGCGGATGCTAAGCGCTGCTCTGAGAGCGTTGTTTTGTAGCGTCTGTATTTTGTTAGTAACCTGTTTGCTAGCTCCTACGTAAAGGGCATTACAATAGTCCAGTTTTGATAATACAAGGGCTCTGGCTAATGTAATGCAGCTCTGGGTGGATAAGAAGGGTTTGGCTGCTCTTATAAGCTTACATGTGTAGGCCGTGGTGGATGCCATGGACCTAAGCAATTATGGAAGGAGAGGGAGGAGTCAATGTATATTCCTAAGGTTTTCACTTCCTTAGCTACTTTGATCGGGTTCCCATGTTTAATGAAGCTGGTGTAGTTGTGGTCCAATTTGGTTAGGTTTGCGGTGGAACCAAGTATGATGAGTTCAGTCTTGTCATCATTCAGGCATAGACTGTGAGATGCCATCCATGCCTGGATGATGAGGTACACCTTGTTCACCAAGGCCAACTCATGGATGTAATCGCCCGTCAACGGGATGAAGATCTGGGTGTCATTGGCATAATTAGTGTAGGTGTCACCCAGACCATCTAGATCATCAAACAGGGGCTTCGTGAACACGATGTACAGTGTAGGGGAGACGCATGAACCCTGGGGGACTCCGCATGTGATGGGGATGGGGGTTGGCGGCAGATGTGGTGGAGAAGACTCGCATGGATCTGTTGCTGAGGAATGACTCGATCCAGCCGATGGCTTCTTGGGAAAAGTGGGCGGCTGTATCCAGGTGATTTCATAAGATTTTGTGATCAACTAGATCAAATGCCACAGAGAGGTCAAGGAGGAGCAATAAAGCAGTTTTCCCATTGTCTCTAAGAGTGTCAATTTGAGCCTTCAGGTCGATAAGGGCTGTTTCAGTCCCGTGTTGGGCTCTGAAGCCTGATTGCAGAATACTGAGGAGATGGTTTATTTCAAGGAATTTTTGGATTTGTTGGTAGGCTGTCTAGTCTAATATATTGAGCAGGAAGGGGACGGTGGTAATGGGTCTGTAGTTGGTAGGAATGGAGGGGTCAAGAGAGGGCTTTTTAAGAAGGGGGAGGACCCAGGAATCTTTGAGGTTGCTGGGCATGGTACCTGAGGAGAAGGAGGCATTGATGAGTCTTGTGATGAATGGCGATAGGTTTCTTGCTGCATCTTTAATCATTTGTGGGGGGCAAAGGTCGCCCTCACAGTTAGATGGTTTAAGCTGAGAATGATTTTTTCTACTTCAAGAGTGGAGACTTTGGAGAAGCTAACGCGAGAGGGGTTGGGCAGAGGGTGTTTGGGTGTGGGGCACGGGGTCTTGTTAGTGGGGTTGGTTGGTTTGGCTATGGAATCTTTCTTGTTTTTAATTTTAGTTTGAAGGCCTGTGACTTTATTGTTTAGGGCATTTTGGACACTGGTGCACCATTATGTGTCCTTCATGAAAGTGTCTGGAGTTAGCACAGGTGTTTCCAGTTCTTTAATGATCGTAAACAGCTCTTTGGTGCTGGAGTTGGATTGTGCAATCCTCTGGTTGTAAGACTCTTGTTTGGCAGCTATGATTTCTTTTTTGTAATTGGGCGTTATTTTATTGAGCAGTATTTTGTTGTGGTCTGTGGGAGATTGACTCCAGGCTTGTTCCTTTTTGCATTTTTCTAATCTAAGAGTTTTAAGGTGCTTAGAGAACCAACGGTTGAGATGCTTTTTCAGTTTACATTTTCTTAGTTTTAATGGTGCAATGAAGTCTAAGGCTGTGCGCATGGTTTTGTTATAGCCTTCAACAAGGTCGTAGGGGTTGGAGGTGGCAGGGAGTTGGTTAAGTGTAGAGAGGATGAAAGGGATCAGTTTTTCCACTGTGATATTTTTTTTACTTCTCGTGGGGATGGCTGAGGCTAGCACATTGTTGATGATGGGGCTCGAGGCTTCGAGGGTAAAGGAGAGGAGATAGTGGTCGGACCAAGGTTGAGGGGAGTTATCGGTGATGGAGGCCGCGCAGTTGTAGTCTGCTACCCAGTTGAGGGTTTTCCCTTTGTTATGGGTGGGGCCAGAAACTTTTTGGGTAAAGCCTAATTCAGAAAGAGTATTGTTGATGAGGGTAGCCTGGTGATCTTTGGGGTCTTTGAAGCCTGGGATGAAGTCCCCTAGGAGGAGGCTCTGGGAGGTTTTTTTAGGTTATTGGTGATGATGGTGCTAAGGTCTTCCTCGAAGGAACCTAGGGGTCCAGGAGGTTTGTAGAATAGGTGAATGGATATAGTTTGGGAATTAGCGGTAGGTAGCTTAGGTGTGACTGATTCGCAGGATGGGAAGTGGTTCGAGGAGTCAAGTCTAATGTTGAGGTGTGTTTTAGCAATTATGGCCAAGCCGCCACCTCTAGATTCTGTTTTATCTGCTCGGAGGATGGTGTAGTCATCGGGAATGGCTAGCGAGAGGGCTGGGCCTGTGGCTGCATGGAGCCAGGACTCAGTGATGGCTATGAAGTCTAGATCCTCTGCTAGAATGAGGTCTGATATGTCTGTAGCATGGGCCACTATAGAGCATGCATTGATAAGGGCACCTCTTATAGGCGGGACAGTGTTTTTGGTGTGAGTAGGATTAGAGTCTGTGTTATGCACTTTATGCTTAGTCAAGGTATTAGTTGGGTTATGCTTGGGTCTTTCCAGATGGAGGTTGGTGAGAGTGGTCGTGTGCATAGTTGGGGAGCAGTTATTCAGTTTAGACTGGATGGTGTCTTTGGCTCGAGGCTCGTATAGTTTAGGTAGTCTAGCTCATAGCCTGGTATTTCTCGCAAGGGGGCTTCATGGTTTGGAAGGGTGGGGCAGGGTAATTATGGTGAGAGGCATACTGGAAGGTGTTGGAATGGTGCCTATGGAGGCCACGCTAGAGGTAAAGCTTATAGCGCTGGAAGAGTTATCTCAGCAGTATTGAGTAAATGCCTGGTAGGTACATTTTGTTGGCCGTAAGTAGGTGTGGAAGTCGGGTGGCGAAACTAATCAATGAAGAGTATGCAGCGATCAGGGACTAGATACCGCATAGGTAGCTAGGTGTGACAATTAAGATACGATATCAAGGTACAGTATGTTGGCAGGCAGGTTAAATGCTGTGGCTTTCAAAGGCAGGCTATCAACTATCACGGCAGAGCTAAATATAGCTTGTCAGAGGCAGGCTAAATGCAACTATCATAGGCAGGCTAAATGCTACTATCAAGGTACATTGTAGTGGCAGGCAGGCTGAAAGCAGCTATCAGAGGTAGGCTAAATGCAGCTTTCAAAGTACAGCTTTCAAGGGCAGGCTAAATGCAACTATCAGAGGCAGGCTACATGCTGTTGTCAAGATACATTATAGTGGCAGGTTAAGTACAGCTTTCAAAATACAGCTTTCAGGGCAGGCTAGATACAGCTTTCAAGTACAGCTTTCAAGGGCAGGCTAAATACAGCTTTCAAAATACAGCTTTCAAGGGCAGGCTAAACACAGATTTCAAAATACAGCTTTCAGGGGCAGGCTAAATGCAACTATCAGAGGCAGACTAAATGCTACTATCAAGATACATTATATAAATGTGTAACATATAAATACAAATTTGCTAAAAGCAGGCAGGAACATGTGGGCATTGGCTAGTAGGTGATGGGCATTTGTAGTCAGCTTAAATGCATATTTGCTCAAACATGAGGATAAACGCTAAGCATTAGTGGACAACTAATATGCATGCACCGGCATCCTCGATGCAAATTCTGTAAGGCAGGAAAAGGTCAGCCATGAAGTTGCGCTACATTAAGCAAATACATCCAGACTGATTGCCAGAATGTAAACCAGTCCAGCCTCATAATAACAGTTAATATGTTTGCTTTACCCTTGGTGGAAATTTAAAAAATGCCATACCACAGTTAGACAACATGTTTATAATGGATACACCAATGTAGGCCAGTCTAGCCACATAATATGACTTAGCAGTTTGCTTTACCCTTGATGCACAGTAAAAACTGCCATGGTCGTTTTTACTGTGCATCAAGGGTAAAACAAATATGCTAGGTAAAAGAAATTAACCAGTCTTGCTGTACCAATGTAGCCTCATAATAACCTTCATTATGCTGACTTTACCCTTGATACCAGTAGAAAATGTTATACCCCAATAAGAAAATATAACCAGACTCGCAGTCCCGGCTCTCTGCACATATGTAACACCCCCACCTCATGAAATAGAGGCTTGCTGCCCTGCAAACACTCAAGCAAACAAGCACATGCATCCATTCAGCATTCATATAAGTTTGCTCAGGCAACCATGCAGCAGTCACACATTCTCTTGCATTCACACACTCATAAAACATACACTTTAATGTGCGCACATATACCGAAACAACACACACTCACACGTTCATGTGCTGTCATGTGAGCAATACCATATGCATACTTTTTTCTTTACATTTAGCCTGCATCCCCAATGGGCCTGTCAAGGCTGTGGAAACAAATGTCCCAGCCTGTTATGGCCGTTTGGACATGTGCACTGGGATGCTAGAGCATTCAATGAGAAACCACAGCTACTGCCAGCAGAGGAGCATTCCCATGGCTGTTTCCTACAGTTTAGGGAGAACACAGGGTTTTCACTGGGCTGGCTTGGCTCGTATATATTGAGTGGGCGCTCCATAACCATTTTTAATGAGCCATGCCAGACCAGTTATTTCAACATTTCTGCAACCCTGTGCAATCCAGTTGCATAACTGTCACTCAACTGAAATGGCACTAGCCCATGTCTCTGACTTTCTGCCCTATGCTCACCATGTGCTCCTCAATTTCCACTACGCTGAACCTATTTCTGGCTTTTGCTACTTTTGACCACCATTATCTCCTAACCATCTCAAATCACACAATTTTGGAACGTGCACTCATCTTGAGTACTCCCTCCCTCACTTGACATTATTTCTCGATATCCTAAAATATTGTCACATCTAATCCAGTGCCTCTCACAGTAGGAGTCCCCTGAAGCTGTGACCCCGTTCTCTTCACATTTAATACCTTCCTCCTTGGAAACTGAATCTAAAGCTTCTGGTTTTCTTTGTGGATGATTCCCAAATTCTTTTCTCAATCACCTCCTACATCCCCAGCCTTTCTCAGATCTTCAACTGCCTTGTCACCATCCACCACTAAATGGCACATCATTGTCTTATGCTCAACTCCTCCTAAACCAAAGCCGCTACTTTCCAGCCCTATGGGCCCCTACATCTCTTCCCTCCTCATGTTTTGCCTCGAACTCTTCAAAAACTCTCCTAACGATTTTAGCCTTGGGGTTCTCTTAAGCAGTAAACTAAACCTACATCAATTTATCACTAAAGAGAAAGCAAACATAGCTGGCTGTGGTGCACTGGGTTTCAGTTACCCAGCAAGCTACCCGTGGGTCTGTGACTTAACCTGATGCCATAAGGATTGCACTCTTTCCCCACCCCAACCCATACTAAAACACTCCATACTCCTGCAAACATACCACATTCAAATGAACCATGCCACACACACACACACAACACCTACACTACTCACACACACACACACAATGTCAACGAAAAGCAAAATTCCACACCTTCTCCAATAACTCACACGATCTCAACATGGCCAATGCATCCTTACGATATGAGCACACAAGTCCTCCCATTTGACTGCAAATAACTTACATGCCCACCAACCCAGACCACCTAGAAGCAAACCCACACACAGTGACCAGTTTTTTCCAAAGTGAAACTACCAACAATATAGAAAAAGCATGCTTGTGCTCTCCCTTTCCTCCCACAACCAACCAACTTCTCCCTTTCTTTTTTTCATATCTGTTAGAGTCCCAGGAAACCATGCAAGTGGGAGCAGCGAGTGGTGTAAATCCCACTAACATAAAATCTAGAGCACTGCCACAAGGACCAATCTCACCAACATCGGTAACATCTGCCGCCGTCATCTATGACTCTACAAAAACTCTTTTCTATCCTTAACCTGGGCGAATCGCTTCAAAGCACCCTAGCAAATCTTTATTTGATTCATCGTTCAAATTTACCTGAATGGGATCGGGAAGTAAGTACGTCGATTCAGGCATTGAGCAAGGTTTTCAGCCAAGGTCGTAACAGTGACATTGGATTTGGATATTCTCATATGGATTTGGGCACGTTCATAAGCAGAAAAAGCTTTGGAAGACTGCATAAAGAACCTTTGTGGGTTGAGTTTAGCTGCAGAAGGGCAAGGCAGCGGTGATCCACACCAAGAGTTGGAGAAAGAGAAAGAGGAGTTAGGCAGAATTTCATTTTTCTTTGGGGACTCTGCGTTATTTGTGATTTGATCGTTTTTCTGTTTTTAGCAAGGAAACCTTTCATTTTGTTTTCTTACTTCGTGAGAAATGCCCTCAGCTGTTGTTTTGTTCATTCAGGAACCCTTTTAATTTGTGTTGGGATTTATTTATTTATGTATTTATGTATGTATTTATTTATTTTTTTATTTATTTATTTATTTATTTATTGGGGTTTTATAATGCACCTATACACAATGTGTTTCATAGTGTAACAAGACATGGGGGACAGGGATGACAAAACAGAAACGGTCCTAAAATGCATTGTGACATTCAAATCGTGCAAGTGCAGTAATAGAAATGCATGGAAGATGGGAGGGGGGAAGTGCCAGAGGATTAAGCGAATGCCCGGGGAGGCCGGGTGGACAGAGCCCAGGGAGAGGAGAGTGCAGGGGCAGAAAGGTCCACAGGCCAAGTGCGAGGAACGGGCTGGAAGGTCTAAGGGCATGCATGCCCAGCCAGACCAGTGAAGTGGGATGGAGACCAGAAGAGCAAGTGCAGGTTGGGGGTGGGGGGTCAGAGGAGACAAAGTGCAGGGATAGACTGGTAGGGCAGGGCCTTGCACCTTGTAAGAACTTGAAGCAACCAGGAAGCCAGTCAAGAGTTAGAGGGGTAAAACTTAGCAGGTGAGGGGGAGAGGGAAGGAGGAAGAGAAAAGGAGGGTCTTGAGAAGCTTCTGGAACTTTATGAGATCGGTCGCAAATCTGGGAGGCGCAGGGAGGCCATTCCAGAAGGAGGCACTTGAAGAGGAGAGAGATCTATCCCACACTCTCTGCTTGGAGAAGCATCTGATCTGCAGAGAGTTGGAACTAGAAGACCAAAGGGCTCTAGCAGGCAGGTATTTAGGGAGAGAGAGTTGGATGTAGTGGGGTCCCAGGACGCAGAAAGCCTTCTGGATGATGCAGAGGGTTTTGAACTTGATCCTCGCAGCAACCGGGAGACAGTGAAGATTTTAGGGCTGGAGAGATGCAGTTCCTGGGCTGGAGGCCAAAGATAAGTCTTGCAGTCCTATTCTGGATTAGTTGAAGGGGGCAAATGAAGGAGTTAGGTAGGTCGAGGAAGAGGCTGTTACAGTAGTCCAGCCTGGAGTGGACCAGAGCTCTGGAGACATTGAGTTTTGCGGGAAGATGAGGAAAGGAAGAATCCCTCTGAGCATGTGAAGCTGAAAGTGAGCCTTCTTGGAAAGGTCTGTGATGTGAGGAGAGATGGAGAGAGAGGAGTCAAAGATGAAACCAAGCATTCTTGCCTCACAGGAGGGTGGGAGGAGGGGACCATGGAGGACAGCTAGAGTGCAGGGGAAAAGGTGGGAGCTGTAGTCCCAATGAGAAGGATCACAATCGTACTGGCAATCAGGCAGAGATCACAGCAGTGCTCCATGCCTGAATAGCAGACACGCTGACAAGTATGAGAGGGAAAGAGGAGGAGGCAGAGGAGGGAATCTTGAAGGAGAGTTGCATGTCGTCCGCTTAACACTGAAAGTTGGGAGAGAAGGTAGAGATCAAATGAGCTAGGCAGGCAAGGTATATGTTGAAAATCCAAGGTGAGGGAATAGAGCCCTGAGTGACACCACAGGTGGAAAATGAGATGGAGTAGAGAACAGGGCCCAGTTGAACCTGGGAATGTCGTTCAGAGAGGAAGGAGGTCCACTAGCCAGAGCCAGGTCCATGATGCCAAGGGTATCACAGAGCCGATTTATAAGGGTGGCTTGGTTGACGGTATCAAAAGTAGAGGAAATCTTTTTTACCGAGCTACAGAAACACTTATTTTCTCTTACATTTGAAGCCAGTTTATTTCAAGAGCCAGTTATTTTTCATTTGGGAATATTTTGATGTTGTAGTTGAGTAACCTTTACATTAAATGTTGTGTTTTGTTTAGGAGAAACTAATTTCTGGTAGGACAAAATGGCTGGGGTGGAGGGGGAGGAATCTGATGTGGTGCTGTCTGTGCATTAAGAATATGCGGCCTGGATCTGGTTGATGTGGATCTCTTATTCTCCTACTTGCAATCTAAGGAGGGGGAGGTACAGTTGATGGCCAATCTCAGCATGAGACAGAGAAATCATGCCTCCTCTAACAGATGATGCTGCTGCAGAAGTTGGTGGGATTGTTGGTGATGATGAGGATGCTACTGAGGGTGATGGTTGGAATGGTGGTGACACAGAGGCAAGGGATCTGCCTGAGCCAGTAGTCCAGCCAGTACTACAGGAGCAATATAGCAGGGGTGAGAAGGAGAGCTTCCACCAGAGGAGTCAGGAGGACACCGTTATCTCAATGAGGGATTCAGGAATACAGGAGTTCCTCTGAAAGTACAGTGAGGGCAGGAACACACCACCCTCTCTGTCACCATCCGCATGGGCCTATTTACTTTAAGGTTCCTGATGGGGTTTCAGCAGCAGAGGTTGAATTGGTGCAGTGGACTTTTTGCTTGTGGTCAAAGACTGTTAGGAGGGGAAATACCCTTTATACCCAGTGATAGGCGGAAACCTGTGCAGTTCCCTCTGGGACCACTGCAAAAGATTTAGGACTACAGGTGTTTGGCAGTAAACCCACCTGGTAGCAGTCGGTACCACACAGATTCACTTGGTAGCTGTGGCTGAGCAGTCAGACTTCCCTCAAGAAGAGTTAGGCAGTATGTGGAGTATACAAAATAGGGCAATTTACACAGTAGAACAAGCAAACACGGAACAAGGCTTCGGTGTAAAGATATATAGTTATTTATTTATAAAACACATCTATGAAAAACACTCGGGCACTAATACGGTAAACACTTCAAGCACAATTACTATAAGAAAAATCAATCCCCCTAACAATAGTTCGACAAGTCTAGGTTCGACGGCACCACTTATTTGCAGACAGAGGTGAATGCTTTAACCTAGATGGCACTCTAGTATTCGATAGGATGGGAGAGAAAAGCAGGGTATGAAATCAACTCGGTACCAACACTTTTACGAACAAATGCAAGGCAAGTAAGGCAAGGTTCACTGTAGATCGCAAAGTTCAGAGGCCAGGCCCACTTGGAGAGAGGCGAGGCGATATGTCCCAGAAAGTATCACAGTGGAAATGCACTTCGAGTCTTTGTCGACAATTGTTTAGAAAGATTGGACCAGTTCAGAACAGAGAGATGAGAACGCTTGGAGGCGACCCAATGGAGAGGCGAGGATTCAGAAACCTCACGCTAACCGACACAAGGGAAGCCAGGCGGACACGGTACCTTGTTTGTGGAGAGACAGCTCCGGCGGGGGCAGTTGTTCCTGGTGGTGGATGCGCGTCGGGTCTTTGCCAAGAGAAAAGATGATCTCGTCGTCGAAGGAAAGTGGAAGATCGTTGCACCACCAGGGAAGTGACCAGCCGCGGAGTGCTCCGTCACAAGGCACCACCTTTTGGTCACGGTACAGGGGTAGTGGCTATCCGGTTGCCGGGGTGCTCTGCACGGGCAATTCGACCACTACGTCCCGGAACGAAGAAAAAGCAAAGGGGACTGGTTGTTCCCACCAGTCAGGGGAAGAGAATCTCCGGCGGGGAGATCTCCTCTGTCGTCGGGAAGTGGTGAGTCGGTTCAGCAGGGCTCCACTGGAGGTGTCATCGTTGCAGGTCGGCTCAGCTTTACCCTCGTCGGATTCTTAGGTCCTGTGGCGACTTCTGAAGATCCAGTCCCAAAAGCCCTGCTTTTATGCAGAAAACCCCCATTCATTCAGCCTAGCTGTCACTCAAAACACGCTAAGTGGTGAGCGGGGTGGCTCACCATTTGGGCCAATCACACCACAGTGCGACTTGAGTTGGCAAGGCAACTCAGTCCAGGGTGCCTAAACCCCCTCCCACACCCCCTGTGGTACCCAGACAGAATGGCACCATTTTGGAGGGCCTCTGTGTAGAGGCCTGCCAAAAGTGGAACAAAGGGCTCAACCTTTGGTTTAGGAGTCACAGAGACGAACACAGACGCCATTTTAAAAACCGATTTCTGGCAGAAAATACCAACCGATAGATTTATTTAAGATAAATACCCCGGTGGTATGTTAGAGATTAACGAGGAAAAGTATTAACCTCCAACAATGGGTAGAATCCCATAGAGTTATATTCGGGGTCGAATGTAACAAGTAGTTTCCATTGCCACCAGCCAAAACACGACGGGGGGGACGGGACAGTGCCCCCTCGAATAACAGACCTAGGACTAATCGAATTACCCCTACTAGTACGTCCACAATAGGATGGTGTGTACTAGTTCCGTTAGTAAATTTAGGTCTAGTAAAGCCAATGGTGACTTTACATGCCCGGGGAGACAGTAGTCACTCCCCGGGTATGGAGTCTATGATGGAGGTCGGCTAGGACGCCCGAGTGCTACGGCACGGAGGGTGCGGTGTAACACACATAGAAAAACATATGAGACCCTATGGAGTAAAAGACCCCATAGAACACATTGACATTCAAGGGAATTATACACATTCACGTCCAAGAGTGGGAGAAAAAGAGTCTCACTCTTGGCAGGATGGAAAAACAAACTCCAGAAATCCAGCAAAGCTGCTGAGGGACTCACTAGGTTAGGAAATTCAGCCTAAACAGAGAATTCTCCCTAACACTCGCCCCCCCCAGACTAAGGGACAGGAGGATTTAATCCACTCCTGGATGAATCTCATACCTCTAGTTGATGACATACATCCTAGAGAGACCATCAGCATTTTGGTGGTGACACCCTGACCTTTGCTCAATGGTGAAATCAAACCCTTGCAGGCAGATTGACCATCTCAGTAGTTTTGGGTTTTCCCCTTTCATTTGCATTAACCATCTCAAGGGTTGGTGGTCAGTCTGAATGACAAAAGTAGAACCATACAAGTATGGCCTAAACTTCTTCAGAGCCCACACGGTAGCAAAGCACTCTCTTTCGATTGTTGCCCACCTTGTTTCAGGATCCTTCAGCTTGCGCCTGATGAAGCAAACGGGGTGCTCCCTACCTTTCCCATCCAGTTGACTGAATATGGCACCTATCCCTACATTTGAAGCATCTGTCTGCACAGTGAAAGTTTGGCGGTAATCAGGAGCTCTGAGTACTGGGGCTTGGCAAAGAGCCTTTTTCAGGTTTTCAAAAGCCTGATTGCACTCCTCGTTCCATCTAACCTCTTTAGGGAATTTGGGCGAGGAGATGACATTCAGTGGAGAAGCTATGGTCCCATATTTCTCGATGAAATTCTTGTAATACCCAGTGAGGCCTAGGAAGGCCCTCACTTGGGTCTGAGTAGTAGGTGTTGTCCAATTTTGCACAGCTTCAATCTTACTGAGCAAAGGCCTTATTTCTCCACCTCCTACCTCATGTCCAAGATAGACTATCTTACTCTGTCCAATTTGGCATTTACTCGCCTTTATGGTCATATTGGCTCGTCCAAGAGCCTGCAAAACATCTCTCAGGTGGGTTACATGCTCTTCCCAGGAATTGCTGAACACTGCTATGTCATCCAAGTATGCCATGCAGAAGTCCTCCATCCCATTCAGAACCTGGTTTACCATCTGTTGAAATGTAGCAGGTGCATTCTTCAATCCGAAAGGCATTACCTTAAACTGGTATAAGCCAACGGGGGTAGAAAATGCAGTTTTCTCCTTGGCATGGTCTGTCAAGGCTATTTGCCAATAGCCTGACGTTAAGTCAAATGTGCTGAGGAACTTGGCTGCGCCAAGTTTGTCCACCAACTCATCTGTTCTTGGCAAAGGGTGGGCATCAGTCCTGGTGACTGCATTAAGAGCTCTATAATCCACACAGTATCTAAGTTCTTTAGATCCGGCCTTTGGTACTAACACAACTGGGCTAGACCATGGACTAATAGAGGGCATATTACCCCGAGATCGAGCATCTTGCTGACCTCACCTTTGATGTGGGTTTGTACATTTTCTGACATTCGGTATCCTCTGCTTTTGACTGGCAGACAGCCACCAGTGAGTATGTCATGCTGGCCCCAAGGGGTCAAGCCTGGCGAAAGCGAGAACAGGGAGGCAAACTGATTCAACATAGATTTGCACTCTTCTTGTTGCTCGGGTGTCAGATTTGAAGAGAGATTTACTCCTTCAATTTTTTCGTCTAAAGGTAAGCCTCTGAGGAGATCCGGAAGAGCTTCACTCTCTTCTTCTTCCTCGGATGATGCAAGAAGCAACGCTCCTACATCAGGTCTTGAGACATACGCTTTGAGTCGGTTGGTGTGGAAGACTGTCGGAGCCTCCTTAGGATTGCCCAAGTCCACCTGATAGTTGACCTCTCCGAGTTTACCCACAACTCTGAACGGTCCCATCCATTTGTCTTGCAAGGCCCTCTGCCTTGTTGGGATCATAACGAGAATGAGCTGGTCTTGAGCGAACTCAACCATGTTAGCCCTTTGATCGTGCCAGTGCTTGACCAATGCTTGTCCAGCTTTCAAGTTATCGCTTGCTTCTGTCATCATGTGTGACATTCTCCTCCGGAGACCTATCACGTAGTCAGTCACTCTGACTGGCTTGGGGGAAAGAGCACTCTCCAACCCCTCCTTAATCAGGGCCAATGGACCTCTGACGGGATGACCATGGAGAAGCTCGAAGGGAGAATATCCTACTCCCTCCTGAGGGACTTCTCTATAAGCAAATAGAAGGCATGGCAGTAGAAGGTCCCACTTACGTTTAAGGGGTTCCTCTAAAGCACCTATCATCCTCTTCATGATTCGGTTGAACCGTTCTACCAACCCATTTGTTTGTGGGTGGTAAGCTGTTGAGAACTTGTAAGTAACTCCACAGGTTTTCCACATGGCTTTCATGTAGTGGGACATAAAATTTGACCCCCTGTCAGAGATTACTTCCTTAGGAAACCCGACCCTAGTAAAAGTACCAAGGAGGGCCTTAGCCACAGCCGGAGTTGTAACAGTCCTCATAGGAATGGCCTCAGGATACCAAGTAGCATGCTCTACTACAACAAGTATAAACTTGTTGCCTGAGGAGGTTGGAGGATCAAGGGGACCTACAATGTCAATCCCTACTCTCTCAAATGGGACTCCCACGAGTGGGAGAGGCGCTAAAGGTGCCACATTCTTGGAGCCAACCTTACCAGAGGTCTGGCAGGTGTGGCAGCTCCTGCAGTGTTTTTCTACTTCGGCCCCCATCTTTGGCCAATAAAAGTAGAGAGAGAGCCTTTCCTTAGTCTTCTTGAAACTCAAGTGACCAGCCAAAGGAATCTCGTGGGCTAACTGCAAAAACTGTGGTCTGTTCTCTTGGAGTACTACAAGTCATTTGTAGTCTCCAGGTGCAGACTCGGTCGGTTCACTGTAGAAGAGGCCATCTTCCCAGTGCAACCTGTATTTCCCTGGCTCTTGCCCTTCAGCCTGAGCTTCTGCCTGGTGGCGAAGACCTTACAGAGTTGGTCATTCTCTCTGTCCCTTAGTGAAGTCTGCCCTGCTGGGTCCACCTTCTGCCAGTAAAGACTGCAGCTCAGGATGATCAACAGGATCCAGATCTCCAATGAGTTCTTGGCCTTCCAATAGCTCTTCGTCAGAGTCTAATTCTACCACACAGGGTTGTACCTCCCCCTCAGCCTCAGCTGGAGGTGGAGTTATGGGTGTAACTTTGGACAACCGTGGGGAAGTACTTGTTGGCTGCACTGGAATGCTGGCGGCTGGTTTCGGGGTAGAAGTCTTAGGTTTCCCTTTCGCTTCTGATTTCTTCGAGACAGCGGCCGACAATTCCAGTGGAGCAGGAGTGATTTCTTTCTTCATCATCTCCTGGAGAGTACCGCGCATGGTCCTCTCTCTTGCAGGTCTGGTTAGCTCCTGTAACCGTTTACTAGGAGGTCTGGGGGTATGCAATACAACTCTGAGAGTTTTCAAATCGTTACCCAACAGAACGCATCCTGGTACTTCACTCTGTATGCTGACAGGGATCTTCACAGTCATGTCGTTACACTGGATGAGAACTGGTAATTGGGGAAGCATCTGCACAGGCCCTGCAGCTAACTTGGTGAGGCGTTTGGGTGCCTTAGCAACATCCTCAGCCTGAAAAAACGATTTATCCACCACAGTTATGCTGGCCCCAGTGTCCCTAATGGCAGGAGTCTCCTGACCATTCACCTGGACACTGTCCTTATAATACTCTTTAGTATTATCGGGGATAGAATTATAGACGTCTAAATTCTGTTCTTCCCACAACCCCAGAGACACTAAAGAAACGCTGGCAGAGACTCCAATGGGTTCATCAGCTAGCAGTAGAAAGTTTCCACTTGCCATTGGGACTTCCTCCTCTGGAGCGAAGGCTAAGGAGACAAGCTGGACCCCTGAAGGTTTACCCTTACATCTGGGATCTCCTTTCACGTGGTCAGTCGAGCCACAAACAAAGCATTTACTGAATGCTTTCTGGAATCGTGGCTTGTTCTGGCCCTCTTCCGGTTTGGCACCAGAAGACACACTATTCTGCCGCAGTTTTCCTTGTGGCTTACCCTTCTGGTTTTGTTTGGGGCCCTCTTTGGAAATTGAGTTATTGGAATTCTCTTTTGAGTCTTTTTTAGGCTGTTTTCCCTCTTCCTTTTTCTGAGTTGCCCCAGAATCCTTATGAGTAGCCCTGTTGGCAACCCACAAGTCAGCAGCCTTAGCTAGCTTCCTGGAATCCAACTCCTTCGAATCAGCCAAGTGCTGTCTGAGCTCCGGAGAACAGGCATCATAAAAAGACTCCAACATAAAAAGATTCTTCATACCCTCATAAGTGTTCACTTTGTAACCCTTAATCCACCTCTAAGTTTTTCAACCCTTCACTCACCCAGGTAGCCCAAGGGGTACCATCATGCTTTTTGAGGGTTCTAAACCTCTTAAGATACTGGGAAGGGGTCTTCCCGAATCTAGCTATCAAAGCTAGTTTCACACTTTCGTAATCCTTCTTATCCACCTCCCCCAACTCCATTACCACATCAGTCGCAACAGGGGGGGCCTAGAGAACAACCAGGGAAGTAGATCATTCCCGGTGAGGTCCTGGAGCCCATGATTGTACTCAAACAGTTTTAACCAATCCAAAACATCCAATGTCGGTTCATACATACCCACTAATTCCTTCGGCATCCGGGGTCTTTTGGGACTGGAGCTTCTAGAGGAACCAGAGGAGAGAGAAGCATTTTCCACAGACAACTTTTTCATCTCTAACTCGTGATTAAGTTCTATTTCTCTGAGTCTTAACTCAGCTTGCTTCTGCTCAGCCTGGGCATTCATCCGTCTGAACTCGAGCTCTTGGTTTCTTTCAGATTGAGCCAAGAACCGTTTGTATTCTAATTCGCGCTTCATTTTTTCAAGTTCAAAATAAGCAGGGTTACATGTGGGACCTGATATGGGCCCCGTAGGTACAGTAGGTAAGGCAGACAGAGGCTCAGAGTGGCTAACTTCATTAGGTTCACTCTCCTCTTCTGACTCATTATCAAGACTTTGATTCAGATCAATACCATTACTGTTTTCTACATTCGCTGGAGAAGTTGGTTCCTCTGAACCAGTACCCAAGCTTTGGTTTTCCAGCAATCTCGCTATCAGTTCCACTTTCTTTCCTTTTACAGAAAGATTTTCTTGTCTACAGAGGGCTCGTAAACTCTCAGTATTTTCACCTGACAAGGATTCTTGACTGTAAACTTCCATAGTAGACATGTTTTTGAAAGTTGCTTTTTAGTGCTAAGCTTTGTGGTTAGTTATCCTAAAGTGTTGAAAAGCACTCTAAACTGTATACTCGATACAAATCCCACCACTGTACACCAGTGTTAAGCGGAAACCTGTGCAGTTCCCTGTGGGACCACTGCAAAAGATTTAGGACTACAGGTGTTTGGCAGTAAACCCACTTGGTAGCAGTCTGTACCACACAGATTCACTTGGTAGCTGTGGCTGAGCAGTCAGACTTCACTCAAGAAGAGTTAGGCAGTATGTGGAGTATACAAAATAGGGCAATTTACACAGTAGAACAAGCAAACACGGAACAAGGCTTCGGTGTAAAGATATATAGTTATTTATTTATAAAACACATCTATGAAAAACACTCGGGCACTAATACGGTAAACACTTCAAGCACAATTACTATAAGAAAAATCAATCCCCCTAACAATAGTTCGACAAGTCTAGGTTCAACGGCACCACTTATTTGCAGACAGAGGTGAATGCTTTAACCTAGATGGCACTCTAGTATTCAATAGGACGGGAGAGAAAGGCAGGGTATGAAATCAACTTGGTACCAACACTTTTACGAACAAATGCAAGGCAAGTAAGGCAAGGTTCACTGTAGATCACAAAGTTCAGAGGCCAGGCCCACTCGGAGAGAGGCGAGGCAATATGTCCCAGAGAGTATCACAGTGGAAATGCACTTCGAGTCTTTGTTGCAAATTGTTATAGAAAGATTGGACCAGTTCAGAACAGAGAGATGAGAACGCTTGGAGGCGACCCAATGGAGAGGCGAGGATTCAGACACCTCATGCTAACTGACACAAGCGAAGCCAGGCGGACACGGTACCTTGTTTGTGGAGAGACAGCTCCGGCGGCGGCAGTTGTTCCTGGTGGTGGAGGCACGTCGGGTCTTTTCCAAGAGAAGAGATGATATTGTCGTCGAAGGAAATTGGAAGATCGTTGCACCACCAGGGAAGAGACCAGCCGCGGTGTGCTCCGTCACAAGGCACCACCTTTTGGTCACGGTACAGGGGTAGTGGCTATCCGGTTGCCGGGGTGCTCTGCACGGGCAATTCGACCACTACGTCCTGGAACGAAGAAAAAGCAAAGGGGACTGGTTGCTCCCACCAGTCAGGGGAAGAGACTCTCCGGTGGGGAGATCTCCTCTATCGTCGGGAAGTGGTGAGTCGGTTCAGCAAGGCTCCACCGGAGGTGTCATCGTTGCAGGTCGGCTCAGCTTTACCCTCGTCAGATTCTTAGGTCCTGTGGCGATTTCTGAAGATCCAGTCCCAAAAGCCCTGATTTTATGCAGAAAACCCCCATTCATTCAGCCTAGCTGTCACTCAAAACACGCTAAGTGGTGAGCGGGGTGGCTCACCACTTGGGCCAATCACACCAGAGTGCGACTTGAGTTGGCAAGGCAACTCAGTCCAGGGTGCCTAAACCCCCTCCCACACCCCCTGTGGTACCCAGACAGAATGGCACCACTTTGGAGGGCCTCTGTGTAGAGGCCCGCCAAAAGTGGAACAAAGGGCTCAACCTTTGGTTAAGGAGTCACAGAGACGAACACAGACGCCATTTTAAAAACCGAGTTCTGGCAGAAAATACCAACCAATAGATTTATTTAAGATAAATACCCCAGTGGTATGTTAGAGATTAACGAGGAAAAGTATTAACCTCCAACAATGGGAAGAATCCCATAGAGTTATATTCGGGGTTGAATGTAACAAGTAGTTCCCACTGCCACCCGCCAGATATCGACGAGGGGGGACGGGACAGTGCCCCCTCAAATAACAGAACCAGGAGTAATCAAATTACCCCTACTAGTATGTCCACAATAGGATGATGTGTACTAGTTCCGTTAGTAAATTTAGGTCTAGTAAAGCTAATGGTGACTTTACATGCCCGGGGAGACAGTAGTCAGTCCCCTGGTATGGAGTCTATGATGGAGGTCCGCTAGGACGCCCCAATGCTACGGCACGGAGGGTGCGGTGTAACACACATAGAAAAACATATGAGACCCTATGGAGTAAAAGACCCAATAGCCCATAGAACACATTGACATTCAAGGGAATTACACACATTCACATCCAAGAGTGGGAGAAAAAGAGTCTCACTCTTGGCAGGATGGAAAAACAAACTCCAGAAATCCAGCAAAGCTGCTGGGGGACTCACTAGGTTAGGAAATTCAGCCTAAACAGAGAATTCGCCCTAACACCCATTCACTAGATGCCATTGCCCTCCTTGACCAACTGAGGCACTGGCACCAGAATCCAGGAGCAACCCCCTCCAAGCCCATACCACTAATGATGGTGAAACTGCAGCAGAGACCCCCAGTGGTTGGGGGGGCCAGTTTGCAGGTGAACGGCGGCACCATCCTCAGAATAACATATATGTCCATGTAGTAGTCCTGCACAGTGATGGGCTGTTACCCACAAAAAGTCAGGCCTATCCCAGGTGCTCCACAGGGAATGCGAGAGACAGGGTTAATGTCCCAAAGACATCTTTTCTTGGCAGATTGTGAACTTGTTCCTTGTGTGCAGTCATTTCTTCAGACTGTGAGGATTTGGGCATGAGGATGTAATTGGACAATGTACTGCGTGAATTTGAGAAGCGTCAACCAAGTGCATTTGAGAGTTTTGCTGGATGCCATGGAACCTTTCTTCTGACGGGCCTGTTTGGTAAGGATCTCACTGTTTCTTGCGATAAATACTGGGGCTCCATGTTCGATATTCATTTGTGTGTGATTGAAAGGATTTTAAAGATGATGCTTTCTCGAATAGGGAGCCAGTGTGCTTTCCTTGTGGCTCCTACCATCAAAACATTGCATGCTCAAAGTGGCATGTTGGTAGACAGCATACAGATAACGTGTGTTGCTCACCACTAGAGGGGAAGGCAATCCAATGTGCTGTTACAGCTTTTTAATTTTTTCTTTGCTTGCTTGTTTACCTATCCATAGTGAAATGCCATTTCCTGCCTTCTGACCTGTCCAAGGACTTTCTCACTGCAAGCAACACTGCATAATACAATGAAGGTACTGCCTTGCATGAAAAGTAAGTCTGGTTGGGAATTTGTGCGCGGGCATCAGAACTTGCCATCCGCTCTTGGAACCTTTTTTTCAGCAGAGATGTGTGGTAGAAGGTCTCCTGTCAGAATGATCACAAATGCAGCATTAAACAGCTCTACTCTGGGATGGTTACATTTATATTTCTGAATGCACTCAAATGACTCACTGAGGCTAGGCTGGTATAGAGTTATTGTTCCTTTGCTACTACTTTATGTTTGGGTGTTGCTGAGGGCACTTTCAGACACACTTCTTTGTCGCCAGACTTACAGAGTTCTGGGTTCAGCACCGGGGGTAGTGCCAGAGACTGCTTAGTGTTTATTGGTTTCTGGGGGTTGGCTTTATAATATGTTGGTCAAAAGCTTGAGCTTTCACATGGAACACAACTTTTCTGCACAGAGTGAAAAAATGGCAAGATGCTGCTCTTGACCCTGAATAAAGAGGTTTAATGCCCTAGGACTGCACTGGTCTTGTAGCAGGTATACGTCGCTGTTGAGCAGAGGCAGACGAGGGAACCTGGTGCTCTGCAAGGTGCACAGGTGCAGAATGTGGTACTGGTTGCTGCCATGGTCATGTAAATGCTATTGTTGATTGATGTACACCGTCACTGCCATCTCAGGATCTCTGAGGTGGTACACATAGAGTATAGACAAAACAAGAGTTTTGTGGCAATAATTCTGCACTCTGAACCTGCAGAGGGGTTATGGTGGTAGTGGTGATAGTACTTGCACTTTAAGTCTTCCAAGATGTGTCTGTCCTGCCAATCCTCCCTCTAGGACACTAGTGGGTTTAGACTCAAATATCAGTCTTCCTAGCAATACAACTCTCTCCCATTATTCTCTTCCGAGAAGGGGCTGTGGCAAAGTCTAATATTTTTTCTGCCACTCTTACCTACTTTTATATTACCCCAAAACAATTCAACTTCTTGTTTTGTGTGTGAGTTCCCCCATTCAAAGAGGCCGGCACAGCAGACCATACATTCCTCCTCCAGTCGATTGCTCAGTGTGTTCGAGAAGATGTGTTGCGTCACACAGCCAGCCACTAATAACTTTGACGTGTCATCACCACCACACCCGCCAACAATTTTTCAGGCATCCTAAATTCTGTTGCTTTGTCTGTCAGTGCGCATGTTCAATCTAGCTGACCGAGAGCAAATTCCTCCTCTGTCCTAACGTTCAGTGTGCTAAAGAAGGTGGCCATAGCCTATGATCACTGCCACAACCTCCAACAATTATTCCAGGAATGCCCAAATAATTTTCTGTTCCCCAAAAACAATTCATCTGCTTGTTTTGTGCTTCAGTACACACATCCCACAAACAAACAGGTTCACCAGCGTGCACATTCCACTTCCTGTCTACTGGTCAGTGTGCTCAAGCAGGTGGTGTGTGGCACCACACAGACAATCATCATACCACTAATTACCACCCCCTGTAATCACTGTCACCTAAACAATTCAACTGCTTGGTGGTGAAAGGTTCAGTAAGAACCCTTTCAAGACTCCAGGCCAGCCTCCTCTGTTCCTCTGGCTCTAGTCCTTGATAGAATTTTCTCCCACATGACCCCTTTTAGACAGTCTGACAACAGTCTCCAGACCAGAGACTGTTGAGGGAGATTCCCTTTGAGGAAGCCAGAACAAAGTTTCCAGGACCCCTTAACTCTGAGTTTGAGAGCCAAGCCATGAGAGACCAGGAGACAAT
This sequence comes from Ambystoma mexicanum, assembly GCF_040938575.1. Classification (NCBI taxonomy): domain Eukaryota; kingdom Metazoa; phylum Chordata; class Amphibia; order Caudata; family Ambystomatidae; genus Ambystoma; species Ambystoma mexicanum. The sequence goes on along the minus strand of NC_090924.1, from coordinate 712,028,903 downwards.
CATAGAAGAAGGGTGAAGGCACCCCTTAAAGATGTGACAGAAAACCAAGCAGAGAGATGTGACAGAAAACCAAGCAGAGAGAGCCCATAAAGGACATGGTGTAAGAACAATGTTCCTGCCACTTATACTTGGGACTAAGAACCAACAGGAGAACCTCAGAGGACCAGAGAAGTAGGGTGTGGAAACCCCTTCAACTTGAGATTATAACATTTAGGGCATCATTACGAGTTGGCAGTATTTTGGTGGTAAATCTGCCAATGCCGCCCAACATAATTACTGTTATCGCCACTTAGTGCAGTGGAATTACGGCTAAATTACAAGGGCGCAGTAGTGCAGTTAATCCATTGGACTCTATGGGGACTTTATGGCATAATTACCGCTGGCAGAATTATTGCTCTGGTAATTCTGCCAATTTTGCTGATTTTCCGCAGAAGGTGGGATGACTTACATCAAGCATGATGCTGTAGGTAAATCCCCCACTACAAGACCATACTTGTAGTATGGCGGAGCAGGAAAAGTGGCAGTATTTCATTACCGCCAAATTTGTTATGCACCGCCATAGTCAGAATGAACCCTATAGATTATTACTTTTACCTGCCAAGGGAGATCTGGCTTCCGAACTACAGAGGACTAGGAGATATTTTTACTAACATGCAAATGGTTCACACAGTACCATATGCAATGAAACATCGATTGCTTGCATTGGTATGGACGGAGATGTAACTAAATGCCACCGTCACACAAAGAAACAATTACACATATGGGTCTGACCATATGCACTTTGATCAATGATTATCAAACTGAGTAATTTGTTCCACTAGGCCTAATGGCCTCAACAACAAAAATAATTTGATATTTCTCGTACTGTTCATTCACAAATTGTATTTTATTCATCTGACAGCCAGCACATGTTTTGACCTAGAGAGTTCTTCTTCAGGGCATTTCTTAATTGCTGCTGCTCAAAAGAAAACCGTATTTTCCAGAGAACAAATTTCTTATTTATTTATATATTTATTTATTTATTTATTTATTATGATTCAGTTAATAAACGTTACACATATTTTCATCAAGTATCCTTCTATTACACACATTAAATACTGTTCCACCTATTCATCCAATTCATACAGTTAAAACAACATATTTAAGTTCAATTCTGAAAGCATTTAAGAATAATCAATAAACATCCACTATTTTCATTTCTTACTAATTTTCCGTTACACAAAGCCATATCCAATAAAGTGCTAAGTGCCTGCTTTTACTCATAGTATTCACATATAGCTGCCAAAATGCCACACTTTTGATACGCTCCACATTATGTACGAACTTTCCCAATTGCTTAACATATAAAGAGGCAAGCCCCACACATTCCGTTAAAACGTGCTTTGCAGTTTCCAAAGTCTCTGTCTTCTTATAAATGCAGCAACATCGTTCCCCTCATTCTAATTTTGCGGCAGGTCCATTTACAGCAAGCACTGGGAGGCGGTTAGTGCGAAAGAGCAATATGAAACGTCTTAGTTTCGGCAAAGGACATACAATATAGCTAGGGTTTCTTAAAGGAATATATAATTTGTGAAACATGCACATACATTTTTATTTTGCCTAAGTGCACACAAATATTCCACCAGTCCCACTGCTCCAATTTGCCCTCAAAAGATTTCTTCAGCACATGATACTATTTATTCAAAACATTTCCAAAACACTACTGGCATACCTAGTGTTCGGTCTCCACTTCATCTCATCCCCCAGAATTTGGAGCAGAGGACATTTTAGATGAGGCCACGCCTTAATGAGCATTAGCCCCCTCTTCTTGATTACCCATGCCTTCAAGGAGTTAAGACCTAATTCAAATGTTAAAATCTCTATGGGGATACAATTAGTGTTACATCTCCCGTTGACGGGCTTCGTAAGCGGACCAAAACAAGGCATCTTACGTTCAGGATGATTCTTACCACCGCCCCTTTAGTCCAGCGCTGGAAGCTGCCTTGGGAAAGAGCAGCAGCTGCATTAACACATTGGAGGTCTGTTGCCTCAGTATCGCCAGCAACACTGTGGCAGGCGCAAGGACAGCTGATTGCTGCCGTCGGCTCCGCCTACGCATACGCTTTAAAAGCATAATGATTCAGAAGCTCGCTGCTTCTGATTGTAGCCAATTGCTGAATCTTTGTTCTTGAACTGGAATCCAGTTTTCCTTACGCAGCGTGCTTAACGGATCGGTCCTGTTTATGGCCCTTCTTGGTTTTGTGCACCCGCTCTCCTATCCTGTATCCATGTCTCGGATCATGGACTGCTTGACTGCGTGAATTCTGGCTCCAGGCATTTCCAGAATTACGCTCTGCCTTTTCTCCAGTGCAGCTGGGCTACTCCTGGTAGCCTTACCTTCCAGACTGCATTGGCGGTACGCTCATCCTCTGCTTCATTACACTTACTGCATATGTGTTATGCCCTCGGCTCCATTTACAAACTGCATTAGGGCCTGGCCCAAACATTGTTGCAACTTAAGTAATTGCTGTATCTTACCAACCACATAGGAAGCTGTCCAGAGCCTCCTCCCTCGGCTCCCTTTCCTTACGTATGCCAGCTCTCATCCTCTGCTTATCAATACATTCCGCAACAGCTTATCTGAACATTCTGCAAGCATTCAACACTTCATTCTGAGCACCACAGTGTTGTTTGTACCTTTTCCAGAACATTTAATTCGACACAACAGTTAACCTCCTCTATATTCGGAAGACATTTTGCATCGGATCCTGTGCACATCCAGGACACTATGCAGGCATCCACTGTGCACCAACCCGGCTCTAGTGTGGCCCTTGTGCTGCTCGGGCATTAGTTCCCTATACTCACCTTCCCTGTTTGTTATTTTATCCCAGTCGTTATTTTGGCACCATTGTCTTTACCTCCTCATCTTGGCTATCAACAACTGGTAAGGTATTAGCATCTATTTCTAACATAGAATAGTGTTTCTTTATCAGGGGTTATATTGTCACCACTCTCATCTTATGTCCTGGAGGGGAGGCGTTTTTTCCACACGACACTACCAACTTCCACACTACCCAACCAAGTATTCAGAGCATAGAAAGGCGAAATCCCTTTGGTGCTTAGTGAGTCTTATACTGGGAGACAGGTACCTGACCTTACAGTGCTAATCAACGTTTGTTCTTCTTTGCCGCCTGGCTTATTGGCTGTGTGTTCTCCCTGCTCTTTTGTGTGATTTGTCCCTTTGACGGGTGGCTGGAGATACTGCAGAGGGGCATATCATAAAAAATAGTTTCCTTGAGGTGAGGAGGCCTGGGTTAAGGTATAACCCAGGCTCTTCAATCAAGTACATCTTGTCCCAGAATTGGCTGTTTCTTCTGCATCTCTGGAGCCTTTGGTTCTGTGAGTAGCAATTAGGCAGACCAAGAACCGGGTCTCCACCCTAGACAACTACTGTATATATTTAAGGGATAAAGCTTCCAGGCCATATAATATTGCAGGGCAAAAATATTGCTTATAAAGGTCAATTGCACCAATCAATGTGTACCCTCCACTCGTATACGTAAACCTTGCCATAAGTGCCGATAGCTGAGCCGGCCTGCTCATCCTAAAATTAATGCATGTTGGGTATCCTGCCACATTTGCCATTTCAGCTCCCAAATATTTATAGCTATTGGCATAGGCCACCTCACCTCCTGCCATAATAAATCTAGGCCTGCTCACTCTTTGACCATGGAACAATAACAGTCGGGTTTTGTCTATTATCAGCTCATTTGTTTCCACATACAGCCACAGCTCATTGAATGAGCTTTTTAAGCCCTGATATGTGTGATCCATGATTACCACATCATCAACAAATGCAACAATACTGCCTGTCTGCCTGCTACTCTAGGATGACACCACGCTACACTCAGCAGACTTTGTGGGAGGTCAGCCAAATAAAGATTGAATAGCAGGGGAGCGAGGACGCAGCCCTGCTTGAATACTTTCTTAACAGAGATCAGGCTCATCATCCCTCCCCTGCTATCCAGCCTAACATGCACGAGTTATCCTCATGTAGGAGTTTCAGAAAGTACAATAGGTGTTTAGGGCATCCTAGTGTTTCCAATTTCTGCCACAATTTGGGCCTACAAACTGTATCAAACGCTGATTTGAAGTCCACAAAAAGGGGGTGTATATTCTCATCTCATTCTTACCCTTAGCACCTACAGCCAATGAGTCCACGAGTCTTATATTATGCAAACTTGAGGACACCGGTCTAAATCCAGTCTGGAAGCTATCAAGTATACCTGCATTTTCAACCCACTTCTGAAGTTTGTCGAGTAAACATGTGGTAAATCATTTCCCCTCTTTCTTAAAAACTGGAACAAGTATGGCAGTCCTCCAAGACTCTGGTATGTTACCCATTTCCAAGAATGTATTGAACAAGATTCCCAGTATTGGTGCCCAGCTCTCCAGGTCGTGCTTCAATACTTCATTAGAAAGCCTTTTGGAACCCGGAGATCTTGAAGCTTTCACCCTACCAATCTTATAGGTTATGTTGTTAAGGTCAATACTAAGGTAAGCTTTCCGACTCACATTTCCATTGTAGAAAGGCTCAGTCTGTATCTGATCTAAAGTATTCCCTCCCAAGTGATTAACCCATTGTACTACATTCACCGGGTTAATGATCTGCTTGTTCTTACCACCCTTTGCTTTGACCAAAATTGTCCTATATTTCTAGTGTTTCTAGATTTCAAAGCTGCCATCAACCCTTGCCATTTGACATTTGTAGTCGAGGTACACCACTGATGTAACCAGTTCCTATATCCATTTCTTCTTTTCCTAACCAACAACGCAGCTGCACACAGTTCAGAGCCATACTTCCTTATATGCCAAATGTTTTCTTAATTTTTATGACTTCATCATAAGCAACCTCTGCTCACATACAACATCAAAATATTTGATGGTGACAACCTGCGAAGTAAAGATCCCAACCCATTTTCCGATACCATCTGCATCCACAGCCTTCAATTTTAAATGCAAATAATGTTATTACAGGCACAAGCTATGTTTTTAGTTCTCCAGCTAATGTGATTACCCACATGAATCACTTCCAATGCCCCAATTGTTTGTTTCTCACCGTTGTCCACATTAAATGTAATTGACAAGGTGACTATACCATGATCACTGTACTTATTCATTTTTATATTCATTTTCTTTATTTGGTGCAAGCAGGGCAAGTTGACAAAGAAACAATCCAGGGTTACCGCATGGCAGCCCAAGGACCAGGTGTAATTTCCCGGTTCATCACCTCTATAACACCCATTTAACATGCACACATGCCATTCATTGAGATAGTTACACCAACGTCTCCCCTGCGCATTAGGGACTCTCATCTTCATAATACTAGCACTCCTTAGATTTGCACAATTACCAATTTGCTTATTTGAGACACAATGTGCATTTATATCACCCCCTACAGTACAAGATCCTTATTACCATCAGCTGACCACCCCACTAGTATTTCATTTATTGCTTCGAAGGCATCCAATGTACACACACCACCCTGGGGATCATACATGTTTATAATTAGCATATGCTTTGAGCGATCTGTTGAAATTCCAGAGACTTCCACTGCCAACACCTGATCCTGTTTGTGCTGCAAATGTATACTGCTTGCCCCTAAATTATGATTTACAACGACCAACAGCCCACCATATGGTCTACCGACTGCTCCCTTTTTTGCTAAAATGTGAAAAGTGTTATAACCATCAATGTAAAGATTTGTTGTGAGCCTGCATTCTTGCAGCATGATTATCTGACTATTGGCCACCAGTTGCACTGAACTCTTAGGGTCAATAAGATGTTTAATAACTTGGGTATTATAATGTCAAAGCATCATTCACTTCTTTTTTTTACAATCATGGTAGCGAGCCTGCCAACCATTACAGGAATCTCTTCAAATTTGATACTTTCCCCTTCCTTACTTTTGTGCTTATTATGCAGAGGTGGACCAATTATATCCTTGAGAGCAGAGTTAGATTCCACCTCTGCATCCTGGCACTCCGGGTCCGCATCTAATTCAACCTCCAGTACCCAGAATTGTACTTTAAAATTCTGCATCATAGATACTGTTACACTATTTTTGCCATGAATCCTGGTGATATTCGCATTGGTACACTTAAAGAGGTTCGATGAAATCCAAGTCTTCGGATACCAGGACCCGCAGCAGTGTAATATGCTTCATAATATTTAAAAACATGGATATGTTCCATTCACCTCTCACTTTTTGATGCAACTTGTGATCATTATTTTGTACTAATCCAGGCACCAACCACCCTCCAAAGCATCATCATGCACGGGCGGCACTGCCACAAACATATCCAGCGTAGAACGGAGTTCAAAACTCACAGATGGCAAAGGACTCGGGGCCCTATCACTGACAGAGACATCCATACTCTCCTCATTATTATTGGTCTTTGGGTCCTCCCGTTTATTATTCAACTAGTTAAAGTACCATCTTTTTTGGTTCTCTGCCTTCCTGGCCTGTTTTTTCTTAGCCTTTGTAGTTTGTCCTTCTGTGACTGGTGGCACTGTATGGGGGGGGGCTCAAGATTGGTTCTGGTTTTTCTGACCCTGCCCATCTGTTTGTGCATAGCCCTCCTTTGCTTTCTGGTAAGAAAAATCTCTGATATTTTGGACGGTTCATACTCAGCTTGTGATTACACGTGATAACATTTCACCCACCTGTATAGGGTACACCCCAACCCTTCCACTCATTGATGGTATACGCTCTACAGCAGTTTCTATTTTTTCCTGCTCCTTTATTTTAGTTTGAATGTCAGATTGATTAAAGGCAGTCATTATATTTATGTTGTCGTTTATCTTGCCGCACAGCGGTAAAAGAATTTTCATAGCAAACTGAACAGTTGACATGAACGAATGCCTTTCTGTTTGACTACTGGACATCTCCACTTCACCATTAAACAAGTCCATCTGCGGGAAAAGGTTGGGGGATAGAGACAATCTATTTGTGTCTTTGCTCAATTCCACCCCCCCTCTTCAACCGTTAAAGTAGCTCAAGACAATGATTCATTAGAGATCACTGCAGCATCAGTTACTGCAGCAATAATAGCTTGGAGGGAGTGACAGAGATCCAACAATGAATTATTGTCAATACCGCTAAAGTTAGAGCTTTCCTCATGCACATGGCAAGACATTGCATCAGTATATTCAATTGTACCTGTCGGTACTTCCATAGGTTGTATTTCTGCGTTGCTTGTTCTCAAAGATTTTGCCTCAAAATACATCATTGTTATACCATTGCCAGTTGCTGATACGGCAATGTTCGAATTATCAGCACAGTGCCACAGTCTGATTAGAGTCAATTACGGTTCATTTAGCTGGTTGTGTGGTCTGCTTGCCATTGCTCAGGTTATTCCTTGTCACTTTAACCTTATTTCCCGGTGACATTTTCCACACACCTATGAAGGATATTACACTTAAAACACTCTTAGAGACGGAAGAGTGTGAGGGCCTGCCAACAGCTTTGTTCACCAGTCAGATCATGATTTGAGTCCCAGACTCAATCAGAAAAAGCAGCCAAAGCAGCAACGCCCCAAATGTCTCGCTGCTCGTTCAGGCAGCCCCTTTCCAATGCCACCTGTGTCGACCGGCATTGCACTGCTATGTCTGGTCGCTATGCCGCAATAACACATAGCAATAACCGTCAGCCTTGTTTTCTTTCCAGGACCAGAACTTGATGGAAAAAAAGATAAAAAGACTGGCTTACAGAGAGTCGAGACCACCGCCACCCCTTTATTCCTCTGCATCTCAGTGCCTCAGAGACCCAGGAACACAGTAACACACTCCCGCAGCACTCCGCTGCGCCCCACTGGAGTAGGGAGTTTATGTAGCTTAGAGTCCACCTCCTGAGATGAAATAAAAGAGAGAACGCTCAGGGTCGGGGACAGCAGTATCAATCCGTCAGTACTGCACAGTAACACACTCCCGCACCACTCCTGCAACACAGTATTGTACAAACATCCAGTATAAATCACAGAAGAGAAAATCTACCTGGAATCAGTGAAGCCACAAACCCTGCTGATCAAACAGAGAGCAAGAAAGGCTGCTGGTTTTCTATTCTGCACAGAAACTTTAAACGCAACTGACGGCTGACAAATTTCATATAATTAGCCTTCTCCTTTAACTTGTCTCACTTCATCTGTGTTTTCTATTTGGGTATTGGGTGTAAATCACCCGATAAATTGTAACTGCATATGAATGGTGAAAAGCAGGATTTCATGTGTTAAGTAATTCCTTCATGCCTGCGTCATTGTCTATACATGGGCATTCCCACTGTGTAACTGCTGCAGCAATCCTGCCAAGCGGAGTGATCAGATGCCTTCCTGCCTGCAAAGCCCTGCTGGCGATCATGCCAGGCTGCAATGCTGTGGTGCACATCAACAATTTCCTCCAGCCACGCCAGATATCCACGACTCAGTTAAAGAGGCATCAATCGCCTGCTGCTTGCAACTGGGCACGTTAGGTCGGCTAGTCCCTGTGACTCTGAGCCCTGATAAAAAAAAATAAAAACAAAGAAAAGAAATACAACAAAATGACGTTGACACATAAGAAGGTAATCACACCGCTTGGTATTAACAAATGGCAGTACAATCAATCCGGGACCACGCAGACATGCTGGGCCCCCTGTAGGGTGCATAGTTCACACCTACCTCAAGGAATAGAGGTGCACACAGCACACAACAGTGAATGCCCACTCATATCACAGGAACCCGCCCGACCGACCCCAATTTGCAATGGAACAAGTAGCGCAGGACGCAGGGACTCCACCAGCAGTCATATCTTCTGCATCCATGGCAGCATTTCTCAGAAGACCAATCCCATTGACGTTAATGCCCACAATGACAAAGACCCACATTGGTTTGAATGGGTGGAAGACTTTGAAGATTTTTGACAAAGCGGTGGCAAGGAAACTTCATCTGCGCTAGCTGAGGTGTTCCCAACCTGGCTGGGAAAGAAATAAAGTCTATTATAATAATGATCCCTGTGGGGGAAAGAAGTACATGTGAAACATTGATTGATGCTCTAAACAAAAAATCCCAACATAAACTATGAACGTTTTGTGTTCAATCAATTTACCCAAGAGGCTCAATAGTCCATTGACGAATTAATAACACACCTACGTCAACAACCTGTGCATTGCCAAATCTCTCAATTCTCTGATGATGAAGCCATCAAACTCTTAGTGATTGAAGGATGTATCTCCTCCAACTTCAGAAAACAATTGCTCAAAAAGCCCCTCCCCATAGAGGAAGTCAAAGTCATAGAGATGGCAAGAATCTACGAGAGAGTCAACGCACAAGCAGCATCCATAGAAAACACTCCAACAAATAAGGTGGACAAAGGTGAAGCAGAATCTGCGATATAGACTCGAAAACCAGGAGACCACAGGCAATTCACAGGACGATCAACCAACTGACAACCAAACAGAGCACAGAGACAGTGCTACAGATGTTGTTTGAGTTTCTGACATGTTGGCACGTGTCCGGCGCTCACCCAACAATGCTCTAACTGCAGGAGAGAGGGTCATTTTCAAGTAGTGTGTCAAGAAGAGAGGCCATTCCCCACACCAAGAACGAGCCCCATATCCACATGGAGACAAGGAAACAGGGCCTACCTAAATACAGAAGGCCAGCGAAGACTACAATTCGGAAACAGGCCAAGGCCACGAAGATGTGTCAGGGCAATCGAAGAGTTGCCAGACACTGGACCCGACTGAGGAAATGACCAGTCCGACCCGTACCTGTCACGACCTGGGGGAGATGGCGTGTTTGGAACCGCTGGAAGAGAGGTCCGCCATTGATTGTTCCATCACGTTATCCGCTACGTCATGTGTAGGTCTAGTTCTTTTTTGCTTCGCGTCTGGCGCCGGTTGTAAATTACAGCCACTTCCGGTTATCGGATGCGTTTCAACGTTCCTAGGTTTTTCCTCCTGCTGTTGCCTCCGCTCCTGTATTCTTTCTTGCGGTCTCTCCCACCAACCTTTGTCCTGTTGTCTTTTTCGCTTCCTTCCTTTATTGCCTTCTGCCGCCTCGTGGTCCTTCTTCCTCCCACTCGACTTTCCACCCGTTTCCTCCTTTATTTCCCCAGGTCTTTCCTTACCCTCGCCTTTCCCTTTCCTGCTGCTTTCCCGTCTATACTTCCCTCTGCTTGCTTACCTGAATACTGGATACTTTGACTTCCCTTGGATTGCATCTGCTTCATCCGCCAGTATAGTTCAGCTTACCTGTGTACCGGAAACCTTTGCCTGCCCTTGGATTGCATCTGCTCAACCCGCTTGTATTGTTCTGCTTACCTGTGTACCGGAAACCTTTGTCTGCCCTCGTATTGCTTCTGCTTACCTTCTTGTCCTCCTCTGCCTACCTGTGTAACGGAATCCTTGCCTGCCTGCGGACTTCTGAATCCTCACAGGTTTAGTGCTTCTTTGTCTGCTCGTGAGCCAAGGACTTACTTTCTTCCATTCGTAAGAACTTCATTGGGGTTTTTTGTGCCGCTGGCTTTTTTCCCATATTTGGCCACCACGGAGGATTGCCCACAGCACTCCTATACAGTGACACTGTGGCGTCTTTCCGTGGGCGCCCTTAAATACATAAAAAAAGGAGAAACCCGTACATAAAGGGAAAAAGAAGTCAGAACCCACGTGGAAAAGTAAAGGTGAGGAGGAAGGGGAGGGAGGAGAGACTGAGTCCTCTTTAGAAGAAGAGGATATAACAGACCATAGTGACAGTACCATATATATGGGGATGAGTATGACAACCCACCACACATGTACCAAAACTACACTGAGCGTCCGATAGACCTCTACTACGAACAACCACCTGAATTCGACCAGGACTGCCTGGATGAATACTTGAACCTAATACAAGATGATCGGGTGGCCGACATGAGGGATAAAAATGACTCTTTTTTTAATAGACTCGGGAAAAACCTTAAACATCATGGGGGAGCAGAAGTTAATGCAAATGACCGACGCATGGACCCTTTCCAAGTCAATGTAGAGAATTTTCCAATGGGGCACCACTCGTACACTACAATCAATTGGACAGTTTCAACTCACACTGATGCATAAAAGCCACTCAACCAACGGCATAATACATGTGATTTGCAGCCCCAGAAACGGACGCTGCCTGTTCAGGTATAAAACAGCTAAACAGTTGGAACTCATTGACATTCACTGTCAAAGCAGGAAGATCATACAATCCACCTCAAACCCACAGGAAACCAAGGATTTCATCTACAGGATGTCCACACCTTTCCAAACCAAATTTACAGCATTATGTAGAGGACTGGGTAAGCTCAAACGGGTAGTCATCAGATTACAGATCGATGGCTCCATAAATCATGTCCCCCAACATCGTCGGAGAGTGGGTTTTCATCTCCAGGAGGCAGTGTCGCAGGATTTAAACCAAGTGTTACAGAATGATAAAATTGAACATGCCAATGCCCTTACCCCATGGGTTTCTCCATTGGTGGTTGTTCCAAAAGAGGGGGGTAAAATCAGACTATGCATTGACATGAGAGTCACAAACACCAGAATGGGGTTCACAGTCTTAATCGCTTGATGATGGTCATGTGCATGTGTCACTTGGTTTTTACACTATACCATGTTTAGAGGAATGGTCCGAGGTAGTACTCTTCATTTAATCCTTGGGTGTAGCTTGCTACTATGGGTCATGACCACTCACCCTCCATTCATCCTGGAATATGGTGTGGTCAAATGTGCAGGTTACTTCCATGACTCCTTTATAGACACAAACGCCACTACCACTCACAGTGTCAGGAGGCACATTCGCTGAACAAAATGTTGCGAAATTCTAAGAGCTCCAAATGCGAGTAAACCCGAGTTCAGATGAATGTGCTGCCATACCATGCCCTTCATAAGTATGTATCTGATGGCATATGTATCAGGGGTTCACCAGATAACTGATATAGAAAAGTGTTCAACCAATAGGAGCAAAACCATATCTTTTATCCAGTTACCAGTTTGTTCCATTCTATGGAAATATTCAAACAGCGAGTGGATCCATCTTTGTTCTAGTATGTGTAACATGGTGGACATGTCGCCTCTTCGCATGGGGGTCTTGACTACCTCCAACGTTTCCAAAATGAAAATATTTCAGTACTGAGTCTCTGTGTTGCATTTTAGGCGAGAACAGGGAATTTTCCTCTTTGGATTTATTGACTAAAGACGCAAGACTCCCCCATACGTGAATCCTTGATCAGGTAAGACAGTGTGTCTATACCATATATAATGGTGCATTGTTTTTAGGGCAGGCTTACCAAGATACTTTGTCCTCCTCTTACGTTGCAGTATAGGCACAGAGCTATCTAGCACCACTGCAGGATTTATTCCATCGTTGACTCGTGTCTCCATTATTTCTTGTGGAGGTGAGTGCCAATCTGTATACACATAAAATGAGATATACACACACAATATTTCTGTGTCTAAACAAATAAGAGATCAGAATTCTGATGTTATGTACATTGTTTGTAGATTGAGGTTTGATGACATCCTCCACCTTTTGACATTTCGGAGTGGTTGCAACAGAACCATCCGTCTCCTGAAGAAGGTCGCTTAGATTTATCAGCTTGAATAAGGGGCCTATTGTGGCGACTGAAACATATGTTGAGTTACAGCAAATAAGCAGGACGCTATTTGTTTTTGTATTAACACTTATTGTAATCACCAAGAGGTGTTGAAATGTATGTTAATATATTGGTTCTAGGTGGTCTAAGTACCCCAAGTGTGGAATAATGACATGTATAGTGAGAGTGCGAATGAATGATGGAATGAATGGTGGTGTTTAAATGTGGATGTCGAGAACAATAAGATTTGTGTAAATCCCTTATAAATAAATATATATTTTTTGACAAGACTTGGCATTGTTTAAATGTATACAGATGTTCTTATCTCATTTCGCCCAGGTTCATATTTGTTGTTCTACTAAATCCCGGATAGGTCATGGGACAGAATGAACATAGATTTCTACGGACCAACAGACACAGGAGAACACCTACTCATCTTCATCGATTAATTTTTGCATTTCCCATTGTAAGAAGAACATCAACAAGGACATACTCACAGATGGCAGCAATCATTGATGAAGTGCTCAGTGAGTGGGGAATCCCACACATCATTAAATGGTATAATTGGCCCCCTTTTAACAGCCATGACTTTGCAACGTTTGCCAAACACATGGGGTTTAGCCACGAGAAAATAACACCAAAATGGACCCATGCCAATGGGATGGCCAAAAGGTTTATGTTGTCAGTAAAGAAAACCCTTCAAAGAGCAAACATAGAGGGCACGTCTCCCCACCAGGCACTCTGCAGAATGCTAAGAGACTACAGGAATACGCGACACAAGGCCACTAACAAAACACCAACCGAAATAATGATGGCATACCAAGTAAACACTGGAATTGTCAATATACTAACAGACTATGGAAATCAAGACACTGAGATAATGAGAAGGGATTCAGAAAGGAAGCAACATGCTACAGGATAAGCAGATCACAGAGGAGGAGCAAAACTGAAAGAATTCCTGCTAGTAGAGGAGGTCCTCATGCAACAGCAAGTCCAGAGAAAGACCGTATCCAGGAATTTACCTCACCCTTTAAACATAGTGGCAATGAAAGGATTGATTGTGATGGGAAGCAGCACAGACCAAGAACTAACGAGAAACGCATCACATTTCAAGCGTCTACTCAGGAACGACAATGAAGCACAGTGGAGCGAATGGGAGGCAGGATCAGAAGAGCCATTTGATGGCCTATTGTCCCCTGCAGCTGATGAGATGAGGATGCTGCCGGAACAGTAATCAGATCCAGGAGCTGTAACACACCCTGATGTCAGGAACCGTCCTCGGAGAACAATCAAGAAATCGCAATGATTGGCGGAAGAATTTTAAGGCCGGCCTGAGGACATTTGTGCGGGAGTGATGGTGAAAACAATAGATGCTGCACTTTAAGCCTGGCCCATGTGGGAAAGGAAGGACATGTAGGGAGAAAGGGGAGAGGAAAGTAGTCACTACGTGCAAGAGAGGAGAGGCGAGTGGAGCAATAAAGCTAGAGAGTCTATTCATCAGATTGGCATTAGCGTCTTTATTCCATGGTAATAAAGCGTAACAGAAGCTTCTCTACCTCTACTACCCCACCACCACCTCCCTCCCGTTTCTTTTCTCCTATGGCTGGTTTATCAGAGCAGCCCCCTCACGCTCCTTCGTCATTTCCACTACTGCCCCAATCTCAGTGGGAAGCCTGACCCTGTTTGTTTTGTGTTCTCCATGGCCGTCTCCCTGTCGCCCAACTACAACTATAGGGCTTCACCCAGATTCCCACATTGCTTTACTCCTCATACTGCATTTTCTAACCCACTTTTGGGCTAGACACTTCCTCTCCTTACCTGCACATTGAGTGCACCCACACTCCGTCCATTCCTCCCGTAGGCTCTTTCACCCCGCTACGATACTTGGCTCGATGGACTTTCTCACAGCTCTCGGTCCCTGTTCCCATTTACTAATCTATCAACCATAATCTACTAATGCAGCACCAGATGTTGATACATGTTGTATTCCGACTCACTGACTGCACTATCTTGCTTCACAGTGACGATCACGATGCACAGGAACAACTCCACAGTTCTTTCCTTTTGCCTGTGATTCACCTGCCTCCTCTGGTCTTCTAGCCATTCATTTGGCATATATTACTGGTGTGTTTGCTATTAAATTGGCTGGGTTTCATATACACGTTGCTGCGCATACAGTCACTCGCACAAAGCATCAGAGAGCTCAGAGGTTCAAGCGCCGGTGGTAAGGCTCCCAAATGTCACGGCACGTATTCAAAAGGTTGAAGCAAGGGTTTCCTTTACCACATTTCAAAATATTCTTCAAGTATATCATATATAGAGTGGGATGGGGTGCAACGTTATTGTTGCAGTGGCCATGCGCTCAGCTAGCAAAGGAGTTTGTGGTGCACGGAACCCTCCCACAACTATGGGATTCTGTTTTTTTTTATCAGGGGGAAAATAAATGTTTATTTGAATGTGTTGTGCTGTGGCATTCACGCTATGTATTGGTTAATTTACTTCGATACTCCCTTTGCCGCATGAGCAACAAGAGAGAGAGGGGTACAAACGACGGTGCACATAAGCATTATGAAGTTGTCCTAGGCAGCACTGCGGAGTGGGCCCCCCCGCAGCTTGAAAGCATGGACAAGTAACTTGAGGGGCAAGGAGGTCACAGGGGTAGGTGCAGAACACATGCTGCCAAACCCCAAACCCCTCCCCTCTCACCCAGCTGCAACGGGACAGGCATGATGGCCCTAGCGGGGTGCCAAAGCACATTAGCAAGTGCCACAACCACACAAGAGATCAGGAAGGCAGGAAGTAACAACAGGTGACCAACAATGGTCAGAATGAGGTGCTAAATGCCATCGGTGCCAGCCAACCGGGGGTGCGGAAAGCCGCCCCCTTAAACATGCATAGCCTAGGGCAAATCTGCTAAGATATAGAGGGCTGCCTGGCCAGCAAGAAACACAATCCTTGGTACTCCATACGGAGCAACGCAAGTAATCTGCGTACGCAGAAGACTTTTCTTGTGTGAAACACTGACCTGTTTCATTTTGGGCCAATGCCCTGTGCTTCACCTTGCTCCTGTCAAATTCCCCAAAAACTGAGCGCTTCCACCTGACGCTGGCAGAATCAAGGAAGCATTGTCCTGCTTTGATTGTGACCTTGCAAATGGAGCAGATCCACAAAAGACAGCTTTGCAAATCTGTCTAAGCCATGAGCAGACGCTGGGGGAGAAAGTGGCACAGAGAAAAAGTCATCATGAGAAGGTTTTTTGTGGTGTCATCAGTACGCAGCGAGGAGACACAAAGAGATAACAACTCACCTGCTGGTCCAGAAGAGCGGGCTAGAAAGCTCAGGCAACAACTTGCGGAAACGAGGCCAAGGAAGAAGCATCGCTATCGGAGGACGCTGTTAAGAGCAGAGAACTGGTGAGGTGGCTCCCTCTCATCACCAACACAGGAACGTGGCTGGCAAAGCCAAAGAAACAGCAGATCGGAGTGACAGGGCTGCTAACAATAACAGATGCAAGTAGCAGTGAAACGATTACGGCCTAAGATGAAATTGACAAAGGAAGCCTGGCAGGGGTTGCCGGGACAACAGGAGCATGCAAGCGGGTGAACGAGAGAAGGAATTGACACATTTTGTATGCAAAGGTAGGAGCAGGGCCAGGGTTGCCGTAACAACGTGCACAAGCATGAAAACGCTCGAAGTGAAATGGTCATCGAAGCAGCGGAGAATACAACTCATATAGAAACCATGAGTTATATCACAAACAAATACTTTTTAAGACTAATTAAATAGAATCCATGTGATAATCAGAAGCAAATACGTTTTGCTTTCAGGAACTACGCACTGAGATTGCCCAGGAACGGCCTAAAGTGGATCGGAAAATATACCCGACACGAGCAGGGCTGCAGGGCACTGTTACAATAAACAGAGCACGTCTTTCATATACAGGCAAACAGTTTACTAGGGCAAATGGTTGGCTGGTGTGCACACCTCGTGGTGAACCCGGCCCCAGGGGCGGACACCCCACCCTTGCTAGAACGTTAGTATGAAATCACTCTTAATGGGAACTAAATAAAACCGCAGCTGGGCGCCTTTCTATAACAGGCATGCATGTATGTCATTTTAAAATCTGAAGATGAGGTTAAGGTTTTGAAGGCTGTTAATTATTATAATTAATGTATAGCCATAGTCTTAGGACTCCAGAGTGCGGTAAACACCTGAAATACGTGACACAACAGAGCAAATTGGTTTAAGACCTGGGACTACCCTAACGGTACCAACGGCACCAGGGCGAAAAAGATAAACAAGAGTGTTGTAATTCGCTGCATGCTGAGGAAAAGACTGACCAAGGTTTCAAGAGAGTATTTACTCACTGGGTGGCTAATCAGAAAAAGGCTGCACGGGCTGCTACTGCACAATGCATGTGCGGGCTTCCATAGCGAAGAGGTTATCCAGGCAACGCTAGGGATTTTTTGGCATATAACAATATCTTCCACTTTTCAAACTCGAAATGTAGGTTTCTATTAATGACACAAGAGATATTTAAAGTGACATATTAAGTGCAAATAACTAATTTATTAAAGAGTATGTTATCAGGAGATTGAATGGCCTTCAGAAATTACAGCAACAATGTATGAACAGAAAAAAGACTGACGTCCCCCTGCAAACAGCATCGGCAGTGCAACTAGAGTTGAGGCAGCAGCAGCATAACGCGCTCGGGTTAGCAGTTAGAAAATCTACCCATAGCAACATGGGGGAGAAAACAAGACAAAATGCATTGTCCATTTTCAAGGTCGGAAGACGACAGAAGCGTTTCAAGAAGATATTTCAGTCACAGCACTGCACACGCAAGGCAAGAGTCGACGGCATAGTGAGGAAAGCAGCGGAAGGAAGCTGCAGAACACACCAGTTAATAAGCCATACGAGGCGGTCGGTTACAAGGAGCAGGGAGTTCACGGATAAGCTAAGCCAACTGGACATACCCCTACAGCACACGTTGAGGGATGTACAAGGTGGACTGCAGTGATTGTAAACCAAGTTTACAAATGAAAACCATAGCAGGAGGCAGCTACAGCATGCGCTACAAGAAAACAAACATGTGTCCAAGAGTTCCACAACAAATAGGGGAACTAAAATCGCAGAGAAAGCCAGCCAGACAGAGGGAGGCACATTAAGGGAGAACCCGAAAGAAGGGGCTTCCAGCTCACACACCGCTCCGAATGGAACGCAGCAAAATTATTCTGCACACGCAGAATAGGGAAAATACAATAGCAAGAACACTGCACAGTGTTGTTTCAGCACCAAGAACACCGCACGGTGCTGTTTCAACTGATGAGAACCCGTACAAGGGGGATCCAGTTCACACAACACTCCGAACGGAGCGCAGCAAAATTATTCTGGGTGCACAGAATACTGCATAAACAACTACAGGGGCACCGAACGGTGCAGCGGCAGTCCGACAAAGGCACACGGAAACCAACCCGACATCCGGCAGTCACAAGGCAGTAAGAGGGTAAGTAGCCAAGTATAATAGGGGCCAAATGGGGGGTACAAGCCGAGCACACCAAAAAATGTAGCGTTTCTTTGCATCCCACTATCTATTGTTACTGGTCCAGGTGGGCTCAGGGGAGGGGTGTGTTCCACACCAGAGTGCTAAGGCACATTTACAAGTGCTACACCCGCAGGCACGAGAAAAGCAGGAAGAGGGCAAATGTCCAACAAGGGCACAACAAGGTGCTGATGGCCGTCGGCGCCAACCGGCCGGGGGCACAAGAAAGCCCCCACAAACATATATACAGCCCAGGGCGAAATTACGTGTAAAGGGAGCCACTGGGGGAAAGAGAAATCAAGTCACTGGTACTCCTCACGGAGCACCGCAAAGGAGTGTAGGACTGGCTCCAGCCCGTGTAGAGAGGCCAGTGGATAAAATAACATTTGCAGGTAATAGTACCGGAAGCTGGTTGGATAGCACAGTGAGACACAGGTTCGAATCCCGGCAAGACCAAACTCAGCCTTTCATCCTTCCGAGGTCGATAAATGAGCACCACGCACCGTGGGTAAAAATAAGCACCGCTCGGATGCCAGAGGTTGCATAGCGCAAAATAAAATGTGAATTATTATTGATTTGGGGGAAAACTTTACCCCAGATGGCAAAATGTAATAAATATGCTCAACCTCGCCACTTAAGGAAGCACCTCAAGGGGATGCTGTCACACCGTGCACAAATAAGTTGGTTTTTCTAACCGAGAAGCAAGAAGGGAGGTTATGCAGGGGCCTAATCCAACTAAAGGTAAGAGGAAGAAGGGGAGTAGAACTGGTGGCACAGCAGAGTGAACAAGCAGCCAGCAGCAATGATGACAGTTCAGATTACCAGACGCAGTCAAGGGTCCCCAGCAAAACCTGCCGGGAGGTATTTTTCGCTACGAACAAGGGAGCCACATACCACCAAACAGCCGTGAAAGGCAGCATCAGAGATAGGTGTAAACATGATAGACGTTATTGCTAGTAGCATGGCAAGCTAACTAGTGAAAAAATGCACAGAAATGGCGTTATAGCTGAAAATGTTGAAATGTTTGGGTGAAGAAATACTGTAAACAGTATGTCAAGTTTAAAAGGGCCATCCAGACAACTATCTATTGTGATGAAAACACAAAACGGTTAGTGATTACAATCAACCCTCAGCAGGAGCATTGCACTAATGCACAACATTGAGTGCACCTGTTTCTTTCAAAAACCCGTGTCAAGAGAGTCGAGAGTGGGTATGCCAAACAACTCTGCATGCTACAAGTAGAAGCTTGTTACAACAGAGGCGGATGGGAATTTGTCCCAGCACTGACAGGCATACGCAGGGCACCTGCGATGGCACATAGAAGCGTGGTAGGGTAGGAAAGCAACCCCAGAACCGCCACATTCTGGTGTGGGGGGAGGGATAGCTCAGAGGCAACACATTTGTCTGGAAATGCTAAACAATGAGGCATAGCATAGGTGCGAATCCCGAGCCTGCACACAAAAACCATTCATGGGTATTAGACACAGGTTATCAGAACTGTAAGAATACAAATAATAATTTAGGGATAACTATTATGCAAAGGGAAAAATGAGTACAGAGACCCCACATAGATGATAACAAGTCAGATAAAAGTATTTCGTAGTTTAGTGGTCCACCAAAGGTCCGCAAGACACCGATAAATACTCGACGGAAGTTCCAAGAAAGAGGTATGGCAACAAAAGTGCCGACGCTGGATGGCCAGGACCAAGGAGCTACAGCAGCTCGGATCCGAAAAATGGGGTATTATGATGGGGGGCTCGCTGAGACGGCTTTGGCAAACACCACCCAGTGCAATATAGTAAGTGGCTGAAAGCAGTACTACTAAAAATCTAGGGTTAGTATGATGCGGTCTCGCTAAGGATGCATTGGCGAACAGCACCCAGGGCAATATAGTATGTGGCTGAAAACGATACTACTAAAACTGGTAAAAGGCACAGGGCTATCACAAACAGAAACAGTAAAGTCAAAGTGGGCAGACCCAACCCGCAGCGCATTTATAACGGGCGCAGGGTAAGGGTAAAGGAAAGTTGGAGGGTCCGGAGAAGGACAAGAAGACCCTGTTTGAATTATGACAGAAGCGGAATGCTAATACGTTTGCTGGGTAGAGGGTGCCCATAACCATATGAGACAGAACCTTTTAGAGCAACATTTACCATTACATATTGGGTCACATGGGATATTCAGGTTAATACAGACAGTGGACCTCATTACAAGGTTAGATGTAGCCTTGCCGGCTTTGCCTGAAATTCAGGTTTATGCAAAGTAGTTTGTTATTCTGCTCTGGGAGTGTTAAGAGGCCGGAAGCCAAGACACGTTACGGGGAAAGGCAGTCTGAATGGGAATTTTAAATATACTCTTGAACATACGATCAGTTGCAGTTTAGCAAAGTAATGCTTTCAGTAGATTTATCAATAGTCTAACAGGACATAAATGGGATAAACATGGTTTCAGGTTTTAGAAAAGTTAGTGATTTCAAGTACTGGGGGTGGAGGGGAAGTAAAGAGTTTGGGGCAAGGGGCAAGTCAAGTTTTTGGGAAAATGGGGCAATTGAAAGGCTTAGGTAGAAGGTATGAAATATGTAGCGAGTTGGGGGCAAGAAGAGTACGAGCCAGTCAAAGGATTGAGAGGCGATGACTGCTGTGACTGAGCTAGCCATTGGCAAGTGATAGGACTCTGCTAGTCTTCATCTACTTTTGTACTACTTTCCTTCTCCATAGTAGTATGTGACGTTTGCAAGGCCGATATGGCATCTGTAAAACTGCTGTTATCTCCATCATTTGTTGGTGTTAGTGTACATCAAATGGCTGCCATTTTTACACAGATCCCTCCCACGGCAGCGATGAGGAGGTCCAACACAAACCTATTCTGGAGAGCAGTCAGTATGACCGTATTTCTTCAGTAATGGCATTCAGACATTTGCCTGTGGCATTTGTTAGTCACAATAACTCCCACCTAGAAATATGAAGCCATTTCGAATTTGCTGCCACCTGTTTACCAGAGGCCAGCAGGGACATAAACAATACAGCTGTTTTGCTGACAGCCTGTAATGGGTGGGATTGCTGACAATATATCTCTAGAGGAGGAGCCAAGTAACTCTACGGGAAGTTCCGCCCCTATTCTGCCTATATGTTGGTAACAGGAAATTGCAACATGTGCATAGCCAATAATGGTGCCTATATCGCGAAAGGTCCCTGAAACAAGGTATCCTTTGAGAAAACCCTATAGAAATGCCAATCTTTTGAAGGAAATCCGGAAGAAGTGTGAAAATGAATGAAAGCGAAGACTGGTGACGTCACATGAAGAAGAGGTGACACACCCAGAAGAGATGCAAATAAAGTAAATATATAGATCTTATAGAAGCTGATGACGAAGTAGGGAAGTAAGCAACATTTCAGGAGAAAAATGAAAATTACACATGCAAAGAAGCACTGAAGAAAATGCAAAACCATTTTATAACTGTACAGACACAGTAACACAAGTAGATGAAGTAATCATAAGGCTGGCTATGTAGTGAATAGATTGCAGCAATGCACCAATGTGTATATATATAGGAATGTACATTATCTGGTTGTTCCATGACCCATTTTAGCAAACTTGAACCCCGTGAATGGAAGTGTGGCGCAGCAGAATAGAATAGGATAGCTGATGGTGAAGGAAGATTCGAGAATGGCTTACCTGGCTCAGTGTCAAGAGTTGGGGCCGCCGAGAGCCTTGCCATGTAATCAAGAAGATACGATAACGTAAGAAGCAAGCTGAGTTCCTGTTAGAGGTGGAATGAAAGTCAGTAAGGGTGCCAAGATTTCTTCATCTACTAGTATTAAATACAACAAAAAGCTCAAAACTGTGTTCTCCAGTCACATGGTCAGATGAAAATAGACTTTGGGTGAGCTACACCGAGACCAGAAGATAAGGCCAAGCCACACTCCAGTTTATTCTCAGGCATTGTGAGCCTCTGCAAGGGTGAGATCAAAGGAGTTAATTGAATGGCAGACCGCAGGAGTGATGATGGATGTTGAGTTAATTGGGTGGAGAGGCAAGACCAGGCCAACCCCCGGTACCTGGGGTAACAGCTTGCGTACTGCTAGCAAGTGGAATATTCCAGAAGGGTACAAGCGTGCCAACCAATCATAAAGGACCACATATTAAGGAGCCCTATAGTTTAAGAAGCCAATAGTATCTTGTGTATTAGTCTGACACGGAAGATGACTTGCACTTGGGATGAGCTTAATCGTCCACCTGATCTTAGAGACCTAATCACGTCCCTGTATCCCATAGAAAGGATATGTAGCGGTTCCCCATTGACCAACCACAAGCCCTAGTAGGTTTTCTTATTTGCCACATAGTATGACATCACGTATGATGAATATTTAGGATAAAGAAACAGTTTTTTATGAAATACTGTGAGATAATTCTGAGCGGTGTCTGTTGATGTCCGTTGTACTCTCTGTTTTAAGGACTTGTTATTGGGGATTGTGGTAATAGTAAAGAATAACAGGGGGTTGATTGAGTCAAATTTACGACAAGGAGGTTCAATGATGTGGAGCGTCTAGAAAGCCCAGTATCCTACGCTCAAGGAGCAAATAGGAGTTGTCTCAAAACCCAAGTGGCTAAACTAGGCTGCACACAGATATTTATTTTATTTATTACATTTGTTACTCGCCCAGACCCTAGGGTATCACGGCGAAAGATACAGGAGAGTTAAACTCATTATTATACAATGTTGCAGTTACAAAACAAATAATACATTTTTCTTTATACATGGGTTACAAGATATCATGTAGTCATATACCAGATTCCAATTGGTCAGTTGGCCCTTCCCATTTTGTTTCAGCCTTATTTGCAGTACAGCGGCTGCCCTAAGCAGTGTAGATGGTCATGGGAGGGTAGGGCTTGAGCGGTTAATATTTATTGAATAACCAGGTTTTCAATGCTTTTTTTGAATTTTCGTAAGGAATCCTCGTTTTTGATACTCAGAGGTAGTGCGTTCCAGTGCGAAGGGGCTAGAACTTTGAAACTACTTCCTCCTGCTCTGCTGTATTTGTATTGAGGAACTTCTAAGAGGGCCAGATTATTAGATCTCAGCGACCTACATGACATTTTTTTTTAATGGAGTTGTTGAGGTAGCTGGGCGCTTTGTTGGTGGTACATTTGTAGACGATGCTAAGGGTTTTGAATATGATCCTTGCTTCAATTGGCAGCCAGTGGTTTTCTCTTCTAGTGCTGGATATATGTTCAGATTTCTTTATCCTTAAAGCCGCTCTGAGGGCTTTATTCTGTAGTAATTGGATTTTGTTTAAATTGGTTTTGGAAGTTCCTAGGAAGAGGACGTTACAGTAATCTAGTTTTGTTAGGATTAGGGCTCTAGCCAGGGTGATGCAATTTACAGGGGTGAGAAATTGGCGACTGAGTGCAATAAGTTTTGCTGTGTAGGCTGTGGCGAGGAAAGGGCTGCTATTTGTTTATGCATGGAGAGGTTGGCCTCAATGTAGACATCTAACGTTTTGACTTGTTTAAGTACTGGGATCCGGGTACCGTCGATATTAATGTGAGAGTAGTCCGGGTGGAGGGTGCTTATTCTTTTTTGGGAGCCCACAATGAGGACCTCCGTTTTCTCATCATTTAGGCAGAGACTGTTCAGGGCCATCCAGTTTTGGATTATGGAGTAAACTTTATTAATGGTGAGGGTGTCTTGGGTGTAGTCGCCTGTAATAGGGATGAGGATCTGTGTGTCATCTGCGAAGTTGGTGTAAATGACACCCATATCATCTAAGGCTGAGAATAAAAGTTTAGTATATGCATTATAGAGGGTGGGGGAGAGGCACGATCCCTGGGGGACTCCAATGGGTACTATTATGGGGTCCGCTGCAAAGTTTCCAATGGCAACTCTGGATGTACGGTCAGTGAGAAAGGATTTGATCCAGTGTGTGGCGTTGTTGGAAAGATTAAAAACTTTTTTTAGAGTGTTGCATAGTGATGATCTGTGAGAGGAGATGATTCAAACTCCTATCGGAGTAGTTAGGGGCAAGTGATAGCAGCGAGGAGCACTGAGGAAGTACACCTTGAAAAATCAACTACTTTGTTTATGTATTTTATGTATTAGAGAAAGTGAAGTGTCAAAGAGCAACAAGGATAGGTTGTGTTGAGTAGAGACCAAAAAGTTATGATCAATTTGTTTTAGTCATTGTCGGTGCCGACCGAAATAAGTAGATTGGAGTAAAATTGTGAACTAGAGGCTTTGAGCAGCAACTATTTGTGCACGCTCATATTTATTGTGTTTCTGAAATGTATTTTGTATAAAGCAACGGTAAGTATCGACAGTCAATTGAGACTTGTCAACATGGGTGATGTCACTCCACTGTTTAATTTGTGCAAGTAACTGCCAAAACACGCACCCAAGCTTAGACCGTATAATGCGGAATGGGTTGAGGGTAGAGCAGATAAAATGTTCTTGCCATGGCCACAAGGGGGATTGCTGTCAAAAAATCGGTTTTGCAGCACATGACCACATAAGTGCACGCTTCGTACACAGGGAAGAAATTGGAGAAACGGTTAGTCAGTTTAGAACTTTGAAAGATGTACCAGGAGGAACGAGAAGATCCGCTTCCTAAGGGAGGAAGGTGTAGCCTTCTGCTCCCCTACTACGCCTGAAGTAAAAGGTGACAGGGCAAAAGGTGAAGGATTGTATCCATTAAGGGAATTAAAAGCGGCGATAGGATATAGTAATCAGAAGCATGAACCGCCTGCTTATAGCATTGATGAGAGTCCAGGAAATGAGGAGACTTTTAAGGTCCTAAAAGATATAGAGGAGAAAAGTGAATGACCTAACATATCTGTAGATATTGAACGAGAGATTAAGAGATGGAAAGGAAAAAGGGATAAAGCTGATGAGGTTACATTCGTACAGAACAAATGGATGGGTGGACAGATATTGCTCAAGCTTGATGGGAAGAGCATCGAGGAAGCAAGGCAAATGGAAGATCAAGATTAACAAGATAGTAAAGACAGGGAACAAGAGAAACGATTGAAAGAGAATGAGCATAAAAAGAAGAGTAGAAAAAGGTGAGAGCAGATGTATCAGGAGGAGCAACTCAGAAAGGAAGAAAGGGCAGAAGAGCAGAGAAAGTATGATAATAGGCAGAGAGTAATCAAAGAATGAGACAGGCTAGAAAAGAAGAGAGAAGAGGAAGAAGAACAGACATTATGAGACAAAAGAATGCAAAGATGAAGAGACAAAGAAGTGTGTAGAACAAACAAAAGAAGGGAATAGAAAAGACAGGAGGAGGACAGAGTTAGCTGGGAATCAAAGAAGTGAAGGGAATTAGACAAAGAAATGGAACTAAAAAGGAGACAAAGGGCACGCGACATGGATTGCATTGCGAAAGAGCTGATGGAACGGAGTCCAGTAATATCATGGGGCAACATAGAGGAGTTCCTCCCGTCACAAGGAGCAATGCCAGGACTATCTAGGGTAAGCCTAGATAAGAATTTAGAGCTAGGAAGCATCGGAGATAGGATTGATAAAGCTTATCAGGAGATGAGGACAAAAAGTGAATCGAGAGGTAAAAGAAAAGACGGTCAATCCACATGTCACAAGGCAAAAAAGGAAGCCCTTTTAGTCTCAAAAATAGAGCTTTGTCTTTGGACAGGCTGACTTTAAACGGAGATGAGAAAGATGAAAGCGATACTAGTTGGGGACTAGATATGTCAGACGAAGACAGAGAAACCTTCACTGAGGAAGAGGGAGAAAGTGTATGCAGACCTGAGGGATGTCTGCAGATGGACAAGGAAGTGAGATGGTCGGATTTAGACCAACCTAAAGATAGGATGCGAGACCCCATGGCATACCCAGAGCGGCCTAACGGACGATCACATAGTGAGGGTGGAATTGCCACGATATGTGAGCAAGTTGAGGTCATTGCCAGGTAGAAGGCAATCAGAAACCATTGCCCCCCCATGAGTAGGCAGACGATTGGGAGCGGATTGCGGATTTGGGTTTACGCAATTCCCTTATTGGAGTAAAGAGGGGCCAGACCGCAGTATATCCCATGGCCCCAAATGGACAAGGATAATGTAAGATGCAAACTCCCTAGTTTAACAAAGGGTGTGGGAAAATGGATTTATGAGCTAAAAAAAATGACACAAGGAAATACGTTAGCCATAGGGGACATTAAGGGGCTCCTAGCAGCTATTCTTAGGGAAAGAGCTGATGATATTTGGACAAGAGCAGGTTATTCGAGTGTTAAGGCACAGAACACAGCTCATGACGGTGCGCCATTTAATAATTGCAGGGTGACTGTTTGGAAAGTGCTTAGGGTACAGTATCCTGATACGTCAGATATGGGTGCAATTATGGCATGTAAGATGAAAGATGACAAGGATCCGCTTCCTTACATTCAACATTTTCAGGAACGGTGGGCTTTGGAAACTCAAGAGCCTTGGGGGAAATCAGGGCAGTTTTTTACCACATTTTGTGTCAGGGATTGCCAGAACAGGTACAGAGGAAGCTCAAGCAATTAGTGGGAATATAAGCGAAGCCGTGGGCAGAAATACAGTTAACTATTGCGCATTATTGCCCACTGCTGCAAGAGAAAAATAAGAAGGAGGATGCTAGGAAAATTGAGGAAGCTAAGTTAGACCAGAAGAAATTATCAAAATGCACCATAGAAGGTGCAGTGCAGACAAGGCGAGAAGGGCTGGGAACCCAGCAAGCAATGAGTATGTCACAGGCGACTAATCAATGCCAATCGGATCAAGGAGGGAATGGGTTTGTGCCGAGAGGCAGAGGTAGAGGATTCAGAGGAAGAGGTGGTTTATAGAATAATGAGGGTGGTTTTCAAAATAATCAAGGCTGGTTCCACAATATGCAAAATGATAACCAGAGTATGCAAGAAGGGAAGGGCAATTAAGAATATTCCCTCCTATTTGTTGTACATTTGGTATGTCAGGGCACATCACGCGAGCATGTGGGAGCCAATGGTATGTACAGAATGGGCAATTCTCAAGAGGGGGGACAGCTTATCCTCCAGCTTATAGCTCACAAAATACAGACCGGCTTGCCCAAGATCAGACAGTGTATCAAGCACAAGCGCTGCAAACACAACTTTGCAACCACAGCAAGCACCATTGAATCAGCCGCAAGGCCAGTGACAGCACTCACCCATGCAGATACAGCAGAGTGCAAACGTAGGTCAGTTATTGACTCCTAGTGTAGGGAGTGTCACTATTGGGGGAGGAAGTCCTTTTAAAGGCACAGGAATAAATGTGTATCCACAATAGGACAGCTCACAGGGTGACGATGTGCTCAGTACTATCAGTGACACCAAATCCTCAAGAGCAACCAAGGGTTGATGTTACCATAGGAGGCAAATCTTTTTCTTTTTTAGTAGACACTGGGACAACTCGCTCATGTATACAGGAGGGAAAGTTTTCGTTATCGGGAAATGCCACGAATGCGCAAGGCTTCTCTGGAGTTGCAAGTAGAGTTCCTTTTAATGATGAATTGCCAGTCTTTATAGGAGAATGTGATATGTCTGTACCTTTATTGTATTCAAGGCAGACACCAATTACTTTTCTGGGCCGAGACTTAACGACAAAGCTAAATATGACTACTTCTTTCACTGATGAAGGCATAGTGTGTTCCACGCCAGGGATACAATATTTAAATGTGGGTAAATTTAGCATGGCCTTTACAGGACAGATAGCTTTGTGAGGAATGCCATTAGAACCAGAAGTTTTCCTTTATGTGGTGCACATTTTGTTAACATGGCTACCCGGCTTAGTGGGTAAGATTATGAGGATACCTGATGAATTTTTGTTCAAGCCACAGATACCCATGGACGAAGAGGAGGGGACAGATTTTCCCCTTACAGTTACATACAGCCATAGGGCCAGGGGAATTGGTCATGCTTGAAGGATTTGATGACAAGGGCAGGCCATGGAGAACAGTAATTGCCATTGGGAAATGGTATAGATTTACTGACATCACGGATGAAGATATGTTTAAAGACTATTCATCAGATGATAAATTAATATTTGAGATGAGTATTACATATTGGATCACAAAAGAGAGAAGAGAAATCCCATAGCGTATGATGATAGTATGGCAGTACCCATGTTTTTCGATTAAGACAATGGAAAAAATGCCAACCTCTTTATGGACTACAGGTCCTTACGACATAGGCCTATTGAGGGGGGTGGGAGAAGTTAAGATTAAGCTGAAACCAGGAGCAATTTTACCTCGAGCAAGACAGTACCCAATGTCTTGAGAGGCAGATGAGGGTATTTTTAAGACTATATCGGCTATGATGGAACAGGGCATCTTGGTGACGTCAGAGTCACTGTGTAATACTGCTGTGTACCCTGTGAAAAAATTAGAAGGGGAAATCATGGCGTTAGTTCCGAATCCTGCAACAATTTTATGTAGTATTCCTACAGAAGCACGATATTTCACAGTGATTGACTTGAAAAATGTGTTTTTCTCAATCCCATGGCATAAGGATCCTGAAGAGTTGACATAATTTACGTTCTGCCAGACTAAGCTGAAAATCACTTGTTTACCTCAAGGGTACTGTGAGTCTCAGCCAATCTTTAATAGGGTCCTGCACATAGACCCAAGCAATACCGATTTGCCAAACGTTGTGCTGCAGTACATAGATGATATTTTAGTTTGTAGCATGACAGAAGATGAGTGTAGACAAGATTTGATTCGGTTAATGACGATTTTAGCAGACAAAGGATACTAGGTAGACAAGGAGAAATTACAATATTTCCAGGAAGAGGTGTTGTACGTTGGTCAGTTAATCTTGCATGAGGGAAAGAAAGTTACACCTGAAAGGGCTGAGGCGATCAGGAAAACACCAAAACCCCACACGATAAAGCAAATGCAGCCGTTTATGGGACTGTGTAACTATTTTAGAGCATGGGTATTTGATTATAGTTCATATAAAAGACCTCTTTTACAGGCTCGAAAGAAAGCCCAAGTGAATCATGAGAAAATAGAATGGATGGAGGAAATGGATGAAGGGTTTGAGGAGTTGAAGAATACAATTTGTACAGCTCCAGATTTAGGAATTCCCAATTATACTGAGGAATTCTACCTGTTTTCACACACGAGTGGAACAGTTATGACAGCAGTGCTTACACAGAGAACCACAGTTGGATATAATCCTTTGGCATTTTATAGAGGGGTTCTAGACCCAGTCATGAGAGGACACTTTCCTTGTGAACAATCGCTGGCTGCAGGCGCGTTTGCTATTGAGAAGTCTGCAAGCATCATGATGGGGTGTCCCATGACTTTATTTGTTGAGCATGCTTTGTTTGCTGTTTTGGAGAAACCTAAGGGTACACTAAGATCTCAGAGGGCTTCTGCATACAAGGTGGTTATATCAAATCCAGCAATCAAAAAAGTCAGGTGTAAAAATAGTGAATCCTGTCACGTTTGTAGCCGAACCTCTGACAGAGGACAAGCAACTGCATGATTGCTCGAATTATGAGGAGTTCTATGACGAGATCCCAAGGGTAAAGGAGAGTGCTCTAGCAGGGGGGGGGTTCATCAAAAATTGATTAAACTGATGGAGAAAGGCATTCAGGTTCATTTGTTGTAATGCACAGTGCTAATGGGGAATTCTAAGTTGTAGCAAGTGCAAGACTACCGTCTCATTTTTTGGCACAGGCTGCAGAATTGGTGGCGCTTATTGTCGCACTCGAGAATCACGCAGGGCAGGAAGTGATGGTGTACAGTGACTCCGCCTATGTGAAGTCAACCATGCATGCAGGGCTAGTGCACTGGAAAAGGATGGGCTACCTCCGAGCTGACAGCACTCCAGTGCAACATGCTGCATTATTGGACAGGCTTATTAATGCACTACATCTCCCAATAGCTATTGCAATAATTAAATGCGCAGCACATACTAAGAGAACTGACTTCATATCACACATGAACAAAGCCACAGACAAAGAAGCCATAAGTGTTGCATATTCACCTGATGCTTTTAGTTTTGATACTTCTAATATAAAGGAAAACATTGTCATGATTATGATCATGATTATGATTGCAAATGAAGGATTTAATCCTTTATCTAGAACGCAATTGATGGAAGCTCAAAGTAGTGCTCCACAGGACGAAAAGGAGCAATGGACACAGAGGGGGTGTCTTTATCCCCCTCTGAAGCACTGTGGGGGCAGGACAGCACTGGTAAACTGGTGATGCATGTAGCCTTATTAAGGGTAGCATTAGAACAGCTACACTATCATATAACTAGGGAAAGCTTTGCGAACAATCAGAGGAGTGATTCCTTGACCGAATGGTCCTTTTCAGCATTTACACATCGATTATGTTGAGATGCTGCAAGTATGTAGTGGATACAGGTATATGATAGTGGTGGTGTGTACCTTTTCGACATGGATGAAGCAGGTCCATGTACACACCCTGATGCCACTTGCGCTCCAAAGTTTTTAGTCCAAGAAATATTGCATAGATCAGGAGTTTATGAGGTGCTAAGATCCGAGAATGGGCCCCATTTTGTAAATGAAGTATTTGAACAAATCAGTCTATTACTTAGTATTAAACTTAAGTTGTCTTCCGCTTATCACCCGCAAGCCAACCGACTTTGTGAGAGACTCAACGGTCTTCTCAAGGAAAGAATCGGCAAACTTAAATTGACACTAAAGAAGGGGTGGCTGTACTGCCTGCCCCTCGCATTGTATGCATTAAAGAATCAGCCCGGGTCGGACCACCATCCTATGTCCCATGAGCTGGTTGCAGGAAGGCAAATGAGAACGCCCCGGTCATCTCCAACGAGGAGTAGAAGTGATGCCCAGACAACTGCAGAATTGTTAGGAAATTAGCTGCATGTGTATTTTAACATGTATGACTGCTAGTATCTCTGTCATTTCAGATCAATTCCGGCATAATGGGTGTCGGTCTCAGGACACAGATGACCATTCAGCAACCAGTTCTGAAAACGTTTATCAGTACCAAAACTCTTTATTAGTGATCCCGTATCAATCCGCAACTTCACTAGGAAGTGGCAAGAGCCCCGATTTAGTGGCCCTTTAATTGTGGAGAATGTTACTCCATCTGCAGCAAAAGTCCAAGAACGACGCACATGGATTCACATCGGTGACGTCAAGCCCTATGCTGATGAAACCAGAACACCCCCACCCAATTAGGAAGCAAGTCTAGAGGAAGCAGTTCAGCATGTGCAGACTCGATCGATGATGAGGAAGAAGGATGCACAGTTTACTGTTTAAATAAATGCAAGTGTGCATTTGGACTGTGGCTTCCCCAGACACTCTTTACAGATATTTTGGCAGGAGTGAGAAAGGACCTGTTCTTGAGCCAAAGGGTCTTATTGAAATTGGACTTTAGAAAGTGATGATATAAATGAAAAATGCCAAATCTTGATTTCCTTTTTGACGACTGGAAAAGGGAACAGTTCCCTGATTAGTTTCTCTTTGGACACCCAAATGGTTCTATCTGATGTTGACATTCATCGGCTCTTGCTTACTGTTTTTCTTTTTATTCTTCGAGCATATCCTGCACTTGTGGGGAAGGCTAACATTAGTGTCTTCTTGCATGATCCTAAAAATGGTCCAGTTATAAGGAGATTGCTTTCAGCAAATTTTGCAGCTACCGGAGCACTTGACGAATCTGCCTGATTAAAAAGGGTTTTTCCTTCCTTAAAAATAAGCACACAGGCACAATGACGTTAATTGAGTATATTGCAGTTCCAGAAAGTGAGTAGACTCAACGACCTGTGGAGAGACATCAATGTTGGGGCTTCATGTATTGGTGCATAATTTATGTGTGCACAGCATCTGTCATTGTTTTTCTATTTTTGCTAATTCACGCTGCTTACTTTGTTGGTTCCAGAAGGATAGTAGTCCTTCTGATTCTCCCCACTCCAGTGACCTATGCAGAGTTAGAGGTTGTAAGAAGGCTAAGACCATATGTGATTGTCCCTACACCAGTGACACATGTGAAGTCACCCATTCCTCTGACAAGTGTTCCTATGATTCCTCCTGTAGGAATGATGCCAGTTGTACTCCATGAGCATTTTGAATGTATTCTTTTGGAAAGAAAGAGACCCAATAGAATGGACAGCTCCAGAAGAGGACGACTATATGCAAGATTTAAAGACAAGAGAGAGACCACTCACCAGAGATCATGTGATAAGATAAGAACAGCCTGGCATGAAGGGAGCAGGCATCGAATGGGAAATAAATAAAAGGCTCAATTGCCAAAGAAAGACTGATGAAGAAAGAGAGAGGCCAGATGCAGATCTGGGGAACAGTACTTTCCCCAGATGTTTGGGAAGAAGGCATAGTCATAGTCATATGCAGAGCTGTGGCAGAGCTGTGGCAGTAACTGGACATCATAAACCAGTTATAGAACATGAGGAAAAAGGGTGCAAACCTTTCTGGTAGAGACGTGCAAAGTTCCTGACATGGGTTGACGATAAAGGAGGCCCGTTGCAGATAGTGACTCTGGCTAGTGCAGGATTGTGCTTCAGAAATAATGGCACAAGAAAAGTTGGAGAAAGTCAACAGTGTGGGCAAATCTTCGATGTACCAGGAATTAAGGATGGGACAGTAGTGATAGTGAACCACGACTGGGCCTGCACATCCAGGTCATATATGGAGCTGCCCAGAGAT
Organism: Ambystoma mexicanum; assembly: GCF_040938575.1. NCBI lineage: Eukaryota > Metazoa > Chordata > Amphibia > Caudata > Ambystomatidae > Ambystoma > Ambystoma mexicanum. Next base: position 711,996,079 of record NC_090924.1, on the reverse strand, counting down.
AGCGGAGGAATATGTTCTATGGGGATTGTTCACGTTCCAACACTAGTGATCCCAAAGAGTGACCTGAACATTGGTGAGTTCCCAAAAGAAGATGCTCACCTAAGAAAGAAGATCAGTCGGACTCCTTGATTGAATAAAGAGGGAGAATGACTTCTCAGCTAAATCAATAGAAGATTTTGATGCTATTCTATGTAAGCACAGATTGTTCAGCAAAACTGCCTCAGTCTTTACAGTTATCTCCATGCCAGGGATTCAAACAATGGTAAATGGCCAAGTGGTTACAGATAACCAAATGGAAGCTCCAGCAGATTATCAAAACTAAAGGGATGCAATGCTGAGAGCCATAAGACTGATGACACTCCAGAATAGATATGTCTTGGACATGATTACAGCTATGGATAGAGATGTGTGTGCCATAATCAGAGAATCATGTTGCACATTCATACCTTCTAATGATGACGAGAATGGCACCTTGACAGAGGCCATTACGATGTTGACAAACCTGCATGTCAAGATGAAAGATGAAGTGGAAGACCTTTCTGATGACAGCTAGTTTGCGTCACTCTTCTCATGGGTTCCACAATGGATGGCAAATATCTTCAAGCTCCTTGGAGCTCTGTTAGTAATGATAATTTTTGGATTCTGTATGGTCAGAATAGTAATCACACAATACAAGGAGACTGCAAAGAAAGTGACAGGAATTAAAATCATGATTGATGTTGAGTCTGGGGTCAAACCCAAAGAGCTGACAGATGAAGAAATTACAGACACTATCAAGGCCAGTATTCATGCACCTGGGGGAACACAATTCTTGTATCTGAGAAATCATAAGAAGTATGTGGGAAGATGGATCTACTGCAGCCCAAATGGATACTGCAGTCTAATGACCTGGAGTACTGACGAACATTTGAAATCAACAGGATTCCTGAAGGGAGTAATAAAGATATGGACTCTAAAGAAGCATTTCTTCAGACAAGGATGTCTAGATGTGGAGACTAGTGAGAGAGTGGGTGATGAATCGGCCAGAGGGAGGATTGTAGAGGAGGAGCCAAGTACCTCTACGGGAAGATCTGCCGTTATTCTGCATATATGTTGGCAACAGGAAATTGTGACATGAACAAAGCCAATAATGGTGCCTATATCGCGAAAGGTCCTTGAAACAAGGTATCCATTGAGAAAACCCTATTATCCACGAAGAAATGACGATCTTTTGAAGAAAATTCCGGAAGAAGTGTGAAAATGATTGAAAGAGAAGACTGGTGATGTCACATGAAGAAGAGGTGACGCACCCAGAAGAGATGCAGATAAAGTAAATATATAGATCATATAGAAGCTGATGATGAAGTAGTGAAGTAAGCAACATTTTGGGAGAAAAATGAAGATTACATATGCAGAGAAGCACTGAAGAAAATGCAAAACCATGGTATAATTGTATAGATGCAGTAACGCAAGTAAACAAAGTAATCATAAGGCTGGTTGCGTAGTGAATAGATTGCGGCCATGCACCAATGTATATATAGAATGTGGATTTTCCACAACGCACTTTAGCAAAATTGGACCCCGTGAATGGAAGTGTGGCACAGCAGAAAAGAAAAGCTGATGGTGAAGGAAGATTTGGGAACTGCTTGCCTGGCGCAGTGTCAACAGTTGGGGCCGTCGAGACCCTTACCATGTACTCAAGAAGATACAATAACGTGAGAAACAAGCTGAGTTCCTGTTTGAGGTGGAACGAAAGTCACTAAGGGTGTCAAGATATCTTCATTTAATAGTATTAAATACAACAAAAAGCTCAAAACCGTGGTCTCCAGTCACATGATCAGATGAAAATAGTCTTTGGGTGAGCTCCATCGAGACCAGAAGATAAGGGCCATGCCACACTCCCTAGTCTGACACGGAAGATGACTAGCACTTGGGATGGGATTAATCGTCCACCTGATCTAAGAGACCCAATCACGTCCCTGTATCCCATAGAAAGTATATGTAGATGTTCCCTGTTGACTAACCACAATTCCTAGTAGGTTTTCTTATTTTCCACATAGTATGACATCACCTATTATGAATATTTAGTATAAAGGAACTTTTTTTAATGAAATACTGTGAGATAATTCTGTGCAGCATCCGTTGATGTTTGTTGTACTCCCTGTTTTAAGGACTTGTTATTAAAACAGCTTTGACTTTTGCCAACTTCCTGAGTCAGTTTGATTATTGATGTATGTGTAAGATCTGCATCCCCATCCATTTCAGATACTGTTACCTGGTCTTAAAGGATCTGGTCTCCGGGTTCATATTCGCTGATGCCTGTGAGTAGTATTTCTCTCTTTTATTCCTTCGCAACTCCAAACTTCTTGGAGCTCTTTTACTTATAGCTGCATCCATTGCTACTGGATGTTCATTTATTGTCACAATATGGCTCTGAGGCACCGACAGTCCCAGTGAGTGCAGGATGGTAAGAGAACAAATACCAAGCATATACGCCTTTGAAACATTTTCTCATTTCCCAGGTGATGCAGTTATTGTATATACCCCCACCCTTCAGTACTTGCAAATGAAAGAGGCCAGAATTTAATGTAATCTCATTTATAGTATTTTCCCCTTCAGAAATATACTTTAAAAAAGTAATGAACACCAGAAAAATGACCTAAAAGAGTAAATGTTCCAATAAATATGCTGGCAAAGTATAAAAAAGTTCCTGGTACCCAAAATCCCAACACAAAACAAGTGCTTGTGGTCTTGTGGGTAAGGGTCTGCACTGGGAACATGACAACCTGAGTAGAATCCGGGTAGCCAAATACTTTAGCAAGCTTTCCAATCTCAAAAAACCCCAAGGGGTTGCATCTGCCCTCTGACAGAAAGTTACGCACTTCACCCACATTTGTCTGTTACTTGTGCCCTGAGAAGCAGCCACTATCAGGGAGAATAATTGCACCAGTGTCCAGGAGTGCAAACTCTCATGCCACATTGTGGGTAAATACTCATGACTTACTTGCCCTCCAATAATTTCCCTTCCTAACCCCCATGTCTGGCTTTCAACAATACTCTGCTTGATAAAGCGAACTTGAAAAGTACACCACCTTAGTTTCACTCAAATATATAAATCCTTATTGAACTATGTTTGGCAAGAAATTTAAAATTGGAGAATACCATGCTCTTAGGGGCTGTAACTGTAACCCTACAATGCCTTGTTCTCTTTGCACTATCCAAAGCCGTGCTGCCCTGTCTGCGCTTACTCAGAGCATTGCAGCCCTTTTTTCCCCTTCCCTCCCCTTTGCACTTCCCCACTCCCTTTCCCACTGCACTTCTGGTTCTCGCACTTGCACGATCTGAGTGACACAAGGCATAGCAAGATAGTTTGTCTTGTCCTCCCTCTGTCTTCCCTCCCTTGTCTTGTCACGCCGAGAAACACTTGTTTACAGGCGCGTTATAAATGATTTATCATATAATTATTCCAACCATCTTGCCTGGGAGACTACAAATACGAGAATCCAATTCAGGATAAGGCAATACAATTGTCTGTGAGTGCATCCAAAATCCCAATATGAAACAAGGCTTGTGGTCTTGTGGGTAAGCGTATGCACTGGGCACATAATAGCCTGAGTAAAATCACGGTAGCCAAATACTTGATTGCGCTTGCCAACCTAAAAAAAACCCCAAGGGGATGTGTCCGTCCTTTGAAAAAAGGTTACGCTCTTCACCCATATGTGTCCTTTACTTGTGCCCTGAAAAGTAGCCACAATCAGAGGAGAATAGCTACACTGGTGTCCAGGATTACAAATTCTCTTGCCATATCGTGGGCAAATACTCATGACTTACTTGCCGTCTCATTATTTCCCCTCCTCACCCCCATGTGTAGCTTTCAACAATACTCTGCTTTACAAAGATAACTTGAAAAGTATGCATTCCATAGCGTCACTCAAATTTATAAATCATTATTGAACTATGTTTGGCAAAAAGTTTCCAATTGTGGTATTGTGGGAAACTACAAATACCAGAATGTAATTCAGCATAAGGCAAAAAAATTGTCTCTGAGCGCAATAGTTTCAAGGACTGGCAATAGCACAGTTTACAAAAAAATACTGCAGATGTTACGTGTTTTCTTAGTGTGTTGTGAGATATTTAAACACAGCACCGGACTGTGGACTGTCTCCCATCCATGCAGTAACCAGGATCAACCCTGTTTATCTTCAAAGTGAGGCAGGGCCGGCCCTCCCCTGGCCATGTTCCTCTAAGTGGTCTCATAAATTGGACTGACGTAATATGCCAGAGGGGGCTGTCCTTTCCTTTGCTTTGAAGCTTTGCAGGGTTCCTCCTGGCTACTGCATGGATGGGAGACCAGAATCACCAGTAATTTATCACCCTTGATTTCACTGTTGCTGGAAATATATATATATTTTTTATTATGTATAAAAGATTGCTGGCTTTGAGAAATCAGTGTTTTCAGATAATGCACTGTGCGTTTAAATTATTTGGCAAGGATCACGCATTTTGGCTAAACACAGTACAACAAGCTCCTAGCTCCTTGTTTTATGGCTAGTCTCTTGGTGAATGTTGTAATACATTGCACAACGCCAACTAACTGCATTTAAGCAGCACGAAAAAGGGAGAAAAGATGACTGGCTGCTTGAATAAAATATGCCCAGGTACTTTTGCCCCCATATCGAAAATCAAAAGCTGCCACCCATGAACATACGCTCAGAAAGTGAACATATATCTTAAAGTGAAATATACAAATGCAGTTCAACTGACCTTCCCCTTAGAAGAAAGTGTGCAAAACAAAATAGTATTGGACTTTTAAAATAAGTAATGAAATGTTCCAATAAATATGCTGGCAAAGTATTAAAGGTGCTCACCTTTTCAATCCAGCATTCTGTCTGGAAATGTTGCCTGGAAAACAAAATCCCAATATGAAACAAGTGTGCGTGGTCTTGTGGGTAAGCGTATTCACTAGGAACACGACAACCTGAGTAAAATCCTTTTTGATAAATATTTGAGCAAACCTGCCAACCTAAAAAAAAACGCAATTATTATTTATTTATTAGGCAACATCGCCTGAACGTGCCAGCTTCTACTTTGCTTTGAAGCCAAGCAGGGTCAGTCCTGGTTACTTTTACTGCCTTGGTGGGAGCCCCAGAGGCCTATTGTCCCATGGCCAGTGCGTTTTCACCCCCTGACATCACTGTAAATGTAAAAATAACTTTTTTAATTGTTTTCAAAGTTTTTTTTCTATAGCCACGGGTATGAATTACACATAACCTCGGCTACCTGTAGGTATTGTAAGTACAAACTACAGGTAGCCACCCTTATCTGTAGTTGATTATAGCCAGGAATATCAGAAAAGTGGCTGGAAAAAATGCTTTCTTGCCCCCCAAGGCCCTCACCAAGTGTCCCCATCATCTGTTCCAGCTCCCCACACTCCCCAGATGGCCTCCTCACCTCCCCTGCCCTCTCCCTTTCCCCCCACAAAACACACTGTTCCTGTGACGCAGTTTGCTTTGCAATGTCGGCTACTAGAAGTTATAGCTGAGGTTACAGAAAAGCTTTGTGCTGCAAACTCACTCTCCTCCAACTCCCAACTCCTATATGTTGTACATTTGGTATGTCAGGGCACATCATGCGAGCATGTGGGAGCCAATGGTATGTACAGAATGGGCAATTCTCAAGAGGGGGGAAAGCTTATCCTCCAGCTTATAGCTCACAAAATACAGACTGGCTTGCCCAAGATCAGACAGTGTATCAAGCACAAGCGCTGCAAACACAACTTTGCAACCACAGCAAGCACCATTGAATCAGCCGCAAGGGCAGTGACAGCACTCACCCATGCAGATACAGCAGAGTGCAAACGTAGGGCAGTTATTGACTCCTAGAGTAGGGAGTGTCACTATTGGGGGAGGAAGTCCTTTTAAAGGCACAGGAATAAATGTGTATCCACAATAGGACAGCTCACAGGGTGACGATGTGCTCAGTACTATCAGTGACACCAAATCCTCAAGAGCAACCAAGGGTTGATGTTACCATAGGAGGCAAATCTTTTTCTTTTTTAGTAGACACTGGGACAACTCGCTCATGTATACAGGAGGGAAAGTTTTTGTTATCGGGAAATGCCACAAATGCGCAGGGCTTCTCTGGAGTTGCAAGTAGAGTTCCTTTTAATGATGAATTGCCAGTCTTTATAGGAGAATGTGATATGTCTGTACCTTTATTGTATTCAAGGCAGACACCAACTACTTTTCTGGGCCGAGACTTAACGACAAAGCTAAATATGACTATTTCTTTCACTGATGAAGGCATAGTGTGTTCCACGCCAGGGATACAATATTTAAATGTGGGTAAATTTAGCATGGCTTTTACAGGACAGATAGCTTTGTGAGGAATGCCATTAGAACCAGAAGTTTTCCTTTATGTGGTGCACATTTTGTTAACATGGCTACCCGGCTTAGTGGGTAAGATTATGAGGATACCTGATGAATTTTTGTTCAAGCCACAGATACCCATGGACGAAGAGGAGGGGACAGATTTTCCCCTTACAGTTACATACAGCCATAGGGCCAGGGGAATTGGTCATGCTTGAAGGATTTGATGACAAGGGCAGGCCATGGAGAACAGTAATTGCCATTGGGAAATGGTATAGATTTACTGACATCACGGATGAAGGTATGTTTAAAGACTATTCATCAGATGATAAATTAATATTTGAGATGAGTATTACATATTGGATCACAATAGAGAGAAGAGAAATCCCACAGCGTATGATGATAGTATGGCAGTGCCCACGTTTTTCGATTAAGACAATGGAAAAAATGCCAACCTCTTTATGGACTACAGGTCCTTACGACATAGGCCTATTGAGGGGGGTGAGAGAAGTTAAGATTAAGCTGAAACCAGGAGCAATTTTACCTCGAGCAAGACAGTACCCAATGTCTTGAGAGGCAGATGAGGGTATTTTTAAGACTATATCGGCTATGATGGAACAAGGCATCTTGGTGACGTCAGAGTCACTGTGTAATACTGCTGTGTACCCTGTGAAAAAATTAGAAGGGGAAATCATGGCGTTAGTTCCGAATCCTGCAACAATTTTATGTAGTATTCTTACAGAAGCACGATATTTCACAGTGATTGACTTGAAAAATGTGTTTTTCTCAATCCCATGGCATAAGGATCCTGAAGAGTTGACATAATTTACGTTCTGCCAGACCAAGCTGAAAATCACTTGTTTACCTCAAGGGTACTGTGAGTCTCAGCCGATCTTTAATAGGGTCCTGCACATAGACCTAAGCAATACCGATTTGCCAAACGTTGTGCTGCAGTACATAGATGATATTTTAGTTTGTAGCATGATAGAAGATGAGTGTAGACAAGATTTGATTCGGTTAATGACGATTTTAGCAGACAAAGGATACTAGGTAGACAAGGAGAAATTACAATATTTCCAGGAAGAGGTGATGTACGTTGGTCAGTTAATCTTGCATGATGGAAAGAAAGTTACACCTGAAAGGGCTGAGGCGATCAGGAAAACACCAAAACCCCACACGATAAAGCAAATGCAGCCGTTTATGGGACTGTGTAACTATTTTAGAGCATGGGTATTTGATTATAGTTCATATAAAAGACCTCTTTTACAGGCTTTAAAGAAAGCCCAAGTGAATCATGAGAAAATAGAATGGATGGAGGAAATGGATGAAGGGTTTGAGGAGTTGAATAATACAATTTGTACAGCTCCAGATTTAGGAATTCCCAATTATACTGAGGAATTCTACCTGTTTTCACACACGAGTGGAACAGTTATGACAGCAGTGCTTACACAGAGAACCACAGTTGGACGTAATCCTTTGGCATTTTATAGAGGGGTTCTAGATCCAGTCATGAGAGGACACTTTCCTTGTGAACAATCGCTGGCTGCAGGCGCGTTTGCTATTGAGAAGTCTGCAAGCATCATGATGGGGTGTCCCATGACTTTATTTGTTGAGCATGCTTTGTTTGCTGTTTTGGAGAAACCTAAGGGTACACTAAGATCTCAGAGGGCTTCTGCATACAAGGTGGTTATATCAAATCCAGCAATCAAAAAAGTCAGGTGTAAAAATAGTGAATCCTGTCACGTTTGTAGCCGAACCTCTGACAGAGGACAAGCAACTGCATGATTGCTCGAATTATGAGGAGTTCTATGACGAGATCCCAAGGGTAAAGGAGAGTGCTCTAGCAGGAGGGGAGGTTCATCAAAAATTGATTAAACTGATGGAGAAAGGCATTCAGGTTCATTTGTTGTAATGCACAGTGCTAATGGGGAATTCTAAGTTGTAGCAAGTGCAAGACTACCGTCTCATTTTTTGGCACAGGCTGCAGAATTGGTGGCGCTTATTGTCGCACTCGAGAATCACGCAGGGCAGGAAGTGATGGTGTACAGTGACTCCGCCTATGTGAAGTCAACCATGCATGCAGGGCTAGTGCACTGGAAAAGGAGGGGCTACCTCGGAGCTGACAGCACTCCAGTGCAACATGCTGCATTATTGGACAGGCTTATTAATGCACTACATCTCCCAATAGCTATTGCAATAATTAAATGCGCAGCACATACTAAGAGAACTGACTTCATATCACACATGAACAAAGCCACAGACAAAGAAGCCAGAAGTGTTGCATATTCACCTGATGCTTTTAGTTTTGATACTTCTAATATAAAGGAAAACATTGTCATGATTATGATCATGATTATGATTGCAAATGAATGATTTAATCCTTTATCTAGAACGCAATTGATGGAAGCTCAAAGTAGTGCTCCACAGGACGAAAAGGAGCAATGGACACAGAGGGGGTGTTCTTTATCCCCCTCTGAAGCACTGTGGGGGCAGGACAGCACTGGTAAACTGGTGATGCATGTAGCCTTATTAAGGGTAGCATTAGAACAGCTACACTATCATCCGTATATAACTAGGGAAAGCTTTGCGAACAATCAGAGGAGTGATTCCTTGACCGAATGGTCCTTTTCAGCATTTACACATCGATTATGTTGAGATGCTGCAAGTATGTAGTGGATACAGGTATATGATATTTTTAGTCCAAGAAATATTGCATAGATCAGGAGTTTATGAGGTGCTAAGATCCGAGAATGGGCCCCATTTTGTAAATGAAGTATTTGAACAAATCAGTCTATTACTTAGTATTAAACTTAAGTTGTCTTTCGCTTATCACCTGCAAGCCAACCGACTTTGTGAGAGACTCAACGGTCTTCTCAAGGAAAGAATCGGCAAACTTAAATTGACACTAAAGAAGGGGTGGCTGTACTGCCTGCCCCTCGCATTGTATGCATTAAAGAATCAGCCCGGGTCGGACCACCATCCTATGTCCCATGAGCTGGTTGCAGGAAGGCAAATGAGAACGCCCCGGTCATCTCCAACGAGGAGTAGGAGTGATGCCCAGACAACTTCAGAATTGTTAGGAAATTAGCTGCATGTGTATTTTAACATGTATGACTGCTAGTATCTCTGTCATTTCAGATCAATTCTGGCATAATGGGTGTCGGTCTCAGGACACAGATGACCATTCAGCAACCAGTTCTGAAAACGTTTATCAGTACCAAAACTCTTTATTAGTGATCCCGTATCAATCCGCAACTTCACTAGGAAGTGGCAAGAGCCCCGATTTAGTGGCCCTTTAATTGTGGAGAATGTTACTCCATCTGCAGCAAAAGTCCAAGAACGACGCACATGGATTCACATCGGTGACGTCAAGCCCCATGCTGATGAAACCAGAACACCCCCACCCAATTAGGAAGCAAGTCTAGAGGAAGCAGTTCAGCATGTGCAGACTCGATCGATGATGAGGAAGAAGGATGCACAGTTTACTGTTTAAATAAATGCAAGTGTGCATTTGGACTGTGGCTTCCCCAGACACTCTTTACAGATATTTTGGCAGGAGTGAGAAAGGACCTGTTCTTGAGCCAAAGGGTCTCATTGAAATTGGACTTTAGAAAGTGATGATATAAATGAAAAATGCCAAATCTTGATTTCCTTTTTGACGACTGGAAAAGGGAACAGTTCCCTGATTAGTTTCTCTTTGGACACCCAAATGGTTCTATCTGATGTTGACATTCATCGGCTCTTGCTTACTGTTTTTCTTTTTATTCTTCGAGCATATCCTGCACTTGTGGAGAAGGCTAACATTAGTGTCTTCTTGCATGATCCTAAAAATGGTCCAGTTATAAGGAGATTGCTTTCAGCAAATTTTGCAGCTACCGGAGCACTTGACGAATCTGCCTGATTAAAAAGGTTTTTTCCTTCCTTAAAAATAAGCACGCAGGCACAATGAGGTTAATTGAGTATATTGCAGTTCCAGAAAGTGAGTAGACTCAACGACCTGTGGAGAGACATCAATGTTGGGGCTTCATGTATTGGTGCATAATTTATGTGTGCACAGCATCTGTCATTGTTTTTCTATTTTTGCTAATTCACGCTGCTTACTTTGTTGGTTCCAGAAGGATAGTAGTCCTTCTGATTCTCCCCACTCCAGTGACCTATGCAGAGTTAGAGGTTGTAAGAAGGCTAAGACCATATGTGATTGTCCCTACACCAGTGACACATGTGAAGTCACCCATTCCTCTGACAAGTGTTCCTATGATTCCTCCTGTAGGAATGATGCCAGTTGTACTCCATGAGCATTTTGAATGTATTCTTTTGGAAAGAAAGAGACCCAATAGAATGGACAGCTCCAGAAGAGGACGACTATATGCAAGATTTAAAGACAAGAGAGAGACCACTCACCAGAGATCATGTGATAAGATAAGAACAGCCTGGCATGAAGGGAGCAGGCATCGAATGGGAAATAAATAAAAGGCTCAATTGCCAAGGAAAGACTGATGAAGAAAGAGAGAGGCCAGATGCAGATCTGGGGAACAGTACTTTCCCCAGATGTTTGGGAAGAAGGCATAGTCATAGTCATATGCAGAGCTGTGGCAGAGCTGTGGCAGTAACTGGACATCATAAACCAGTTATAGAACATGAGGAAAAAGGGTGCAAACCTTTCTGGTAGAGACGTGCAAAGTTCCTGACATGGGTTGACGATAAAGGAGGCCCGTTGCAGATAGTGACTCTGGCTAGTGCAGGATTGTGCTTCAGAAATAATGGCACAAGAAAAGTTGGAGAAAGTCAACAGTGTGGGCAAATCTTCGATGTACCAGGAATTAAGGATGGGACAGTAGTGATAGTGAACCACGACTGGGCCTGCACATCCAGGTCATATATGGAGCTGCCCAGAGATAGGGGAGGAATATGTTCTATGGGGATTGTTCACGTTCCAACACTAGTGATCCCAAAGAGTGACCTGAACATTGGTGAGTTCCCAAAAGAAGATGCTCACTTAAGAAAGAAGATCCGTCGGACTCCTTGATTGAATAAAGAGGGAGAATGACTTCTCAGCTAAATCAATAGAAGATTTTGATGCTATTCTATGTAAGCACAGATTGTTCAGCAAAACTGCCTCAGTCTTTACAGTTATCTTCATGCCAGGGATTCAAACAATGGTAAATGGCCAAGTGGTTACAGATAACCAAATGGAAGCTCCAGCAGATTATCAAAACTAAAGGGATGCAATGCTGAGAGCCATAAGACTGATGACACTCCAGAATAGATATGTCTTGGACATGATTACAGCTATGGATAGAGATGTGTGTGCCAAAATCAGAGAATCATGTTGCACATTCATACCTTCTCATGATGACGAGAATGGCACCTTGACAGAGGCCGTTACGATGTTGACAAACCTGCATGTCAAGATGAAAGATGAAGTGGAAGACCTTTCTGATGACAGCTAGTTTGCGTCACTCTTCTCATGGGTTCCACAATGGATGGAAAATATCTTCAAGCTCCTTGGAGCCCTGTTAGTAATGATAATTTTTGGATTCTGTATGGTCAGAATAGTAATCACACAATGCAAGGAGACTGCAAAGAAAGTGACAGGAATCAAAATCATGATTGATGTTGAGTCTGGGGTCAAACCCAAAGAGCTGACAGATGAAGAAATTACAGACACTATCAAGGCCAGTATTCATGCACCTGGGGGAACAAAATTCTTGTATCTGAGAAATCATAAGAAGTATGTGGGAAGATGGATCTACTGCAGCCCAAATGGATACTGCAGTCTAATGACCTGGAGTACTGACGAACATGTGAAATCAACAGGATTCCTGAAGGGAGTAATAAAGATATGGACTCTAAAGAAGCATTTCTTCAGACGAGGATGTCTAGATGTGGAGACTAGTGAGAGAGTGGGTGATGAATCGGCCAGAGGGAGGAGTGTAGAGGAGGAGCCAAGTACCTCTACGGGAAGATCTGCCCTTATTCTGCATATATGTTGGCAACAGGAAATTGTGACATGAACAAAGCCAATAATGGTGCCTATATCGCGAAAGGTCCTTGAAAACCCTATTATCCACGAAGAAATGACGATCTTTTGAAGAAAATTCCGGAAGAAGTGTGAAAATGATTGAAAGAGAAGACTGGTGACGTCACATGAAGAAGAGGTGACGCACCCAGAAGAGATGCAGATAAAGTAAATATATAGATCATATAGAAGCTGATGATGAAGTAGTGAAGTAAGCAACATTTTGGGAGAAAAATGAAGATTACATATGCAGAGAAGCACTGAAGAAAATGCAAAACCATGGTATAATTGTATAGATGCAGTAACGCAAGTAGACAAAGTAATCATAAGGCTGGTTGCGTAGTGAATAGATTGCGGCCATGCACCAATGTATATATAGAATGTGGATTTTCCACGACGCACTTTAGCAAAATTGGACCCCGTGAATGGAAGTGTGGCGCAGCAGAAGAGAATAGCTGATGGTGAAGGAAGATTTGAGAACTGCTTGCCTGGCGCAGTGTCAACAGTTGGGGCCGTCGAGACCCTTACCATGTACTCAAGAAGATACAATAACGTGAGAAACAAGCTGAGTTCCTGTTTGAGGTGGAACGAAAGTCACTAAGGGTGTCAAGATATCTTCATTTAATAGTATTAAATACAACAAAAAGCTCAAAACCGTGGTCTCCAGTCACATGATCAGATGAAAATAGTCTTTGGGTGAGCTCCATCGAGACCAGAAGATAAGGGCCATGCCACACTCCCTAGTCTGACACGGAAGATGACTAGCACTTGGGATGGGATTAATCGTCCACCTGATCTTAGAGACCCAATCACGTCCCTGTATCCCATAGAAAGTATGTGTAGATGTTCCCTGTTGACTAACCACAATTCCTAGTAGGTTTTCTTATTTTCCACATAGAATGACATCACCTATTAGGAATTTTTAGTATAAAGGAACTGTTTTTTATGAAATACTGTGAGATAATTCTGTGCAGCATCCGTTGATGTTTGTTGTACTCCCTGTTTTAAGGACTTGTTATTAAAACAGCTTTGACTTTTGCCAACTTCCTGAGTCAGTTTGATTATTGATGTATGTGTAAGATCTGCATCCCCATCCATTTCAGATACTGTTACCTGGTCTTAAAGGATCTGGTCTCCGGGTTCATATTCGCTGATGCCTGTGAGTAGTATTTCTCTCTTTTATTCCTTCGCAACTCCAAACTTCTTGGAGCTCTTTTACTTATAGCTGCATCCATTGCTACTGGATGTTCATTTATTGTCACAATATGGCTCTGAGGCACCGACAGTGCCAGTGAGTGCAGGATGGTAAGAGAACAAATACCAAGCATATACGCCTTTGAAACATTTTCTCATTTCCCAGGTGATGCAGTCATTGTATATACCCCCACCCTTCAGTACTTGCAAATGAAAGAGGCCAGAATTTAATGTAATCTCATTTATAGTATTTTCCCCTTCAGAAATATACTTTAAAAAAGTAATGAACACCAGAAAAATTACCTAAAAGAGTAAATGTTCCAATAAATATGCTGGCAAAGTATAAAGGTGCTCACCTTTTAAACCGTGCTGCCTGTCATGTAATATTTCCTGGTACCCAAAATCCCAACACGAAACAAGTGCTTGGGGTCTTGTGGGTAAGGGTCTGCACTGGGAACATGACAACCTGAGTAGAATCCAGGTAGCCAAATACTTTAGCAAGCTTTCCAATCTCAAAAACCCCAAGGGGTTGCATCTGCCCTCTGACAGAAAGTTACGCTCTTCACCCACATTTGTCTGTTACTTGTGCCCTGAGAAGCAGCCACTATCAGGGAGAATAATTGCACCAGTGTCCAGGAGTGCAAACTCTCATGCCACATTGTGGGTAAATACTCATGACTTACTTGCCCTCCAATAATTTCCCTTCCTAACCCCCATGTCTGGCTTTCAACAATACTCTGCTTGATAAAGCGAACTTGAAAAGTACACCACCTTAGTGTCACTCAAATATATAAATCCTTATTGAACTATGTTTGGCAAGAAATGTAAAATTGGAGAATACCATGCTCTTAGGGGCTGTAACTGTAACCCTACAATGCCTTGTTCTCTTTGCACTATCCAAAGCCGTGCTGCCCTGTCTGCGCTTACTCAGAGCATTGCAGCCCTTTTTTCCCCTTCCCTCCCCTTTGCACTTCCCCACTCCCTTTCCCCCTGCACTTCTGGTTCTCGCACTTGCACGATCTGAGTGACACAAGGCATAGCAAGATAGTTTGTCTTGTCCTCCCTCTGTCTTCCCTCCCTTGTCGTGTCACGCCGAGAAACACTTGTTTACAGGCGCGTTATAAATGATTTATCATATAATTATTCCAACCATCTTGCCTGGGAGACTACAAATACGAGAATCCAATTCAGGATAAGGCAATACAATTGTCTGTGAGTGCATCCAAAATCCCAATATGAAACAAGGCTTGTGGTCTTGTGGGTAAGCGTATGCACTGGGCACATAATAGCCTGAGTAAAATCACGGTAGCCAAATACTTGATTGCGCTTGCCAACCTAAAAAAAACCCCAAGGGGATGTGTCCGTCCTTTGAAAAAAGGTTACGCTCTTCACCCATATGTGTCCTTTACTTGTGCCCTGAAAAGTAGCCACAATCAGAGGAGAATAGCTACACTGGTGTCCAGGATTACAAATTCTCTTGCCATATCGTGGGCAAATACTCATGACTTACTTGCCGTCTCATTATTTCCCCATCTCACCCCCATGTGTAGCTTTCAACAATACTCTGCTTTACAAAGATAACTTGAAAAGTATGCATTCCATAGCGTCACTCAAATGTATAAATCAATATTGAACTATGTTTGGCAAAAAGTTTACAATTGTGGTATTGTGGGAAACTACAAATACCAGAATGTAATTCAGCATAAGGCAAAAAAATTGTCTCTGAGCGCAATAGTTTCAAGGACTGGCAATAGCACAGTTTACAAAAAAATACTGCAGATGTTACGTGTTTTCTTAGTGTGTTGTGAGATATTTAAACACAGCACCGGACTGTGGACTGTCTCCCATCCATGCAGTAACCAGGATCAACCCTGCTTATCTTCAAAGTGAGGCAGGGCCGGCCCTCCCCTGGCCATGTTCCTCTAAGTGGTCTCATAAATTGGACTGACATAATATGCCAGAGGGGGCTGTCCTTTCCTTTGCTTTGAAGCTTTGCAGGGTTCCTCCTGGCTACTGCATGGATGGGAGACCAGAATCACCAGTAATTTATCACCCTTGATTTCACTGTTGCTGGAAATATATATATATTTTTTATTATGTATAAAAGATTGCTGGCTTTGAGAACTCAGTGTTTTCAGATAATGCACTGTGCGTTTAAATTATTTGGCAAGGATCACGCATTTTGGCTAAACACAGTACAACAAGCTCCTAGCTCCTTGTTTTATGGCTAGTCTCTTGGTGAATGTTGTAATACATTGCACAACGCCAACTAACTGCATTTAAGCAGCACGAAAAAGGGAGAAAACATGACTGGCTGCTTGAATAAAATATGCCCAGGTACTTTTGCCCCCATATCGAAAATCAAAAGCTGCCACCCATGAACATACGCTCAGAAAGTGAACATATATCTTAAAGTGAAATATACAAATGCAGTTCAACTGACCTTCCCCTTAGAAGAAAGTGTGCAAAACAAAATAGTATTGGACTTTTAAAATAAGTAATGAAATGTTCCAATAAATATGCTGGCAAAGTATTAAAGGTGCTCACCTTTTCAATCCAGCATTCTGTCTGGAAATGTTGCCTGGAAAACAAAATCCCAATATGAAACAAGTGTGCGTGGTCTTGTGGGTAAGCGTATTCACTAGGAACACGACAACCTGAGTAAAATCCTTTTTGATAAATATTTGAGCAAACCTGCCAACCTAAAAAAAAACGCAATTATTATTTATTTATTAGGCAACATCGCCTGAACGTGCCAGCTTCTACTTTGCCTTGAAGCCAAGCAGTGTCAGTCCTGGTTACTTTTACTGCCTTGGTGGGAGCCCCAGAGGCCTATTGTCCCATGGCCAGTGCGTTTTCACCCCCTGACATCACTGTAAATGTAAAAATAACTTTTTTAATTGTTTTCAAAGTTTTTTTTCTATAGCCACGGGTATGAATTACACATAACCTCGGCTACCTGTAGTTATTGTATGTACGAACTACAGGTAGCCACCCTTATCTGTAGTTGATTATAGCCAGGAATATCAGAAAAGTGGCTGGAAAAAATGCTTTCTTGCCCCCCAAGGCCCTCACCAAGTGTCCCCATCATCTGTTCCAGCTCCCCACACTCCCCAGATGGCCTCCTCACCTCCCCTGCCCTCTCCCTTTCCCCCCACAAAACACACTGTTTCTGTGACGCAGTTTGCTTTGCAATGTCGGCTACTAGAAGTTATAGCTGAGGTTACAGAAAAGCTTTGTGCTGCAAACTCACTCTCCTCCAACTCCCAACTCCTATATGTTGTACATTTGGTATGTCAGGGCACATCATGCGAGCATGTGGGAGCCAATGGTATGTACAAAATGGGCAATTCTCAAGAGGGGGGACAGCTTATCCTCCATCTTATAGCTCACAAAATACAGACCGGCTTGCCCAAGATCAGACAGTGTATCAAGCACAAGCGCTGCAAACACAACTTTGCAACCACAGCAAGCACCATTGAATCAGCCGCAAGGGCAGTGACAGCACTCACCCATGCAGATACAGCAGAGTGCAAACGTAGGGCAGTTATTGACTCCTAGAGTAGGGAGTGTCACTATTGGGGGAGGAAGTCCTTTTAAAGGCACAGGAATAAATGTGTATCCACAATAGGACAGCTCACAGGGTGACAATGTGCTCAGTACTATCAGTGACACCAAATCCTCAAGAGCAACCAAGGGTTGATGTTACCATAGGAGGCAAATCTTTTTCTTTTTTAGTAGACACTGGGACAACTCGCTCATGTATACAGGAGGGAAAGTTTTCGTTATCGGGAAATGCCACGAATGCGCAAGGCTTCTCTGGAGTTGCAAGTAGAGTTCCTTTTAATGATGAATTGCCAGTCTTTATAGGAGAATGTGATATGTCTGTACCTTTATTGTATTCAAGGCAGACACCAACTACTTTTCTGGGCCGAGACTTAACGACAAAGCTAAATATGACTATTTCTTTCACTGATGAAGGCATAGTGTGTTCCACGCCAGGGATACAATATTTAAATGTGGGTAAATTTAGCATGGCTTTTACAGGACAGATAGCTTTGTGAGGAATGCCATTAGAACCAGAAGTTTTCCTTTATGTGGTGCACATTTTGTTAACATGGCTACCCGGCTTAGTGGGTAAGATTATGAGGATACCTGATGAATTTTTGTTCAAGCCACAGATACCCATGGACGAAGAGGAGGGGACAGAGTTTCCCCTTACAGTTACATACAGCCATAGGGCCAGGGGAATTGGTCATGCTTGAAGGATTTGATGACAAGGGCAGGCCATGGAGAACAGTAATTGCCATTGGGAAATGGTATAGATTTACTGACATCACGGATGAAGATATGTTTAAAGACTATTCATCAGATGATAAATTAATATTTGAGATGAGTATTACATATTGGATCACAATAGAGAGAAGAGAAATCCCACAGCGTATGATGATAGTATGGCAGTGCCCACGTTTTTCGATTAAGACAATGGAAAAAATGCCAACCTCTTTATGGACTACAGGTCCTTACGACATAGGCCTATTGAGGGGGGTGAGAGAAGTTAAGATTAAGCTGAAACCAGGAGCAATTTTACTTTGAGCAAGACAGTACCCAATGTCTTGAGAGGCAGATGAGGGTATTTTTAAGACTATATCGGCTATGATGGAACAAGGCATCTTGGTGACGTCAGAGTCACTGTGTAATACTGCTGTGTACCCTGTGAAAAAATTAGAAGGGGAAATCATGGCGTTAGTTCCGAATCCTGCAACAATTTTATGTAGTATTCCTACAGAAGCACGATATTTCACAGTGATTGACTTGAAAAATGTGTTTTTCTCAATCCCATGGCATAAGGATCCTGAAGAGTTGACATAATTTACATTCTGCCAGACTAAGCTGAAAATCACTTGTTTACCTCAAGGGTACTGTGAGTCTCAGCCAATCTTTAATAGGGTCCTGCACATAGACCTAAGCAATACCGATTTGCCAAACGTTGTGCTGCAGTACATAGATGATATTTTAGTTTGTAGCATGATAGAAGATGAGTGTAGACAAGATTTGATTCGGTTAATGACGATTTTAGCAGACAAAGGATACTAGGTAGACAAGGAGAAATTACAATATTTCCAGGAAGAGGTGATGTACGTTGGTCAGTTAATCTTGCATGAGGGAAAGAAAGTTACACCTGAAAGGGCTGAGGCGATCAGGAAAACACCTGTCACGCCCTCTCACACGACCTTTCCCTCTTCACACCTCTCCTCTTCAGGCGCCTCGCGCCGTAGTATTTCCCGTTCGCACCACCAGCAGGGAAAACACGGCAGGCGGAATACCATGTTGGGCGGTTCTGCCTCGTTTCGCCCTTTTCCGCGTTGGCGTCTGCCATGGCGTCTCTTGCACAGCCGGCAACGTCAGAATACCAGGAAGTGCCGGCAGCTCCAATCGCTGGCCGCGTTGCGCGCCATGCAACGTACGCGAGCAGTCACGTGATACGTCACGTGATACCACTCGCCCCTTCAAAAGAAGCCGGCAAACAAGACTCTTTGCTTCACAGCTACTTCAACTTCTACGGAGGACTGTCACGCATTACCCTTGCTCTTGTTTGCTTCGACCTTGGAACTCTTTTCGGATTTGCTATTGGATTACCCTTGGATTTTGGCGTGCTCTCTGATTTTCTGGACATCCGACCCCTGTTATACTCTGGACTTGCTCTTGGATTGCCCTTCTGTTTTTCAACCTTCGGATTGCTTCAAGCCTTGTTACATATCTTGCCACACTCCACGAGGTACTGGGAAGGAGTGCCTATTACATCATTCCAGCTTGCCGTGGATTTCCCTGCGTAGGTTTTCTACCTACATTCCATCTCTATTAGGTAAGCTGGTGTCACTGCATCTTGTTTTAACCCTTTCTATCAATTGCCCATTGCCATTATAGAGTATATTCCTGATTATAACCTTTTGCCTTACAGCACTCAGGGGTCCTTCCGGCGTTCTCAATACCAGGCTGACGACAACACTCCTTCCTGTGGCCTCAAAGATTGCTCGGGCAGTGTTTATATTCTGCTCGAGCGGTACTTGGGGACGGAGGCATTTTATAACTGCACGACCATCAAGTCGGACCCATCAAGTTAGAACAGACTGTGAAGCCTTATGGTCGTCCAGTTATGGATGTTTCAGCCGGGGACCCTGTGACTGCTTTAATGCAAGCAGTGACATCGCTTAGGACAGATATGGCAGTTGCTACCACTGCCCTCCGCACTGATTTAGCCTCTGCCACCACTGCACTGAACCATCGTCTTGATGCCATGCAAAGCACCCGACATCCCTTACCTGCTGACGCTGAGTTCGGCGATGCTGCCTCATCCCAAAACACCCCCATCACTCCACTTACTTTGCCAGTCCCGTCTGTGGTGGTTCAGACTCCATTTCCTCTAGCAGCCCCTGAGAGGTACCAGGGAGATCCTTTGAAATATCGCACTTTTATAAATCAGTGCAAACTACATTTCTTATGCCGACCTCAAGCTTTCTCTGATCCAGTCTCTAAAGCGGCTTTTCTACTCTCCCATTTGTCGGGTGTAGCAGCCACATGGGCTAATCCGTTTTTGGAGAGCAATCATCCCGCTCTGTACGATTTCGAATTATTGACTCAAGAAATGGCTAAGGTTTTTGACACTAGATATAAAGCCCAATCCAGAGACTTGGAGCTCTTAGATCTCACTCAAGGTCGATCTACTCTCATTGAGTATATTACCAAGTTTAATCAACTCGCCACCGAGACTTCATGGCCAGAGAATAAGAAGGCAGTGATCTATTATCGGGGTCTGTGTGGTTCCATGAAGGATGCTTTGTCTGTAGTGCCCTTCCTTCCCTCGCTTTATCTTGATCTGGTAGATTTAACCTTGCAAATCGACGCCAGGCGGGCAGAACGTAAGGGGGAAGCAGGGATATCCCAGAGCTCACCTTCAACCTCATCTAGCACCTTACCTGAACCCATGCAGATCGGCGGGGTACGCAGTCCTATTACACATGCCGAACGGGAGCGCAGGAGGGCAGACAACGCTTGCTACTACTGCGGACTCAATGGGCACTTTGTAAAGGAGTGTCCCCGTCGACCAAGAAACAAAGCTCCGGGTTTTCCGAAGACTCGCCCTTGAGATCAGGGGTTGGGGCGAGTCCTATACCTAATACCTCTGATCTTACTTTTGGCCCCGTTCGACCTGTGGTGGTGCAAGCTTCCTTAAACCTAGCTGCAGGAGTTTCCCATGCAATACAAATAGTGATCGACTCTGGTGCTACTGGTTGCTTTATAGACATAGCGCTAGCCAGTGCTCTAAACTTACCTCTGGTCCAAAAGAAACACCCCGAACCAGTTCATGCAGTAGATGGGACGTCATTAGCCTCTGGGCCGATCTTACACCAGACAGCCCCTTTGGAATTAGTCATACAGGAAGTCCATAGAGAGACCATGACTTTTGACCTCATAGCTACGCCTCAGTTTGGTGTTATCCTGGGCATTCCTTGGCTAAAGAGGCATAATCCTTTGATTAACTGGGGTACAGGTCAGGTACTCTTTGAATCCGAAACATGTCAATACTACTGCCTGCTTGAGACACCTCAGGTTTCCAGTCCCGCAGACATCCTAGGGATAGTCGCTTCATTAGACATAGAAGACAGGTCCGATTCCCCAGACACACACATGATAGGGGCGGTCACAAATAACATACCCCCTGAGTATTATGAATTTCGGGCAGTGTTTGACAAAGGCTCTGCAGAAGGCCTTCCTCCACATCGATCTTACGACTGCCCCATTGATTTAATCCCAGACGCCCCTATCCCAAAGGGGCGGATATACTCCTTAACCCAAACAGAGGAGCGGGTCCTTCAGGATTACATACAGCAGGCTCTGCGTCTAGGTCATGTTCGCCCATCAACCTCTCCAGCTGCAAGTCCCATCTTCTTTGTGCCAAAGAAGGAAGGGGATCTCCGTCCCTGCATTGATTACAGGCGTTTGAACGCCATCACAGTAAAAAACCGCTATCCTATTCCTCTTATTACCCCGTTGTTGGACAGACTTACTCATGCCACAATTTACACCAAATTGGATCTACGGGGTGCATACAATCTCATACGCATACGAGAGGGAGACGAATGGAAGACGGCTTTCTGCTCACGACAAGGGCTGTTTGAGTATACAGTTATGCCGTTTGGTCTCTGTAATGCTCCTGCTACGTTCCAGCGCTTCATGGATGACATATTTGGCGATATCCTGAACACATACGTAGTAGTGTATTTAGATGACATATTGGTCTTCTCTTCCTCTCTCGATGAACACATCAAACACGTCAAGGAAGTGTTGTTACGTCTGCAAGCCAATGCACTATTCGCTAAACCTGAAAAGTGTATTTTCCATACCAGCCAGGTTGAGTTCTTGGGGTTCCATATCTCTCCTGGAGGCCTCTCCATGAATCAGTCCAAAGTTCGGGCAATAAACGATTGGCCGATTCCGACCACACTCAAGCAATTACAGTCGTTTTTGGGTTTTGCCAACTTTTACCGACGGTTCATAGCTGGGTTTTCTTCTATTGTAACACCACTCACTGCGCTCACTAGTCCTTCAGTCCCCTATGTCTGGTCCGAAAAACAACAAAATGCTTTCGATTCTCTGAAAACTATGTTTACTACTGCTCCGGTGTTACAACACCCTGACCCTGAACTCCCGTTTGTCCTTGAGGCAGACGCATCCTCTTATGCACTTGGAGCTGTACTGTCCCAGCCATGTCCTGCCACTGGTCGGCTACATCCGGTGGCATTCCACTCTCGCAAATTCACAACAAGTGAATTACACTACACAGTCACAGAAAAAGAACTATTGGCCATTAAGGACGCCTTACAGACCTGGAGACATCACCTTCTAGGAGCAAAACACCAGACGGTGGTGTTCTCAGACCATAAGAATCTCCAAGACCTTGCCTCCTTGAAATGTACCAATAGTCGACAAGTACGTTGGCATCTTTTCTTTGCCGCGTTCGACTTCGTGGTCAAACATAGACCTGGTGTAGGGCATGGGAAAGCAGACGCCCTGTCTCGTTCTCCTGGGGGGGAAGTTCTACCATCCTTCCCTGAAACCTTGTTGAGTGATTCTCACGTAGTATGTGTTTGCACACCATCACCTTCATTGCAGTCCACCATACGACAATGGGTCTCCCGATATCCACAGTCACTAACAGAATGGGATCCCGTTATGCAGGATGGGCTGCCCTTTGTACATGGGAAGCTTTTTCTTCCCACGAGTGAAACCAGGAATTTGGCGTTGGAATGGTCTCATGATGCTGCCATTAATGGTCACCCCGGGCAGCATCGTACCCTGGAATTACTCAAACGATGGTGTTGGTGGCCGGCTATGAAACGAGACGTACAGAATTATGTCAATACCTGTCCAATCTGTGCTCAGGGCAAGTCACGTAGGGGCCGGCCTTTGGGTCTTCTTCTTCCTCTCCCGGTTCCTCCACGTCCCTGGCACACGGTCTCAATGGACTTAATTACTGATTTGCCACGCACACAGGGTTTCGATACTATATGGGTTGTTGTCGACTCATATACCAAAATGGCTCGTTTTGTACCATGTAAGGGAGTACCCTCAGCCCCGGTTTTGGCCAGGCATTTCTTTAAGTCTGTCTTCTGTCTCTTTGGCCTGCCTCATGTTTTGGTGTCCGATCGAGGCACACAGTTCACCTCTCGTTTCTGGCGGGCCCTCACCTCTCTGTTGGGAATTGATGCTCATTATTCCTCTGCTTACCATCCAGAGAGTGACGGGCAGACTGAGAGGGTTAACCAGTCATTGGAGCAATACCTACGTTGCCTAACGTTACAATATCAGGACGCTTGGCTTAATTTATTGCATCTTGCCGAATTTGCTTATAACAACTCTTTGCATTCTGCTACTGGTTTTTCGCCATTCTTCGCTCTCTATGGCCAACATCCTCGTACTCTTCCTCTGCCAGATTACCCCTCTTCTGATAACCCCGCTGCCTCGGCCTGCGCTAGGGATTTAGTGTCAGTACATGCCCAGACTTTGATCCATTTGCGTGAGGCCCAATCTTCCATGAAATCCACAGCTGACAGGAAGAGGGCGGATGCTCCTGCGTACAAGGTGGGGGACAGGGTTTGGCTCTCCACTCGTCATTTACACATTCCTGGTTGTCGCAAACTTCTCCCTCGCTTTGTGGGTCCTTACAAGGTGGCCAAGGTTCTGAATCCGGTGGCTATGTGTCTGGCGGTACCTCCTGCTTGGCGAATCCACCCAGTTTTCCATGTCTCCCTGCTTAAGCCCTGCCCTGGTCCTACCCGATTAGTTGCCCCTCCTGCTCCGGTCTCTGTCTCTTCTCCTGATGTTTTTGAGGTCCAGGGAATACTGGGTTCCCGTGTACACAGGGGTGGGCTACAATATCTGGTGGATTGGCGGGGTTATGGCCCTGAAGATCGCTCCTGGGTTGCTGCTCGAGATGTTCACGCTTCTCGCCTGGTGGCCAAGTTTCATCGAGAGCATCCTTCCAGCCCACGTGGTCGTGGGCCTTTGAGGGGGGGCTCTGTCACGCCCTCTCACACGACCTTTCCCTCTTCACACCTCTCCTCCTCAGGCGCCTCGCGCCGTAGTATTTCCCGTTCGCACCACCAGCAGGGAAAACACGGCAGGCGGAATACCATGTTGGGCGGTTCTGCCTCGTTTCGCCCTTTTCCGCGTTGGCGTCTGCCATGGCGCCTCTTGCACAGCCGGCAACGTCAGAATACCAGGAAGTGCCGGCAGCTCCAATCGCTGGCCGCGTTGCGCGCCATGCAACGTACGCGAGCAGTCACGTGATACGTCACGTGATACCACTCGCCCCTTCAAAAGAAGCCGGCAAACAAGACTCTTTGCTTCACAGCTACTTCAACTTCTACGGAGGACTGTCACGCATTACCCTTGCTCTTGTTTGCTTCGACCTTGGAACTCTTTTCGGATTTGCTATTGGATTACCCTTGGATTTTGGCGTGCTCTCTGATTTTCTGGACATCCGACCCCTGTTATACTCTGGACTTGCTCTTGGATTGCCCTTCTGTTTTTCAACCTTCGGATTGCTTCAAGCCTTGTTACATATCTTGCCACACTCCACGAGGTACTGGGAAGGAGTGCCTATTACATCATTCCAGCTTGCCGTGGATTTCCCTGCGTAGGTTTTCTACCTACATTCCATCTCTATTAGGTAAGCTGGTGTCACTGCATCTTGTTTTAACCCTTTCTATCAATTGCCCATTGCCATTATAGAGTATATTCCTGATTATAACCTTTTGCCTTACAGCACTCAGGGGTCCTTCCGGCGTTCTCAATACCAGGCTGACGACAACACTCCTTCCTGTGGCCTCAAAGATTGCTCGGGCAGTGTTTATATTCTGCTCGAGCGGTACTTGGGGACGGAGGCATTTTATAACTGCACGACCATCAAGTCGGACCCATCAAGTTAGAACAACACCAAAACCCCACACGATAAAGCAAATGCAGCCGTTTATGGGACTGTGTAACTATTTTAGAGCATGGGTATTTGATTATAGTTCATATAAAAGACCTCTTTTACAGGCTTTAAAGAAAGCCCAAGTGAATCATGAGAAAATAGAATGGATGGAGGAAATGGATGAAGGGTTTGAGGAGTTGAAGAATACAATTTGTACAGCTCCAGATTTAGGAATTCCCAATTATACTGAGGAATTCTACCTGTTTTGACACACAAGTGGAACAGTTATGAGAGCAGTGCTTACACAGAGAACCACAGTTGGACATAATCCTTTGGCATTTTATAGAGGGGTTCTAGACCCAGTCATGAGAGGACACTTTCCTTGTGAACAATCGCTGGCTGCAGGCGCGTTTGCTATTGAGAAGTCTGCAAGCATCATGATGGGGTGTCCCATGACTTTATTTGTTGAGCATGCTTTGTTTGCTGTTTTGGAGAAACCTAAGGGTACACTGAGATCTCAGAGGGCTTCTGCATACAAGGTGGTTATATCAAATCCAGCAATCAAAAAAGTCAGGTGTAAAAATAGTGAATCCTGTCACGTTTGTAGCCGAACCTCTGACAGAGGACAAGCAACTGCATGATTGCTCGAATTATGAGGAGTTCTATGACGAGATCCCAAGGGTAAAGGAGAGTGCTCTAGCAGGGGGGGAGGTTCATCAAAAATTGATTAAACTGATGGAGAAAGGCATTCAGGTTCATTTGTTGTAATGCACAGTGCTAATGGGGAATTCTAAGTTGTAGCAAGTGCAAGACTACCGTCTAATTTTTTGGCACAGGCTGCAGAATTGGTGGCGCTTATTGTCGCACTCGAGAATCACGCAGGGCAGGAAGTGATGGTGTACAGTGACTCCGCCTATGTGAAGTCAACCATGCATGCAGGGCTAGTGCACTGGAAAAGGAGGGGCTACCTCGGAGCTGACAGCACTCCAGTGCAACATCATGCATTATTGGACAGGCTTATTAATGCACTACATCTCCCAATAGCTATTGCAATAATTAAATGCGCAGCACATACTAAGAGAACTGACTTCATATCACACATGAACAAAGCCACAGACAAAGAAGCCAGAAGTGTTGCATATTCACCTGATGCTTTTAGTTTTGATACTTCTAATATAAAGGAAAACATTGTCATGATTATGATCATGATTATGATTGCAAATGAATGATTTAATCCTTTATCTAGAACGCAATTGATGGAAGCTCAAAGTAGTTCTCCACAGGACGAAAAGGAGCAATGGACACAGAGGGGGTGTTCTTTATCCCCCTCTGAAGCACTGTGGGGGCAGGACAGCACTGGTAAACTGGTGATGCATGTAGCCTTATTAAGGGTAGCATTAGAACAGCTACACTATCATCCGTATATAACTAGGGAAAGCTTTGCGAACAATCAGAGGAGTGATTCCTTGACCGAATGGTCCTTTTCAGCATTTACACATCGATTATGTTGAGATGCTGCAAGTATGTAGTGGATACAGGTATATGATATTTTTAGTCCAAGAAATATTGCATAGATCAGGAGTTTATGAGGTGCTAAGATCCGAGAATGGGCCCCATTTTGTAAATGAAGTATTTGAACAAATCAGTCTATTACTTAGTATTAAACTTAAGTTGTCTTCCGCTTATCACCCACAAGCCAACCGACTTTGTGAGAGACTCAACGGTCTTCTCAAGGAAAGAATCGGCAAACTTAAATTGACACTAAAGAAGGGGTGGCTGTACTGCCTGCCTCCCGCATTGTATGCATTAAAGAATCAGCCCGGGTCGGACCACCATCCTATGTCCCATGAGCTGGTTGCAGGAAGGCAAATGAGAACGCCCCGGTCATCTCCAACGAGGAGTAGAAGTGATGCCCAGACAACTGCAGAATTGTTAGGAAATTAGCTGCATGTGTATTTTAACATGTATGACTGCTAGTATCTCTGTCATTTCAGATCAATTCCGGCATAATGGGTGTCGGTCTCAGGACACAGATGACCATTCAGCAACCAGTTCTGAAAACGTTTATCAGTACCAAAACTCTTTATTAGTGATCCCGTATCAATCCGCAACTTCACTAGGAAGTGGCAAGAGCCCCGATTTAGTGGCCCTTTAATTGTGGAGAATGTTACTCCATCTGCAGCAAAAGTCCAAGAACGACGCACATGGATTCACATCGGTGACGTCAAGCCCCATGCTGATGAAACCAGAACACCCCCACCCAATTAGGAAGCAAGTCTAGAGGAAGCAGTTCAGCATGTGCAGACTCGATCGATGATGAGGAAGAAGGATGCACAGTTTACTGTTTAAATAAATGCAAGTGTGCATTTGGACTGTGGCTTCCCCAGACACTCTTTACAGATATTTTGGCAGGAGTGAGAAAGGACCTGTTCTTGAGCCAAAGGGTCTCATTGAAATTGGACTTTAGAAAGTGATGATATAAATGAAAAATGCCAAATCTTGATTTCCTTTTTGACGACTGGAAAAGGGAACAGTTCCCTGATTAGTTTCTCTTTGGACACCCAAATGGTTCTATCTGATGTTGACATTCATCGGCTCTTGCTTACTGTTTTTCTTTTTATTCTTCGAGCATATCCTGCACTTGTGGAGAAGGCTAACATTAGTGTCTTCTTGCATGATCCTAAAAATGGTCCAGTTATAAGGAGATTGCTTTCAGCAAATTTTGCAGCTACCGGAGCACTTGACGAATCTGCCTGATTAAAAAGGTTTTTTCCTTCCTTAAAAATAAGCACACAGGCACAATGAGGTTAATTGAGTATATTGCAGTTCCAGAAAGTGAGTAGACTCAACGACCTGTGGAGAGACATCAATGTTGGGGCTTCATGTATTGGTGCATAATTTATGTGTGCACAGCATCTGTCATTGTTTTTCTATTTTTGCTAATTCACGCTGCTTACTTTGTTGGTTCCAGAAGGATAGTAGTCCTTCTGATTCTCCCCACTCCAGTGACCTATGCAGAGTTAGAGGTTGTAAGAAGGCTAAGACCATATGTGATTGTCCCTACACCAGTGACACATGTGAAGTCACCCATTCCTCTGACAAGTGTTCCTATGATTCCTCCTGTAGGAATGATGCCAGTTGTACTCCATGAGCATTTTGCATGTATTCTTTTGGAAAGAAAGAGACCCAATAGAATGGACAGCTCCAGAAGAGGACGACTATATGCAAGATTTAAAGACAAGAGAGAGACCACTCACCAGAGATCATGTGATAAGATAAGAACAGCCTGGCATGAAGGGAGCAGGCATCGCATGGGAAATAAATAAAAGGCTCAATTGCCAAGGAAAGACTGATGAAGAAAGAGAGAGGCCAGATGCAGATCTGGGGAACAGTACTTTCCCCAGACGTTTGGGAAGAAGGCATAGTCATAGTCATATGCAGAGCTGTGGCAGAGCTGTGGCAGTAACTGGACATCATAAACCAGTTATAGAACATGAGGAAAAAGGGTGCAAACCTTTCTGGTAGAGACGTGCAAAGTTCCTGACATGGGTTGATGAAAAAGGAGGACCAGTACAGATAGTGACTCTGGCTAGTGCAGGATTGTGCTTCAGAAATAATGGCACAAGAAAAGTTGAAGAAAGTCAACAGTGTGGGCAAATCTTCGATGTACCAGGAATTAAGGATGGGACAGTAGTGATAGTGAACCACGACTGGGCCTGCGCATCCAGGTCATATATGGAGCTGCCCAGAGATAGTGGAGGAATATGTTCTATGGGGATTGTTCACGTTCCAACACTAGTGATCCCAAAGAGTGATCTGAACATTGGTGAGTTCCCAAAAGAAGATGCTCACCTAAGAAAGAAGATTAGTCGGACTCCTTGATTGAATAAAGAGGGAGAATGACTTCTCAGCTAAATCAATAGAAGATTTTGATGCTATTCTATGTAAGCACAGATTGTTCAGCAAAACTGCCTCAGTCTTTACAGTTATCTTCATGCCAGGGATTCAAACAATGGTAAATGGCCAAGTGGTTACAGATAACCAAATGGAAGCTCCAGCAGATTATCAAAACTAAAGGGATGCAAAGCTGAGAGCCATAAGACTGATGACACTCCAGAATAGATATGTCTTGGACATGATTACAGCTATGGATAGAGATGTGTGTGCCAAAATCAGAGAATCATGTTGCACATTCATACCTTCTCATGATGACGAGAATGGCACCTTGACAGAGGCCATTACGATGTTGACAAACCTGCATGTCAAGATGAAAGATGAAGTGGAAGACCTTTCTGATGACAGCTAGTTTGCGTCACTCTTCTCATGGGTTCCACAATGGATGGCAAATATCTTCAAGCTCCTTGGAGCCCTGTTAGTAATGATAATTTTTGGATTCTGTATGGTCAGAATAGTAATCACACAATGCAAGGAGACTGCAAAGAAAGTGACAGGAATTAAAATCATGATTGATGTTGAGTCTGGGGTCAAACCCAAAGAGCTGACAGATGAAGAAATTACAGACACTATCAAGGCCAGTATTCATGCACCTGGGGGAACAAAATTCTTGTATCTGAGAAATCATATGAAGTATGTGGGAAGATGGATCTACTGCAGCCCAAATGGATACTGCAGTCTAATGACCTGGAGTACTGACAAACATGTGAAATCAACAGGATTCCTGAAGGGAGTAATAAAGATATGGACTCTAAAGAAGCATTTCTTCAGACAAGGATGTCTAGATGTGGAGACTAATGAGAGAGTGGGTGATGAATCGGCCAGAGGGAGGAGTGTAGAGGAGGAGCCAAGTACCTCTACGGGAAGATCTGCCCTTATTCTGCATATATGTTGGCAACAGGAAATTGTGACATGAACAAAGCCAATAATGGTGCCTATATCGCGAAAGGTCCTTGAAACAAGGTATCCATTGAGAAAACCCTATTATCCACGAAGAAATGATGATCTTTTGAAGAAAATTCCGGAAGAAGTGTGAAAATGATTGAAAGAGAAGACTGGTGACGTCACATGAAGAAGAGGTGACGCACCCAGAAGAGATGCAGATAAAGTAAATATATAGATCATATAGAAGCTGATGATGAAGTAGTGAAGTAAGCAACATTTTGGGAGAAAAATGAAGATTACATATGCAGAGAAGCACTGAAGAAAATGCAAAACCATGGTATAATTGTACAGATGCAGTAACGCAAGTAGACAAAGTAATCATAAGGCTGGTTGCGTAGTGAATAGATTGCGGCCATGCACCAATGTATATATAGAATGTGGATTTTCCACGACGCACTTTAGCAAAATTGGACCCCGTGAATGGAAGTGTGGCGCAGCAGAAGAGAATAGCTGATGGTGAAGGAAGATTTGAGAACTGCTTGCCTGGCGCAGTGTCAACAGTTGGGGCTGTCGAGACCCTTACCATGTACTCAAGAAGATACAATAACGTGAGAAACAAGCTGAGTTCCTGTTTGAGGTGGAACGAAAGTCACTAAGGGTGTCAAGATATCTTCATTTAATAGTATTAAATACAACAAAAAGCTCAAAACCGTGGTCTCCAGTCACATGATCAGATGAAAATAGTCTTTGGGTGAGCTCCATCGAGACCAGAAGATAAGGGCCATGCCACACTCCCTAGTCTGACACGGAAGATGACTAGCACTTGGGATGGGATTAATCGTCCACCTGATCTTAGAGACCCAATCACGTCCCTGTATCCCATAGAAAGTATATGTAGATGTTCCCTGTTGAATAACCACAATTCCTAGTAGGTTTTCTTATTTTCCACATAGTATGACATCACCTATTATGAATATTTAGTATAAAGGAACTGTTTTTTATGAAATACTGTGAGATAATTCTGTGCAGCATCCGTTGATGTTTGTTGTACTCCCTGTTTTAAGGACTTGTTATTAAAACAGCTTTGACTTTTGCCAACTTCCTGAGTCAGTTTGATTATTGATGTATGTGTAAGATCTGCATCCCCATCCATTTCAGATACTGTTACCTGGTCTTAAAGGATCTGGTCTCCGGGTTCATATTCGCTGATGCCTGTGAGTAGTATTTCTCTCTTTTATTCCTTCGCAACTCCAAACTTCTTGGAGCTCTTTTACTTATAGCTGCATCCATTGCTACTGGATGTTCATTTATTGTCACAATATGGCTCTGAGGCACCGACAGTGCCAGTGAGTGCAGGATGGTAAGAGAACAAATACCAAGCATATACGCCTTTGAAACATTTTCTCATTTCCCAGGTGATGCAGTCATTGTATATACCCCCACCCTTCAGTACTTGCAAATGAAAGAGGCCAGAATTTAATGTAATCTCATTTATAGTATTTTCCCCTTCAGAAATATACTTTAAAAAAGTAATGAACACCAGAAAAATTACCTAAAAGAGTAAATGTTCCAATAAATATGCTGGCAAAGTATAAAGGTGCTCACCTTTTAAACCGTGCTGCCTGTCATGTAATATTTCCTGGTACCCAAAATCCCAACACGAAACAAGTGCTTGGGGTCTTGTGGGTAAGGGTCTGCACTGGGAACATGACAACCTGAGTAGAATCCAGGTAGCCAAATACTTTAGCAAGCTTTCCAATCTCAAAAACCCCAAGGGGTTGCATCTGCCCTCTGACAGAAAGTTACGCTCTTCACCCACATTTGTCTGTTACTTGTGCCCTGAGAAGCAGCCACTATCAGGGAGAATAATTGCACCAGTGTCCAGGAGTGCAAACTCTCATGCCACATTGTGGGTAAATACTCATGACTTACTTGCCCTCCAATAATTTCCCTTCCTAACCCCCATGTCTGGCTTTCAACAATACTCTGCTTGATAAAGCGAACTTGAAAAGTACACCACCTTAGTGTCACTCAAATATATAAATCCTTATTGAACTATGTTTGGCAAGAAATGTAAAATTGGAGAATACCATGCTCTTAGGGGCTGTAACTGTAACCCTACAATGCCTTGTTCTCTTTGCACTATCCAAAGCCGTGCTGCCCTGTCTGCGCTTACTCAGAGCATTGCAGCCCTTTTTTCCCCTTCCCTCCCCTTTGCACTTCCCCACTCCCTTTCCCCCTGCACTTCTGCTTCTCGCACTTGCACGATCTGAGTGACACAAGGCATAGCAAGATAGTTTGTCTTGTCCTCCCTCTGTCTTCCCTCCCTTGTCGTGTCACGCCGAGAAACACTTGTTTACAGGCGCGTTATAAATGATTTATCATATAATTATTCCAACCATCTTGCCTGGGAGACTACAAATACGAGAATCCAATTCAGGATAAGGCAATACAATTGTCTGTGAGTGCATCCAAAATCCCAATATGAAACAAGGCTTGTGGTCTTGTGGGTAAGCGTATGCACTGGGCACATAATAGCCTGAGTAAAATCACGGTAGCCAAATACTTGATTGCGCTTGCCAACCTAAAAAAAACCCCAAGGGGATGTGTCCGTCCTTTGAAAAAAGGTTACGCTCTTCACCCATATGTGTCCTTTACTTGTGCCGTGAAAAGTAGCCACAATCAGAGGAGAATAGCTACACTGGTGTCCAGGATTACAAATTCTCTTGCCATATCGTGGGCAAATACTCATGACTTACTTGCCGTCTCATTATTTCCCCTCCTCACCCCCATGTGTAGCTTTCAACAATACTCTGCTTTACAAAGATAACTTGAAAAGTATGCATTCCATAGCGTCACTCAAATTTATAAATCAATTTTGAACTATGTTTGGCAAAAAGTTTACAATTGTGGTATTGTGGGAAACTACAAATACCAGAATGTAATTCAGCATAAGGCAAAAAAATTGTCTCTGAGCGCAATAGTTTCAAGGACTGGCAATAGCACAGTTTACAAAAAAATACTGCAGATGTTACGTGTTTTCTTAGTGTGTTGTGAGATATTTAAACACAGCACCGGACTGTGGACTGTCTCCCATCCATGCAGTAACCAGGATCAACCCTGCTTATCTTCAAAGTGAGGCAGGGCCGGCCCTCCCCTGGCCATGTTCCTCTAAGTGGTCTCATAAATTGGACTGACATAATATGCCAGAGGGGGCTGTCCTTTCCTTTGATTTGAAGCTTTGCAGGGTTCCTCCTGGCTACTGCATGGATGGGAGACCAGAATCACCAGTAATTTATCACCCTTGATTTCACTGTTGCTGGAAATATATATATATATTTTATTATGTATAAAAGATTGCTGGCTTTGAGAACTCAGTGTTTTCAGATAATGCACTGTGCGTTTAAATTATTTGGCAAGGATCACGCATTTTGGCTAAACACAGTACAACAAGCTCCTAGCTCCTTGTTTTATGGCTAGTCTCTTGGTGAATGTTGTAATACATTGCACAACGCCAACTAACTGCATTTAAGCAGCACGAAAAAGGGAGAAAACATGACTGGCTGCTTGAATAAAATATGCCCAGGTACTTTTGCCCCCATATCGAAAATCAAAAGCTGCCACCCATGAACATACGCTCAGAAAGTGAACATATATCTTAAAGTGAAATATACAAATGCAGTTCAACTGACCTTCCCCTTAGAAGAAAGTGTGCAAAACAAAATAGTATTGGACTTTTAAAATAAGTAATGAAATGTTCCAATAAATATGCTGGCAAAGTATTAAAGGTGCTCACCTTTTCAATCCAGCATTCTGTCTGGAAATGTTGCCTGGAAAACAAAATCCCAATATGAAACAAGTGTGCGTGGTCTTGTGGGTAAGCGTATTCACTAGGAACACGACAACCTGAGTAAAATCCTTTTTGATAAATATTTGAGCAAACCTGCCAACCTAAAAAAAAACGCAATTATTATTTATTTATTAGGCAACATCGCCTGAACGTGCCAGCTTCTACTTTGCCTTGAAGCCAAGCAGGGTCAGTCCTGGTTACTTTTACTGCCTTGGTGGGAGCCCCAGAGGCCTATTGTCCCATGGCCAGTGCGTTTTCACCCCCTGACATCACTGTAAATGTAAAAATAACTTTTTTAATTGTTTTCAAAGTTTTTTTTCTATAGCCACGGGTATGAATTACACATAACCTCGGCTACCTGTAGTTATTGTATGTACGAACTACAGGTAGCCACCCTTATCTGTAGTTGATTATAGCCAGGAATATCAGAAAAGTGGCTGGAAAAAATGCTTTCTTGCCCCCCAAGGCCCTCACCAAGTGTCCCCATCATCTGTTCCAGCTCCCCACACTCCCCAGATGGCCTCCTCACCTCCCCTGCCCTCTCCCTTTCCCCCCACAAAACACACTGTTTCTGTGACGCAGTTTGCTTTGCAATGTCGGCTACTAGAAGTTATAGCTGAGGTTACAGAAAAGCTTTGTGCTGCAAACTCACTCTCCTCCAACTCCCAACTCCTATATGTTGTACATTTGGTATGTCAGGGCACATCATGCGAGCATGTGGGAGCCAATGGTATGTAAAAAATGGGCAATTCTCAAGAGGGGGGACAGCTTATCCTCCATCTTATAGCTCACAAAATACAGACCGGCTTGCCCAAGATCAGACAGTGTATCAAGCACAAGCGCTGCAAACACAACTTTGCAACCACAGCAAGCACCATTGAATCAGCCGCAAGGGCAGTGACAGCACTCACCCATGCAGATACAGCAGAGTGCAAACGTAGGGCAGTTATTGACTCCTAGAGTAGGGAGTGTCACTATTGGGGGAGGAAGTCCTTTTAAAGGCACAGGAATAAATGTGTATCCACAATAGGACAGCTCACAGGGTGACGATGTGCTCAGTACTATCAGTGACACCAAATCCTCAAGAGCAACCAAGGGTTGATGTTACCATAGGAGGCAAATCTTTTTCTTTTTTAGTAGACACTGGGACAACTCGCTCATGTATACAGGAGGGAAAGTTTTCGTTATCGGGAAATGCCACGAATGCGCAAGGCTTCTCTGGAGTTGCAAGTAGAGTTCCTTTTAATGATGAATTGCCAGTCTTTATAGGAGAATGTGATATGTCTGTACCTTTATTGTATTCAAGGCAGACACCAACTACTTTTCTGGGCCGAGACTTAACGACAAAGCTAAATATGACTATTTCTTTCACTGATGAAGGCATAGTGTGTTCCACGCCAGGGATACAATATTTAAATGTGGGTAAATTTAGCATGGCTTTTACAGGACAGATAGCTTTGTGAGGAATGCCATTAGAACCAGAAGTTTTCCTTTATGTGGTGCACATTTTGTTAACATGGCTACCCGGCTTAGTAGGTAAGATTATGAGGATACCTGATGAATTTTTGTTCAAGCCACAAATACCCATGGACGAAGAGGAGGGGACAGAGTTTCCCCTTACAGTTACATACAGCCATAGGGCCAGGGGAATTGGTCATGCTTGAAGGATTTGATGACAAGGGCAGGCCATGGAGAACAGTAATTGCCATTGGGAAATGGTATAGATTTACTGACATCACGGATGAAGATATGTTTAAAGACTATTCATCAGATGATAAATTAATATTTGAGATGAGTATTACATATTGGATCACAATAGAGAGAAGAGAAATCCCACAGCGTATGATGATAGTATGGCAGTGCCCACGTTTTTCGATTAAGACAATGGAAAAAATGCCAACCTCTTTATGGACTACAGGTCCTTACGACATAGGCCTATTGAGGGGGGTGAGAGAAGTTAAGATTAAGCTGAAACCAGGAGCAATTTTACTTTGAGCAAGACAGTACCCAATGTCTTGAGAGGCAGATGAGGGTATTTTTAAGACTATATCGGCTATGATGGAACAAGGCATCTTGGTGACGTCAGAGTCACTGTGTAATACTGCTGTGTACCCTGTGAAAAAATTAGAAGGGGAAATCATGGCGTTAGTTCCGAATCCTGCAACAATTTTATGTAGTATTCCTACAGAAGCACGATATTTCACAGTGATTGACTTGAAAAATGTGTTTTTCTCAATCCCATGGCATAAGGATCCTGAAGAGTTGACATAATTTACATTCTGCCAGACTAAGCTGAAAATCACTTGTTTACCTCAAGGGTACTGTGAGTCTCAGCCAATCTTTAATAGGGTCCTGCACATAGACCTAAGCAATACCGATTTGCCAAACGTTGTGCTGCAGTACATAGATGATATTTTAGTTTGTAGCATGATAGAAGATGAGTGTAGACAAGATTTGATTCGGTTAATGACGATTTTAGCAGACAAAGGATACTAGGTAGACAAGGAGAAATTACAATATTTCCAGGAAGAGGTGATGTACGTTGGTCAGTTAATCTTGCATGAGGGAAAGAAAGTTACACCTGAAAGGGCTGAGGCGATCAGGAAAACACCTGTCACGCCCTCTCACACGACCTTTCCCTCTTCACACCTCTCCTCTTCAGGCGCCTCGCGCCGTAGTATTTCCCGTTCGCACCACCAGCAGGGAAAACACGGCAGGCGGAATACCATGTTGGGCGGTTCTGCCTCGTTTCGCCCTTTTCCGCGTTGGCGTCTGCCATGGCGCCTCTTGCACAGCCGGCAACGTCAGAATACCAGGAAGTGCCGGCAGCTCCAATCGCTGGCCGCGTTGCGCGCCATGCAACGTACGCGAGCAGTCACGTGATACGTCACGTGATACCACTCGCCCCTTCAAAAGAAGCCGGCAAACAAGACTCTTTGCTTCACAGCTACTTCAACTTCTACAGAGGACTGTCACGCATTACCCTTGCTCTTGTTTGCTTCGACCTTGGAACTCTTTTCGGATTTGCTATTGGATTACCCTTGGATTTTGGCGTGCTCTCTGATTTTCTGGACATCCGACCCCTGTTATACTCTGGACTTGCTCTTGGATTGCCCTTCTGTTTTGCAACCTTCGGATTGCTTCAAGCCTTGTTACATATCTTGCCACACTCCACGAGGTACTGGGAAGGAGTGCCTATTACATCATTCCAGCTTGCCGTGGATTTCCCTGCGTAGGTTTTCTACCTACATTCCATCTCTATTAGGTAAGCTGGTGTCACTGCATCTTGTTTTAACCCTTTCTATCAATTGCCCATTGCCATTATAGAGTATATTCCTGATTATAACCTTTTGCCTTACAGCACTCAGGGGTCCTTCCGGCGTTCTCAATACCAGGCTGACGACAACACTCCTTCCTGTGGCCTCAAAGATTGCTCGGGCAGTGTTTATATTCTGCTCGAGCGGTACTTGGGGACGGAGGCATTTTATAACTGCACGACCATCAAGTCGGACCCATCAAGTTAGAACAGACTGTGAAGCCTTATGGTCGTCCAGTTATGGATGTTTCAGCCGGGGACCCTGTGACTGCTTTAATGCAAGCAGTGACATCGCTTAGGACAGATATGGCAGTTGCTACCACTGCCCTCCGCACTGATTTAGCCTCTGCCACCACTGCACTGAACCATCGTCTTGATGCCATGCAAAGCACCCGACATCCCTTACCTGCTGACGCTGAGTTCGGCGATGCTGCCTCATCCCAAAACACCCCCATCACTCCACTTACTTTGCCAGTCCCGTCTGTGGTGGTTCAGACTCCATTTCCTCTAGCAGCCCCTGAGAGGTACCAGGGAGATCCTTTGAAATATCGCACTTTTATAAATCAGTGCAAACTACATTTCTTATGCCGACCTCAAGCTTTCTCTGATCCAGTCTCTAAAGTGGCTTTTCTACTCTCCCATTTGTCGGGTGTAGCAGCCACATGGGCTAATCCGTTTTTGGAGAGCAATCATCCCGCTCTGTACGATTTCGAATTATTGACTCAAGAAATGGCTAAGGTTTTTGACACTAGATATAAAGCCCAATCCAGAGACTTGGAGCTCTTAGATCTCACTCAAGGTCGATCTACTCTCATTGAGTATATTACCAAGTTTAATCAACTCGCCACCGAGACTTCATGGCCAGAGAATAAGAAGGCAGTGATCTATTATCGGGGTCTGTGTGGTTCCATGAAGGATGCTTTGTCTGTAGTGCCCTTCCTTCCCTCGCTTTATCTTGATCTGGTAGATTTAACCTTGCAAATCGACGCCAGGCGGGCAGAACGTAAGGGGGAAGCAGGGATATCCCAGAGCTCACCTTCAACCTCATCTAGCACCTTACCTGAACCCATGCAGATTGGCGGGGTACGCAGTCCTATTACACATGCCGAACGGGAGCGCAGGAGGGCAGACAACGCTTGCTACTACTGCGGACTCAATGGGCACTTTGTAAAGGAGTGTCCCCGTCGACCAAGAAACAAAGCTCCGGGTTTTCCGAAGACTCGCCCTTGAGATCAGGGGTTGGGGCGAGTCCTATACCTAATACCTCTGATCTTACTTTTGGCCCCGTTCGACCTGTGGTGGTGCAAGCTTCCTTAAACCTAGCTGCAGGAGTTTCCCATGCAATACAAATAGTGATCGACTCTGGTGCTACTGGTTGCTTTATAGACATAGCGCTAGCCAGTGCTCTAAACTTACCTCTGGTCCAAAAGAAACACCCCGAACCAGTTCATGCAGTAGATGGGACGTCATTAGCCTCTGGGCCGATCTTACACCAGACAGCCCCTTTGGAATTAGTCATACAGGAAGTCCATAGAGAGACCATGACTTTTGACCTCATAGCTACGCCTCAGTTTGGTGTTATCCTGGGCATTCCTTGGCTAAAGAGGCATAATCCTTTGATTAACTGGGGTACAGGTCAGGTACTCTTTGAATCCGAAACATGTCAATACTACTGCCTGCTTGAGACACCTCAGGTTTCCAGTCCCGCAGACATCCTAGGGATAGTCGCTTCATTAGACATAGAAGACAGGTCCGATTCCCCAGACACACACATGATAGGGGCGGTCACAAATAACATACCCCCTGAGTATTATGAATTTCGGGCAGTGTTTGACAAAGGCTCTGCAGAAGGCCTTCCTCCACATCGATCTTACGACTGCCCCATTGATTTAATCCCAGACGCCCCTATCCCAAAGGGGCGGATATACTCCTTAACCCAAACAGAGGAGCGGGTCCTTCAGGATTACATACAGCAGGCTCTGCGTCTAGGTCATGTTCGCCCATCAACCTCTCCAGCTGCAAGTCCCATCTTCTTTGTGCCAAAGAAGGAAGGGGATCTCCGTCCCTGCATTGATTACAGGCGTTTGAACGCCATCACAGTAAAAAACCGCTATCCTATTCCTCTTATTACCCCGTTGTTGGACAGACTTACTCATGCCACAATTTACACCAAATTGGATCTACGGGGTGCATACAATCTCATACGCATACGAGAGGGAGACGAATGGAAGACGGCTTTCTGCTCACGACAAGGGCTGTTTGAGTATACAGTTATGCCGTTTGGTCTCTGTAATGCTCCTGCTACGTTCCAGCGCTTCATGGATGACATATTTGGCGATATCCTGAACACATACGTGGTAGTGTATTTAGATGACATATTGGTCTTCTCTTCCTCTCTCGATGAACACATCAAACACGTCAAGGAAGTGTTGTTACGTCTGCAAGCCAATGCACTATTCGCTAAACCTGAAAAGTGTATTTTCCATACCAGCCAGGTTGAGTTCTTGGGGTTCCATATCTCTCCTGGAGGCCTCTCCATGAATCAGTCCAAAGTTCGGGCAATAAACGATTGGCCGATTCCGACCACACTCAAGCAATTACAGTCGTTTTTGGGTTTTGCCAACTTTTACCGACGGTTCATAGCTGGGTTTTCTTCTATTGTAACACCACTCACTGCGCTCACTAGTCCTTCAGTCCCCTATGTCTGGTCCGAAAAACAACAAAATGCTTTCGATTCTCTGAAAACTATGTTTACTACTGCTCCGGTGTTACAACACCCTGACCCTGAACTCCCGTTTGTCCTTGAGGCAGACGCATCCTCTTATGCACTTGGAGCTGTACTGTCCCAGCCATGTCCTGCCACTGGTCGGCTACATCCGGTGGCATTCCACTCTCGCAAATTCACAACAAGTGAATTACACTACACAGTCACAGAAAAAGAACTATTGGCCATTAAGGACGCCTTACAGACCTGGAGACATCACCTTCTAGGAGCAAAACACCAGACGGTGGTGTTCTCAGACCATAAGAATCTCCAAGACCTTGCCTCCTTGAAATGTACCAATAGTCGACAAGTACGTTGGCATCTTTTCTTTGCCGCGTTCGACTTCGTGGTCAAACATAGACCTGGTGTAGGGCATGGGAAAGCAGACGCCCTGTCTCGTTCTCCTGGGGGGGAAGTTCTACCATCCTTCCCTGAAACCTTGTTGAGTGATTCTCACGTAGTATGTGTTTGCACACCATCACCTTCATTGCAGTCCACCATACGACAATGGGTCTCCCGATATCCACAGTCACTAACAGAATGGGATCCCGTTATGCAGGATGGGCTGCCCTTTGTACATGGGAAGCTTTTTCTTCCCACGAGTGAAACCAGGAATTTGGCGTTGGAATGGTCTCATGATGCTGCCATTAATGGTCACCCCGGGCAGCATCGTACCCTGGAATTACTCAAACGATGGTGTTGGTGGCCGGCTATGAAACGAGACGTACAGAATTATGTCAATACCTGTCCAATCTGTGCTCAGGGCAAGTCACGTAGGGGCCGGCCTTTGGGTCTTCTTCTTCCTCTCCCGGTTCCTCCACGTCCCTGGCACACGGTCTCAATGGACTTAATTACTGATTTGCCACGCACACAGGGTTTCGATACTATATGGGTTGTTGTCGACTCCTATACCAAAATGGCTCATTTTGTACCATGTAAGGGAGTACCCTCAGCCCTGGTTTTGGCCAGGCATTTCTTTAAGTCTGTCTTCTGTCTCTTTGGCCTGCCTCATGTTTTGGTGTCCGATCGAGGCACACAGTTCACCTCTCGTTTCTGGCGGGCCCTCACCTCTCTGTTGGGAACTGATGCTCATTATTCCTCTGCTTACCATCCAGAGAGTGACGGGCAGACTGAGAGGGTTAACCAGTCATTGGAGCAATACCTACGTTGCCTAACGTTACAATATCAGGACGCTTGGCTTAATTTATTGCATCTTGCCGAATTTGCTTATAACAACTCTTTGCATTCTGCTACTGGTTTTTCGCCATTCTTCGCTCTCTATGGCCAACATCCTCGTACTCTTCCTCTGCCAGATTACCCCTCTTCTGATAACCCCGCTGCCTCGGCCTGCGCTAGGGATTTAGTGTCAGTACATGCCCAGACTTTGATCCATTTGCGTGAGGCCCAATCTTCCATGAAATCCACAGCTGACAGGAAGAGGGCGGATGCTCCTGCGTACAAGGTGGGGGACAGGGTTTGGCTCTCCACTCGTCATTTACACATTCCTGGTTGTCGCAAACTTCTCCCTCGCTTTGTGGGTCCTTACAAGGTGGCCAAGGTTCTGAATCCGGTGGCTATGTGTCTGGCGGTACCTCCTGCTTGGCGAATCCACCCAGTTTTCCATGTCTCCCTGCTTAAGCCCTGCCCTGGTCCTACCCGATTAGTTGCCCCTCCTGCTCCGGTCTCTGTCTCTTCTCCTGATGTTTTTGAGGTCCAGGGAATACTGGGTTCCCGTGTACACAGGGGTGGGCTACAATATCTGGTGGATTGGCGGGGTTATGGCCCTGAAGATCGCTCCTGGGTTGCTGCTCGAGATGTTCACGCTTCTCGCCTGGTGGCCAAGTTTCATCGAGAGCATCCTTCCAGCCCACGTGGTCGTGGGCCTTTGAGGGGGGGCTCTGTCACGCCCTCTCACACGACCTTTCCCTCTTCACACCTCTCCTCCTCAGGCGCCTCGCGCTGTAGTATTTCCCGTTCGCACCACCAGCAGGGAAAACACGGCAGGCGGAATACCATGTTGGACGGTTCTGCCTCGTTTCGCCCTTTTCCGCGTTGGCGTCTGCCATGGCGCCTCTTGCACAGCCGGCAACGTCAGAATACCAGGAAGTGCCGGCAGCTCCAATCGCTGGCCGCGTTGCGCGCCATGCAACGTACGCGAGCAGTCACGTGATACGTCACGTGATACCACTCGCCCCTTCAAAAGAAGCCGGCAAACAAGACTCTTTGCTTCACAGCTACTTCAACTTCTACGGAGGACTGTCACGCATTACCCTTGCTCTTGTTTGCTTCGACCTTGGAACTCTTTTCGGATTTGCTATTGGATTACCCTTGGATTTTGGCGTGCTCTCTGATTTTCTGGACATCCGACCCCTGTTATACTCTGGACTTGCTCTTGGATTGCCCTTCTGTTTTGCAACCTTCGGATTGCTTCAAGCCTTGTTACATATCTTGCCACACTCCACGAGGTACTGGGAAGGAGTGCCTATTACATCATTCCAGCTTCCCGTGGATTTCCCTGCGTAGGTTTTCTACCTACATTCCATCTCTATTAGGTAAGCTGGTGTCACTGCATCTTGTTTTAACCCTTTCTATCAATTGCCCATTGCCATTATAGAGTATATTCCTGATTATAACCTTTTGCCTTACAGCACTCAGGGGTCCTTCCGGCGTTCTCAATACCAGGCTGACGACAACACTCCTTCCT
Source organism: Ambystoma mexicanum (assembly GCF_040938575.1). Lineage (NCBI taxonomy): Eukaryota > Metazoa > Chordata > Amphibia > Caudata > Ambystomatidae > Ambystoma > Ambystoma mexicanum. Next base: position 711,953,567 of record NC_090924.1, on the reverse strand, counting down.
GTGGCCTCAAAGATTGCTCGGGCAGTGTTTATATTCTGCTCGAGCGGTACTTGGGGACGGAGGCATTTTATAACTGCACGACCATCAAGTCGGACCCATCAAGTTAGAACAACACCGAAACCCCACACGATAAAGCAAATGCAGCCGTTTATGGGACTGTGTAACTATTTTAGAGCATGGGTATTTGATTATAGTTCATATAAAAGACCTCTTTTACAGGCTTTAAAGAAAGCCCAATTGAATCATGAGAAAATAGAATGGATGGAGGAAATGGATGAAGGGTTTGAGGAGTTGAAGAATACAATTTGTACAGCTCCAGATTTAGGAATTCCCAATTATACTGAGGAATTCTACCTGTTTTGACACACGAGTGGAACAGTTATGAGAGCAGTGCTTACACAGAGAACCACAGTTGGACATAATCCTTTGGCATTTTATAGAGGGGTTCTAGACCCAGTCATGAGAGGACACTTTCCTTGTGAACAATCGCTGGCTGCAGGCGCGTTTGCTATTGAGAAGTCTGCAAGCATCATGATGGGGTGTCCCATGACTTTATTTGTTGAGCATGCTTTGTTTGCTGTTTTGGAGAAACCTAAGGGTACACTGAGATCTCAGAGGGCTTCTGCATACAAGGTGGTTATATCAAATCCAGCAATCAAAAAAGTCAGGTGTAAAAATAGTGAATCCTGTCACGTTTGTAGCCGAACCTCTGACAGAGGACAAGCAACTGCATGATTGCTCGAATTATGAGGAGTTCTATGACGAGATCCCAAGGGTAAAGGAGAGTGCTCTAGCAGGGGGGGAGGTTCATCAAAAATTGATTAAACTGATGGAGAAAGGCATTCAGGTTCATTTGTTGTAATGCACAGTGCTAATGGGGAATTCTAAGTTGTAGCAAGTGCAAGACTACCGTCTAATTTTTTGGCACAGGCTGCAGAATTGGTGGCGCTTATTGTCGCACTCGAGAATCACGCAGGGCAGGAAGTGATGGTGTACAGTGACTCCGCCTATGTGAAGTCAACCATGCATGCAGGGCTAGTGCACTGGAAAAGGAGGGGCTACCTCGGAGCTGACAGCACCCCAGTGCAACATCATGCATTATTGGACAGGCTTATTAATGCACTACATCTCCCAATAGCTATTGCAATAATTAAATGCGCAGCACATACTAAGAGAACTGACTTCATATCACACATGAACAAAGCCACAGACAAAGAAGCCAGAAGTGTTGCATATTCACCTGATGCTTTTAGTTTTGATACTTCTAATATAAAGGAAAACATTGTCATGATTATGATCATGATTATGATTGCAAATGAATGATTTAATCCTTTATCTAGAACGCAATTGATGGAAGCTCAAAGTAGTTCTCCACAGGACGAAAAGGAGCAATGGACACAGAGGGGGTGTTCTTTATCCCCCTCTGAAGCACTGTGGGGGCAGGACAGCACTGGTAAACTGGTGATGCATGTAGCCTTATTAAGGGTAGCATTAGAACAGCTACACTATCATCCGTATATAACTAGGGAAAGCTTTGCGAACAATCAGAGGAGTGATTCCTTGACCGAATGGTCCTTTTCAGCATTTACACATCGATTATGTTGAGATGCTGCAAGTATGTAGTGGATACAGGTATATGATATTTTTAGTCCAAGAAATATTGCATAGATCAGGAGTTTATGAGGTGCTAAGATCCGAGAATGGGCCCCATTTTGTAAATGAAGTATTTGAACAAATCAGTCTATTACTTAGTATTAAACTTAAGTTGTCTTCCGCTTATCACCCACAAGCCAACCGACTTTGTGAGAGACTCAACGGTCTTCTCAAGGAAAGAATCGGCAAACTTAAATTGACACTAAAGAAGGGGTGGCTGTACTGCCTGCCTCCCGCATTGTATGCATTAAAGAATCAGCCCGGGTCGGACCACCATCCTATGTCCCATGAGCTGGTTGCAGGAAGGCAAATGAGAACGCCCCGGTCATCTCCAACGAGGAGTAGAAGTGATGCCCAGACAACTGCAGAATTGTTAGGAAATTAGCTGCATGTGTATTTTAACATGTATGACTGCTAGTATCTCTGTCATTTCAGATCAATTCCGGCATAATGGGTGTCTGTCTCAGGACACAGATGACCATTCAGCAACCAGTTCTGAAAACGTTTATCAGTACCAAAACTCTTTATTAGTGATCCCGTATCAATCCGCAACTTCACTAGGAAGTGGCAAGAGCCCCGATTTAGTGGCCCTTTAATTGTGGAGAATGTTACTCCATCTGCAGCAAAAGTCCAAGAACGACGCACATGGATTCACATCGGTGACGTCAAGCCCCATGCTGATGAAACCAGAACACCCCCACCCAATTAGGAAGCAAGTCTAGAGGAAGCAGTTCAGCATGTGCAGACTCGATCGATGATGAGGAAGAAGGATGCACAGTTTACTGTTTAAATAAATGCAAGTGTGCATTTGGACTGTGGCTTCCCCAGACACTCTTTACAGATATTTTGGCAGGAGTGAGAAAGGACCTGTTCTTGAGCCAAAGGGTCTCATTGAAATTGGACTTTAGAAAGTGATGATATAAATGAAAAATGCCAAATCTTGATTTCCTTTTTGACGACTGGAAAAGGGAACAGTTCCCTGATTAGTTTCTCTTTGGACACCCAAATGGTTCTATCTGATGTTGACATTCATCGGCTCTTGCTTACTGTTTTTCTTTTTATTCTTCGAGCATATCCTGCACTTGTGGAGAAGGCTAACATTAGTGTCTTCTTGCATGATCCTAAAAATGGTCCAGTTATAAGGAGATTGCTTTCAGCAAATTTTGCAGCTACCGGAGCACTTGACGAATCTGCCTGATTAAAAAGGTTTTTTCCTTCCTTAAAAATAAGCACACAGGCACAATGAGGTTAATTGAGTATATTGCAGTTCCAGAAAGTGAGTAGACTCAACGACCTGTGGAGAGACATCAATGTTGGGGCTTCATGTATTGGTGCATAATTTATGTGTGCACAGCATCTGTCATTGTTTTTCTATTTTTGCTAATTCACGCTGCTTACTTTGTTGGTTCCAGAAGGATAGTAGTCCTTCTGATTCTCCCCACTCCAGTGACCTATGCAGAGTTAGAGGTTGTAAGAAGGCTAAGACCATATGTGATTGTCCCTACACCAGTGACACATGTGAAGTCACCCATTCCTCTGACAAGTGTTCCTATGATTCCTCCTGTAGGAATGATGCCAGTTGTACTCCATGAGCATTTTGCATGTATTCTTTTGGAAAGAAAGAGACCCAATAGAATGGACAGCTCCAGAAGAGGACGACTATATGCAAGATTTAAAGACAAGAGAGAGACCACTCACCAGAGATCATGTGATAAGATAAGAACAGCCTGGCATGAAGGGAGCAGGCATCGCATGGGAAATAAATAAAAGGCTCAATTGCCAAGGAAAGACTGATGAAGAAAGAGAGAGGCCAGATGCAGATCTGGGGAACAGTACTTTCCCCAGACGTTTGGGAAGAAGGCATAGTCATAGTCATATGCAGAGCTGTGGCAGAGCTGTGGCAATAACTGGACATCATAAACCAGTTATAGAACATGAGGAAAAAGGGTGCAAACCTTTCTGGTAGAGACGTGCAAAGTTCCTGACATGGGTTGATGAAAAAGGAGGACCAGTACAGATAGTGACTCTGGCTAGTGCAGGATTGTGCTTCAGAAATAATGGCACAAGAAAAGTTGAAGAAAGTCAACAGTGTGGGCAAATCTTCGATGTACCAGGAATTAAGGATGGGACAGTAGTGATAGTGAACCACGACTGGGCCTGCGCATCCAGGTCATATATGGAGCTGCCCAGAGATAGGGGAGGAATATGTTCTATGGGGATTGTTCACGTTCCAACACTAGTGATCCCAAAGAGTGATCTGAACATTGGTGAGTTCCCAAAAGAAGATGCTCACCTAAGAAAGAAGATCAGTCGGACTCCTTGATTGAATAAAGAGGGAGAATGACTTCTCAGCTAAATCAATAGAAGATTTTGATGCTATTCTATGTAAGCACAGATTGTTCAGCAAAACTGCCTCAGTCTTTACAGTTATCTTCATGCCAGGGATTCAAACAATGGTAAATGGCCAAGTGGTTACAGATAACCAAATGGAAGCTCCAGCAGATTATCAAAACTAAAGGGATGCAATGCTGAGAGCCATAAGACTGATGACACTCCAGAATAGATATGTCTTGGACATGATTACAGCTATGGATAGAGATGTGTGTGCCAAAATCAGAGAATCATGTTGCACATTCATACCTTCTCATGATGACGAGAATGGCACCTTGACAGAGGCCATTACGATGTTGACAAACCTGCATGTCAAGATGAAAGATGAAGTGGAAGACCTTTCTGATGACAGCTAGTTTGCGTCACTCTTCTCATGGGTTCCACAATGGATGGCAAATATCTTCAAGCTCCTTGGAGCCCTGTTAGTAATGATAATTTTTGGATTCTGTATGGTCAGAATAGTAATCACACAATGCAAGGAGACTGCAAAGAAAGTGACAGGAATTAAAATCATGATTGATGTTGAGTCTGGGGTCAAACCCAAAGAGCTGACAGATGAAGAAATTACAGACACTATCAAGGCCAGTATTCATGCACCTGGGGGAACAAAATTCTTGTATCTGAGAAATCATAAGAAGTATGTGGGAAGATGGATCTACTGCAGCCCAAATGGATACTGCAGTCTAATGACCTGGAGTACTGACAAACATGTGAAATCAACAGGATTCCTGAAGGGAGTAATAAAGATATGGACTCTAAAGAAGCATTTCTTCAGACAAGGATGTCTAGATGTGGAGACTAGTGAGAGAGTGGGTGATGAATCGGCCAGAGGGAGGAGTGTAGAGGAGGAGCCAAGTACCTCTACGGGAAGATCTGCCCTTATTCTGCATATATGTTGGCAACAGGAAATTGTGACATGAACAAAGCCAATAATGGTGCCTATATCGCGAAAGGTCCTTGAAACAAGGTATCCATTGAGAAAACCCTATTATCCACGAAGAAATGATGATCTTTTGAAGAAAATTCCGGAAGAAGTGTGAAAATGATTGAAAGAGAAGACTGGTGACGTCACATGAAGAAGAGGTGACGCACCCAGAAGAGATGCAGATAAAGTAAATATATAGATCATATAGAAGCTGATGATGAAGTAGTGAAGTAAGCAACATTTTGGGAGAAAAATGAAGATTACATATGCAGAGAAGCACTGAAGAAAATGCAAAACCATGGTATAATTGTACAGATGCAGTAACGCAAGTAGACAAAGTAATCATAAGGCTGGTTGCGTAGTGAATAGATTGCGGCCATGCACCAATGTATATATAGAATGTGGATTTTCCACGACGCACTTTAGCAAAATTGGACCCCGTGAATGGAAGTGTGGCGCAGCAGAAGAGAATAGCTGATGGTGAAGGAAGATTTGAGAACTGCTTGCCTGGCGCAGTGTCAACAGTTGGGGCTGTCGAGACCCTTACCATGTACTCAAGAAGATACAATAACGTGAGAAACAAGCTGAGTTCCTGTTTGAGGTGGAACGAAAGTCACTAAGGGTGTCAAGATATCTTCATTTAATAGTATTAAATACAACAAAAAGCTCAAAACCGTGGTCTCCAGTCACATGATCAGATGAAAATAGTCTTTGGGTGAGCTCCATCGAGACCAGAAGATAAGGGCCATGCCACACTCCCTAGTCTGACACGGAAGATGACTAGCACTTGGGATGGGATTAATCGTCCACCTGATCTTAGAGACCCAATCACGTCCCTGTATCCCATAGAAAGTATATGTAGATGTTCCCTGTTGAATAACCACAATTCCTAGTAGGTTTTCTTATTTTCCACATAGTATGACATCACCTATTATGAATATTTAGTATAAAGGAACTGTTTTTTATGAAATACTGTGAGATAATTCTGTGCAGCATCCGTTGATGTTTGTTGTACTCCCTGTTTTAAGGACTTGTTATTAAAACAGCTTTGACTTTTGCCAACTTCCTGAGTCAGTTTGATTATTGATGTATGTGTAAGATCTGCATCCCCATCCATTTCAGATACTGTTACCTGGTCTTAAAGGATCTGGTCTCTGGGTTCATATTCGCTGATGCCTGTGAGTAGTATTTCTCTCTTTTATTCCTTCGCAACTCCAAACTTCTTGGAGCTCTTTTACTTATAGCTGCATCCATTGCTACTGGATGTTCATTTATTGTCACAATATGGCTCTGAGGCACCGACAGTGCCAGTGAGTGCAGGATGGTAAGAGAACAAATACCAAGCATATACGCCTTTGAAACATTTTCTCATTTCCCAGGTGATGCAGTCATTGTATATACCCCCACCCTTCAGTACTTGCAAATGAAAGAGGCCAGAATTTAATGTAATCTCATTTATAGTATTTTCCCCTTCAGAAATATACTTTAAAAAAGTAATGAACACCAGAAAAATGACCTAAAAGAGTAAATGTTCCAATAAATATGCTGGCAAAGTATAAAGGTGCTCACCTTTTAAACCGTGCTGCCTGTCATGTAATATTTCCTGGTACCCAAAATCCCAACACGAAACAAGTGCTTGTGGTCTTGTGGGTAAGGGTCTGCACTGGGAACATGACAACCTGAGTAGAATCCGGGTAGCCAAATACTTTAGCAAGCTTTCCAATCTCAAAAAACCCCAAGGGGTTGCATCTGCCCTCTGACAGAAAGTTACGCTCTTCACCCACATTTGTCTGTTACTTGTGCCCTGAGAAGCAGCCACTATCAGGGAGAATAATTGCACCAGTGTCCAGGAGTGCAAACTCTCATGCCACATTGTGGGTAAATGCTCATGACTTACTTGCCATCCAATAATTTCCCTTCCTAACCCCCATGTCTGGCTTTCAACAATACTCTGCTTGATAAAGCGAACTTGAAAAGTACACCACCTTAGTGTCACTCAAATATATAAATCCTAATTGAACTATGTTTGGCAAGAAATGTAAAATTGGAGAATACCATGCTCTTAGGGGCTGTAACTGTAACCCTACAATGCCTTGTTCTCTTTGCACTATCCAAAGCCGTGCTGCCCTGTCTGCGCTTACTCAGAGCATTGCAGCCCTTTTTTCCCCTTCCCTCCCCTTTGCACTCCCCACTCCCTTTCCCCCTGCACTTCTGGTTCTCGCACTTGCACGATCTGAGTGACACAAGGCATAGCAAGATAGTTTGTCTTGTCCTCCCTCTGTCTTCCCTCCCTTGTCTTGTCACGCCGAGAAACACTTGTTTACAGGCGCGTTATAAATGATTTATCATATAATTATTCCAACCATCTTGCCTGGGAGACTACAAATACGAGAATCCAATTCAGGATAAGGCAATACAATTGTCTGTGAGTGCATCCAAAATCCCAATATGAAACAAGGCTTGTGGTCTTGTGGGTAAGCGTATGCACTGGGCACATAATAGCCTGAGTAAAATCACGGTAGCCAAATACTTGATTGCGCTTGCCAACCTAAAAAAAAACCCAAGGGGATGTGTCCGTCCTTTGAAAAAAGGTTACGCTCTTCACCCATATGTGTCCTTTACTTGTGCCGTGAAAAGTAGCCGCAATCAGAGGAGAATAGCTACACTGGTGTCCAGGATTACAAATTCTCTTGCCATATCGTGGGCAAATACTCATGACTTACTTGCCGTCTCATTATTTCCCCTCCTCACCCCCATGTGTAGCTTTCAACAATACTCTGCTTTACAAAGATAACTTGAAAAGTATGCATTCCATAGCGTCACTCAAATTTATAAATCATTATTGAACTATGTTTGGCAAAAAGTTTACAATTGTGGTATTGTGGGAAACTACAAATACCAGAATGTAATTCAGCATAAGGCAAAAAAATTGTCTCTGAGCGCAATAGTTTCAAGGACTGGCAATAGCACAGTTTACAAAAAAATACTGCAGATGTTACGTGTTTTCTTAGTGTGTTGTGAGATATTTAAACACAGCACCGGACTGTGGACTGTCTCCCATCCATGCAGTAACCAGGATCAACCCTGCTTATCTTCAAAGTGAGGCAGGGCCGGCCCTCCCCTGGCCATGTTCCTCTAAGTGGTCTCATAAATTGGACTGACGTAATATGCCAGAGGGGGCTGTCCTTTCCTTTGCTTTGAAGCTTTGCAGGGTTCCTCCTGGCTACTGCATGGATGGGAGACCAGAATCACCAGTAATTTATCACCCTTGATTTCACTGTTGCTGGAAATATATATATATATTTTTTATTATGTATAAAAGATTGCTGGCTTTGAGAACTCAGTGTTTTCAGATAATGCACTGTGCGTTTAAATTATTTGGCAAGGATCACGCATTTTGGCTAAACACAGTACAACAAGCTCCTAGCTCCTTGTTTTATGGCTAGTCTCTTGGTGAATGTTGTAATACATTGCACAACGCCAACTAACTGCATTTAAGCAGCACGAAAAAGGGAGAAAACATGACTGGCTGCTTGAATAAAATATGCCCAGGTACTTTTGCCCCCATATCGAAAATCAAAAGCTGCCACCCATGAACATACGCTCAGAAAGTGAACATATATCTTAAAGTGAAATATACAAATGCAGTTCAACTGACCTTCCCCTTAGAAGAAAGTGTGCAAAACAAAATAGTATTGGACTTTTAAAATAAGTAATGAAATGTTCCAATAAATATGCTGGCAAAGTATTAAAGGTGCTCACCTTTTCAATCCAGCATTCTGTCTGGAAATGTTGCCTGGAAAACAAAATCCCAATATGAAACAAGTGCGCGTGGTCTTGTGGGTAAGCGTATTCACTAGGAACAAGACAACCTGAGTAAAATCCTTTTTGATAAATATTTGAGCAAACCTGCCAACCTAAAAAAAAACGCAATTATTATTTATTTATTAGGCAACATCGCTTGAGGGTGCCAGCTTCTACTTTGCTTTGAAGCCAAGCAGGGTCAGTCCTGGTTACTTTTACTGCCTTGGTGGGAGCCCCAGAGGCCTATTGTCCCATGGCCAGTGCGTTTTCACCCCCTGACATCACTGTAAATGTAAAAATAACTTTTTAAATTGTTTTCAAAGTTTTTTTTCTATAGCCACGGGTATGAATTACACATAACCTTGGCTACCTGTAGTTATTGTATGTACGAACTACAGGTAGCCACCCTTATCTGTAGTTGATTATAGCCACGAATATCAGAAAAGTGGCTGGAAAAAATGCTTTCTTGCCCCCCAAGGCCCTCACCAAGTGTCCCCATCATCTGTTCCAGCTCCCCACACTCCCCAGATGGCCTCCTCACCTCCCCTGCCCTCTCCCTTTCCCCCACAAAACACACTGTTTCTGTGACGCAGTTTGCTTTGCAATGTCGGCTACTAGAGGTTATAGCTGAGGTTACAGAAAAGCTTTGTGCTGCAAACTCACTCTCCTCCAACTCCCAAATATCACTTGGTGCCCTCTAGACAAGCCCTCCCTCGCTGCTAGACTCTTGGCATGTGCATGTTTTTGACATGCAAATGGCTTTTTTCCTGCTTTCATTTTCCAATAACCTCGGCTATATCCTCGTCTATCTCTTGCTTTGAGCAAAAACTAAGATGGCGGCTGTTAAATAAAAAGAAAAAACTGTTTTGGCAATTTACCAATGATATATCTACCTATTTTTGAGAAGGGGGTATCCCCTTCTCCATAAAATCTTTTTTTTAAAAAAGACTGCACAGATTAACCCCAAACCACAAAAAGGCTTCTTTTAAAAGCTTTGTGCCCATGTTGTTTTGGACCTGCTCCAAATATGTCCGGCGGTTTTGGCTGTGCGTCCGTCAAAAACGGACCTTCTTTGTCTAGGGGAAAATGAATGGGAAGTAGGCCGCAACTTTGGAAAACACATATTTTTTGTCGTTTTAATAACATTTTCGTATTTTAACAAATCTTTACCAAACTTTGCATTCTGGGGGTGCTGCAAGTCCCTAATCAGTTTCGGAATCCCAGCCAAATCCGTTACTCAATTCAAATGTTATTAACAATAGAATTTTTTGAGGTTCCTGTGGGAGTCAAACTCACCTTAACTAGAGGGAAGCTGTCACCGGTCTATAATATATAAAAAAATAGTTTTATATCGATTTGATGGAGCATTTCAAGCTGAACATTATTGTTTTTGTTTAGATTAAGCCTCTATGACTTTTGATTAAAAAAATAATAAGAGATAACCTGAATCCAAATGAATAATTGAAAAGGCATTTTCTTCCTCTCTTTCACGTTATACAATATTATATTACATCTTCAGTTCCCAGCTAGTATACCATTTAGCAAAGCAACCTTTAGTTCCTTTAAGCGCAGGACTGGGGCATTTATGACACAGATAGGCTGGGCCGCCATAGTAAAAGCTGAGCAGTCAAGGGCTATTTGCGCACCAGTCACGCCTACTTGAGTGATTCCAGCAGCTGCCCCTTTTAACAGAATGTTCCAAGATATGCCTTTTCCTTCAGGAGAGGCCTGGCTGATTTAAAGATTAGATTAGTTGAGAGGGGACGACAGCAGTGGGGCTATTTCTTGTATATGTATATGTCATTACACGGTAGGCGGTAAGGGTTTACACGTACCGGTAAGGGCACTGGTACCGGTAAACCCTTACCGCCTTACTACGAGTTCCCTTTGCGGGACCCGACCTTAACAGCTGGTTTTACCAGCCGTTAAAGTAGGGTGCCGCAAAGGGACCTTGGAGCTAATAGTTAATAGCTAATAGCGCCATGGTTACCACCTACCGTGTAATGAGGCCCTCTGTTACAGATGGATATTGTAAATGAATGTGAATTGCTTTGATCTGCAGGGCCTTAGCTCCCTGGGAATCAACTCCAAGCCGTAATCAACCTTTATGGTTCCACTTTTATGGTTCAAAATGTATTTCATGGGAAGGCAAGCCATCCTCTCGTTCCTGCGGGGGGGTTGTGGATTGCGGGAAGGAATGCCATTTGGCCACGGTTGCTTTATTCACCAATGCAGGCTTCCCTTCATTTCTCAATTGCAATTGTCATTTAAAACAGAACACTATAACTGCTTCTTTGCAATCAAAGTTCTTTCAGAAAGATACATCTTCACTATCTCTGTGTGTTTCTTTATTAAAATCTGATTTTCATTCCTGTACAGGGAAACAGTCACAATGTAAGGCCCAATTCGGTTTTCATTTTCCTTTGACATGCGGTGCTTTTCATCTCAGGTAGATTGGACAGATCTCTATTTTAGGAAAAGTTTTCTGTATTCTTTCTGTTACACAACAGTTCCTTTCGTGGTTTGTCAAATAATGTTGAACGTTTTATAGTAAATGGGCTGCAATGTTGCATGCTTTATTTCTCAGATGTTGCATGCAGGCCGCAGTAAGCACGTTTTGTTTTTTAACTACAGCTTTCTTTCTTTCCATAGAAGTGCTCACAATGGCACAGCTCTCAAGGAAGTGTGTGTTTCTGATTTGCACTTGTGCCATATATTTTGGTGCTGTAGTTCCATGTGTGATGTAGTACTTTTTTTAGCAGAAGTTATCCTGTGGAAGGTACATTGCCATACATGGTTTTTTGCAAAGCGGTATTGAGATTCCTGATGCATTAGTGTAGGTGTGTTGGTAGGTGTGTCAAAAACAGTGATTGTTTTTTTTTGATTGGAACTAAATCCCATATTTGCAGAGCGTTTTTGTAGCGCACGCTATCGGCTTTTCCCTCCATTGGTGTAGGCGATGTTTTCATGTGTTTCATAATACTGGTGATGACGATTTTCAAACCTGTGTAGTAGTGCTCGGCTATAAAGTTTCCACTATCAGGAACAAACCCTTAGCAATGCATTCCTGAATATCTCTAATATTTCTTTATGAAGAAATTATTAAACACTTAACAGAAGAAGGGAGTTTCCCCTTGGCACATCATGGTGAAAAAAACGTATCGATGCATCTCTCTTTGTTTTTAAGGGTGCTCTGAATCTAACGGTGCACCTTTGAGTTTGCCAAGTGCTGTGTGAAATAGGAAAGAGGTTCTTTGTTTATGTTTTTTTAACATGTAAGCCAATAATGTAAGTGGCTTCACTTTGGGGTTTTTTCAGAGCATCAAAATGATTGGCACACTTTGAATGGTCATGAGGTCATAGCCTTATATTGTACAAAGTTTTGTTATGCTCCACCAACCACCATTTTATCCTATAGAAAATAGCAGTAAGTCTAAAAGTGGGGTCAGACCTTGATCCAATGGGGGAGACTAAGACACCAAAGAGCATGATCAGAAGAGGTAACAGGACAATAATCTGTCAGGGAAAGTGTGGCATTCCAGAATCTAACACCATCCAGGCAATGCCCCTTCTCATGCCAACATAAATCCCATAAGACTGTACCATCAAGACCTGACATACAGTGTAGGAACTTCGCAATAGCTGTGTATGGGTTAAGTCTAAACAAAACATTACAATCAATGAGTATCAATAATGAGGAGCCTCCAATCCTCGAGAAGTTACCAACAGAGAAACATGTATCAGCTCTAGTAAAGCCTTAATACTCCTATTTTAATGGTAACATTTATCATAAGGAGTTCTACAGTGTCTTGCATATAGCAATGAGTCAATTTGAGCTACTTTTTATTAAACACAACAGCTAGCTCCCGTCCACGTGGAAACTCCGGTCACAGAGAAAATGGTGTCATGTTCAGGGGCTAAGTGTGAAGCATGGCTGTACAACTTGTGTTTATGGATAAAAATGCTTGTCTCGTGTGCCCTTTTTACAGCAGAACTGGCATACAAAAATTTGCATAATAGAATAAGAGAGGTAAAACAAAAATATTATGTTGTATTTGTATAATTTTTTATGTATAATTTGATGTGGATATGTTTTATGATGTAATAGAATGTACACCTTTGTGATATATTTGTGAAAAGTTCATTTTAGAACTAAGCACAATAAACATGACATTAACAATACATACAAAATAAATGACGGTTATTACAATCTTGGAACATGGAGAGAGTTCATATTATTATATCCTGTTTGTCTTCACCTTGCAAGTCTGAAATCCACTGCATTGGTTTTCAACCTGTGATATGTGCCTTCTCTTGCATATTTAGTGGAGTTCATGGCTTGATTGTGGACAGTGGGACTATTGGTGGCCCGTGGTATGTTACGGATGCTGTTCACTGTGAGTACTGTTGGGAAAGCAAGTGAAGCTTCTTGCTTGTTAAAATGTTTGTTAAAATCCCTAGAGTGTGAAAGTAGTTATTTAGAATCTGCACGCAGACATACATGAAGCATTCATTTGTTTGCATGGTGATACCGTCCACAATGTAGTTTATCATTTTCATGTATGTTCAACCTCTGTCATTCTGCACTTACAGCCTCATGGTTTTGCAAAAGCTTTCTTCACATGTATTTTGTATTGTTCCCTGAGTATGCCCTTGTTAGTTGTTAGTTGTTAGTTGTCTCTACAAGACAGTTGAGCTATTTTTCCGTACTCAGCTGATGCAATTTATCAGTGTCCCACCAGGCCAGTGCACCCACACAAGTGAGGTATTGTTTTCATCGGGTAACCTGTGGGAACGTGGGAAGGTAGGACATGTGTTGTTCCCCATGTGTTTCAGTGGCTTCCTGGCAGCATGTGTGTTAATAGTCGTGCTGCCTTCCCTGTGCTCACTCACATTCATGGTGGACATAGATGAAGCCCTGTCCACATCTCAGCAGATTAGAAGTATGCATTGTTTACTCAGCAGTGTATGACACTATGGAATGAGTGAAAAATACAAGTGCCATCACTGGATGTTTGCAGAGCCAGGTGACAGAGCAGTCAGTGTCCATCTCTTGAGGAGAGTGGATGAGGCATGCGCCTCTAATTGACACCTGTGTGGAGGAGTGTAGTTTATCATTTTCATGTATGTACAGCTTCTGCCATTTGCAAAGCTTTTAGGGACTGCACTAGGATCTTACAGCCTCATGGTGTTGCAAAAGCTTTCTTCACATGTCTTTTGTTTTTTTGCTTTGTTCCCTGTGCATTCCGTTGTAAGCTGTCTCTACAAGACAGCTGATCGATGGCCTTGTATTGGGTTTGCATGTTTTTTCTATGGCAGCATGTATGTTGTTAACAGTTGTGCTGTCCTGCCTGAGCTCAATCACATTCACGGTGGACATATATGAAGCCCTGTTTACATCTCAGCAGATTAGAAGTATGAGTTACATGGTAGTATCTACCTCTACTAGATCAGTAATTCCTCCAGTGCTAAAATGCTCAATTCACGAATACGGTAGGATGATGTTATAGGCAATGTCCTCAGTTGCAGTCCGCTCTTCCCGTTTGCTACGGAGCTTTCCTGCTACAACAACAGACTCACGATTACTAAAATGTTCACCCTTAGATTCAACCTTGGTAACCTGTAATCCCCTTTTGCAGCAGGCAGCAATGATGTGCGTATGAACAGCTGCTAATCATGAAGGCTGTGACCTCTTGTCACAGGAACTGTCTGGAAGGCAGGTCCTTTGCTTAAATCTGCATCCTTTAAAAGCTAAGAACCAAAAAAGGTGCACATCTCTTCCTCCAAGAAATGCCCTGTTTCTCTTTAATAGTCAAGGACCAAACATTCCCTAATTAAACTGAATGCCTGCATTTTGGGAGATTCGTTAGGGATACATCTTGAATGAACCTTTGGAAAAAATGTGTCTGAAGTTCATCTACATGGCTTAAAAGGAGGCATGGAGCTCCCATTCAGTCTCGGGCAGCTTTCTGAGTGACAGGAGGTCATCGCTGGAGACAGGCATTGGATAATTAGAGGAGGCTTAATACACTGGAGTAGTTTAGAGTAATTGTGGGCATTAGAGCAGGGAGTGAGTGAATTGGACGCAATCTGAGAGTGAGATTTAGGGTTGGTTTTGCTGACATAGCAGTGTGTGACACTTTGGAATTGGTGAAAAATACAAGTGCCATCACCAGAGATTTGCAGAGGCAGGTGAGAGAGCAGCCAGTGCCCATCTCTTGAAGAGAGTGGATGAGATATGTGTATCTGAGTGACACCTGTGAATTGGAGTGTCATATCTAGGAACTCCCAAGGGCAACTTGCGAGAGAGTCACGCTCACAAGACTTTGCTGGTAGGGAGTCGCAGAAAATAGGCGAGGTGGCAGGTGACGCACCAGTCAGTGGCTGTCTCTTGAAGAAATGCATGAAACACGTGTCGAGTGCAATATGGGTCGAAGACTCATGCTCCCTTGATTTTTCTAGAAATGAGCAGCAGAGATTTGGGAAGTTGGCAGGTGATAATTGAACACATTGGGAACAACAAATCTGTACCCAAATGAGCCGCATGCAGTGGAAGATGTGTGGCTCATTGTCTTTTCACCCTTGCAAATTAATGCTTGTATTCAGGAGTGGGAGGCATGGCGGGGTGGGATCAGTGTTGGCAGGGGTGGAGGGTGGAAGGTGGGGAATATGCAGCCCACTGTTTAAAAATAAATGAAAAAAACACAAAAGTTTTTTTATTGAAGTGAATTATCATGAAATAATTCACCTTTTATTTTATTGGTCATTTATAAGTTGCTTATAAAAAGAAACAGTGTTTTGAAGTGGCACAAGAGAAGGGCACAAGGGAGAAAAAATGAACAATGGAAACAACAATGACTAAATAGTTAGAATCAGCGGTCCTACTAAGCCTTGTGATATCCGGAGCATGCAAGAAAAATGAAGGGGGGAGAGGTGAGGGTAAGTGCTATTAGGGTCCCCCAGGGGAGGAAGTTCCAGGGGTGCCCATTGGGGAGGCAGGGGTGGAGGTGAACTCACCCGACAGGCTGGTGTGGGCCCAATGGGGAGTGCAGAGAAGTTGCGGGTGCGATTGAGCAGCAGGCCAGGACCATATTGGACACTTGAGGGACCAGGCCACCAATCTAAGTGACAGAGGGGCTGATTAGGAAGGAAGTGGGAGAGGGAAGGAGGAGCAGAAGAGAAAGGTCTCCAGTTGTTTGCGGAACTTGAGGGAATCCCACTAAAGACAGAGAGAGAGAGATCTGTCCCCAGCTCTTTGCTTGGAGATGCATTTGATCAGCAGAGAGTTGGGGGCCAGAAGATTGGAGGGATCTGGAAGAGAAGCATTTAGTAAGACAGAGTTGCAGGTAGTGTGGTCCCATTCAGCCTTGTGAATGATGCAGAGGGTCTTGAATTTGATCATTGTAACAACCAGGAGCTAGTGGAGAGATTTTAGAGCTGGAGAGATACGGTCCTAGGGCTTGAGGCAAAGGATAAGTCTTGCAGCCCTATTCTAGATTAGTGGAAGAGGATGGAGCGAAGAACGAGGTAGGTTAAGGAAGAGGCTGTAACAGTTATCTAGCCTGGAGAGGACCAGAGCTCTACTGACATTGAGCTTCTGGGGGAAGGTGAGGAAAGGGAGAATGACTCTAAGGAGGTGCAGCTAAAAGTGGGCCTTCTTGGCAAGGTCCAAGATGTGAGGAGTAAAGGACAGAGAGGAGTTAAAGATGACTCAGAGATTTCTGGCCTCAGTGGAAGGAGAGGGAGATGAGCCCATAGAGGGTGCCCAGAGTGCAGGAGGGGAACAGGGAGCAGGTGTCCCGATAGCCAGGATCTCAGTATTACTGGCATTAAGACAGAGCTCATTGGAGGTGCACCAGGACTGAACATCAAATAGGCAGTCAGGGATGATAGAGGAGGAAGAGGTGGAGGAGGAAGAAGAGGGGAGCTAGAAGAAGAGTTGCATGTTGAATGGTTGACCATGTCAAAGGCAGAAGAGTGGTCAAGGAGAATGAAAACAGTAGTAGAGTTATTGTCAAGATTTGCAAGCAGTTCTTCACGTGTGTTCAGAAGAGCAGTTTTCATGGCTCTGGGTGCTCGGAATCCAGATTGATGGTCATGTAAACAACCAACAAGCACAGTGTGTTGGGAGAGTTTGGGGATGTCCATCTTCTCCAGGAGTTTCTCAAGGAAGGGTGTAGTAGAGCTAGGGTGGTAGTTGGCCAGACACGAGGAGTCAGCAGAAAGATTTATCAGGAGAGGTGCAGAAGGGACTGTTTGATAGAAGAAGGGAAAGAGCCAGATCCTAAGGAGTGGTTGCAGAAATCAGCAAGAGCTGGCGCGAGGGAGGTGGTGTTGTCCTTAATGGTTCTGGAAGAACAATGGGACACCTGTTTGGATGAGACGTTCATAGAGCCGACAAATCCAGAGATCTCATCTGTTGTAATAGGTAAGGAGGAGAGAGTTGGTGGGGTTAGAAGAGAGGTCAAGGAAGTCAGGGGGGCAGGAGGTGGTATGGAGGTGGTGGGGGGGAGAGAGTGAGAGGTCAGAATGTCCTGAATTATTTAGGGGAAATGGGCAGCCAGTGCATTACAGATTGCCTAAGAAGAAAGAGGAGAGAAAGAGACTGCAGTTGGATTGGCTAGTTCCTTGCAGATTTTGAAGAGTTCAGCCGTTTTGTTGGAGGATCCAGAGATATGGGCCTGGATGTGAACCCTCTTCGTGGATGGGATGGTGAGATGGTATTGCCTTTGGAGTAAGGGGCAGGCCAGTTTTTCAGAGGATGAGCCTGAGGTCTGCCACTTCTATTCAACAACTCTGTACTTGGGTTTCAGAGCTGCTAGATTGGAGTCATACCAGGTAATACACTTGGAGGCAGGTTTCAGGTGGATCCTCATGGCAGGGGCAAGAATGTTGAGAGTGCTAGTGATAGCAAGATGGAGATTGGCAAGGACAGAGTCAGTGTAAGAGTCAGAAGGATGGGAAGGAGGAGGGATGAAAGTGGAGGCAAATGCAGCAGCTGGCAACCATTTCATCGTACAGATTATCATGAAGAAGGCTTGCAGTGCTCGAGTAGTCTTGGTCAGGGGGCCGAGAGGTCCCAAATGAGAAGAGAGGAAAGAGTGGTCAGACCAGGAGAGAGGGGAAATGAGAGGGTTGGAGAGTGGGAGATCAGCAGGGATGAAGGAGTCAAAATGGTGTCTGGCAGAGTGGATAGGGCCGGAGGGAAGATTAGTGAGGGAGAGACAGGTACACAGATCACAGAGGAGTGAAGAGGCCGGAACAGTTGAGTCAAGATGGATATTGAAATCTCCAAGGAGGAGGAGTTTAGAGGTAGAAGTCAGAAGAGAAGGGGTGAAGTCAGCTCAGTCTGAGAGGAAGACAGACACTGGGACAGGGGATCTGTAGATAGTGGAAAAGATGAGAGAGAGAGAGTTGGGGAGACACCAAGCTTGCAGAGAAGACAAAGAAGGAGTAGGGAAGGGTGCGTATTAAGGAGGGTGTTCATAAAATGACATATAACACTATCCACTATCTAGGGCAGAAGTAAAAGATTTAGAGGTCTTATTTACCCAAGGGAAGATCAACAGACAGAATTCTTGAGCAGGGAGAGGATAGTGAACATCCCAGATTTCATTCATCTCCAGTCACATATACTGGATCAGAAAAACATGACAATGAGATTGTTAGGCAGAATTGCATGCAGTACCCACTGGGACCACCACACACAATAAGGACTACAGGTGTAAGCCAAACCAAAATTTGGTATACGTCTGTACCACACAGTTTTGGGCAACAAGCTGAGTAGCCAGGCTTATCTCAAGAGTGAATGTGAGCAGTACACGTCATTACACAGAGGACTTTCAATCAGAGTGGTTCAAGTAGACACTTATACTCAAGTTTTCTTGGTAAAACACTTATTAATTTATTACACGATCATTTAGAAAACATTTCACTAGAAGGAGACAACTTAGTATTATGTACCAATACATTTCAATACAAAACTCTAAGACTTTAAGACAGTTTGCGCTCCCACTCCCCTGAAATAGGAGCCGAATGGCAGGTCAGTTACTTAGAAGTGAGCAAAAAGTCATTAAGTAAGTAGAATAGATCACATATACTTGTTAGACAATGCAAATAGTTTCAGTTCACCAGAAGAGTTCAATTCAAGTCAATAGGCCTAGGCCAAATTCAATGGGCTTGTGTTCTGGATAGGAAAGAGCAGTTCTGGTTTCAAACGGGTCTTTGCAAAAGTTCTCAGAAGTAGTGTAGGCGAAAAAGAATCATTTGTTGGGTGACAAGCTGATTAGGCCTGCAATTTGGGAAAGTTTCACAAACATTCACAGTGAGAGTGTCGTCCTCTCAATCGGGTTGGCACAGTACCTTAGTATGAAGAAACAAATGCAGCTGAAGTCATTGGTTCCTGTCAGTTCCTGCAAATCTCCCTGTTCCTGAGCCTGAGTCATGGGGACAAGAGGGAGGACGTCAGGGGACTCCTGTACTGCATAGAATTGTCAGAAAATGCAAATAAAATGGAGTCACTTCAGTTCGAGTAGCTGTTCTTCAAGCACATAAGCTGGTGTCCTTCCCCCTGGTTAATCCTAACCAGCTTCGAGAATGGTATCCAGGTGTCTTAAGTGTTTATTGGTCCCACCAACTGAAAGGATGAAGTTGTCCTTGAAGGGGCTTCACTGTCGAGATGAACTTAGCAATTCGCAACTGCAGCAGGGCTTCACCGACAAACCAACGGTCCAGGAGTTGCAGTTCGTCTTCGGTTCTTTCGTTCCAATGTTCGACTCTGCCTTCCAGTCCAAGAGACTTGCCTTTTAAACAGTTCTCTCCCTTTCATTCCAGCCTAGCTGTCACTCACCCAGCAGGGTGGCTGTCCTTTCCAGGCAGTCAGCCAGCCAATCACGCCAGAGTGCATTTGGGTCTCCTAGGAGACTAAGCACAGGGAGTTTCGGGAACCTCCCTCATTTCCTGGCCACCCCAGACACTCAGATGACAGAGGCAGTCTTCAGTCCTGAAGCCCGCCAAAGGCATATGAACAAAGTGATCAAACCTGGTTTGGCGCAGAGGCAAACACTAGAAGGACCTTTCCAAAAAGAAATGGTGAAAAAAGAAGACCGGGACCTGTTTTAACGAAGGGGTTTAAGGCGCTGCCTTGAAAAACATGGCTCCTGTGATTTTTAGCTACCTGTGTTCGCGGTCGGGAAAAATCATGGTAGTTCATTGTAAATCCACTGCCACCAGCCTTTTCAATAGGAATGGGTAGAATTTGACTGTTAAATGAGTATTTAGACACGGGGGATACTATGTAACCCCTCCAGCACTCCATTGTAAGATGGTGTGTGCTGGGTCTAGGAATATGGAAAGACTAGTAAAGTCAATTTCACTTTACATTCTCTGGGAAACAGTAGTTTATCCCGGAGAAGACATTTAAACCTTTGGGAAGTCTAAAAGACATCCCTGTATCACTGCACTGAGGGTGCTGTGTAACACACATGAAAAGATGATGCCTATGGAGTTATCTAAAACTCCATAATCAAAGAACACAAGTGTAAAACACACATCATAATAAATGAAAGAGTGGGAAAAAAGGCTCACACTCTTTCCAGGTAAGAAAATCAAGTCCTCAAAAATTCAGCAAAGTTGCCGGGGGTCTCTAAGGTGAAGGGAATTAGCACATTTATGAGAATTCTCCCTAACAGAGATGGATGTTTGTTCCCCATCAGGGTCCAGATGGGAGCAACATAGTTGTTGGAAAACAGTGATGCTGAGGAGGCAAAGTAAACTGATAAGACAATTGCATAGACTGCAGTATGATTAGAAGTGTGCCTTCCAACTGTATAGACGCTGTTTGAAACGGAGTCAACCTATCACATATAAGAAAACACATCAAATTCTTATGTGGAATCCAGAGCCACAACCAAAAAAGTAATGCGTCGAAGGTTTTGAATAAATCTGAACCACTGGCACTGCCCTGGGCAACTTTAAATGCCACCGTTTTTTAGCACATCTTCACCATTGCAAAAGGGGTCCAGCCATAAATCAGGTACTGCTATCAATGGTAGCATCCCAGCCCGCACTGCTAGGCAGGTCTTCCGTGCATGGAAACACAAGCAACCACAGACATGTTTCAGCCTTGTTGGGCCTCCTCAGTGAGGTGCAGCTTGCTTCCCTATGGTGCAGCAAGCAAGGGACCTACGTCTGGGCATACTCTCTCTCACACAGGGAGACAAATTACAACCAAAAAAGTGATGGGTTGAAGGTTTTGAATAAATCCAAACTACTGGCACTGCTTACAGATCTTCCAAAGAAAGACGCCACTCATAGTGGGGGTGTTTTTTCTGTGAGACCAGTCCCTCCCACATGACTGCCTCATTCCTACCACTCAGACAGCACCCACTGCCATACAGAAGGGTAGAGTGTCAGAGCGGCAGATGTTTTCTCAGGGTGGTCGCCACAACTACACGGTCGATACCCGGCCTAATAGAATTGCTACAATAAAGACAGTTGGCCCTTCTATGCTGCATGATGTAGCTAAGGCGATCCTGTATAAAAGATGTATGCAGCTGCTGGTTCACAGCTGCCGATTTCTTTTTGGAGCAGTGCAACAGCAAGGTCCTGCTAATGGCCACAGTTTCCAGTAACATGGGTGCAGATTGGGATTGCTGGATGGCCATAGGGCTTTGGGCATGGTTTGCCTGATGTCATTGGCGGGTTGCAGCCCAGCCCTGGGACATGTTCTGACAATTTCCCCTGTGATACACAACCGCTGGAGGGGGCAGTGGTAGCTACATGGTCACTGTCAATCTTACAAGACAAATACTCATGGTACAGCTTATGGTTTCTTGTTGGTCTAGGGAATTGGCCCTACCGCTTGCATTCTGCCCAACTTGACACTCTTACAACAGTCACCTACCATGAAGAGGACCACATGCTCCTCTCCCAAGATGATCTTCCTTGGTGGCATATACAAATCGTCTCACACCCAAGACCCTGTGACTGTGTGGGCGGGTTGGGTTTGCTACTCCCTGTAGATTCTCCTAGACATGGCCTTTCCCCTCCATCATGGTAGGCGCAATGAAGAGGTTCCTCCACCATCCCCTCTTCCCCTAAATGTCCTTCTTCACTCCTCCTTCTTCTAAGGTATATCCACCATTTGCTGTTGTAACTTCGCCAACTCCTCCTCCCTCTGAGCTGCTTCCTGACGGACCTCACCTTGCCTATAGCAGCACCATCAATCTGCTGGATGGACACTATTTTCCAACCCAGACAGGAGCCATCCTAGACCCTTCCTTCAGACTAGTCGCTGTGGTCACCCTCTCCTACCTCCTGAGGAACATGCACTTCTGCACCTCCAGTCCCTCTGTCTGGGCATCCACCGGTGGCCGGGCCTAACCTGCCTCTGTGCTTGCTGTCACCACTAGGGCCTTTATCAATGGCCATGCCTCCTTTCCCACTCCCAAGCCTTACCCCACCACTGCCTCAGCTTCCCCCACCTACCTGGAGGACATGGGATGCACTGTGTCTGGGGCCCACAAACCGGTGCCCACAAAGAGTAGGTTGGTCCCCATCTTATTCCATCAAGGGGGAATCCTCCTCCTCTTATGAGAAGAAATCAGACATGAATGCCAAAAAGGTCAAGGCTGAGAACCGGGCGCATGTGCTCAACCTAAGTGAGAACCCACATGTTACTACTGCAATTCTATACAAAACAGTACATGCCAAACACCCAGAGAGGAAAGTGTGAACATTGGTTTAGCATGTTGTGTTTTATTGGGAATACAAATAATTGTAGATATTCCTTTGTGCTTTTTTATGTTTTTTAAGTGGCCACACAAGCGAAAGTACATATTTATATTGATAAACGAACACAAAAGACTGTTATACACTGAGCACTGAGCAAGACTAATGAACACTAGCGCCTTAAAATACACGCCATACAGCAAAAGTGCAAAACACTAGCACATAAAAAACATCTGAACTCCTGAAAAACACTTCTCAAAAGCGCCACAGTCGCATCAAACACTCTGCGACTATGAGTCTGCCCCATGCAACACTTTCACTCACTGCACAGCAAAACCCATAAAGGACTGGAAGGATGATGGGCCTTATTTAGGAGAATGGACAGCCTGCAGGATATTTGCGGCCTCTAATTGTGTGAACAAGTTCAGAGAAGCATAGTGAATTACCAAAGATGGCTCTGATTGACTAGATAAACCTCTTATTCATCATCACATTAACTTCTCCTGATTCAACAACGTATCATTGTGTGAGACTGGGAACCCTCTGTGAGTTCGACTGGGATTCTTCTGTGCCAACAACCCATCCTGTTCTCGCGGTAAGGACAAATCTGTACTAAATGATTTGCCAACTACTTCAGGTCTGTTTATTGTAAGGTCGTCCAGTCATACTCTATAAGGCCTTCACTTCAATGTGCAGCACTATTTGTCTACCATGTACAGCTGAGGTAGCATCATTGCCTCTAACAAGCCCGGGTCTGCATCATTATCTTTATATGCATTTCCTTTACGTCATTTTATTGCCTGGAGGTGTTTTCTTGTGTGTGCAATGTAAGTGACTCCGATCAAGCAATCCCACTAAGTCAGTGCCTTGTCTGGGATGCCCAAGGGAAGCTCTTATTTATGTATTTTTATGGCAAGTTATAATCTGGATGATGAACCCTTGTATAACACCCCTCGCTTAGAATCCCCCTGACCCCACTGAGCCAAGAAGTAGATTTGTTTTGCAAATTTAAAAGGTTTATTTGAAAAATTAAACAATATATATATATCACACTTTTATAAAAAAATTAATCACACTTATGAATATAATGTTGATCAACAATGGATAACCTGACACTAGCACACTTCTTTACAATCAATGAGGAGTTGGTATAGGATGAATAAGGCAGCGAAAATACTTTTATGGTTTCAAGGGAAAAGCAATGAGGAATGAGATGCAGTACATAAATAACTTGATATGATTTAGCAAAAGATAATATAATCACTTTTTCTCTGGCAATTCACCCCCCCCTCCTGTGCAATGTAAGAATCGGAAGGAGAGCACACAGTCTTCAAGAATCCCAACAAAATGCAATACGAAACGCAGTTCCCCCTAGCAAGCTTAGAGAAAAACAGGTATGATTTTAAATTCCCTCTAGAGGTTCAGGGTGGGTGATATCTAGTTTATATTAGTTCAGGCTCACTTTAGCAATGCTCTATGAGTAACTAGCAGGTTAAAATGAATTTTAACAAAGGAAAGCAAGGAGCTGCTGATTTTTACACGTGGCTGAAATTGTACAAAATGTCATATCGCGGCATCAAGCGTAAATACGGAGGCTCTATAAAGAGTAGCAGGTTTGTTGGAAAGCCTAGAATCCCAGCTTTGAAATGGAAGTTAAATTTCGTTCCTAGCCCAAACGGTTGAAGAGATACGGACGATTTAATAAAGGTAGTTTTTTGGATTTGAAATTTTAAAGCTCAGAATGACAGATGACAGTTTTCAGTTTTAAAGATGACAGAATGACACGATTCTAGGAGGCAGTTCTAATAGGCTAAAATAGTTTGAATTAGATTATTTTAACTAAGAGATTGGTTCTGCACAGTTCTGCTAGGTACTCACAATATAAATTTGAAGTAGGCCTCGTCACGGATCTGGTCAACACGTCCAGCGGCGGTTCTCTTTGCTCGGCGGGTCAATCAGGGACCGGTCCTGCTCACAGCGATCCGGATCTCTGGTTCTGCTCACAGTGGTCTGGGTCTGGTCTGCGGTTCCGGCAAAAGTTCTTGGCAAAGAATTCAAACAGCTCGCCCGGCTGTTGAATAGATTGGTTAGGTTTGCTGGATTCTGAAGGCCTGCTGAGAATACTTTTGCTTGCAGTGGGCCTTCTAGGTTCAAAGTTCTGTACTCTATGGGTCTCTGGTTCTGGTCTCTGTCTGGATGGGATGTCAGCCGTCAAAATGCTCCGCAGAAATGGAAAATGAATGTCTCTACCTGTCCCAGCAGTCTCTTTTTATGTGTTTTGGAAGTGGGTGTGTGCGTGGCATAACTGAGCCTGCCCCTCTCTACTTGTCATTGGCCCAGTTCTCCCCTCTCCCTTGATTGGGGAGCTGGGTTGGGTGTCATCTTTATGGCTTACAGAAAGACATTCCCCTTGTCAATGTGCACACAAATCTATTTCTGATCCAAATACATATTTCCCAGATACAAAATTTGTTGAAATTACATGTACACATTATATATTACTTATGGATTGAGAATTTGGAAAAATACCACAAATTAAAAACTGCCCTGGATTTGAGGCCGATGATGAATAAATTAGACAAATTGTCAAAATACTTGTGTAAATTTCCATCTCGACGTCATAGAGATGGCTTTTTACGCCTAAGAACAAATACATATAAGACCAGGCAAATGTGTTTCGTCCAGCATATTGATAATGTAAAGGATCCCTTATGTAGGTTCTGCGCCATTCTTCCAGAAACGATAAAACATTTATTGATTGAATGTCAATTGCTTAAAGATTTAAGATCTGTACATTTGCATAAATTTGCTCCTCTCACTGACAGTGTGGACGAATTGTGGTTACGAATTTTAGGTGGGAATTCAGTGCATCTGACCTGTGCTGTCATAAATTTTCTAGAGAAAGCACTAAATTGAAAGTTTATTAAACCTTGACAAATGGCACTTCATAAGATGTGGAATATTGAAGAGACTAATCAGAAACATTGACGTAAGAAAATTGTAATAAAAGTTTGTAAGAAACTAGAAATTACAAATAAAAAAATAAAAAAATAAATAAAAAAATATATATATTCCTTATGGTCCATGCTTGTCCTCCTCTGATCTTCCTGGGGGCTTGCATTAAAAAATGACAACATTTTGAGCTTTTTGGTCAGTTTACCAATATCGGTCATTTACCAAAAATTACACAAATGTGCGCAAGGAGTATGGACATTAATTGATGAAGTGTCAGATTTTTAACATGCAGACATTTGGAGTAAGACCCTATTTTCCGCTAGCAACCCTCCAGAATACACCACAGGGTCCTAACACCTCTTAAAATGTGCACGGAAAAATCCCAAGAATAATGATATTATTTATATAATTTTGACCAGTCCGCACTATGAGTTATCTATCTTTTTAAAATTATGCCCTGGTCAAAAAAGGGTGTGGCTTCCCACATCTCATGGTGGAATAACTGTTTTATCCACTTCCCCAAGCTCAGTTTGCTAGCAGAGGCACTGCCCCTCCCAGTTTCCCCCAAGAGGAAGCCATTTTATGACCCCCCCAATATAACATTTGCCTGAGCCCAGGACAGGGCTTTGTTCAACCTCCTGCAGTCTGCAGGTACCCCTCCCTTAATTCAATCAGAGAGGTGTCATCTCCTTTTGGCAGGGGCAGCAGGATGCAGCTAGGCCTGGGAAGAGTGGCTGAGCAGGTTTCTCCTGTCGGGGGTAGTTGTCAGGCAGAATTCAGCTAAATGGAACTTTAGTTCCCAGTTGAAATCAAACTTACAATTTTTACATATACATTAAATAATTACTTCCTTCAAGTCATTTCAGAATATAGTTTTACATTGTATCCACCTGTTAGCAAGTCTTTCCTTGGCCTGGTTTGGGTTCCTCTGTTCAGTTTTACACAAACGTCTGGTGGTTTTAAAACGCTGGCTTTCTGATAGTGGTGAGTACCGGTATTGCATCCATTTTTGGGATCTGTCTTGAATTACTGCATTTCAATAGAGTGGTCTTTTGCTTGATAGTATAGGACCCTTGCTTAACATTGTTTTGATGGCACCCTTACAGTAGAGTGGTGATGTGGAACCCCCCACAAGAAGGTTGTATCTTTGGAGTGGTCTTGTGCCAACTGCGCAGTTCTCCTGGATTCTGGCGTGAATATGGGCGGCGATCGCTCATCCCCACATCCACTCAGTCTATTGATTTAGTTTGTTCTGGGATAGAATAATGGGCGGCAACAGCTCATCCCCACATCTACCCAGTCTATTGATTCAACATGGGTTAAAACCCTTGACAAACCCCCCGCCCGACTGCGCCTTGATTTGAGTCGAGGGGAAGTCGGGTGCAAAGGATGTTTTGAGCCCTGTGCTGGTATGTTCGCATTATCTTCTTCCGCATCTTTTCCTCCACCCAGTTGGATCGATCGGTGCTCCCCGCCGGTTCTGATGGGAATATTGGGCGGTACCCCGGGCCCCTCGGGTCTCTGCTCCCGGTCCCCGGTCGTCCTCCTTGGTCAGTCTCCATGGTTTCCTCTCTCCTTGGATGATAAAGCAAAAGCGGCAATACATATTCATAGACATTTTTCCACCACTATTGATCTAGTGGGGCGGCATGTACATTTTATAACTCAATAGACATAGCATTCTTCTTTTGAAAAACACGATATCATTCAGAGACAGTCGCTTACAAGAGTCATAATATCTTAGAAACTATATGTGGGATATTTTAGGGTTGGAACTGAATTACTCTGGAGCGGCTCCTTCTGGGATTCCAGAGGAATCCTCCAGTTGTTGCAGAGTGTGCCTAGGATGGCAACACTTTAGCTGATTAATATGGACCCACTTGTCTTCCCCTTCTGCCAAACTGACTTTGGGGATGCAGATCTTGTATTCAACAGGGGAGATTTTGTCTATAATTTCAAACGGTCCCTTCCATGTAGGCAACAATTTTCGCTGTTTGGCCTGGTTCCTTTGGAAATTGTATAGATAGACCCGGTCCCCCACCTTGTATACTTTCCTGGTGGTTTTCAGGTCATAGTGGGTCTTCGTGCTATCAGCTGATCTATCTAGATTCCGCTGAGCATAGGAAAAAGCATGTTGGATGTGTTTCCTTAAATTCTCCACATACTCATGAGTTGTGGAGGCATTTATCAACGTTTGCTCTTGGATTCTGTAGAGGAAATGCTGGGGAAGCACCATCTTGCGTCCAGTCATCAACTCAAATGGTGACATTTTATTTGCAGATGAAGGGGTAGATCTGATGGCCATTAGGACCAGAGGTAATTGGATATCCCAACTTAGCCCAGAATCTGCCACAAACTTTTTTAATATGCTCACAATGGTTTGGTTGTATCTCTCCACTGCTCCAGAAGAAGCTGGCCTGTAAGCAATATGTAACTTCCTTTTGACCCCCAGTATCTCCCACATCTTTGTCATTACTTCACTGGTGAAGTGGCTACCCCTGTCTGACTCAATCCTTTGAGGTAGACCAAAACGGGAAAAGATGTGGTTAATTATCAGGGCAGCTGCTGTTTCTGCCTTGCAGTTTGGGGCCGGGAGACATTCCACCCACTTGGTAAACAAGCATGTGACGGTCAACATGTACTTGTTTCCTCTAGATGAGCGAAATACAGGGCCTATGAAGTCGATTTGCAAATCTGACCATGGCAGTGTCATCCCCCTCTTTTGGAGAGGCGCACAGTGTGTGAGGGATGATGGCTGAAATTGTGCACACACAAGACACCCCTTCAAGTATTGGTCGAGGTCCTGCCCCATGTGTGGCCCGTATGCAACCTCTCTTAAGATTTCAAGTGTTGTATGAAACCCCCTATGACTGGCGGTGGCCGCATCATGGCCGTGACTTAACATCAGGCTTCGGGAATGAGGTAGGAACCACCCACTGATCATGGCCAGCTTGGGATTTCCTTACCAACAAACAGTCTTGGATTCGGAACATTTTTGGACATTTCATCAACACTCTTAGGTTCTCCTTCCCAATGTAATCGGTATCCGTCAGGTGAAAGTTCTCAGGGTCCTCAATGTGTTGGTAAAACTTACCAATTATTGGATCCCCCTTCTGAGCTGTAATCAAATCAGCATCAGGGGTCTCCTTACTCCATTGTGCAGTTGAAAGATCATTGTGAGCATCTGCCTGGGACCTAGTGATAGCAGTGACCTGGATTTCCCCCAACAGGGACTCTATTTCTATTAGATCCCCTTGGATTGCCCTGGTTTTGGCCAGCTGATCAGCTAAGTCATTTCCAGTTTTGTCTGGTCCCTCTACTTTGAATGACCCTTGATCTTTTTCCAGTAGATGGTCATCCCATTCGAGGTGACCAGATCATCAATGTTTTGAATTAATTTCCCATGTGATTATGACCAGTTCGTGGAGGTGATGTTGGACAGCAGTGAGGATGGCCTGATGCACAGCCATCAATTCTGCCACCTGACTACTTCGGGGACCAATTTTGTATCCAGCAGAGGGTTCTGGGGACTCATTCAACCATGAGTTCCCTACGCCGGCCACAAGTTCTTTTTCCCTGTTGTTGTAAACATGGTAAGAGCATCCATCCACATAGACATTGGGCATTCCCTCACACTTGTCTTCTTCAAAGACGTTGTGTGGGGAATTAAGGTATGCCTCCATGTTGTCCTTGATTTTTAGACTTTCGTCCTCGAAACAGTTTTCTCTGGCACAATCATGCAAGTCAACCAGACCTTGCGCGAGGGGACTCTTCTTGTTTTGGCCATATCTGACCTCCACAGGAAAGCCTTGCATTGACAGAATCCAGGAAGTAATTTGTGAATTATTCACATTTCCGGACCGGATTCTGTCACTTTGGAGGTATTGCAGAGGCTGGCGTGGAGTCTCCACTATCATGTGTTCCCCTGGATGAACGGGCGGTAATTCTTCAATGCCCACACTGTTGCCAGGAGTGCCTTCTCACAATCGTTGAATTTTTCCTCCACAGAGGATAAAGTTTTGCTCGCGTAGGAGATTACTTTATTGACCTTGTCATGCTTTTGGTATAATACTGCCGTCAAGCACGTATTAGAGAACCCTGTCTCCAGGAAGAACTCCTTGTTTCTGACAGGGTAAGCTAGGCTTCTCTTGAGTTGTCTTACTGCCTCAGATTGTTCTGGACCCCATTCCCACTTGACCCCCCTCCCCTTCAGGAGATAAATCAGGGGTCTAGTGATCTCTGCATAGCCCTCAATGAACTTTCTGCTGTAATTAGTCAGTCCCAGGAGGCTCCTTAGTTCCTGCAGAGTTGTGGGATCCTTCAGTTTCTGGAGTGCTTCCACTTTCTTTTCTTGGGGACAGAGACCCTGAGGAGTAATCTCATGCCCCAAGAAATTAACACGGGTTCTACACCACTGTGCTTTCTGAAAGGAAAGTTTTGCTCCGGCGGCCCTCAACTGTGTCAGAACATAACGGATCTCCGCTATGTGTTCCTCCACAGATGAACTTTTGATGAGGACATCATCTACATAAGCCAGGTTACCCCTCGCACCCAGGTCGGGCATGGCCTTATGTAGGAAAATATTGAATTAATTGCCGGAGTTGAGGTATCCGAAGGGAGTCCGGGTCCATGTGTACTGCTGGCCCCAAAGGTAAAAGCCAGTTTGTATTGGTCCTCCCTACTGACAGACACGGTCCAATATCCATTGGTCGGGTCTATTGCAGTGAATACCTGTGACCTCTGGATCTGGGCCAGCACTTGGTCAATGTAAGGCAGAGGCCATCGGGAAGTATGGACCCATTTGTTGAGCTCCCTAAGGTCGGCACAGAGTCTCCACTGGCCGGTTGGCTTCAATATTCCCAGCACCGGATTATTGAATGTGCTGTGGACTGGACAGATTATTCCCCGGGACTCAAGGTTCTTAATTATTTCAGTAAGGGACTCCATGGACGCGAGAGGCAAACGATATTGCTTCACAAACACTGGAGTCATTCCAGGGTCCGTGGGAATTGTTGTTGTGTGGATGTCGGTGCGACCACAGTCATATGAGTCTACCGCAAAGAGATCTTGGAAATCCAAGAAAACTTGTTTCAACTTTTGCTTCTGTTCCAGAGTCACACAGACATCAGCTAGGTTGACTCTCTCTTCCACCATCTGCCTGAAGCCTGGAAAGACTTCTGGTTTGGCTATCTCAGCGGCCTCCTCCAGCTGGGTGGAGAAGTCCCTTGTCAGAGTGCTGATTTGGACTGGAGGATTCAGGTGGGAAAGGCAGCCCTCATGGACCTGGAAAATCACCTCGTCCCCTCTGAAGTCACAAGTCACATCTTCCTTACCATAAGGGCAAGAAGTGTACACCGGGAAGTTCCCCCCATGCCGGCTAAAAATCCTGTCTGGTGTTGTATTGTCCTCACTGTCATTGTCAAAACAGTCCTTGGGGATCGGTCCTAACAGTTCATTTCCTAAATCAATGGAGAAATGTCGGTCATCAACCGCCATTCCAATAATGGTGCCTGCGGCTAGAGTAATACTCTGTAAGTCGCTGTTATCCACCTCTATTGGAATGGTGTCATGTTCTATGTTGACTAATGGTGTTGGGTTTACCCCTAACCCTTTCTGTTGGAGAGAAGCATTTAGATGAATATAAGCATCAGGGTTTTTCAATTTTTGTCCTCTTACCTTTCACTTCCAGGGAGAATTGTCGGGTCCTTTCTGGGATGGTGACTTCCTCTTTAATCTGAATTTCAACTGCATAAGGTAGCAATTGAGCTGACCTAAATGCTTTTTCTGAATCATCAAAGCCCATGGGATTATCCGCTAATCGGGACCAAGCTTTGAAGTTTATTAGGTCCAAACTAATGGCAAAGCGATTGAGAATGTCACTGCCTAAGTAAAAGGCGGCAGTGACGTCTCGCACGACCCAACAATTATGCACTATGCTCTTGTTGCCAATGGAGATTTTGAGCATACACCTGCTTGGAAGGAGATGTTTGGAATTGGGTGCTTCCAGGTCCATTTCCCATTTATCTATCAGTTTGAATGTGGGAATGGCTGGATCTTTTGTGAGTTTGCGGAACATGGCTTCGCTGAGAAGCTCTTACCGTTGTTCACACACACGCGAGCGACAACAGAGTCCTTCCCATCATTTAACGGAACAGGGATGAACAACTGATCTCCAATTTGCTGAATATCAGCCAGGCTCTGAGCTGATTTCACATCTTTCTGGACTATAGGAGTGGGAGTGTCTGATTGTGGATTGGTAAAGAATTTCAGAGTGTTTCCTTCCAGTGTGGAATACCACCTTAAACTGGAAGGAATGTTGATTTTCAGAAATAGAGAGGACCCCCCATCACCAGTCTGTTGTCCTACTGCTATTACTGTCACGTCTGGAATTTGGTTGTTCTGGAAGTGAAATTCTACTTGGTCAGATTTTTGTTCAACCATGTGGCAGGTGCCGTTTAAACTAACATGGTTGACACTCTGTTTTAATTTTATTGGTTGGCTAGTCTGGGTCCAGAGGACCTTGCTTATGCAATCTATTAGGGGTGACACCTTCTCAGGAGGTCATTCCCAAGTAGACAAGGGGTGCCCTCTGGAGTCACTATTATGAGCGGGTGTTTCACCTTTTGTCGCCCAATTTTGATGTCCAAATCTGCAGTCCCCTCGACAGGAATTTCCTTCCCGTCAAAGTTCTGCAGTTGTCCAGGAAGAGAGGTGAGAGGAATACGGTAATTCCTCCCCCTTCCTGCATTTAGTTCATCAAAGGCCCTTTTGGACAGAAGGGTTGCTTAGGATCCAGTGCCCACCAGTGCCGAAATTGTACCCTGCCCCTGTACTTGTACCGTGGCATAATATCTTCCCTCCTTCTCCTCAAGGGGGCACAGATAATGCACATTTTTGGACAACTGGTGGGCTAACTTCCTTAATTTTGGACATTGCTAGCGAAGAGATTTGGGCAGAATTCTGTGGAGAGCCTTGGGAATCTGAAAGAAAAAGTTGGCAACTGGACATCAGAGCCATTGTGGGTTCCCCTGGTTCCAGTTCTTGGCCACCACCCCCTTTTCGGAGGCAGTCATCAGGATGGGTTTGAACCAGGGGATTTTGGCATTGTGGGTTCTGGGATAGACTGATGGGCGGCGACAGCTCAATCCCCACGTCTACCCATTCTGTTGATTTGGTTTTGTTCTGGGATAGAATTATGGCCAGCGACAGCTCAATCCCCACATCTACCCAGTCTGTATTGGACTCCCTTGGGACCCATTTTTCCTTGGGAGGAGTTCCCCCATCTCTGAAGGAGAAGATCCTTTTCCCAGGATCCTCTTGGGATCCCTATCCCTCAAATTGGAAGATCTGTACCTCCTCCTCACAGTGGGTCCGTTTGGGTACTTTGTTTCTCCTACCCCCCCTCTGCTCCTTAGGAGGCAGACTTTCAGGTGTAGGAGATTTTGTTTCCGGTTCCTGGGCTTCCAGGGGCTGTTTACAAGTGGGGAAGGAAGCTTCCTCCAAGGCTTTACACCCCCCCTTCCCCTTGTGCCTCCTCCCTGGGAACCGGTGGGCTATCGGGGTGCTGCCCCCGTCATTGTTCTGGAGCACCAGGTCCAGAGTTTGAGGCATTCTGTGCCGGCATGCCCATCTGGGGGTTCTGTTGAGCCCTCAGCATGCGGCCCAAATCCTGTGCCATGTTATGAACCTGGCGCTCTAACTGGGAAACCCGCTCAGGCTGATACGGGGTCCTGTTTTCTCCACTGGGCTGATCCTGGGAAGGGTAGCTGTCCCTTCTCTGGTAGTACCCCTGGTTGCGAAGATTTTGGTACCCCTCCACCCTTGGCCTCCCCTCTCCCGGATTAGGTTGTCTGGGCTCAGGAAAGTGGGGAAAGAATGATGGATGATTATCGGGCTGGAAAATGGGCGGATACCTGGGGAAAAAGTTCTGCCCAGGATTTGGAGTATTTCTGCCCACCTGTGGGAAGTTGGGAGGGAAGTTCCCTGGGTTAGGTGCTTGGCTGGATCCTCCCCCTTGGGCTGGAGGAGTCCACACATAACCCAGGATTGGTCGGTTTCCCTTGTAGCGGGGAATTACATAATCAGGGGAGCGAGGGACCCCATTTGTGGGACTACCTCCTTGACTCCCTTTCTGTGACTGGCCAGAAGGCCTTCTGGGCTGTGAATTATTTGGTGCAGGCAGGTTTTTAAGCCCCCCCATCTCCAAATCTAAAACGGGGGCAACCTTTACCTCTGCCACCTTAGCAGCAGCAGGGGTGCTGTTGGTTTTGGGGTTTTTCTGTGCATTACTTTTATTTCCTATGGGCTTCTGCACCTCATAGATCTGGGTAGCCTGTTCAATGACCCAGTCTAGTGACCTCTTCTCGTGAAAATCTCTCACTAGCAAGGTCATGATGTATTTGGGCAAGGCATGGAAAAAAGTATTGACAAATTCTCTGCAGTCCGTGCGCACCCTTCTGGTGGTCTGCGCAAAGGCACGCTTCAATTCTTGTATGAATTCTTGTGGGGCCTGATCCTCCCCACATTGCAAATATTAGGCTGCCTTGCGAGCCTCTTGAGGATTTCTATGAACAGAAAAATGTTTCAAAATGGCCGCCCTATATGCGGACCATCTTGAATGGTTTTGGTCCTCCAGCCCTGCAAAGAAACTCGAGTATTCTGGGGAGAATGTCCATTCGACGTACTGGATGCAGCTACTGCTGTCCGTCAAATGGAAAGTCGCCATCATTTGCTCATAGAGCTCCAAGTGTTCCCAAACAGAATACTTGCTGTTCTTATGATAAGGCGTGATGACACTCCTTATTGCCTTTATTTGTTTCAAGGGGTCCTTAAGCAAGGCCCTTTTTTGCCTTATTGGCCTTTTTGGTTCGGGTCACCCTGGTCCATTCATCCTCTGACTCCGAAGCACTGCTCCCAGAGGTGAACGTCTGATCTTCCAGGTTTTCCCAGATTCTGCAAGCCTGGGAATGGTTGGCAGAATGTGGGGACCTGTCTCCTGTGTCCTGTAACGCTCAGAGGAGTCTTCAGATCCCTCCTTGCTGCCAGGATTTGATGGGTATCCCCCCACTGACCTGACTGGGCAGAGGTTTTCAGGATGCCCTTAATGGGCCTACTCTCCTGGGGTTCCCCACTAAATTGCACTGTGCTTGGGTGCCCATACCCGGATGCCCGCCCCTCCATTCCTGGGTGGTACTGGCCTATGAGCCCCATCCTTTTCGCTGGATAGTAATCTGCCATCCCTATGGCCCTGTGCTCATGCGCGCCAGGGGACATGGGGGTGGCAGAGTCCAGGGACTGAGAGAGATGAAGGCCTCTGGTACTAGGGCTTCTGAGGTTATGCTCAGGTGTTTCCCTTTCCCAGCGAACTTCATCTCTGTCAGCCCCTGCTCCCTGTTGCAATGCAAGAGCCTGCGCTTTCAGTTCCTCAGTTAAGGGCTTACTAGACTCTATCAGTCTCTCCTGCATCGCTACCTGTTGCTGGAGCCTTTCATTGTGCTGGCAGAGAGCCTCATTCTCTCTCTGTGCCTCCTGATTGGTCCTGGAGTACTGGGCCAGTCTTTGCTGCAGGAGGGTTACCTCCTGAGCTGTGTCCCTATTGGCTAGCTCCTTTCTTGCCAGAGCATCCTCCACCCTCCTGGTGTGCTCTAACATGTTCTGGTGTTCTTTTTGGAGGTCACCCAGTCCCTGGAGGGCCAGGTGATTTTCTTCCATTTTCCTTTTTAAGTGGCAGACTTCCTGGCCTAAGGTATCCCTTTCCTGAATAAGAGCCTGCATCTGTGCCGCCAGGCCTTCCCTTTGCCTTTGGAAGGCACCAGCTTTCTGGCACTCCTGATCAAACTCTGCCTGGGTATCCAGGTCTTTCAGAATCAATTTATTGCTTTCCTCTTTTTCCCTATCTAGGTGGCTTTGCAGGGTGACTACCTGCTCAGCACATGCCCTACTGAAATCTAATTGTTGCTCCAGCTTTTTCTGGCTCTGCAGTAGGGAGTCCAAACCTTCTTGGTACTCCCTCTGTAAGGCCAGAAATCTGGTGTCCTGGTCAGCCTTTTCCTGTTGCAGCACATCCATATCCTCCTTTATTTTAGTGATGTACTGTCTGCTGTCATTTTCTGACTCCTGGCTCCTGAGCAGCCTCTGCTCAGAAGAGTCCAGATCAGATTGGGCCTTCTCTAACGCCATCTGTTGCCTATTTGCCATATCTTGGCCTTCAGCACATTTATTCTGTATGGCTCCCATATGTAGGTACAAATATGCCGCTATCCTGGCAATCTTATTATGTTCATCTTTGGCATTAGGGGCCATATATAATTCACTCAGGGCCACATGTAATGGACCCTGATCTCTCCATATATCTGACCCTGTTTCAGCGACCTGTTGCGCGATAGCCTGCAACCAGACCGTTTGGTCCTGATGAGTCCACTCACCTCTCACAAATAGCTTATGTAAGAAGTGCTCTCTGGCTATTTTGATGTCTACCAGTGTCGTCATTCTGGAATTTGAGTTCCTTCCTGATTTACAGAAGTTTGTATTTTATTTTGCAAAACAGACCTCCTTAGAGCATTCCTTTGAGGAGTGCTTTACAGCGTACCACACCGTGGTGATCCGACCGGATGTCTGTATCCCGTCAGTTAGCACACTGTATTAAGCTGCACAAGTGCTAAATCTAACCCAGAAGATCCCGGCTACGAGCCCCCACTCTGTATGTGACTCCGATCAAGCAATCCCACTAAGTCAGTGCCTTGTCTGGGATGCTCAAGGGAAGCCCTTATTTATGTA
The DNA here is from genome assembly GCF_040938575.1 of Ambystoma mexicanum. Lineage (NCBI taxonomy): Eukaryota > Metazoa > Chordata > Amphibia > Caudata > Ambystomatidae > Ambystoma > Ambystoma mexicanum. The sequence continues at coordinate 711,917,332 of NC_090924.1, read as the reverse complement.
TTTTTATGGCAAGTTATAATCTGGATGATGAACCCTTGTATAACACTCCTCGCTTAGAATCCCCTTGACCCCACTGAGCCAAGAAGTAGATTTGTTTTGCAAATTTAAAATGTTTATTTGAAAAATAAAACAATATATATATATCACACTTTTATAATAAATTAATAATTAATATCACACTTATGAATATAATGTTGATCAACAATGGATAACCTGACACTAGCACTCTTCTTTACAATCAATGAGGAGTTGGTTTGGGATGGATAAGGCCGCGAAAATACTTTTATGGTTTCAAGGGAAAAGCAATGAGGAATGAGATGCAGTACAGAAATAACTTGATATGATTTTAGCAAAAGATAATATAATCACTTTTTCTCTGGCAATTCACCCCCCTCCTATGCAATGTAAGAAATGGAAGGAGAGCACACAGTCTTCAAGAATCCCAACAAAATGCAATACGAAACGCAGTTCCCCCCTAGCAAGCTTAGAAAAAAACAGGTATGATTTTAAAACACAGGCCCAAAATGCTTTGAATGTGGGGGCAATGAAGTGAAATGATGCTAACATTGATTTTAATTCCCTCTAGAGGTTCAGGGTGGGTGATATCTAGTTTATATTAGTTCAGGCTCACTTTAGCAATGCTCTATGAGTAACTAGCAGGTTAAAACGAATTTTAGCAAAGGAAAGCAAGGAGCTGCTGATTTTTACACGTGGCTGAAATTGTGCAAAATGTCGAATCGCAGCAAATTTAATCGCGTGCGTCGAGCGTAGATACGGAGGCCCTATAAGGAGTAGCAAATCGGTTCTAGGTTCGTTGAAAAGCCTAGAATCTAAATTCCATTCCTAGCCCAAACGGTTCAAGAGATACGGACGATTTAATAAAGGTAGTTTTTCGGATTTGAAATTTTAAAGCTCAGAATGACAGATGACAGTTTTCAGCATTAAAAAATGACAACATTTTGCGCTTTTTGGTCGGTTTACCAATATCGGACATTTACCAAAAATTACACAAATGTGCGCAAGGAGTATGGACATTAATTGATGAAGTGTCAGATTTTTAACATGCAGACATTTGGAGTAAGACCCAATTTTCCGCTAGCAACCCCCCAGAATACACCACAGGGTCCTAACACCTCTTAAAATGTGCACGGAAAAATCCCAAGAATAATGATATTATTTATATAATTTTGATAGTCCGCACTATGAGTTATCTATCTTTTTAAAATTATGCCTTGGTCAAAAAGGGATGTGGCTTCCCACATCACATGGTGGAATAACTGGTTTATCCACTTCCCCCAAGCTCAGCTTGCTAGCAGAGGCACTGCCCCTTCCAGTTTCCTCCAAGAGGAAGCCATTTTACGACCCCCCCCCCATATAACATTTGCCTGAGCCCAGGACAGGGCTTTGTTCAACCTCCTGCAGTCTGCAGGTACCCCTCCCTTAATTCAATCAGAGAGGTGTCATCTCCTTTTGGCAGGGGCAGCAGGATGCAGCTAGGTCTGGGAAGAGTGGCTGAGCAGGTTTCTCCTATCGGGGGTAGTTGTCAGGCAGAATTCAGCTAAATGTCACTTTAGTTACCAGTTTAAATCAAACTTACAATTTTTACATATACATTAAATAATTACTTCCTTCAAGTCATTTCAGAATATAGTTTTACATTGTATCCACCTCTTAGCAAGTCTTTCCTTGGCCTGGTTTGGGTTCCTCTGTTCAGTTTTACACAAAAGTCTGGTGGTTTTAAAACGCCGGCTTTCTGATAGTGGTGAGTACCGGTATTGCATCCATTTCTGGGATCTGTCTTGAATTACTGCATTTCAATAGAGTGGTCTTTTGCTTGATAGTATAGGACCCTTGCTGAACATTGTTTTGATGGCACCCTTACAGTAGAGTGGTGATGTGGAACCCCCCACAAGAAGGTTGTATCTTTGGAGTGGTCTTGTGCCAACTGCGTAGTTCTCCTGGATTCTGGTGTGAATGTGGGCGGCGATAGCTCATCCCCACATCCACCCAGTCTATTGATTTAGTTTGTTCTGGGATAGAATAATGGGCAGCGACAGCTCATCCCCACATCTACCCAGTCTATTGATTCAACATGGGTCAAAACCCTTGACAGCAAGCATCACATTTTATGCAGGGCAGTATTTGTAATGCATGCCTTCCTTACGATGTGAATGGATATGTGGTAAATCAGGTGTGCATATTCTCCATATAACAACTATATTTGCTAACATTGTGTGAAGTACTGTAGTTCATGTTGGCATCCATTATGCACATTAATTGTATGTTTAACATGCAGTGTTTATGTGATTACTAATGAGAACAGGCAGACGTGATGTGCAGTTTTTGTACAACGCTGCAGGTGAATTAACTATATTGTGTCAATGAGCCACGAGGTGGCGGGCCAATACCGCCCCAGGTAATGCCCCCGGGGTGAGTTATAGGCCCGAGCAAAGCCTCGGGCGGTATTGGCCCGCTGTAACGCTCACCTGATTCTCGCAGAGGCGCCGGTCTTGACTGGGCGACTACCGTATCTTCAAAGGTGATGTGTAGCACCCGGTTGGCTCTTTGGGCTGGACCTCTGTGCACTGTATGCCTGACGTGTAGAGTAAGATGTCTGCAGATAGAAAATATGGGGTTAATGAACTGGGGTTATTGGGGTGTCCCTATCTCTTTCCTCTTCTCCTCTCCTGTAGACCCCCAAAGGTTAACGCTCTCACCTTAGGTAAGTGAATGCCGAGCTCTCCATCTGCCTCAGGGCAGGGTGCTGTAACCAGTTTCTTCACTGGATAGGTAGCGCAGGCCTCTTGACTTCAGAGGACTGCTGTCCGTCGTTTACTGCACGAACGGTAAGTTTCGAGTCATTCAAATGTCTTTAAAGTCTTTAGTAATGATGTCTCTTGTTTTGCAGGGTTCCGGCGATGGCGGATGACGGGCTGAAGTGAGTTGAAGATGGAGCCCGTGTGATGAATAGAAGCGCCTGGAAGCACGTAAGTAAGCGCTTGTTGCCTGCTTCACTATGCGCTCTAACTGTCTTTTTATTTTGCAGGTACGAGTTCGGAGTGGCTGCAGGGTGCCGGAATACCCACTGGATTAGATGTGGAAAGGAGTAATGGCACGTGAGTATTAAAGTTCCCCAATGTCTTTAAACGCACCTTGTTTTGTCTTTCAGATGCGGGATGCAGCGCCGAAGGCCTCCGGAGCGTGCGAAGAGTTGGTAAACTTTTGTCTTTCAGATGCCGGAATGCTAACCTGTTCTTTCTTGTCTTTATAGGTGTTGCTGAAGACTGGATTCAGGATGGTAAGCCTTTGCCTTTCAGATGCCGGAATGCTAACCTGTTCTTTCTTGTCTTTATAGGTGTTGCTGAAGACTGGATTCAGGATGGTAAGCCTTTTTCCTTAGGCCCAGGACCGGATGCAGAAGACACGATGAGCGTTCTGCTGCAGAGGTTGCAGAATAACGCAAAGCAAGATTCATCCACCGGGTGTGGTTTAAATAGCCTCCTGTAGTGCTTAGGTGTCTCCTTCCACAGCCACGCCCAAGTAAGAAAAGAGTTCCTGGTAAGAAAAGAGTTCCTGCCTTCCAGAAGAGTTCCAGTGTTCTGAATCTAGGGAGTGGCTCCAGCCCCACCCAACAGGAAAAGTAGTTCCAAACAGAAGAGGATCAGATGCTCAACTGGCAGGCAAGTAAGCAGCATGGTCTGCTGAAGGTAAGTCCACCCAAGCATTATGAGCCCGGCGCTTCCAGCGCTGGGACTGGGCATATTTATGAGCCTGGTGCCACTGGCGCCAGGACTGGGTCCAAAAGGTCCCAATTGGGACTGGTTGGCACTCGGAACCTGGGTTATGGATCTGCTTCCAAGGGAGTTGGGAAAACCCTGACCTTTTGGAAGCAGAGATCATGACAGTACCCCCCCTCAAGGCCCCTCCCAAACCGGGCTTCTCCGGGGGTTTTGGCTTGTCAGGAAATGTTCGGTAAAATCTTTTGATTAGGCGAGGAGCGTTGACATATTCAGCAGGTTCCCAGGATCTCTCTTGGGGGCCGTAGCCTTTCCAGTCAATTAGGTAGAATAGTTTAGATTTGGAGATCTTGGAGTCCAGAATGCTTTTGACTTCAAACTCGAGTTCTCCATCCACTAGGATAGGTTTTGGAGATTTGGTTAGTCGGGTTTGAGGTTGCACGGGTTTTAATAGAGAGACGTGGAAGACCGGATGTATCTTCATGTGCGGGGGCAAGTCCAACTTGACCGCTACTGGGTTTACTATGGTAGTGATGGAATAGGGACCAAGGTATCTTGGGTTGAATGTGCGTGGCCCTTTTAGAGATAGATATTTGGTGGATAACCAGACTTGATGCCCTACTTGATAGTGAGGGGCTTCCTTCCGATGTTGATCTGCTCCTTTCTTGTATTGTTCTTTAGCCCTTTGAAGGTGAGAAACTTAAAGGCTTGGGTGATTGTAGAATGCAGGTAGTCTACTGCTGGTGTTTCAAGATCTTGGAGGGGATCCAACTCCGAGGTTCGAGGGTGACTGCCGTACAAAAGAAAAAACGGGGTTTTCCCAGTTCCCGAATGGACAGAGTTATTGTAGGCATACTCGGCAATCCAAAGGATATCTTTCCAAGTTTTTTCAGTTTGTTGCAGCATGCAGCATAAATACTGTTCCAGAGTTTGATTGGTCCTCTTGGTTTGTCCGTCGGTCTGAGGGTGGTGACTGGTCGATAGTCTCACATCAATTTGAGCCGACCGACAGCAACTTCGCCAAAAATGAGAAATAAATTGACTACCTCGATCCGAAATTAGAACCGAAGGAAAACCGTGCAGTCGGACGATGTTTTCGAGAAATTCTCGGGCCAGAGTTGCTGCTGTTGGCAAGCCTTTGAGCGGAATGAAATGCGCCATCTTGGAGAATAAGTCCACGATTACTAGAATCGTATTGTATCCGGAGCATGGAGGTAGATCGGTGATGAAGTCCATAGAAAGCGTATGCCAAGGGCGAGGTGGGATGTCAATAGGGCGTAAGAGGCCTGCTGGTCTTTCCTTTTGACTCTTGTTTTGGGCGCATACTCCACAGGACATTATAAAGTCTCTGATATCTTTTTTCCAAGACGGCCACCAGAAGTAGCGCTTGATCTTTTCTGAGGTCTTGGCTATACCGGGATGACCTTCCATTAAAGAGTCGTGATAACAAGAGATTACTTTTTTCTGTAAATCTGTGCTGGGTAGGTATAATCGTTCTTGGAAATACAATAAGTTGTCCTTTACTGCAAAGTCCTTTCCCTGCAGATGCCAATTCTGTATGTCTGCTGGAGTTACAAGTTGCCTGGCTTTATCCTTAACTTCCTCTATGGATTCTGTGGCGATTACACCCAGAATTCTTTGTTCGGGAATGATTGGTACAGGTTTAGGGTTGACCAAGTGTTCTTCCACTCCCATCCGAGAAAGGGCATCGGCTTTACCGTTCTTTGTACCAGGTCGATAGGTAATTATGAAGTCAAACTCGGCAAAGAATAATGCCCAACGGAGTTGTCTAGAGGATTGGGCTTTTGCGGTCTTCAAATATTGCAGGTTTCGGTGATCCGTAATCACAGTAACGGTGTGTCGGGCCCCCAGCAGATAATGCCGCCAAGCCTTAAAGGCAGACTTGATAGCCAGAAGTTCCTTGTCAGTAATCGTGTAATTGATTTCAGGAGGCGAGAATTTGCGGGACCAAAATGCCACGGGATGCAACTGATTGGTTACCGGGTCCTTTTGTGATAGAACTGCCCCCATGGCAAGGCTTGAAGCATCAGTTTCCACGATGTAGGGGAGTTCGGGGCGAGGGTGTTTTAAGATTGGTGCAGAGATAAATTTGGTCTTCAAATCCTGGAAAGCTTGTTCCGCCTCGGTAGACCATTCAAAACGTTTGTTTTTCTTTAACAAGGCAGTGATGGGCTGGACTATTCGAGAGAATTCGGGGATAAACCTGCGGTAAAAGTTAGCGAAGCCTAACATGCTTTGCACACCTTTTACGGAGGATGGTGATGGCCATTTGAGAACTGCATCGACCTTCTTTGAATCCATACGCACTCCGCCAGGTGATAATATGAATCCCAAGAATTCAACTTCAGTCACGTTGAAAACACATTTTTCCAACTTAGCGAAAAGTTTGTGTTGACGCAATCTTTTGAGGACCATTTTCACGTGTTTCCGATGTTCAGATTCCGATGAAGAATAAACGAGGATGTCGTCAATGTAAACAACAACACATACATCTATGAGCTCTCTGAGGACATCGTTCATAAAATATTGAAAGGCGGCCGGGGCATTGCAAAGTCCGAAGGGCATGACCTGATATTCAAATAGCCCATACTTGGTGCGGAAGGCCGTCTTCCATTCATCGCCCTCTTTTACTCGTACCAAGTGGTAAGCTCCTCTAAGATCCAGCTTTGTATATATGCATGCTTTTCTGACTTGGTCCAGGAGTTCAGGGATCAAAGGTAACGGATATCTATTCTTAACGGTGATCTGGTTCAGGGAGCGATAATCGATACAAGTTCTAAGGTCTCCTTCCTTTTTTGGAACGAAGAACAAAGCTGAAGAAGCAGGGGACTTGGAAGGACGAATAAACCCATTTGCCAGGTATTGATCCAGGTATTGTCGAAGGTGAAGGTTCTCAGGCTCAGTGAGGGCATAAATTCTACTACAAGGAGGAGTAGATCCAGGTATCAGGTCTATCTGGCAGTCATAAGACCTATGAGGAGGTAGAGAGTTAGCCTGATCCTTCCGGAAAACATCTTGGTATTCTAGGTATTCGGGAGGTAACTGGGGAGTCTCTGAAGAAATTGCGGCCAGTGCAACACCAGGTGGAGGGTGACAAGTAGAGACACATTCTGGAAACTGGACCGTTCTTGCTCGCCAATCGATCAGAGGATTGTGTTTCTCTAACCAAGGTATTCCTAGAATAATCTGAAACTGAGGGGCCTTGATCACATCGAACACGATCTTCTCATGGTGTCCATCTTGACTTACTAGCGTCACCTCTTGAGTGGTATGCGTTACTGGCCCGGAGGCTATCTCCGTACCATCCACCGTAGTAATGACGTCCTTTACAGCCTTGGGACAAAGAGTTAGATTCATCCTCAAAACCATTTCATGATCCACATAATTGCCGATGGCACCGCTGTCGACGTAAGCTTCAATTGCATGTAATCGATCCGGATTATCAGGGCTAATGAGGACCATAGGTATCACGAAATGCGAGGTCACGGAACTGGTTTTCACGCTCGGCAAGAGGACCTCTATTCCTGTCGGGCGAGGTCGTTTCCCTGCTCAGAGTTTGTAACTTTGGTAACTGCAGCTCCTACTGCCTTCTTGGCAGGTTTCACCGGACAGTCTCGAAGAAAGTGCCCTGAGTTTCCGCAATATAGGCATAATTGCAACTGTTTCCTCCTTTCCCGCTCCCTTTGTGTTAGAGGACCTTTCAGACCCCCTATTTGCATGGGTTCCCCGGAGTCTACTCCTTTGGAAGGAGTTGGCGGTTTGGAAAATACTCGAGCATCAAACTTGGAACGATCGGCCTTCCTGTTCTGCAGCCTGTGATCTATTTGAACGACCAAGTCTATATAATCCGAACAGTCTTGTGGGGGATTCACTACTTGGGCTAAAACGTCTTTGAGCTCTCCACGTAGACCTCTATAAAACAGCGTAATCCTTTTGTCCTCAGGCCATTGAGTTTCCACTATTAGTCTATTGAAAGATGCAATATAAGCCAAAAGGTCTTGATTACCCTGTCGCAACGAAAGAAGCTCATTGTCCAAGGCCTGCCCCTGTGAATGTCTTGCGAACAGTTTTTTCATACTAAGCTGAAAGGCTTGAAAATCATGGAGAACCGGATCATCTTGATTAACTAGAGGGATCGACCAGTCTGCCGCATTGCCACTAAGGTACGAAAGTACAAAAGCTACTTTTGCTTAATCAGTTGGAAAGGCTGCTGGCCGGCATAAGAAGTGCAAGCGGCACTGATTGATAAATACTGCAAACCTCTTCGGGTCACCAGAAAATCGTTCGGGCGGAGCCAGAGGTACATTCCCAGGTAGGTTGATCTGCACTGGATTCATAGAGGATGTTGAAGGAAGATTTGCCCCTGATGCGGGTAACGGGGTCTGTCCGGCTTGTGACTGTAGCACTTGTCTAGCAAGATTGTCTGTTCTCTCCTTGGAAATAATTAGTTCCCTTCTTAGAGCATTCGTTTCCTGACGAGCTGCATGCACTTCTGCCCTTAGTTCCCCAAGTAACCGGGCTAGGGGGTCAGTATCCGAGGTTTCCATAGCGCCTGGGCGAGAGTTTTGCGGTAGGCTTTGCGTTCTGTAACGCTCACCTGATTCTCGCAGAGGCGCCGGTCTTGACTGGGCGACTACCGTATCTTCAAAGGTGATGTGTAGCACCCGGTTGGCTCTTTGGGCTGGACCTCTGTGCACTGTATGCCTGACGTGTAGAGTAAGATGTCTGCAGATAGAAAATATGGGGTTAATGAACTGGGGTTATTGGGGTGTCCCTATCTCTTTCCTCTTCTCCTCTCCTGTAGACCCCCAAAGGTTAACGCTCTCACCTTAGGTAAGTGAATGCCGAGCTCTCCATCTGCCTCAGGGCAGGGTGCTGTAACCAGTTTCTTCACTGGATAGGTAGCGCAGGCCTCTTGACTTCAGAGGACTGCTGTCCGTCGTTTACTGCACGAACGGTAAGTTTCGAGTCATTCAAATGTCTTTAAAGTCTTTAGTAATGATGTCTCTTGTTTTGCAGGGTTCCGGCGATGGCGGATGACGGGCTGAAGTGAGTTGAAGATGGAGCCCGTGTGATGAATAGAAGCGCCTGGAAGCATGTAAGTAAGCGCTTGTTGCCTGCTTCACTATGCGCTCTAACTGTCTTTTTATTTTGCAGGTACGAGTTCGGAGCGGCTGCAGGGTGCCGGAATACCCACTGGATTAGATGTGGAAAGGAGTAATGGCACATGAGTATTAAAGTTCCCCAATGTCTTTAAACGCACCTTGTTTTGTCTTTCAGATGCGGGATGCAGCGCCGAAGGCCTCCGGAGCGTGCGAAGAGTTGGTAAACTTTTGTCTTTCAGATGCCGGAATGCTAACCTGTTCTTTCTTGTCTTTATAGGTGTTGCTGAAGACTGGATTCAGGATGGTAAGCCTTTGCCTTTCAGATGCCGGAATGCTAACCTGTTCTTTCTTGTCTTTATAGGTGTTGCTGAAGACTGGATTCAGGATGGTAAGCCTTTTTCCTTAGGCCCAGGACCGGATGCAGAAGACACGATGAGCGTTCTGCTGCAGAGGTTGCAGAATAACGCAAAGCAAGATTCATCCACCGGGTGTGGTTTAAATAGCCTCCTGTAGTGCTTAGGTGTCTCCTTCCACAGCCACGCCCAAGTAAGAAAAGAGTTCCTGGTAAGAAAAGAGTTCCTGCCTTCCAGAAGAGTTCCAGTGTTCTGAATCTAGGGAGTGGCTCCAGCCCCACCCAACAGGAAAAGTAGTTCCAAACAGAAGAGGATCAGAGGCTCAACTGGCAGGCAAGTAAGCAGCATGGTCTGCTGAAGGTAAGTCCACCCAAGCATTATGAGCCCGGAGCTTCCAGCGCTGGGACTGGGCATATTTATGAGCCTGGTGCCACTGGCGCCAGGACTGGGTCCAAAAGGTCCCAATTGGGACTGGTTGGCACTCGGAACCTGGGTTATGGATCTGCTTCCAAGGGAGTTGGGAAAACCCTGACCTTTTGGAAGCAGAGATCATGACACCCGCCACCTCGTGGCTTATTGCCATTAGTACCCCGGCCCGTTAGACCGGGGTACTATTTGCTTTTTTTTCTGTTCCGAAACACGTTTCGGAACAGAAAAAAAAATAAAAATAAATGGCCACCGCCATGGAAAGGGAAAACGTAGTCTGTTTTCCCTTTCCATGGCGGCCATCGGGATCGGACGCGCTGGGAACAGAAGTGTTTCCAGCGCGTTTCCTTCCAAGACCAGAAGAAAAAAGAAGGTAAGTGGGGTCGGGAGGGGATGGGAGGAAGAACAAAAAAAAAAAACATACCGCTCTCTCCGGCGGGGGACGAAGGAAGCCTCCAGCCGTGTGGAGGCTTAGAGCGAGTCTCCACACGGCTGGAGGTTTCCATCGTCCCCCGCCGGAGACCCCGGGATAGAAGGTAAGTGGGGTGGGGAGGGAGGAGGGAGTTGGGAGGAAAGGCTGGGGAAAAAGAAAATGTTACCTGAGTCCCCGGCAGGGGATGAAGGAAGCCTCCAGCCATGGGGAGGCTCGGAGCGGGGATGGCCCCGCTTCGAGCCTCCTCATTGGCTGAGGGGCTGCCACGCCCCCCGCCGAGGACAAGGCGGCTGGAATCCCGGCCGAGAATCAAAAGATTCTCGGCCGGGTAATGACCCGGCGAGAGCCAATCAGAATGCTTGTTGCATTCTGATTGTGTCTCGACGGGTACTAATGAGTATTTTGCACTTTTGCACATTTGCAGGCTTGTGCAACAGGCAGAGTTATCCAAATTAAATAGCTTTTTGATTCAGGCATTTATAGCTCCAGAATATATACTGAACACCACACTGCGGTATCTTGCATTTTAAGGCTTGTTTTGGGGAAATGCATGTATACAATACAAAGAATCTACATGAGGAGCAGAGAATACTTGAATGCATTCCATTGTGCCTGATGTTCAGCTGATGAGATTAAAGGGAGGGAAGCAGATGTTATATTTATTCTCACTGTGAACAGATAAAGCTTAAAAGTTTAATAGCTCAATGTAGTATGCAGATGTGCAAGCAAACAGGACATATGCACAGTTAATTAGGGTTTAGATTTTTTCATTCACTAAACATGTTGGAATATTTCAGCATCTGCTCTAGTATATGGCATGCATACTGACATTTATGATAATTTTTCTTTGCAGAGGGACATATCCCGAACATATCACACACATTCCCCAAAATTAATTCTAATCTAATTTCTAATCTAATTTTAATTGAAATGTGTCCAGGCAACTATTGCCTAAATGGAAAATAAACAGTATGGCAAAGTAACAAGTTAATCGCATGAACAGTCTGGCAAAGTAGCAAGTTGATCGCATTACCAAATCACAAACACAAGAAACTACCTGCCACTACTAGTTTATAAGCATAATCAACCCAGGCAGTGCTTAGTGAGGCAGCACATAGCAAATTTTGAAAAAGAGTGCATAACCAGACTTCATGAAAGACTTGTCCGGCACACCAACAGAGCTTATAAACTGGTAAGATAGCTCAGTGGGTTGAGTGCTTGCTGCTGTGATCTAAGTGTGATCTGAGGTTGCAGGTTCGAATCCCAGCAAGGCTAAATCAGCCTTTCATCCTTCCAAGGTTGATAAATGAGTACCAATATCGGTCGGGTAATATTGTATGTAAATATGTGCTCTGTAAAGCGCTTTGGATTAAGGTGCTATATAAATAACACATCATTATAAAACGAATCTGAGAAAACATCCCCTGCAATTTAGGTGAAGTCCCAGGCATGGTTAAAAGTGGAGTAGAAAGACAGGTGCAGCAGGGGCATGACAGACAGTAAAAAGAAAATGCAAATGCAGCAATATACATCCTAGATTAACATGTGAAGTAGCCAAGATGTCTTGCCAGGATGGGCCTTCACATTATACACCTATGCTTGGATCAAGTGCAAAGGCACCCACAACTCTCTCTCTCTATATATATATATATATATTACACAGGCACGGTGGTGGCTGTGTACTTATTGTTAAGTTGCTATTTCCGTAGGAAGAGCACTTTTTTGGGCAGCTTATAACTTCGCTCCCCCTGGACGAATCCTCACCAATCTTTGCAAAAAAGTATATGGGCTACCCTGAATTTATTTGCAATGTTTGGTGAGGTTTGGTCCAGGGGGGCAAAGTTATAGGGGGGGGTCCCAAAATGTCTTCTTTTCCCATAGATTGAATGGGGAAAAAGCTTTGCTCACGCCTACAGCCCAAACCGCTGGACGGATTATGACCAAGTTTGCGGCAGGAGCAGCGGCATGGTCCCGAAAGCGTACTTTTGTAAATTTGGTGAAAATCCGTCCAGTAGTTTCTTTAAAAATGACCAAAAAGTAGGTAAAAAAAAAATTAGTGATATCTGTGTTCGGTCCGCGGACCCACTTCACTGTTTGCTCCGCGGACAGTGTCCTGATTGGACATGCGGCGTGTTTGCTGATTGGATGGTGGAGAGCGTGGCGTGTGTCAGATTTTTGGAAACACCTGCCATCTTGTATCCGCGGACGTCCGGAGACAGCGCAGTGACAAATGGTGGGGAAATACTATTTTGGCAAGTGTGTTGGTCTGTAAGACTGTTTGGGAATGGTGGGGGGTTAATAGATGGTTCAAATATTGTATCTATTTAGGTGGTAGGCCCCGCTGTTGTGTTCGTTGTGTTTGCCGACAGTCACGCTGTCCTTGATGTCCGCAATCGACCCATATGGGGATGTCCTAAGGACACTATACCTGTCCGTACTGTTCGTAGGCAAGTTCAACTGTTCTAAGAATACACACGGTGTCCGGGATGTCCGCAAATAAATGAAAATGGTGGTGTCCTGAGGACACTATACCTGTCTGTATTGTTTGCAGGCAAGTAGAAACTGTTCTAAGAACACACGCGGTGTCCGAGATGTCCGCAAATAAATGAAAATGGAGGTGTCCTAAGGGCACTATACTTGTCCGTATTGTTCGCAGGCAAGTAGAAACTGTTCTAAGAACACACGCGGTGTCCGAGATGTCCGCAAATAAATGAAAATGGAGGTGTCCTAAGGGCACTATACTTGTCCGTATTGTTCGCCGGCAAGTAGAAACTGTTCTAAGGACACCCAAGATGTCTGCAGACATAAAAAAATGCCATGAGGCCTAGTTAAAAATGTTTGATTCTATGGGTGTGATCATAGTTAAAAATGTTTGATTCTATGGGTGTGATCTATGGGTGTGATATGCTGTGGTGGTTGCGGCCAGGGCCTAGAGTCTTAGGTGCATGGCTGAAGAATCAAACATGGGTGTGCTGTATGAGTGGGATTGTTTCGGAGTTGTGGGAAGAGTCTACCCAAGACCAAAGTTATAAGTACTGAAGTTATAAGCTACTATGGGTGTGATATGTTGTGGTGGTTGTGGCAGGGTGCATGGGTGAAGGCAGTAGGCTGTAGGCTATACACCCAAGACTCTAGGCCCTGACCACAAGCACAGCACCATATCACAGCCATAGATCACACCTATAGATTTGAATTTCTATGAAATGGTTTCAATTATACTTACTGTTTGATTTGTTGAGATTCGATACATTTTTTACATGAGTTTGGTACCTGGAGGAAATATTCTTTTTCAATTTCTGTGATAAAAGAAAAGAGCATGTTAGTGTATGTATTCTATAAAGACTTATTACATTGCATAATAGATATTTCAGCTTTTTTTTTACCCTCATATTTGGTTTACAACCCAGTGTACTGTGCAGTTTGCTCAGTTTCTGTGTTTGTTTTCCATATCATTGGGTCTGTGGGGAAAAAAAAATACTTGTTGGATTAAAAAAAAACTTTTTTTGTTATGCTACAGTCTGTTTGTTTCCTTTCAGTGTTTACTTGTTGCTTCTGGTTAATATTCTATCTGTTGGATTGTTGCAGATTTCTGAAGCAATTAGATACCTGTTGGCGTATTCTGTCTATCTTTTGTTACAATTTAGTGGTATTCATTTATCTGTTTGGTTGTTATAGAATCTTGGGCTACTTAGATACCTGTTGGCATATTCTAACTGTCTATTTTTCGTTACAATTTAGTCATATTCATTTATTTGTTTGGTTGTTATAGAATCTTGGGCTAGTTAGATACCTGTTGGCGTATTCTAACTGTAATTATTTTTTTTAATTTAGTGATATTCATTTGACTGTTTGGTTGTTATAGGCCATGCACCCAAGACTCTAGGCCCTGGCCGCAACCACCGCAGCATATCACACCAATAGATCTTGTTGCAGTTTTTTGAAGCAGTTAGATACCCTTTGGCGTATTCTGTCTATTTTTTGTTACAATTTAGTGGTATTCATTTATTTGTTTGGTTGTTATAGAATCTTGGACAGTTAGATACCTGTAGGGTATTCTAACTGTTATAGTTTTTTTATTGAATTCTTGTTACTGTTGAAGTACAGATTAGTTATTAAATTTTGTTTTTAAGAAGATTAAATGAGTGTTTGTAAGATTTGCTGCTAATCTCTGCTTTAGAGTAATGGTACTATCATTACATTCGAACCATCCACATTTTTGTTGCAGATTTCTGAAGCAGTTAGATACCTGTTGGCATATTCTAACTGTAATTATTTATTTTTTAATTTAGTGATATTCATTTATCTGTTTGGTTGTTGTAGTATCTTGGGCCAGTTAGATACCTGTTGGCGTATTCTAACTGTTTATAGTTTTTTATTTCAATTTTTGTTAATGTTGAAGTACAGATTAGTTATTAAATTTTGGTTTTAAGAGGATTAAATAAGCGTTTCTAAGATTTGCTGGTAATCTCTGCTTTAGAGTAATGGTACTATCATTACATTCAAACCATCCTCACATTTCATTTTAAAATATGCAGTGTAGTGTCTTGCATTGGTTGTGGCTCCTGCGTGGTAGATTATACCTATTGATGTGAAGGTTTTCTTACCAAGTGATACTTGACAGTGTGTGAATCCAGTCAGTTTGCAGTTGTTTTTGGTACCATTTGCATTGTAACATAGAAGCATTAGCATTAAGTAGTTACTATGTGTTTGTATTAGTAAGGTGGAGCGATTATCTGAATTGCAGGTAGTACATAATCTGCCATGGTTTGCATATTGTACAAGTTGCTGAAATGGAATGGATTCACAATTTGGTATGGATACATACACAAAGCGCTCATTAGGAACTTCTTCTTGTACTACATGTCTGCAAAGAGTGCATCTGTGTTTCCACATGCATGAAATCTGCAAGTACATTAGAAATTCTTGGGGATCTTCTTGTGAGTTTATAGGGAATTTGACCATTCTAGCATAGTAGTCCAATTCCTGCCTTATTCCAGAAAAACTGTAAGTGTTGTCAGGATTGTTGTTTGCATTTCTATGAAGGACTAACATTTGCAAACTAAATTGGTCTGTACAGTGTAAGTAAATGTTGTCAATAATTGGTGGCAATTGGAATACAATATTTATTGCTACATTTGCATAGCAATTTACACCAGTTGTATTTGAAAGTTTGATTGGACCCGACAGTTCTGTGTCCAAGGCATTTGTTCGGAGTGTGCATTGCTTCTTGGAAGAGGTAGTTGAGTTACTTTGAGCAGTATATTCTTCTTTGGTTGTGGTTTTTGATGAAGTATTAGCTTATTTTACTTTCTTTGGAGGAATTGCTGTGAGATCCTGCATAGTTTGAGTCTGAAGTAGTTTTCTTTTACAATGATTTGCTTTTTGCAGAACAGGATAGGTTTTTAGATGGGGGGTGTAGAGTGAATGCAGTCGATTGTATTCTAGAATCAAGAAATATCAGCATTTACTTTACTTGCATCAAAGTTGATTAGAAATAGTCCATCAAGTGTACGTAAGCATGATAGTGCTAGATTGCTCATGCTTCTTTAAAGACTGTGCTACCAATATCTATCAATGCTTTATCTAGGGTAAGACCTTGTGATTTCTAAATGGTGATTGCGTATGCTAGAGTTAGAGAAAATTGTTCTCTGCATCCATACATGTCTTTGAAAAGATCAAGCGGGCTGTTGACCGTCCTATCCTTAACTTCGGATAGTTTGTCAAAGAGAATATTGATAAATTGAATGTTGTTGTCACGTGGGTATGTTTGAAAGCCAACAACTGTACCAAGTGCTCCATTAACTAGTCCTTGGTCCACGACAAGGTTACGGTTAAGCATTACTCTACAATTTAATGATAAGTTTAATATTTTCTCAAAACCAGCTGTGTTAGAGATAGAGTTTTCCAAGGTGTTTAGCCTTGTTGTGGCTTATTGACACATGGGTAGTGTCATACCATTTACGTCCAATTTGTCTGTGGAGAAAATTTGAACTATTGGTTGCATTTCTTTTTTTAACATTGTTTCATTAAATTTTGACCAGCTTGCAAGAGTTGGTATCAAGGTCATACAATTGACATTTTTGTGTGCTAATTGATCCACAACATCAGTAGCACATGAGTTATGGCCATAGAGTGCATGGATGTGCCTGGTTCCTAATATAGATTGTGCTTCTTGAGATAATACACCAACTCTAATACTTTTAAAAATGTTGGCGTATGTGAGGTCTGCAGACTGATGCAACACATGTTTTCAGGTAATTCTCTGTATTGGAAATGTTGCCAAAGGTTGACATTTCCTATGCTGCCAAGAGGTTTACGGCACAGTTTATGCCCTAAGGTTTTAAAAATAGGTTAACCTTTCACTGGTGTTAATTGAAGAAGATCTCAGATACAATCATGTGTTTTCCTCTAAAGAGCTCTTCGTAGTCTGTTTTGACGACCTCTTGTAATCTGAGGTGAATCAAAGCCAACATTAGGTTGGAGACCATGCTCACCTCATCTATTAGCAGCATTTTCATTTGTTTGAAAACTCTGCATAGTTCCATTGCAGCTTCTGTAGAAAGTTTGTAATTGTCTAATGTGTTTTGGTGTTCTACTGGAAGGAGTAGTAATCGGTGTAAAGTGACACCACCTATGTTGTAGGCAGCTAAACCTGTGGTAGCAGTTACAACAGCTGACAGTTTGTTTTTTTGAATTGTTGGAGGAACTTGCTGATGATTTTGATTTAGAATGTTTTGCCTGAACCAGCTTGAACACTCACATATAGCAGTATAGGTTTGTAGTCTTGGCAGGTACAGTTTTTACTTTCATGTTGCACATCATGTTCAATTTGTTTTGTTACTTCTTGGAAAATACTATGCTGCTCATTGTTTACTTTTGATTTTAGTACAGCAAAGTCTTCTGTAGATTGCTCATACTGACACATTGTGTTTTCTACTTCTGTCATGGCTAATTCTGCCTCATTTGTTATTAGAGGCTGTCCAAGTGGTTCTTTGCTTCCTGTTACAAAAGGTTGACTACTGTCAGGAGTGTCCACATCTAGTTGGGCCTGGAGTTCTTCTTCATGTTACTGTTTGTTGTGCAACATTGTTTGGTACTGTGCAAAGTTTATAGTGCTTTCATTTGCTTTGAAAGGGTCTTCATAGGAGTCATAGGTAACCAGTAAATCTTCTTCTTTTCTCCATGGTTTAAAAAGTTGTAGCTGGGACATGTAATACAGTTCTTTATGTTGAGGAGTTTTTAATGACAATTTGTTATGATTAATTAAGCTTCGTTTGGTAAGTTTAACTAAGCTGCCTTCACAATTTGCTACTCTGTATCTACCTTTCTTTTCATCTGGTTTAATATTATTTTTGTATGTGAAGTTTTGGGCTACGTGGTCTAGACACATGGTTTCCAAAGTGGTACTCCTGTTTGGGTAGTACGTGTCTAGTAAATTGTTTTTCAAAATGTCTTGGCTGTTGGGATCATTTTTGGCTATTGTTTCTTTGTCCTCATATGATTTGAGAACTCTTTTTCTAGATTTAGCAGGACCAAGACATAGGCATACTATGTTTTCAGATTTTCCATACAAGGCAGTACTGGTTAAAGGGTCTGCAGCTTCATAGCAGCCACATTCTATATGAGAGAGCATTTTTGTGCCTAAGCTGTACAATTTCTGTGATAGTGTTTTGTCAGATAATATGTCATACCAGAGGTCCTGAAGCTCTGTTTTCTCTGCTTTGGTTAAGTAGGCTGTGATATATTGTGCAACTGCAGTGAAATTGTCTGCAATGTACTACTCATCTATTTTTGCATTCCGTAGGAGGGCAATGATTGCATTGTAATCATTGATGTATTTTAATGTTTCTGTTCTTTTTATGTAATGTGTTCTTAGGTGATTTACCTTTGACACTATATGTCTAACTGAAGACATGAAGTTGTTTACTTGACCTGTTGTTGAAACTGGTCTAGGGAAACCAAAGCAGCGTTTGGTGTAGTATTTCCCTTTGTTTTAATCTTAGCAACAACACTATTTCCCATATTTGTGTCTTTGAAATTGTAAAATGTGTGAATGAAGGGCACTATGTGTTGTTTGTGAAGGGATTTCACAAGTGACACATTTTTGGATGAACTGCAAAACAGTGGCATCACTGTCCTAACCAAATTTAGGAGCATCTTTAATCCACAGAAGCATGTGGATGTGTGGTGCTTCACTGGCTTGATATTCTTTTCTCCAACAGAAGTGTTGCACTTCTCCGAGGGGAGGAACAGTTTTATTACAAATTAAGTGTAGCATAGCAATGAAGTGATGATGGAAATATCTTGATACATTTACAGGATCCAGAGAGCGGAGTTCTCCTGGTGTTTTTATATCTATGTTTGTTTTGTTTTTGTTTGCTATGCGTAGGAAATCGTGTAAATCTTCCCATGCATATTCTGCACAACTTAATGTCACAAACCAAGTGGGTGGGCCAAGGTTTCTTATCATACAGCATACATCTCCGTGATGTCAGAACCAGTATTCTTTTGTACCACGCATGTTTGCTAAAAGATTTGTAATGCTTGACTGTAAAATATCATCTTTTTCTTGCACTTTTTGTAGTAATTCTGTAGCTGACATATTTTGAAAATGGTTACCTGATTTCAATGTGTGTGCAACTCCGTAGCGTAGAGTTGCTAGTTCACTTTCAAAGAGAAGGTGGAATATGTATTCCATGTTTTGTCTGAATCTGGGGTCTTCAGAATACATTTGTAAAGATCAGTATTCTGATGCTGTTATTTATGTGGGTCTATCATCGTACCTTTCTCCTTTTCCAATAGGAAAGAGTAGCGGAAAGGCACGTGCTTCTATACCTTTCTCCCATATCCTGATTAGAGATCCTTTGGCTTGTCGCATTTGGTATGTTTCCAGCGCATCATCTATGGTGTCTTTAGAGTGTAATGGATGAATTGTATAATGCTCTAAAATATTGGATTATGTAGCAGGATCTAGAAGATGATATTGACCAGTTTCTGATGACTCTTGAATTATTTCAGTGGTTTCACTCAGGTTTTCTTCAATATTAATTTATTTGTAGTATTCATTGTTTTCTTTTAGATACTGCAGGGCTTGTCTAACTTTATGTAAGTCCACGAGTTGTTGCCAAATTATTTTGTCTTTTGTAGGTATGCCATTTACTAAGATAATTAAAGATTGATCTATTGGACGTTGCACTCCCAGAGTGTGTACATTTTCTTTGAGATCTAATGCCAAATAAACTACTTGCCACAAATGCCTTTCACTAATTCAGAGGGAGGTAGTTTGCTGTTTTTGTTTGAAGGTGCATTATTGCTTGAAATGGGTGCACTGTTTGAATTATGATGCTCTCATATAAGTTGAGTTGTTGCATGGGTTTTGGTAGTGGGAATAATTCCAAGTTATTTGTGGTAGCACGTGAAGGTGTTTGGTTGTTGTCAAGTTTTGCAGTGCAGTAACTGCAAAGTATTAAGGGGTCAGTAATTTCGTATTTATTTTCTGCTATAATATAGAGAGCTAATTGAAACCATTTGGAATCTTCATTGTCTTCTATTTTGTACCTTATGTCTACAGTTGTTGTGCTATTTTTTATAAAAAGTCCTGCAGCAACACACACACATGGTTTGGTACTTCAGCAGATGTACTTTTAAACTTTAGTATTTCCTTTTTGTATGTATGTAATAGAAGGTTGCCATCTGTACAGTTGTTGCTAGTCTGTTGTAAAGCTATTGTATTTTTTAAGTGGCTTTCAGTTCCAAAATATTTTCTCTGGATATGCTCTATTTCTTCGAGAAGTTGTTTGGCTGTACCATGCAGAATATTGTTATTTAAATTGGCTAGTGCTAATGCAGGACTTTTGGCATAGCACAGTTTATGAACCAGATTTCTTATAGTTGAATGGTGTGTTGATATCATTTTGATATGATGGAATGTGCTTTTGCAAATAGGTCCAGAAATGCAGGCTAATGAATGTCCTTTTAGTCCTGTGTATTTGCACACTGGACAGGAATCCATATTTTGTAGTAGTTTCATTTTGAATTTGTCTTTGCCTTTCACATACTGATTGGGGAACTGGCATGAAGATTAGAAGGATTTTCGGGCAATGTTACACATTGATGTGCACGGCCATTTGTAGACTGGTTGTATTGGTTCAGTGGAATGGACAGTTGATACTGAGTTTTCTAGGGATATTTTTGTGAGCAGCGTTTCTTATTCCATAATGGTATTATTAAGTTTTTCATACCCTCGTCCACTGCTTTGTATGACAATTGGGTTTATTTGCTTTTTTGTAGTTTAGTACTTAGTTTTGTTAGTGGGTTCATTCTGTTTAAAACTAAAATAAATAATTTTCTTTTGAGAAGGATTGCACTGTCTATAAGAGCTTGTAGGATTAGGTTTTAAGGGTTGTGCGTGATTTCTCTCCTGTTTTTATAAGGTTCTGAAGGACTCTGTGGCGTAACATTTTTCGTAAAATATTTATTTTGGTATGCTTACTTGCCGCTACATCAAGTTTTATAGGTGCTACCACAGCTAGCACTAGTGGTAGCTGCAGTCTTGTTAATCACTTTCTGTATCGTTTTACATTTTGAAAGAGGAGGCAAAGTTCCTGTACTGGAAGCTTGTTTTGTTTCGCTTAATGATTGTATTAGCTGTTTTATTTGAACTTTTTGTACAAATTCAGCTTGAGGTGGATGCTTATTTTGGAGAGTTTTACTTTGATTCCGTTTACTTTTGCGTTGCTTTCTACAGAGTTGCTTTTTGGTAGGCATTCTTTGGGGTCTGTTGGAAAAAAAAAGAAAGTGTGGGTTGGGATCTTGTGCTGTGTATGTGGGCTTTGTGCATGACTGTCTGCGTATCATAATAAGGATGTATGTAGAGGTGTGTGAGTGTGCAATTGGCTGTTACTTCAGGTTGGGAAGGCTATTCTCGTATATTTGTGTGTTATTATACTGGTGTTCAGATGACAATACAAAGTATGCAGCTGGCGAGGGGAAGCACTAATACTGAATCTAATGTTTGAGTGCTAATACAATTGTTTGTTATACAGTACTAGAATTCTACAGTGTTTGAGTAACAGTTAGAACATTATGGCACAATTGTAGTTACTTTTTGGATGGAAAGAGTAGGTTTCTTCTGAGTTCTCGTTCGTACTTCAGACGCTGCTGCTTTTCAGGGGAGTGGTCTTCACTGCAATTGTGAAAGAAAGAAGTTAGTAAATATGTGTGATAAATAGCACTGTTGTTAATGTAGACATGGATTTCTTTGTTTTTGCAGTAGTAGTGCTTTTTGATAACAATGCATACCATGTACATGCACTTTCTTTTGTCCATGCGCATTCCGTATATTTTACTTAGAATCTGTTAGTTGAATGTGCTTTAGAAATGAGTACAATAGTAAGCGCACAGAGCACACTTGGCTTCTTAAGGCAGTGTTATTGGATGTTAGGAGATAGAAGAAATACTCGTATGCTATGCTTTGCTTGCTATTTTTAGAGGGTAAATGGTAGGAACTGTATGGAAAAGTATGCAATGTATGCATTTGTGAAGGTGTGGGAAATAATGTAGAAGGATTTGATGGGGTCAGCAGCTTATTACTCAGCAGGTTATTACCAAACTACTGGGTGGTTCTGTGGTGCTTGGAGATGGGAGAGTCTGAAATAAAGTAAGGGTTGCAAGAAGGGATCTAGTGCTTGCGTTGCAGACTGAAGGCAAGGGGGGATATGTTGTATGTCTTGCTTTTCAACACTGTACATAGTTGTAGATGATGTGATAGACATGACTGCACCTGTGCATTGTTGAATGCTTTTGTAAATTCTAGAGCAGAATGGGCAACCAGCTGGAATGAGAGAGCTGTCTAGATTGGAAGAACAGTTGTAGAGGTAGTGGTGTTGTTTCAGCTAGGAGCCTTTCAAATGATATTGGCTATCTGTGTGCATAAATAAAGATGCATGTACTCATCCTGGCTGTGTGTCATTTTATAACACATTAGAAAGCCTTTTTCCATAGTTATAATGTTATTTTTTCTATCTTTTTACATTAAATGTCATTTTGTTAGATAGCTATGTGTATTGTGTCTGATTACTATTATAATCAATTCTAAAGGAAGTTCAAATGATAGAATGTATGTTAAATATGCAGAATGTATAGAAAGGAAATTGTATGTACATCCTATGCACTATAATGCACTAAATGCTATTATGGTTGAAAGGTGGATACATAGGTGGCAGTGGTTACACAAATGATAGAATGAATGAAGAAAATAACAGTTTGCACATTGCAGTTAGTAATTTGGGTAAATAAAAATTTGGAGAACAGAGAACTTTGCAAGTGACACTTGATCATAGCAGATGGTAGAAATGACAGTATGCTTGTTTTACTGGTTATACAGGGTAAGTGGCAGATACGCAGTTTAAATGCATTTATACATGAGATGTACATGTACTGTGCAATACATATTCATACCTGTAGTTTGTGTTCATGCATGTGGATGTGCATGAATCTGCAAGTAGAAATGTTGGAGAGCTTACTAATAGTTGCTGTAGGTGCTTTGCAGTCACAGCCCAATTGTACTCAAGTGATCAACAGTACATCTAAAGTGCTGAATTGTGATGATGGAGTTAGATGTAGAGTTCTTGTAATGTGATTGGTGGATGGTTGTGTTACTGCTTAACAGTAGCCAGTGAGGGAATGGTGCAAAGAGTGAAGTGGAAGGGGTAGCAGTGCTGCCCCAGTGTTACGCGCTCTGAGGACACTGCGGCTGTCTGTGGACAGGGCGTGTCACATTCGGGGTTTCCTAGCCAATCCAGCATGGAAAGGGGACTGTAGGGATTAGCCAATGAGGTGTTGAGGTTCTGCTTTGTATTGAGAGAAGCGTTGTGTAGTGAAGATGGCAGAGGGGGAGAAAGTCAGGGTGTTGGTGCTTGGAGATGTGTTTGTGAATGGTTTGGAGCAGTATGCAAAATGTAGGAATGTGGGAAACAATTTTGATGTAAAAGGAGTGGAGGTGGTGTGGAGAAATGTTCCTGGTTTTAATTTGCAGGCAATGGTAGAGATTTGTCAAGATATGTCTAGGGTTAACAGTCCACATGTGGTTGTCCTGCACTGTGGTGCTTTGCATTTGGGTTATGTCAGTGACCCTACTTTGTTGGAAGATTTGCAAAACTTGGTTCAGGCAGTAATGAAACTTCTTCCAAATGCCAAGATATTTTTTTCTGGTTTGATACCTAGGGCTATATGGGAAAATATTTCTGTTTTTTGTCCTCAGCAAAATGTTGCTAGGTGGTTAATCAACCGAGGCATGTTTGCTTTTATGACTAGAGCCGGCATGTTCTTTTGCAACAGTGACAACATTGACTCTGGTAATGTTGATTATGTTAAAGGAGATGGCATGTTTTGATCTTTTATGGGAAATGCCATGCTGTTTTGGAACGAACATAAGGATTGCTTTGGAGAAGCTAATGTGAAGATTGTTGGGGGAAAATAAGAAAATAAAAACAAAAAATACAAAATAAAAGGTGTTTCTGAAGCATCTGCAAAATAAACAACAAAAAGGCTCTTTTCAGAGCCAACCTGAAAGGGGAAATGGGGCACACATTTAAAATGTTCATTCTCCACTCTACAGTGGAGGTTGAGGGTGAGAGGCATGCACATGAGGCTTAGCAGAGCAAGGGATTGATCAATAGGGTTTACTGGGTGTGATGTGTGAGCAGAGACGTTGTCAGAAAGACTATTTCCTGAGAGGAGAGCAGATAGCTATGGCTGTGTGTTTCAGAAAGCAGATTGTCTGGATTTTGGGAGATTTGTGGATAAATTGGTTGGAGGTGCATGCAGATCGCTTTGGAGTTGCTGCACATCTTGGATTCCCACATGTGGAGGTGCACTGGCATGGATTGTGTGGAATGAAGTGGCTGGATTTCGTACCTCTTGGTGCTACTTTGGTGACACAGTGTCATCCAGACATTATTATTATTATTATTCATTGTGGAAGGAACAGTTTAGGACATGTGTCTGAAATATCTTTGCAATTTGCAATGCGTGTATGGCCTGGGAGGAAGCTGGAGGGATGGGTTTCCCCCACAGGAATGTCTCTTGTGGTGGCAGGAGCGGAAACAGGGGATGCTGCAGGGGAACTCAACCTACTACATTTATCGCAAGGTACAACCTTACGAATAGTCCCACTGTGGAATGACTTTAGATGTTGCTTCATTGAGGTAGTACCATAGCTGTACAAACCTGGTTTCCCACGACTCAGCACCAACTTGCACTGATTGCAGGTCACCTTGTTTGCACGTGCTTTTGGTACTCCATCAAGAGTGGTAAATAACCTCCACACCCAAGATTCACGATGAGTGCTAGTAGTAGCATGTAAATGTTATCCTTGTATTTTCTTAAAGCACTTTCCTTAGGGTTTGGTCTCAGCTGATAGTGCACATACATGGGTCAATAATCAGACCTCAAACACACAATTAATTTGGATACATGAAGATAAACTTTAATGTTATTAATATTTTCTGGTGATGCTGTTTCTTTCTTCCTTACTTTAGTTTCCCTGTATGTCCCTCTGATTTGTATGCATTCTGGGTCTTCATATGTATTGTTTCTACTACTACAAGTGTGTAGTAAGTCTTGCATTTTTAGCTATGTATTACATGTTTAACATTACTCAAAAATCTGACAAGGTAGCATTCATTATTTTACTATACAAAATTACAAGATCAAAAATATTGTACTTCTATGGTGCATATATATGATTAGGTTCCTGTATTAACAACAACACTCCAATATAATGTTTTGTTTAGATTAATACATTCTTTAATAGATAAAGTAGTTCATGACAGGTTTCCCGATCACCCCTGACATCTTGTTACCAATATTATAAATACAGCCCCTTGTAGGCACTTTTCATCAAAATTAATTCAACATTTGATGTCATCAATGACATTTGTGATGTCATCTTCGATGTACTGGGTGTTAGTACAACTTAATCATAATGTCCCTTTAACAAAGTTTTTCAGTGAATTTCATGGGTTTTTACCAGTGCATGCTAATTTCATACAACTTGAAATTCCACATCTGTGTACTGCTAAGACTAACACTAGGACATCAAAGATGACATCACAAATGTCATTGATGACATCACCAATGACATCACATATCTGGGCCACTTCCTTTTGTCCACTGACATGCATAGGCCACTGGATTTTGTTCAATGATGGAGACAATTTTACAAATAGATTTGGAGACTGACCATGGCTACAAGAATTGAGCAATGGCCATTCATTACACTATTAGGATATAGTGGACACTGAGATAGGATGCAGGGTAGGTGCAATGAATATTAGGAGTGGTTTGGTTTAGCTGGGGTCATGGTGGAGCCTTATGCCATAGACAATTGAACGATGATTTCCATCCCAAGCATGCACTGCTGATAATGACAGCCATATGTATGTGGTGCAAAAAACATGTTTCTTAAAGGAGGTTTATAGTTCTTTCATATATATGAAAAGAGGAATTATGAATAACTTACATACAGTGATGTGACACCATGAAACATGTTCACTTATAAACACCTATTAGATTGACATAAAAAACTTTGTTAAAGGGATGTTACAGTTAAGATGCTTCCCACCATTTGGACTCCTCTCCTCCAGTAGTTAGACAGCGGCGTCCCACCCTGGCTTCCGAAAAGCAGATGTAAAAGATTTGTAGAAGATTTTTAAGTGGCAGTTGGTGTGTGGATTATGATCTTTATTGTATGCTAGAAAAAAGTATTTGTGACATAACATTATTTCTGTCCTTTTATAGTTTTCTCTTGCATATAATTGTCCATTAGCACCCTGATTGGGCGAGCCAGTGTTACATCTAAAGTAGTGGGCAGTGTTTCTCATGCTCCTTGATTACAGCTTCAAAACACTTCAAAATTCCTCCCCCCTGCAGAGTGGTAGGTTGCAGTATAAACAGAGTACTGTTGTTTTCCAAAGATATGGATCAACACAGCCTCTTTTATATCTAGCAAAGTAGATGGTGTCATTTTGTGTCTCACAGAAGTAGGATGTGTGGTTACAGTATTAGTTGAGGAAGATGAAGTGGTGAAATACAGCCTACTACTTGCTAAAAAAGGAACAACCTTTCTGAGAGCATTGTGGTGGTTAGATTTTTTGTGGCAGCGCATGGAGGTGGTCCCGTAGGAGTACTGTCCAGGCAGTCCGTGATTGAGTACAGCATTGCACTCAGTGCATTTCACTTTGGTAGCTTTAGCCTTTAGTACATTCCCAACAGTGGTAAACAACTGCCACACTCATGATTCTCTCTGGGTGCAAGAGGTAGACACTTCCTCTATCTCATCTTGTTGGTCATCTTCATTGTCTTTGGAAGTACTGTGCTTTTTTTGTTCTGTAGGTCCTCCAGCTGGTGGTGGTGGCTCTCGGGGAGGAAGGATGGCAATAGCTCTAGGGTTTGCTAATATCCTTCCAAGTATGTGTTCTGTTCTAGATTGTTCATGAATAATGAGTAAGAATCGGTGTACGAGCTGTGCTGGGGTACATTTTGAGCTTGAAAGTTCCAAGATCAGCAGAAAATGCAGTTCCAAACTGTTCGCGAAGAACGGACCCGTTCGTGAAGTGCAGACGTGTTCGTGAACATGTCATCATGTCACGCAAATCCGTGTGGTCACGTGACTGTCTGGAAAGTCTGTGATGACATCAGACATTTGATGATGTCAACGAACACAAAATACGTTATTAAAGGGACGTTATGGTTACAAGTAAAACTGAAAATTCACCAAATACAATAAGCTAAGCAAACAGAACTCGTGCCACCACTGTGCATTGCTAAGACTAACACCCAGGACATGAAAGATGACATCACAAATGTCATTGATGACTTCACTGATGGCATCACATATTAAATTAACTTTAGTTTATAATGTTGGAAACAAGATGTTAGGGGTGATTGGCAGACCAATCCAATCATGAACTACTTAATGTATTAACAAATGTACTCATGTAAAGAAATCAGTATAGTCTAGTGTTGTTATTAGTAGGAACCTAATCATACATACATATAGGCAATGGTTACAGCATGCACCATAGAAGTGTGATATTTTTAGCTGGTAATTTCCAATAGTAAAATAATAAATACTACATTATGACAGTTTTGAGGAATGTTAAACATGGGATAAATAGGACACAATTGAAAATGTACCACACACACACTTGTGTTAATAGAACAAGTACATATAAAAAAGCACAATGCATACAAATTAGAGGTTCATACAGGGAAACAAAAGTAAGGAAGAAAGAAATAGCATAAAAACATGACAATAACATGATAGTTAATCATTATGTACACTAATTAATTGAGTGTTTGAGACGTGCTTATTACCCCATGTATGTGCACCGTGAGCTCAGAATAAACTCTAAGGAAAGTAATTTAAGAACATATAAAGAGGTTAATGTGTAGATATATAGCAACTTTTAAATTTGGGAAATTCTCATTGTCAGTAAAAACAATAAACTAGCCTAATCATGTCAGTAAACAATTTCACCTAGGATGTGCAGCACATCTGTCAAAACCCTCATATATAAGGGCAGAGTTATTAATTGTTGTCTTATAGCAGAATCTATATAGGCTGAGAGACCCTCTGTGGCCCAGCCAACCCCACTTACAATGGGCCGCACTTCAGGGAGTGTTTCAAACATTTTATGTATCTTGGAGAGAAAACATAGTGGGCATGGTGGGTTCCGTTATGTTAAGAAATAATGTGTCCTCATCAGTCAACATTCCCATCCTAAGCCATTTGTTGATTAGTACCATCATCACATTCACTACCATCCTTCTGTTGATGTTTTCTTATAACATCCCGGTGTCACAAGATGTTTGTGGCCCATCGATATGTAATCCTTCCTTCTAGTAGTGCTCAGCTCTGCTCACTACTAATTTCATCCTAGATTAAATTAAATGGGAACCACACTATCGTCTAGGGACTTTAAATGTCACATCTTTGTATACACCCATTGACCATGGTCTGGCTATCAATGCAATAGATTATACAAACAAACATTTTCCAGCATCTACAATCCAGCATGTAGATATGATCAAACCATTTTTAAAATTCACTCTGACCAATAACTATTTCCTTTTCGAAAGGTATTACTACTTGCAGACCAAAGGAGTAGCGGTGGGTGCAAAATATGCACCACCACAAGTGAACTTGTTTATGGCTCAGTTCAAACAAATGCATGGATTAAAAGACAACGAATATTTTGATAAAATTGTAATATGGAAATGCTTTATTGAGGATATCCTTGTCATTTGGAATGGTTCTTCAGACATGTATACGGGCTTCATTGAGTATTTGAATAATAATGAATATGGGATTGAACTAACAGGACATAGCAATGCTAAGGAATTAGATTCACTGGATTTACATATTTATGTCACTGATAATAGAATTGAAACTAGAATATATCGAAAACCTACAGAGGTAAATTCAACTCTCTTTGCCACTAGTTGTCATAAGAAATCGACTATTGATAATATCCCTATGGGAGAATTTTATAGAGCTCCCATAAACTGTACAAATACAGAGTTCCTACAGGAACGTGATCTACTAACCAATAGATTTAGAGTGAGAGCTATCCTAAAGAGTGCATACGGAAGGCTAGTAAAAACAGTATAAAGACTATATTGAACAATTACAAAAAAGATAAGACCAACTAAAACCAAGGGGTCAATCTTCTCGCTAAATACTCCGGGGACAGCAAATAATTTTTTGGTATTGTGAATAAGCATTGGCATATACTACGGCTGGGTCCAGACCTGAATGAATATATTGGGCCTAAACCCAGATTTATATTCACTCGGGCACCTACAATCAGAAAGGTGGGGAGTGGGCTTGATGGGCTTAGATCACGTAAAAATTGCTTTTTCGAATGTGGATATTGTAGCATGTGTAAACATGCATGTTCACATTGCTCACATTTTGTATGCAATAATAATATGCAAGTTGAGATCAGAGATACCATTAACTGACAAACTAAGTTTGTGGTCTATGCCATTGTATGTGTATAATAATAATAATAATAATAATAATAATAATAATAATAATAATAATATGTTATCATTTATGTAGCGCTACTGACCCTCAGGTATCTGAGCTGAGCGGTGTGTGGTGCTCATTTATCGACCTCGGAAGGATGACATGCTGAGTTTGGCGCTGCCAGGATTCAAACCTGCGTCAGCAGGCTCTGCACAGATGTCAAAGCGAGCGCTCTCTACTCGCTGTGCAATCGGACCGGCTGGTATGTCTTACAATCTATGTGGGCAGCACTCTACATGAGCTGTGTATCCGAAAACAAGAACATCTATCTAGCCTTAATAGTCAGGATAAGAGATTACCATTAGCAAATCGTTGGCAAATAGAACATCAATTGGATAACAAGAGTGATATAAGATTAATGGGCTTAGAGAAGGTTAAATGTGGGACTATAGGAGGAAACCAAAAACTCTTATTGAGACAGCTGGAATGCAGAATCATCTGTAGACTCTGTTATACCACTATTGGTTTGAATCAAGAACACAAGATGAATGTTTTCCTTTAAAGGTTATGGAATGTTGTATTGTTAAAATGGTAAGGGCACAGCTGTGAATCCGGACAGCCCGAGGTAATAATTAGTAACTTTAGATCAGATAAACATTAAGTAACAACCTTCAATATTGTGCATTTCAAACTTAAATAGTACATCCATGTATTGAAGTTCAACAGCATAAAGGCACATGGTAATTTGACCAATGAGAACAATTGTAGATCCAACATAGAAGAATATAGTGATTGTTTTTAGATTCAGGGGGTTAAAAGTAAAGTGTGTACCCACTAAATTATAATATTTTGTGTCTCATTGTTAATACAAATAACTTATTATTGAACAGCCAACAATTTTGACAAACCAGCGAGGGCTAGTCCTATATTTGTGAGTTATTCATTAACTCAAATATTTCATGTGGACATTTTCGTTTCA
The DNA here is from genome assembly GCF_040938575.1 of Ambystoma mexicanum. Lineage (NCBI taxonomy): Eukaryota > Metazoa > Chordata > Amphibia > Caudata > Ambystomatidae > Ambystoma > Ambystoma mexicanum. Next base: position 711,887,242 of record NC_090924.1, on the reverse strand, counting down.
CTGCTCGCAGCATTGTCATTGTTATAGTTTCTGAGATTTAATGGCTGTGACGTCAGGCACACTTTGCATGTGACATCACTGGCATGATATAAGCTTTATTTAAAATGTCGTCCACCGCAATATACACACTGTTTGTCGAGTAGATAGGATGATTACTGACCTGACATACCCAAGGAGCATCCAGTTTGTATTTAGTCAACGTATTACGAGTAAGTAAGGATTATGCATTTCTCATAATTTATTGGTAGCAAAAAGGTTTTAGGATGACTAAGTGGGTAATCTCAATTCTCTGTTTCAGAACAAATGAAAGCAGATAAGATATTGTGACATCATTGGAACAATAAAAGATAACAAGTATAAGGGGAAGATGGAACCAAATTAATAGACCTTAGCCATAACTGTTAGATTATAATAAACAGCACACCAATTTAATTTTATTTTGGTACAGGCTATAAAAAAACACAAATCATTATAACTGTAAGACTAAAATTAACCATAACAAAATCAGGGTGAGTCAATATTGAAAACATATTTTTGAGTACAACACTAGTGGGGACAATGGATATCCTATTTACATATAGTCACTCTGGGTGTTTTAGGTGCAATTGGATGAATCAGATCTAAATCCTCACTTGGAGGTGCAGCTGCACAGGTTTGCTCATAATTTGATTAGACCCTCTTATACATGAAATGAGACATTGGTGACGATGCTTCATGAAATTAAGAATAGACAATGCTACTGTAAATGTCTAATAGGACAATGATGCTCTTATTCTAAACAAGTCTATCTCTTTCTCCCTTTTTCTCTTTAATATTAACTAACAATTTCAACTCTTATCTTTATTTTGGTATGTAAGATCATGTCTTTAATATGTTTGTAATTGCACAATATTAATGCTTTGGCTGTGTTTATGGGTTGTTTGGACTACCTCATGACAATTAAAATGACATGTACTGTTTGTAATATGATTTTTATTATTTTTTGGCAAAGGACAATTGCACCCCTACGAAGCCTTGAAAATGACCTGGGGTCAGAAACATGTGTCGGCTGAGCACTATTACTAAAGAGATCAATATCATACAAGCTAGATTTCTTTAATTTGATTCTTATATAGATAATCATTTTTGGAGAAGCACAGTTTAATTTTTGAATGGCAACCTACATTGCCTCTAACACCATAACCAGTAATGTTCGCTGGAGATGTATCAGGCGTAGAAGGTGACAAGAGCAATGTACTTCCTAATGATGAAGAAAATACTATTGACATCTCTGGTGGTACGTTCAGCACTGGATTGTTGCCTTTTCTTTCTGACTCTGTTTGCTATGCAGTTTCATTTCCAGCTACTGTATCAGTGCATGCTTGCACCTTTTATTTGTGTCATGTTCTGCTGTGGTTTAACAGTCTCATGTTGCTGAAAAGCAGCCCCTAAGATCGCAAAACAAGTGTTGAGAAATTAAACCTGAAGATGTTCAGCTTTATCTTACGGTGATGCTGTGCCTGGATGCTCATGCATTACTGACAGCACACTCCTCATCAGCTTTGCTGCTTCTAACTTGCCAACTAAATCTTTTTAGACAGGTTGAACTGTAGCGGGAGACCATTAGCAGTACCTCACAGAGGGATGCACTGTGCAGGCAGACACTATTGCTGATCTCCTCAAAAGGCCATAGTACACAACAGATATCAGACATCAGCTGCCAGTCTTGACTTAAAGGATATCCCACATAAGGGTCAAAAGTGCCATTTACAGTTGTCAGGTCAGTGATGGTATTTTCTCTTAATACAGTGCTTCACCTGCCCCCTCCTGACCATCCTTCTAGAAAAATGCACGTCACAAGGGCAAATGTTTTTAACAATATATAGCCGCAAACTGGGAATGTCTGAGCTATGCTCCCCTGTTTCTCTGTGTAGGGTAGAACCCTCCATACAGCTACAGCCTGCTTCTCTGGTCCCTTGTGGAAGCGGCAGTTGATTGTCTGAAGTCCTGGCACTTAGTGCAAAAAGGAGACAAAGACTGCAGACAAATTCTCTCCTTTCTACTAATAAAGCTACTAAGGGAGATGCTGTCAATGGAGATGTTGATTTAGCAGGGTCTTTCTCTCCTACTTTGTCCTTCTCCTCTATGCACATGCAGCTACTAAACCTGGCAACACCTCCTCACACTGTTCTGGGTTATCCAGGACCCTTCAGAGGGTACAGGAACTGGCAGTCCCGAAGGTTATGTGCCTGTGCTAGCCCCAATAATTTCATCCTTGTTGGGAAAAACAGGGGAAGTGACAGGGGATGTTACCTCCGAATGCCCTGCAAAGTTGCCTGCACCCTAAATACTCCAGAAAACGGACTGCTCTTTAAGGAGCATATCATGCAGGATCTCGATGCATGTTTAAATACTGAACATTTTCGTGTCTGGGTTGACTCTCTGGCCCTCAAAACCTCTATGGTACATCCGCCAAGTATGAATAAATCCTAACAATTTGAGTCCATCAGCGAGGAACAATCCTGCCAACCCCTCATACCCAGAATTGGGTTCATCAAGGTTGCCAAACTAACTTGGAAGAGCCTCCTCGTTAAGGAAAGAATCTTCAGGAACCTGTAGCCTTTGTTGGCTCAGTGGGGGAATTTCCTTCTTAAACAGTTTTGTCATAGATGCTCGAAACATTATTCTTACCAATGTTGACAAAATCATGGAATACGAGTCGAGGGAGTCACTTAAAAACAAAATTCTGGCCTGGCTCAATCAAAGAGTGGGTCGTAATTGTGTTAGAACTCAAGATCTGAGAGTCCTTCAGATAGTGTAACTAATCTTTTTACACTATCTGTACATGTCTATCCTCTCTTGCCCTGTTGCTTTTGCACTGATTGCATTCCTATGCTTGTTTTTTTGTATTATCTGTTTCTCTGTGTTGTCGGCGCATTGAGGCCCATGGACGTGCTGTACTATATAAGAAATAAACGAAACTTAAACAATACCGCATTAAACTGCACAGAGTTGACCAAGTCTATAAATCATGTTGCTCTTTTAAAACTGGAAGCTGTAAAAGAGGGTTTCAGCTAATAGATAATGTGCATGTGACTGTATGTGAGGTGTCTTGCTTTACATTAACAGATAAAAGAAACAGTGGCCAAAACTAATCAGGCTCCCAATGAAATATCAATTGTGCTCTGCTGCAAGTGTCAATAGTGAATGCATTTTGAGGGTACCCAGGAAAATCATAAAAGGCAGAAGGGCAAGTCAGTCAGCCAAACAATGCAGGAATCCCAACTATGCTGCTGTTGAACCAGCACTTCCTACACCCACATGCACTATTCCAGGTGTTGAGCATTTAGACCAAACACATCTAGGATACTTTTTGGTAGAAGTGTTTGGGCACTAGGGTTTTGAATCCACTTGCACTACACTAGGGTACTTCCTGATGGGTTTAGTTGAAAGCATTGGTTTTGTAGTTTAGCTGCAAAATCATGGGTTCTGGAGGTGTTGCACACAACTCTGTATATGATTAGTTTTATTTGCTCCCAGATATCTTGCGCATAAGGATAATAAAAAGGGAATTACTTATTCCTTGTGTTATGACATGTGATTCATTTGTTTTTTATTGATGCGATGATCTATGTGGTCAGCCACATGGCCAGACCTATGCCAAAAACATGGTAGGATTATTTAATACCTATATGAATTAAACCCTGATGAGTTCATATTTCTTCCACAAATATGCTATATTGACTATACATTTCACAGAACAGTAACAACATAACATGAGCTACTAGAGGTCAAGTGCATATCGTCCTTTACCATAACCTTTTTCGGATTCTCATGTACTCTCTTTAGAAGAGTTATGTTCTTCATATTGGCGTCCATATTTTATATCATTTTCTATATGCATTATTTCACTTAATGTACACAGTGCCATTGTTTGGACATGAAAATGCAACTCACAAATAGAAAATGTCAAAGTACTTAGGGACTACGTCACCCATAAATCCCACTGCCACTCACCTAGACAGTGTGACCACAGTGACCCAAGTAACAGAAAAGACCAAATATCTCATGTGGGTGTAAACACATTTTTATCACAAGAGAAGAAACAAAAAACACGAAAGTATAATCAAAAGGACAAGAGTGTCCACTGTTAAATGAAACATAAATAACCATGATATATATACACATATAAAATGTACAAATGGAACGTGGCAATGGAACTATAAATGTCCACCCGTGCAGAAGGACTTGCCCAGTCTCTCCACAAAATGGCAAATTATGGCCCTTTATAGTCCAGCCAGACATGCATTTCCCAAACCTTCCCATTCATCTTCTCCCACACTCCTTGAACAGTGTGGTGTAGTAAGCAGCCAGCCGGGCACATTGGCACAAATGTCAGCTGGGGAATCTCTTTCTCATTCTCAAGGAGTCATTGCAGGATGCTGTCTCTTCCTGAGTTAGAATATCTATATCTGTGCAAACTTCCTTTGCCACAATTGTATTGCATTGTATCATATTGTAATTGTCATTTATATAGCACCATTTACCATCATTATAGTCTCAATATGCTGGTAGTGGGAAAGCCCTCGGGGACCGAATCGAGAGGGTTGTAGGTCATGGATTAGGATTAGAATGTGTGTGTACATTTGGCCAAAGACGCCTTAGCAGGTTCTGGGCAGCCTCTGGTAGAAATCAACCCCTGACGTCAGTCATGTGGCTGGGTGCTAAGAGGAGTCAGCTAGAGTCTTGCTATGTGTCCAGCTTGCCCGAATTTGTCATAGGTCTTCATGGCATACTGATGTCACAGGTGCTGAGGCATAGTCTGGTGTAAATAGGTGGAACAATTATGTGACCAGCAAGATCACATTTTTCATCATTGTTGCAATAATCTGAGGTTTGCGGGTAGCCATGCCAGTGTCCAGTATCCACTGGAGTGGTGCGCTAAACGTACGAAGGAGATTTGTTGTATATGTGCCCGATCAGGCAGTGGCATCCTCTGTTGATTCTTGATGCTACTCCAAATGGTTAGCGACAGCGACAGACTATGCTTCACAAATTGCCACTAGAGGAGCATGGGCTATACTTTCAGGCTCTTCCAGGTGGAGAGCATGGTGAATCGTCCCAGATATTGTGCGCTCACTAAACCGTCACAGTTGTTACCCTTATCATGGTCGGCCAACCCTATGGTTCGCCAAGGCGCTAAACCTAGCCACCCCTCGCGTCCCTCTTGTGCGATTCTGGACAAGATCTCGATTGCTTTCTGTAGTGGTATGCAATGACTTCAGTGTGCCACTGGATGATTCTGCCTGTGGCTCCTGCTTATTTCCATCTGACAAAAGGAAATAGGCAACTAGTTTTTAACACACTACGCTATATTATACTAACCTACAGTGTACTTTAAAGTATTTTTGACAGTTTGGAGTTAAATGAGTTTAGTGTTTACAGGCAGTTTGAAGTTTACAGTTTATAAATAGTTTAGGGGTTGAGTTGCAAGATTGTAATAGTAAGTAAAAAGTAACGTACATTTAAATACGACAGAGATTTCACAACTAACATGTTCTCACTTGCTGCTGCCTCCTTCTGCTGCTGTCGAATCTGTGTGTTTCACAGTTTCATCTACCTCCCCGCCCTGGCTCACAAGCAGATCTGTCTTATTATGCAACACATCATACCAGCACTTATGTGCTTGGGTGTGAGTGTGTTTCATGCCGGTTCTCAGTTATGTCCTGGTGACAGCCTTCTCCAACACAGCCTTCCATGCTTGGAGAGAATGTGCCTCCTTCTGCACTCCAGTGCAACCTCCACCTCATTAAACGTTGTGCTCCTAGCATCCTAGCAGGGGCCAGCTGCCAAACAAGAAATGCAAAACCCTCATCAACATTTATCAAGAGGTCTGATTTATCATTAGGTATCTCAGTGGCAACGTGCTCGCCTTGGAAGCAACACAGGTTCGATCCCCGGGTCTGAAACCTCTGGGTATTAAGCGCGTTATAAATACCATATCATAAGAGGGATTGTGTGTTGTGTGTATGCATGTATTTCTGCTTTCATCTAAACTGTGCATAGCAACCATGGTGCAGTAAAAGTTAACAGTGTATGAGTGAAATGGGTAAACACTATCAATTGAAATGATATATGGCATTCATTGGGCGCAGTCTGTTCGCTTAGGCTAGTAATGTTCATCACTTTTCACAATCCCCTTTCCCCATTCCTTCCATTCCATTCCTTCCAAGATTCCCTCAATTCCTATCTTACTACGAAGCTGGCGGGAGTGACAGTATTCGAGGTAACGGACGAACAGAAGACATCCACTTTGGGAAACTGCAACAGCAGATAATAGGCAGACAAACGGAATGTGGGATCAGGTATGCTCAGGGATGTGTTGTGTACATGTGCCAGGTCTACTTATTTGTGTCAGAAATTATTCATTAAGGATGTATTGAATGGAGAGCAAACATGACAATTTAATGTGAGGTGGGCCAATTAAAGGACACATTGTGGCTCTATCTATCATTGGGTATTCTCAGTCTGTTGTCCACTAACATGCAGTGCACTCTAAGACCACAGCCTCTAAAGAGGTGGGATGCCTAAGCATGAGCATCCATGGGCAAACCTTAAAGGTGGAAATAGTAAGCAGAACCTGAAGGGTTCCACACCCTGTCAGTAAACAATAAAGCTACAATTTGGAGCTGTTCTTTCACCACAGGCGATTGGCACACACTGACGCCTGTCTCCATTTCTCGGCCAAAGCGTGAAGCTGCTGTCCTGAGGGGTTTGAAGAGCTGGCATAAAGGGCGTCTGATGGCAGCATATATATATCTTAAAACAGTGCATTCATTACAACAGAATGGCTATAAGGGCTGTAGCCCAATGTGGTGCCATTCTCCTCTCGTAGCCATCGTTCCTTAAACAGACTGGATATGCTTAGCTCTCCAGCCATGCTGTAGGGGAGCTCATATCCCTGTAAATCCGTCCTTGAGTGACCTTGATTTTACACTATACATCTGATAAGTTCTCACGCATGGAAAAAGCATGGCAAACTGAATTATGCATGGAAAACTATTAAAACGTGCTCCCCAGAATTCGTAAGTGATGCAGGCTTCTCACTCTTAAAACAAGGCAGCTGAGATCACCCAGGAATAGGTGTAAATATATGAAGCAGGAGCTGAAATAATCATTCTCAAATGTGCATGTACTGCAATCACACATCCTCTTCCATACCTAGAATGTGTGAGTAATGGGAAAAAAGTGGAGACCTGTATTCTGGCTGATCATCTGTTTTTATGTTTTATATTCATTGCTTGAAGCACTAACCTAACACAAGAGCAGCAGAGTCTATGACAACCTGAGGGCGCCAGCATTGGGATCAGCATTTTATAAAGTACCACAGTTCTGTCGGGCGAGGGAGGTATGGTATTGGTAAGTCATATAGCTCATTCAAGGGAAATCCATTACCTAGCACACAGACCATGCCAATATGTGTAAACAAGCCTTTGGTTAATCACTGATAATATTAAATTGGCTTTCCAACTCACAGAGATGGCCAATTGGTTAGTACCATGGTGAGCATGAGTTTTTCTTTTTCTCTTGAGAAGAGATGGAGGTCTATATAATCAACATTATCTAGCAACGCAGTGAAGGCAAAATAGCCACTGTAAAGTCAAAATGAGAACCTTTTAGGCGAAATAAAGTGAAAGCTTAAAGATATAATAACCTTGGTTAAAAAATATCCTGCCAGGATAGGGGCTGCTCAGATCGATTGTGGAGTATGGCTCTGCATTGAATTGGACTAAACAGTCTATTGGCCTCAAGGATCCATCACATTCATGATGCACAGCAGGCCACACTAATTGCCTATGCTCTGATCACGTGTTTGGTGGCAATGGTAAAAATGGACAGAATTTGCAGGTCCACCTGTTTTTACTGTGTCTGATACAACTCAATGGTAGCCATCTCATTACGGCTGTTTCTCCACATTTCTTGGAGCATTTCTATAGGGGGCAAGCCCCCTTACTTCCTTTCAGCACTTACAGAAGCCCTATCTACCCTTAGAATTTAAATAAATATGTCCTAACCCTGCACATCCCTAAAAATGCTGTGACAAACGACGAAAAAAACAAATGCAATGTGTTGGCCTCTAGAAGTTGGGCTGGTACTCAATCTCGTTGCGGTTTGAAATGTCTCCTTCTAACTCCCTTGAATTAGGAATTTCTTGGTGATCTCTATTATCTCTACCATTATTTCCCATCACTCAAATTTATCACAATCATGTCCCTTTATTTGCTATTTCCTTTAATCTACTCAGCACCGTCTGGGTTCTTCTTGCAAGTTTATTTCTATTTGGCTGCTCTCCACAGGAATCTCTGGGATTTTCTTGCTAACGACACACAATGCCCAATAGTTCCGAAATCTGGAGCAGAACTGGTTTGGATCTTTTCAACCATCTGCACCGCTACCAAGTGAGTTTAGGGCCCTTTAGGAACATGCATGCAATGGATGAGTTCACACAGAATAAATAAACCAACTCAGGAAGATGGCAACATACGGTTTTATTAACAATTATTGAAAACAGGTAGTTACAATGTAAATCAACTGACGTACACTCGATTTCTCTTAGCAATCTTTTCACACACCATAGACTTTATACTAAAAATATGTCAGAAGTGATGTCATATTACATGGCAAATAATAAAAAAAACTTACTAGGGATTAGGATTGGATTAAGGGGAACATCTAAGTATGCTATCTATAGGAACTAGGATTGTATTTGGCTACCCACTGTCGGGTGGAAAACATATGGCTACCTCTAAAACATGTCATCTTAAGAAACATTAGATACACAGTTTCTCATTGGGTTTCAAACTATAAGATCATTTGTTATATGGACCACTACAATTGGTTGGCACGCTTGTCCCATGTCTGGAACATTCATTTCACGTAGCAGCACGTAAGCCCAGACCAGGTACAAGGAGATGGGCCTGACTCTACCTCTGTACCCAAGCCTTCTGCCATGAAGATTTTCTTTGAACTTGGCCTTGCAAAGTATCCTTGTCTCTGATAATACATGGGAGTGTGGGCACTCACTATCATGTTCTAGGTCTCCAAGTTCGAACTCTCTTTTCATCCTTGGCTCACGTGACAGGAGACCACCATTTGGTCCATTTTGCAGCTTTTAAATGTCTTAAATGAATTGAACTTTGCAGTCTTGGTATTCTTTCTTTGCACCTTAACACAAGATGAATCCCTGCTTTCCAAAATAGATAACTGACCTTGCTGCTTCAATCTTGACTCCAGACCAGGCAACCTCGCCATGCAGCTCCACGATTCAGCTTATTCTTGCTGCGACAATGTTTGTTTTATCTTCCCTCTACATGGGTCCTGACTAAAATTCATGACACTGATGTCCAGCTTCTATACAATGGTGGTTTTGCCTGCATTCTATTCACTACATATAGCCAGCTTCTATGACCTAGTCTACTTGTGTTTCAACATCTGTACAATTATTGAATGGTTGATTCTCTGCAGCACTGTGTGCATGTGTAATCGTCTTTTTTGTATTTAAAGGTTCTCTTGATTCTTTACTTCGTCATTAGTTTCTGTAGATCCATACATCCTCTTCAATGACTATCCTGAGACGTCGTTCATACTCTCTTATGATGTCACAGGCTTCTTTCTTTGCTCTTTTTTATATTCCTGCAGGGAGGTCCTCCCTCAAATTGTCATCCCTTCTGGGATTCATTCGATAGAGTTATCTCAATCAGTATCTTCTTTCAAATATACGTTGCAGTATTGGCCCTACTGCTGGTGTCAAACATGGCACAATCTCAGACTTCCAACATATGGTAGTTAGGGGGTTGGGGTTTCCTGAAGAGGCATGCAGCTGCTCCTCTATAATGTCATAATTGCAAAGCACACAATAAATACTACACAGCTATGAGTTACATAAAGCATCAATATTCGCTGTCAATAATGACTAGGGCAAGTGTGACACAGATGCAGAACATTACCTGCAAATTGTATACAAGGCACATAAAACAAAAACATCAACTTGCTGAGCACTAGGGCGTTTCAGCTCCATGTAGATATGCTCCTGATAGCAGCAGTTGGAACTTGTCAATTTAGTCCCAGGTCAGGGAAGATGACATATTCCATTAAGTGCAAGGGTCAGACACAAACCTTTGCCCTTCACAATGATGGCTGGAAAATAACTTTGCTTTGGCCAGAATTCCAGAGCAGAGCTTGGTGTGGACTCGTTCCCTGAATGTTCTGTCAGCCCTGGCTCTCACTGACTGAGGGGGCGTCGCAAACCCACCACAACAGGATGATGCCTGCTCCATTCCTTGGCTAATTCCAGTCCCTAAAGGCAAAGCATTGTGCTGAAGCGTGCATGTGTGGCAGTATCCGGCCTAGTATTGATGTTCTGCTTGCCATGTCTGTCTTTTCTCTGTTTTTATAATGGTGACTGTGATGGCTGGGCAGCCTCTTAACCCTTTAAGTGCCATGGGTATGTCCCCCCCAGTGCCAGGGCCTTTTTGGTGATTTCGGTATGTGGCCATTCAAAGCCTTGTACCTTTTTTGTTACATGAGATATCTTGGCCAAATTTGGCTCCTTTTTTCCCCACTTGTAGGCGGTCGTAACGCCACCCAGGAATCCCAGGTTGCTGTAGGGGGGTGAGAGAAAATAAGCAAAAAGGGCGAAAATGCTGGGTTTTAAAAAAAAAATGCCAATAAAATGATGTACAAAGAAGCCTGTGGTTTTTTCCTTGTAAGAGCTAGGAACAAATGGTTTGCTGTTCTGAATTTCCCAATTTCCTGGCTTTCAAGAACAGGTTGAGTGGAAACGAAAAAAAATTATTTAGATGTGGTTATCAACTGTTTTGTGAGAGGTAGGCGATTTTGGCCATTTTTGCCAATTGGACATGCATGGACGGAATGGAAGAAAAGGGTAGGAAAGCCGAATTGGAGGACAGAAAGGCATATATTTCTGAAAAGCTGACAAAATTCCAAGTTTAGGAAGGGGTGATTTGCATAGGTCAGGCAACAACTAGGTAGGGGAAAATGCCATAGATTGTGGGAAAAGCGGGAAATTGACCGAAAAAAAGGTATGTGTTGGACATGGCTTGGTACGGTAATGGCTTCTATGAATTTTGAGAAAAGCAATCCTCTGCTACATTCCCCCGACTCTTGCAGTTAGGAAAGCACACATGTTTTGTAGTGTTTTACAAAACAAGCAATACCACAGGCCAAACACTGAGCCATGGTACACAGGAGGTTTATGCTCACGGCCTGAACAGACACACTTAGCATGTGTAAATCGGAGAAAACCAATGTGGTGAGGAATGGCAAGCATCCACTTCTTGAAAGAGCACAGGCAGACCTTTTCAAGGGTAGGTAACTTGTGCAGGTTACAAAAAGTGTACGGTGCCAAAAGCAGCGGCTAAATGTAGGTCACATTTGGGAAATGCAAGGGTGGTGTGACAAAGGGCACCAGCAAATGGGTCAAAACGTTATGAAAACAACACAAACGCAACAAATGTTATACCTTCCTGCGTTCCCACAGGTGTCCCGCTGAAAACGGTACCTCACATGTGTGGGTGCACCTACCTGGGCGCCAAGGGGAAAGCCTAAAACACAAGTAACCCCAAGTCTTTTTTCACACCTGAATTTCACACTTTCGCCAGACAAGCGCACATACAGATATGGGCCTCGGGTGTCGAAGCCACCATGGAAAAGAGGGAACCCCATGCATTTCTGAAAAGAGAACACCCGTGGGAATCCGCAGAGGTATGATTTGCGCAAATCGGCCCAGAATGTATTACCCAGACACCCCCGCAAAGTCCGAAATGTGGGGAAAAAAACGCATTTTCCACACATTTCACTCAGCGCACCCATCGAAACACGCCGCCAACAACACGTGGCCTACCGTCCCGCGTTCCCACAGGTGTCCCGATGAAAATGATACCTCACATGGCGTTACCACAGGTGTCCCGATGAAAACCGTACCTCACATGTGTGGGTGCACCTACCTGGGCGCCAAGGGGAAAGCCTAAAACACAAACACAAGTAACCCCAAGTCTGTTTTCACACCTGAATTTCACACTTTCTCCAGACAAGCGCAACATACAGATATGGGCCTCGGTTGTCCAAGCCACCAAAGAAAACGGGAAACCCATGCATTTCCGAAAAGAGGACACCCGTGGGAATCCGCAGAGGTATGATTTGCGTAAATCGGCCCAGAATTTATTACCCAGACACCCCTGCAAAGTCAGAAATGTGAGAAAAAAAACGCATTTTCCGTGCATTTCACTCGGCGCACCCATCAAAACACGCTGCCAACAACACATGGCCTACCGTCTCGCGTTCCCACAGGTGCCCCGATGAAAATGGTACCTCACATGGCGTTCCCACAGGTGTCCCGATGAAAACGGTACCTCACATGTGTGGGTACACCTACCTGGGCGCCAAGGGGAAAGCCTAAAACACAGGTAACCCCAAGTCTGTTTTCACACCTGAATTTGACACTTTCTCCAGACAAGCACACCATACAGATATGGGCCTCGGGTGTCAAAGACACAAAGGAAAACAGGGAACCCCATGCATTTCCTAAAAGAGGACACCCGTGGGAATCCAGAGAGGTATGATTTGCGCAAATCGGCCCAGAATGTATTACCAAGAAGCCCCGGCAAAGTCTGATATGTGCAGAAAAAACCCACATTTTTCACTTTGTCGGGGTTCTGTGTAAAACATTCTGGTCTGCTTTGCGCAAGTTGGACTTTTGTACATTCACACGGGTGTCCTCTTTTGAGAAATGCATGGGGTTCCCTGTTTTCCTTGGTGGCTTGGACACCCTATGCCCAAATCTGTAGGTTATCTCCCCAAACCCTTTTGTGGTTATCAGTGGGTTAGCCTTTTCCCTTTGCGGCTAGATTGGTGAACCCACACATGTGAGGTACCGTTTTCATTGGGACACCTGTGGGAACGTGGGAAGGTATGAGATCTGTTGTTGGCAGCGTGTTTCGGTGGTTGAGCAGAGTGAAATGTCTGGAAATTGTGTTTTTTACCCCCAAATGTGGTATTTGCCGGTGGTTCTGGGTAGTAGATTCTAGGCCGCTTCGAGCAAGTCAGACCTCTGTGCATTCCCACGGGTGTCCTCTTTTGGGAAATGCATGGGGTTCCCTGTTTTCTTTGCTGGCTTCAACACCCTAGGCCCAAATCTGTAGGTTGCCCAATCTGTAGGTTGCCCACATGAACAAATTGTGCTGTGGCGAGAGGCTTGGGGTTACCAGCGGGTTACCCTTTTCCTTTTGCGCCCCCAGTAGGTGCACCGACACATGTGAGGTACCTTTTTCGTCGGAACGCCTGTGGGAACGCGAGACAGTATGACATCTGTTGTTGGCGATGTGTTTTGGTGAGTGGTTACAGGGAAATATCTCTGAAATTGGCTGGAAATTAAGACAATTCTCAGACATTTCGCTCTGGCCACTCACCGAAACACACCGCCAACAACACGTGGCCTACCTTCCCGCGTCCCCACACGTGTCCCAATGAGAGGCAGACCTCTTGTGTGCAGGTGTCATATCTGAGTAACAATGGGTACATCATTTGTGTAGTAACTTCTCTGTACTGCGCTCAGGAAACAGTAAAGTACTGGTAGTAAGCCATTTCACATGCACCTTTCCTCACACTTCCCATACATACCAGTCACAATGCAGTTGGACACGCAAGGTGGGATTTAGCACAAGGAGAGACATTCTTGTGTAGCACAAGAAGGTTCGTCCTTGTGAGCAGTGATGCCACGACAAGGCAACCACCGGATCATTGGCTATTTGTATCCCTTTCTTGTCTGCAGTCAGTTGGCATCCATTTTAGCAGTTGCAATTCTACCAAATCACTAGCAACAGAGCAAGCGTATCTGCATATCTGAGCATATCTATACACTTTTACCGCATGAACATGTGCTTACAATGCAACTGTGTCTCTAGCAATATCGTAACTATCATTTGGCAGCAATTATATAGCATCTGTGTCTGCATTCAAACTTTATGTGCCTGCAATCGTATGTGGACACTGATAGCAAGTGCATACTGTCTCACTTGGCTAACCTGCCCTACAGGCGCTTCCACACCAACTTCGAGTATGCCCATAGCAACTCTGGGCAAACAGGTATATGTTCAACCGTACCCACCCAAAACACACACCCTGCAACATGGCAATCATTTCTGCAGTCCTGGAAAAGTGCATTCACAGAAATTACATCTGCATGTTCTTTGTATCTTTACCTCATTCACACACCAATCATATCCAATTAATTCCTACAAAAGATGTGTCACTTACACCACACATAACATTACTCGCAGTAAAACAATAAACAAGGCAGGATGTTAGAAGGTACGCAAGACACCGCCGCCATACAGTTGGTGTCCAAGTACCACTTTCATGACACTTAGACCTCAAGGGAGGGAGCCAAAGTGGCATGTATTATTTTGAAAAGACACCCCTTGAGTGGAAGGAAGCTGAATGGTGTTCTGGTCTTCCACAAAACAACCCTTGAGTATAGGGAGCAGGACTGGCGTTTCTTTGCATGCCAAACTTTAGGTGGAAGGAGCCGGATTTGGGTTCCATTACAATGTACGCCAGAAGCAGATTGGGCTTCCCAGATGTTTTTTTTCTACGGCAATCCCGAACAGGAGCAAGCTGCACTAGCGTGCCTTGCTAAGACACCCCAAAGGGGAGTGACCCAGAGTGCTCTACCCTTCAGCTCCATGGCCCGCCTCAACTAGAGGGGGTGGAGTGGCATTCCTTTCCAAGGTGTGCCTGAAGTGGAAGGAGCCTAAATTACGTTACTTTGCAAGGCACACCTCACGCAAAGGGAGCTAGACTGTCTTTTCCTTATGAGGATGACCTGAAGTGAAAGGTACCAGGGGTGATGTCTCTTTCCCAGGCAGGCCTCATGTGGAGGGAGCAGGACTAGCATTGCTTGACAAAGCATGCCAAAGGGGAGTAAACCACAGTGGTGTCCCCATGTACTCCAAGGCACACCTCAAGTGGAGGGAGCTGGAGTGGCATTCCTTTCCAAGATGCGCCTGCTTTGGAAGGAACATGAATTGCGTTACTTTGCAAGGCACACCTCGCGCAAAGGGAGCTAGACTGTCTTTTCCTTATGAGGCAGACCTGAAGTGAAAGGTACCGGGGGTGATGTCTCTTTCCCAGGCAGGCCTCAAGTGGAGGGAGCAGGACTAGCATTGCTTGCCAAAGCATACCAAAGGGGAATGACCCGCAATTGAGTTCCTTTCTTGTGCATGGCACGACTCGAATAAAGGGATCTGTAATGATTACTATTTCTCAGGCACGCCTCCAATGGAAGGAGCCTGATTAGCGTTCCTTTGCAAGTCACGCCTTGAACTGAGGGATCTAGACTGATGTATATTTCGTAGGCAGGCCTCAAGGGAAAGCTAAGGCTGTGGTTGCCTTTCCAAGGCAGGCCTCAAGTGGAGGAAGCAGGACTAGCAATGCTCGTGAAGGCATGCTAAATCAAGTGAAGTGAGTTGACATCCTGTTGCATTTTCATTGAAGGTACACCTCCAGGGCAGGGTGCAAGAGTGCCATTCCTTTATAAGACATGCACAAATTCAGCGGCTGAGGGTCCCTTCCAAGGAATGATGGGCATTTTCGGAAATCAGTCGATCTCCCAATATTTTTCCTTTGTGTGATACAAAAGGAAACAAGGCTGAAAGCAGAGGGCAGGCTGGGAAGGGCATTGGGGACAGTACACCCAAGTATCCTTCCTCTTTCCTTATTTTGCACACACCTTACATCTTCGGTAAGGTTGTGCCTTCGTAGCAGTGGAAGGAACATAATCACCAAAGTGTCGCTCTTGCAATCTGGCCACATCTTCTACCTCTGGAAAGGAGGGAATTTGTACTTGAACCATAGACGGAGATTGAACAATTGCTAATTCAAAGTCCAAAAAGGAGAGGTTGTTTTGTGGAGTAGCTGCACGGAACACCACATAAGCATTGTATGTTGCCATATGCACAATGTGTATGCTTAACTTTTTGTACCAGAAACGCGACTTGCATTCAGCACGGTATGACTCAAGCACTTGGTCATTTTTGTCTACTCCACCCATGTACTTGTTGTACTCCAGAATTCAGTTGGGCTTCCACACGTGCTGTCTCTGCCCATTCAGAGGGACTGCTGAAGTACTTTCATCATGAATAGTACTTAGCATGTACACGTCCCTTTTGTCGCAGAATTTCACTGCCAACAATTCATCCCGCCGCAATGCCATACATTGTCTCTTGGCCAACTTCTTACACCCAAGTTGTCTAGGGAAGCTTTTGCGGTTACTGCGGATTGTACCGCATGCCAGTGTGCCCACATTGAACAATTCCTTGAACAGTGGAACTCCTGTGTAGAAATTGTCTACATACAAATGGTGTCCCTTGTGGAGCCATGGCGTGAGAAGATCCCAAACTATCTTCTCACTTGTCCCTAAATGGGCTGGGCAGCCCGGAGGGTTTAGGGTAGAGTCTTTACCAGTGTAGACTCTCATGCTGCAGACATACCCAGTGGTACTTTCACACAACATGCACATTTTAATCCCATATCGTGATCTCTTGCTTGGAATGTATTGCCTGAACAGTAGCCAAACTTTATACAACACCAATGATTCATCAATGGATATGTTCTGGCTAGGAACATACACCTCTGCAAATTGGTGAGTGAAGTGGTCCAGAAATAGCTGGAGTTTGAATAGCCTATCAAAGTTTGGGTCCGTTCTGGGTAATGCGGCTGAGTTGTCATTGAAGTGCAACATACGGCGCAGTGCTTGAAAACGATTTCTGCTCATTGTAGCTGATAAAAATGGGCAATAATGTGGTGTTACAGTAGACCAGTATATCGCGACAGACGGCTTGTGTCCAATTCCCATGAGCAGAATGATACCCCAAAACTTTCTCATTTCAACATCGGTTGTGGGAACCCATGCATGTGCTCTGGAGTGGGGTTTCAGAGTGGGACCCCTTGACTTCATGAACTGTGCAGCATATAAATTGGTTTGCTGAACCACATCTGCAATGAACCCATCATCAACAAAAAGGTTGAAAAAATTAATAGGCTGAAACCCATCTGTATTTGCTGTGCACCCTGATATACCAGTGAAAGGGATCACAACAGGCTGAGCCATTGCTGGAGGCACCCAGTGCAACTCTTCAGCCATGTCTGGAACTGCCACATTGTGTGGCCGTCTTGCACGTCCCCTCCGCCTTACAGGTCCCCTGCGTGTGGGAAGTGTGCAAAAAGGTGGATGCACTCTTCCTTCCTCTTCGTCATCAGATGATGACGATGATGAGCTGGAGGAGGGACTTTCATCAATGGACAACTCACTTCTCCAATCACTTCCCTCCTGACCCTCAGAAGCACTTTCTGTTTCAGATTGCATGTCCACCTCTGTGCCTTGCTCTGAGCCAGACTCCATCCCTGCAGCTAATGCCTCCGCACCAGACATTGATCGCCGAGAAGCCATGAGTACCTTCGCTATGGAACCCTTCACTGCTCAAAGACCAGATGAAGACTGAAACAATAAGTATGTGTGCTTCTCAAAGTATGGAACGTAGCAGAGTAAGTGGCATTCAGTGCCACAAACCTACTCCACACAAGTACACCAAAAGGTCCAGACTTTGCTCACAAACTGTAGCAGCCCTCTGCAATATGATGTACTCCCTGCACGCTACAATAAATGGAGTACAACTTTGCAAACGATCACGTGAAATGCTAAGGACCAGCTGACTGCTTTCCTACAAGTGGGTAGTCAACTACAACACACCTGCACCTAAAAGAAAGACAACAAAAAAGCTAAGGACAATATACTCTTCCGCTAAACTTTACACAAATGCAAGTGTGGGGACGAGGATTGCAGCCACACTACCTATTCAGAAACAGCCAACATGCTTTGCACCATGCCCTCCTCCATGGGATGCTGGTGGATGGGAAATGGAGGTGAAAAGCAACCATGCAAAGTATTAGCGATTGGGTGTGTTGGAAAGCCATAGGCAATGAAGACGCAGACAGGGAAGATAACAAAAGTACACGGCAGGCCCTTCCAGGCAACTGCTGGCACACTTTTGATAAAAGCACCTGCTCATTCACATAGGGGTGTCTGTTGTAAGGGGAAAGATCATGAGGATGAAATTAATGCAAGGCCAAGCAAATTGATTTAGGCTGATGCAAGTGGAGATGGGTAGTGAAGAAATAAGCAGCACAGACATGCTGAATGCATTGACATGCCATGAACACAAACAATTGCTAGGAAGTGGGAGTCTCACTGCCAACATACATACTACCATTTTTATTCACATTTCACATATTCCAGTACGTCCATCAGTTACTGGGCACCCCCCCACTCCCTGTAAAATAGCGTCTGGGGAAAATCCATTATGTCTCCAATGAACAGCTCCATGCCTGTTTTGGAAAGGTGCACCCCATCTCTGTGAAAAATCACATCCCCTTTGATAATGCCATGGTGAATGGTCCGTATTCTGTTGTTGCCCTCTGTCAGTCTAGTGAACTCGCCATTCAGTTTCCACACCTAGCAGTTGGTGTGGAGATCTCCAATTCATCCTGGGAATCATCTGGGACCAGGCCACCACAGTGTTTGGAAACCTCTGTGCAATCCATTCAAGATCCGCCATGAGCTGCTCCCGTACCCCCTTCCGTCCCACAGACGCAAAATAATTTCCTCCCAGTTGCACCACTATAAGGTCAGGGGGGCCTCTCCTTTTGCTTGGGCATCGATGATGGCTCCTCTGAGCTGGTGAAGGCGCATCCCCCGACCCCAAACCAATGCACTGCAAGGCCATCCCTCCAAGACCCAGATGTAGGTGGCCCTCGGAAAAGTTGTGCAGCCCTTTGGATATAAGAGTGGCCGAAAATCCACACAACCCTCATCCTCACTAGGAAGTGGAAACAGGAAAACCCCCATGATTATGGCTACACATACAGTTTACCAAATAACACAACGATTGCGTCAACACATGGCTCTTGTAACAATCCCAGACACACACTTCACCCATTCCGAACGCACCTCTCAATTGAGATAACAGTAGGTCGACACATAATTGCCACATTATTTTCAGGGGAAAGAGGTGAAGAAGATAGTATGTCACCTTGTGCCAATAACACAGTTGTGCTGATGCAATTGAAAGCAGTGAAGGTTTCTACTCCTGTGGGCCACCAACTGCACTGAATGGTGGTAAGGTGACTTGCACATGCTACACCACTATACTTTGGCAGGGTGACTAGTCTGCCAGAGGATGTGAAGTCCACATGAAGTGTGCTTTGTACGCTCTCTGAATATAGGTACCCTGACAGAATGTGCCACATTTAGCCAAATGGATGCACCTTCAGACACTTTCATTGTGAGTGTTTCGGCCACAGCTCCAGGACCACTGGTGACCTTGTGGGCACTCGACTACCAAGGCAGAGAGGCGGCCAAGGTCACACACATCAACCACCATCACCCTACATCGCTTCCTGGTCAGCACTACAGCTTTCCCCTCCAGGAAGGGATGGAGACCCTGCCGGGGCACCCTGCACCCACTGCTGAATTTGGGGGACAGAATATCCACCTGTGGGACGGACGCCCAAGGCCAATGACCTCCCGCCACCCCCCAACATCCTGCCCCTCTAGCTACCCTGAATTACAGCTTTTCCCCCTGCAAAACGATGGGGACCATGACGGGGCACACTGGGACCACTGCTGGAATTGGACCACAGAAATGGTGAACGTTGCAGTAAAAGGAATGAGCTAAGTACCAAGTGTGCATAGCATGCCCAGAAAAAATGACCATCTGCATAACTACTGGAAAAAACATTGAAAATGTGCTGCTACTTATGTCAGCAAAACCTTTCCTTCTGCAAAGCAGCCACCTTCCTCAATGCAAGGCACATCCATCACTGGCCCCCGAACCTCCCCACTACCCTTTCCCACCCATATCATTGACAATGCAGCCACAATTCCTTCCACCACAGTAACCCTCCACCCCCACATTACCAAGTAATGTATGTTGTACTTACATAGGTCAGCGAAAGCTTTTCAGTAGCTGCAACTGCAAAGGAAACATAAAAGAATTACATTCAGTGCTTTGCCTACCAATAACACATCCAAACTGTCTGGCAGATATCTGCACATTTTTCAGCTCCTTCCACCACATACATGACACTTCTCATTCATCTAGCACCATGGAAGGCTGGACTGCACAATGATAGGAAATTGGAATAAAACCAATGGGCGTATGGCAACCCCCAGCACAAAAAAAAAACTCCTGGAAATCTGGCACCAAACCATCAGTGTTTGGAAACCTCTGTGCAATCCATTCCAGTTCCTCCATGAGCAACTCATGTATCCCTTCCCCTCCCACAGACGCTAAATCATTTCCTCCCAGGTGCACCACTGTAGGGTTGGGAGGGTTGCATCTCCTTTTGCCTGGACATCGCTGATGGCTCTTCTGAGCTGGTGAAAGCGCTTCCCCCTGACCACAAACCAATGCACTGGGAGGGCATCCCTTTGAGAGCCCCGATGTGGTTGGCCCTTGGAAAATCGTGCAGCCCTTTGGGTGAAAGAGTAGCCAATCATCTACAGAACCCTCATCGTCACTAGGAAATGGAAACAAGTAAACCACAATGAATATGGCCAGACCTACAGTTTACCCAATAGCAGAATGATTGCGTCAACACATGGCTCTTGTAACAATCCCAGACACACACTTCACCCATTCGGACATGCACCTCTCATGTGAAATTACAGTAGGTTAATACGTAATTGACACTTGCGTTTCAGGGGAAAGAGGTGAAGAAGACAGTATGTCACCTTGTGCCAATAGCAGAGTTGTGCTGGCGCAATTGTAATCAGTGAAGGTTGTCTGCTCCTGTGGCCCGCCGACTGCACTGCACGGCGGTAAGGTGACTTGCACATGCTACACCGTTACAATTTGGCAGGGGGACTGGTCTGACAGAGGATATGAACTGTGCAGCAAGGGTGCTTTGTACCCTCTCTGAATATAGGTACCCTGACAGAATGTGCGCCATTCATCACAAATGGATGCAACTTTGGACACTTTGATTGTGAGAACTTGGGGCGCAGCTCCTGGACCACTGGTGAACTTGGGGCCACTCGACTGCCAAGGCAGAGAGGCAGTCATGGTCAGACACATCAACCACCACCACCCTACATATCTGCCTGGCCAGCACTGCAGCTTTCCCCTCCAGGAAGGGATGGGGACCCTGCCGGGGCACCCTGCACCCCCTGCTGAATTTGGGGGACAAATTATCCATCTGGGGGATGGACGCCCAAGGCCAATGACATCACCCCCCTCCTGCCCCTCTAGCTACCCTGTGTTACAGCTTTTCCCCCTGCAAAAGGATGGGGACCTTGGCAGGGCTCACTGGGACCACTACTGGAATTGGACCACAGAAATTGCGATCGTTGCAGTAAAAGTAATGATTTCTGTATCGAGTGTGCGTAGTATGCTCAGAATAAAATGACCATCTGCATTACTACTGGCAACGTTTTTGAAAAGTTGCTGCTATATATGTCGGCCAATTATTCCTTCTGCAAAGCAGCCACCTTTCTCAATGCAAGGCACTCCCATCACTGCCCCCGAACCTCCCCACTACCCTTTCCCACCCATACCACTGACACTGCAGCCACAGTTTCTCCCACCACAGTAACCCTCCACCCCCACATTACCAAGTAATATATGTAGTACTTACATTAGTCAGCAAAAGCTTTTCAGTAGCCACAACTTCAAAGGAAACATAAAATAATTACATTCACTGCTTTGCCTACCAATAACACATCCAAACTGTCTGGCAGATATCTGTAAATTTTTCAGCTCCTTCCACCACATACATGACACTTTTCAGTCATCTACCACCACGGAAGGCTGGACTGCACAATCAAAGGAAATTGGAATAAGACCAATGGGCGTATGGCAACCCCCAGCACAAAAAAGAAAATCATTGCACATATGGCTAAGTTGCAAACTTGCCTCCCAGGGAAACAGCACTGTTGAGCTGGACTGGGGGGCATTTTGTGCGCTACCCCGGCAAGTGTGTTCCTGGCCACCCCAATAGCTCCCCAGAGCACCCACTTCCCGTCACAACACCAACACTACAGGCCCAGTTCCCACCCATCACAATAGCAATGTGCCCTCCACCCACTAAACAATGTTGAAATAACCAAAATTTCATACGTACATAACAAGGGAGAAGCTTGAACTGCTCAAGACCTGTAAGGGGAAAAACAAAACATAAATTATCTGTGTCAGCCCACCCAAATACCAAACCACCCATACTGCCCCCCCCCTATTGCATTGGCCAGTACGTTTTGGGCACCCCGGCGCCAGATTGGCACACCATTGTGCCCCTCTGCGCCAAGGCAGGTATAGTAAACAAAGAAAATAATTCAAAATGGCAGGCTGCCCTTTAGTGGGGGCGGAGGGGCCCCCTACACCGCTGTGGAATTTTCTAATGTGAAGGGGGGTGCACCTCTCCACCCCCACCCCAATTGGAAGGATGGCCTATCTCATGTAACCCTCCGCAGGGGCAGATAAGGGGGGGGGTGTCCTGCCCTCCTACCTGGGCTCAGGCGTCCGATCCTAGGAGCAGATATCTGGTCCCAGGGAGGGCTGCATGGCATGGCACCCACTCCATTGTGGGTGGGGGAAAGGGGTCAATGCCCCATCCCATTAGAAAATTCCCCGACCCTTTGGGGTACCCCACAACCCCCCCTAAAAAGCGTTCCAGAATTTTCACTTTTTTCCTTTGGTAACTCAACTCCCCTTGGTGCAGAGAGGCACATTGGTGTGCCAATCTGGCCCCGGGGTGCCAAACCTTACTGCCCCACCCACTGGGGGGGCCTGTTCCACCATTTTTGGGGGCCCTCTCCCCCTCACCCCAAATGGGTGGCGGGGGCACCTCATGCAGGCCTCCCTGCACCTCCTACAAACGGCTCCATGAGGTACACCCCCCTCCATTTGGGGTGGGGGAGGAGAAGGCCCCCAAAAATGGTGGGACAGTCCCCCAGTGGGTGGGGCAGTAAGGTTCGGGCACCCCGGCGCCAGATTGGCACACCAATGTACCCCTCTGCGCCAAGGCAGGTATAGTAAACAAAGACAATAATTCAAAATGGCAGGCTGCCCTTTAGCGGGGGCAGAGGGGCCCCCTACACCGCTGTGGAATTTTCTAATGTGAAGGGGGTGCACCTCTCCACCCCACCCAAATTTGAGGGGCGGCCCATCTCATGTAGCCCTCCCCAGGGGTAGATAAGGGGGGGCTGTCCTGCACTCCTCCCTGGGCTCAGGCGTCCGTTCCTAGGAGCAGATATCTGGTCACAGGGAGGCCTGCATGATATGGCACCCACTCCATTGCGGGATTGCGGGTGGGGGGGAGGTGGTCAATGCCCCATCTCATTAGAAAATTCCTTGACCCTTTGGGGTGCCCCACAGCCCCCCCAAAAAGCGTTCCACCATTTTCTCTTTTTTCCTTTGGTAACCCAACTCCCCTTGGTACAGAGAGGCACATTGATGTACCAATCTGGCTCCGGGGTGCCCAAACCTTACTGCCCCAACCACTGGGGGGCCTGTCCCACCATTTTCGGGTGACCTCTCCCCCCTAACCCCAAATGGGTGGCGTAGCCCGGGGGTTGGATTACAGTTTTACAGGATTACAGTTTTGTGTGATCCCTGCGTTGCAGGGATCACACAAAACAAAGTGCCAAAAAGGACGAGCTATCTCATCCTTGGCACTGCGTATGCAATTCCAATGACGAGATATCTCGTCCTTGGCAGTTAAGGTGTTAAAGGATTTAAAGTGTACTCATTCCAATTACAGGCCCTCGAAAGAGTCCTGTATTGTTATTTTTCATCACTACCTCCCTGAGTTGGGAGTGGGTAATTTGCCCGCCTGCTGCCTTCCTTGGATGCGGTTGCTGTTTCTCAGGCTCCCTCTCCGGAATCGAACCCTGATTCACTGTTACGCGTGGTCACCATGGTAGGCACAGAAAGTACCATCGAAAGTTGATAGGGCAGACATCCGAATGCATTGTCGCTGTCACTGGGACGTGCGATCGGCCCGAGGTTATCTAGAGTCACCAAAGTGGCCGGGCGAGCCCGGATTGGTCTTGGTCTGATAAATGCACGCATCCCTGGAGGTCAGCGCTCGTTGGCATATATTGGCTGTTAGGGAGAATTCTCCTTCTAGGGCTAATTTCCCTCACCTAGTGAGTCCCCCAGCAGCTTTGCTGGATTTCTGGAGTTTATTTTTTCCACCTGGTAAGAGTGTACATCCTTTTTCCACTCTTACATGTGTTTTGGCCTATGTGTTTTTACTCATTGTGTGATCTTGGGCACTGGAGCAAACCACTCCAGGTGCCCCTGTTCTTGTATGGGTTACACAGCACCTTTAGTGCAGTAACCCAGGGTTGTCTTTAAGACTTCCCTCTGACTCCATTTCGCTGGGGCTGATTACTGTCCCGCAGAGAAAGGTAAAGTTGCCATTTACTTTACATAGTCATTTTTACCACAGACCCAGTACACTCCATCTTACATGGAGTACTGGAAAGGGCTAATCTGTACCCCTTTTCTGTCTGTACCTCCCTGAGCATTATTTCGCTCTTTTAACATTTAGACTTGGCTGGTGGCAGTGGTATCTACCCTAACAATTCTACCGCGATTATATTAGATAAACGTGGCACTGTTCTTGGGTATTATATTAGCCTCGAAAATAAACCCGCTTGACCAAATCATCTTTCTTTTGGCTCCGGTTGGGTTTATTCGCCATTTATTTTTGTTAAAGTCCTTCTTGTGGTTTACTTTGCGCGGCAAATGAGGTTTGTCTTCTTTGTTCACTGTCTTTTGGCGGGCTTCTGCAGAGAAGCCCTCCTCTTGGCACCTGGGTGTCTAGGTGGGTTGAATGTGAGGGAGGGGTGTAGTCACCCCCTGCACAGGGTATCCTAGGAAATCCAAGTCGCACTTTGCCATGATTGGCTGAGGTGGTTGTCCCGGCTGGACAGCCCCCCTGCTGCGTGATTGACAGCCAGGCTGTGTGAATGGGGTTTTTTCGCATAAAAGGCATGTCTCTTGGGCTAGAAGTCAGAGTCGCCTCTGGAACTACAAGGAACCAAAGAGAAGCAGAGAGAATGACGGCTGCTGCAACTACCCCGTCCCGGTGAAGCCATGCTGCAGTCCTGAGCTATCTACCCTTCAACGACTAATAGAAGATCCAGTCCGGAGTCTTCTTCCCTTGAGCCTGGTGGGGATAACCAGCTCATCTTCTTCAGTCGGAGATCTCTGCCGTGGTCGAAATCGCTGCACACTGCTGTAGTGGTCCAGATAGCCACCTGCCGAGCCTCTCCTGTTTTTAAGGAGCACACCTTTTATTTGTTGTCGCTGCTGCCGGCTTCATCCCTGTGTAGACCCCCTTCAGACGTCCTCCTTCACAACGAAGCTCCAGGAATCGTAGGTCTGCGGGAAACCAACAGGAACAACTGCCAGGGCACCAGCTGCATCGTGGGAATAAGGTACTGCGTTCTACTCGAGGAAACTGGGTGAGTCCCTTTTCTTCATCTTCAAGGCTCGCCCTTGTCTTTCCTGTTCTTATAACTTTTGCTTCCGAACATTGACAATATCCAAGTACTTTTGGGCTACCCTGAATCATGAACTGTCTAATGGTGTGATCTTCAGCAACAGGTCTCCGGTGTCACTTAACCTTGGCTCCGACCCTTTGACTTTTGAACTCCTGTTTCTGAGTGTTTCTCTATGCTGTCTGCCTAACCTAAATATTGCCTGTGATTTTTGCCTCCAACTCCCTCTCGGTATGTCATGTGCTAAGTGTGTTTTTGCACCGGTAGCATTTCATGTCACGGATATGCGTTTATTGAGTAGACCGAACTGTCAAAAAGTGATTGCAACCGTATCTGCGGTATCTTGTTTTGTTCATAACACCGGTTCATTCAAACACAGGGTACTTACCTTGAGACATACTGTACAAAGTGAATTGGTTAGTTGTAGTATATTTAATGTGTGGTTTTGTTTAAAGTTTAATAGAGGTGTTGTGTTTATAACTGATGGTTTAAAAATAAATGTACTTATATTTTTTACCTGAAACCTTGAGTCCGCGTTTGCTTGAGTCACAGTAATTGTGGTCCCTTTGTGTAATCTCTGCTACTGCTCATATACTCTTGAGATAAACCTGGCTGCTCCGCCACTGCTACCACTCTGACATAGTAGTACAGGCTTGTACCAAAGGTAAAACTTGTATTGCCACCTGTAGTCTTAATTGTGTGTAGTTGTCCCTAAGGGCACTGCACAGGATTCTGCCCTAACACTGGTGTACAGCGGTGAGGATTTGGAAGTAGAGTGATTACACTTAGAGTACGGTTGTTGCTTGGTTCAACTAACCACAAGGCTAACACCACTAATTATAATATTATGTAATCTCTGTACATGCAAGTTACGAATAGTGCTGCAGTGATAACCGTTGCATTGATTGTTTTTCTGCAACAACATTGGAGAGTTTATCAAAACAGTGTCTTAATTTCAGATTCATCATTTATGACAATGCAGGTGAATAATCAATGAGTATTTGTTTAGCAGTATGGTCCTTGCTCCTTCATCCATTTATCGACAGTCTTGTCCACGGGCCGTCCACGATTTACATAAATAGGTTACTGTGATGCAATCGATCGTGATCATTTTTCGACATTGGTGTGTCGGATACAAAGACATTAAAAATGGCATGCCCTAGTAAATATATTTGTCTGTGGAACTTTGAAATCCCGTTGCCAGTAATGCAAGTCAGAACTGCCTTCCTCTTGCACAGCTGCATTTTAAAGATATTAAATAACCACAAGGTTGGCAGTCTCAACAAAGACCTACCTTACAGATAAGCCCCAAACGAAAAAAGAATGCACTGTCGGGAGAGACAATAGTTCTAGGTCAGAAAGGAAATTAATCATGCATGGGAAAACATGCGGCTGTGCGGCAGCCTTGGATTATCCGATGGGACATGCATCCTAAGAATGCTACGCAGAAGGATTCATGACAAAAACAATAGTAATTCGTCAACACAGCAGCGTACAGGAGACAATTGCTTTCCTAAAAAGCATGTGAAGTAAAGAGCTGGGTAATGGAGCATGCCGTAGAGCATCAGTAATGGAAGCAGGTTCACGTGGGCGATGCGAAATATAGGTCTACTTTTTTCAATGTGAATTATAGGTCTACCTTTTTTTACAGAACAAACGATCTTGAAGACAGCATCAACATGTTTATCAAAATCTAGGCCGTAACAGGACCATTTGAGCCTGCACACCTGCGCCGACAGTGATAATGTGGATCAAAAGCAAATGGATGGCATAAATACATACATACTAGTCCCACTTAAATCAGTGACAGGCTCCAAATGTGTAGCACTGTAATACGTAAATCCAAACACTGCTTTAATCAGCACGGAACAACAGGGAAATATTCCAGAAAAATCAGGAACTCAATAGTTGAAGTAGTTCTCATTCAACATGGAATTCGTTACAAATGAAAAATTGCAAACATGTAAACAATATGGTGGTTTTCCTTGAGCCAAATGATTGCGCTATGTTGGCTTAAAGTTATGCCCATAAAAAAAATAATTGGGGCAGTCATTGGAAGTGTAGGTTTATTGAGGGATCAGTTGAAAACCAATCTTTGGGCTTAAGAAAAAGCACCTGGGTGCACATGACCTCTTTGGGATGTTATGCTATGCACACTCTCCTGTGCTTCTCTGTTGAAGCTCTCTTAGTGCTCGATTGCATATATTTCCATAAAGTGATTATTTTAAGTGGTGGTCCAGGAAAGAGCTAGGCTGTATGACTCTGATTTTGCTACTCAATTAAAATTAAAATTACACATTAAATTTGGAACCCGTAGGCCTAAAACAGCTGACCGCACAGTATACCAATCCTTAACGTGTTGTGGTGGTGTTACAAAAGTTTAACTCCTTCAAATAAGCTAAAGTGCAATGACATACGTTTCTTGGGATGTTGCAATTGGTTCTGCAATGCCCTTCACCTTGAAATAGTCTAAGTATTGTCTTATGGCATCTGTTATCTGCCAGCTGTGCTTTTGATTCCTTATGTTTTAAAATATGAAGTTTTTTTCACTTATATATAGTCATGGATATAAAGGAAGATGTTATGTCTATTTACTGTTAAGTATATTTTATATCAGAGATTAATATACAATTTCTAGATTGCTTAATTTTGATATTGTTAATGCATGTGTTGGGAGATCAGTACTATGTTTGCATAAAATATGTGCTTGGTGGTTAAGTACAATATCTTGAAAAGGTTTGTATTTTTGCTGGCATTTATGTCAACAGTATTCTCTCATTGGGAGAATGGTATGGTTCCTCCAATGTAGGTCTGTGGAGACTAAATAGATGTAAATAAGTGACATCCTCGATGTTTGAACTCTTTAGATTCCATTTGTTGTCTATAAGGTGATATGTTCAATTGGTACAAATCCCTTGGATTTTAAAAGAAATAGTTAAGCTTACGTATTAACTATGGTTGCTTACATAAGGTGCTTTATCTCAAAGACTCTATTTAATCTTTGAAATATGCAAATGATTTTGTTAACGACAAAAACCTTGAAACCGAATGTCAACAGTCCACTCACTGGTCAATGTTAAATCTGATTCTATCCAAACTAAGTAAATACCTGCGGATCAGTGGACGATTGTTGGTCATCACTGAGTATTTGTCGATGCTACAACAGCACGGGTTTAGGAAACTCAAGATTCGTATTATCGCTGGTCAGTGCTAAATAAGATTGACTGTCATCCCAGATTTCTCTGTCTTTTTGATGCACTTTATATCCAAGCCAGAGTAGAGGTCACTGTGAATGGGTGACATCTAGTACATTTGTCATTAAAAGGGGGACCAGGCAAGGTTGGCCACTCTCATCCCATCACCTATTTCATCTGTTCATCAAACCACTTCTTGTGGGGAGAAGGCAACAGAGCAAAAATACATCTGAGATAGATACAGAGTCCAGTCAATTTTCTTGGTTTTAGTTTTCCAAGGATAGTCCTATATTGCAGGGCCTTCTCCTTGCATCCATCTAGACATTGGCTTGATACAAAGTCAAAAGAGGTACCAAACTTGGTGCATATTGAAAAAGCTTCTGTTTATCCAAACCCCTTAAATGGATTGTTATACATGGAGATGAATTTACCAATGCACACCATGACACCACCCATCAAACATATTATACAGGAATTAAAGAGATGTAATCTCTCTGGAAAAGTAAAATATCTCATGTTTAGAGCATTATGTATTTGGAAGCATAAAGCAATTCATAATAATTGTATGATCTCATTGAAAGCTGGCAAAAAGCAGGTGTATGGAGACTAGGACAAAACCTTGATAGTAATACCTTGTTGGATTTTGAATTCCTTGAATTTAAATGTACGTTAAAGTCATGCGATCTA
This sequence comes from Ambystoma mexicanum, assembly GCF_040938575.1. Lineage (NCBI taxonomy): Eukaryota > Metazoa > Chordata > Amphibia > Caudata > Ambystomatidae > Ambystoma > Ambystoma mexicanum. Next base: position 711,857,740 of record NC_090924.1, on the reverse strand, counting down.
CATCCTTATCGACAACTTTAAGATCGTTTGCAATTCTACTGTGCCTTATGAATGCCAAAATACATGACTCACCTGCAATTATTAATATCTGAATAATGTCAACTCCCTCTGTAGCCATAATATACTCTCCAGTGTGCCATATAAAGCACCAGAACAAATACAATAATTTGTGTGGGAAGAAGAATTTGAAAGGACAATAACCCAAACGGATTGGAATCAGATATGCAATGCACCTAAGTGTTGGAAAGTGGACCTTGACGTATGCCACACACAACAAATGATCATTTATTATTTGTACTGGTACCTTAAAAAAATACGGCTAGGTAAATGATTCCGTGATAACTGTTTTTAGCAAAGGAATGCTTCTACCACATGTAACTTATTACAGGGATACTGCCCTACCTATCCTTCCCACACAGAACTCTTGTAATCATCACCTTAGTATTAACAAGACTAGACTATGCAAACAGCCTTTACCTGGGAATGCCAGAACATCTCACAAAAAACTCCAATGCATCCAAAATACTGTCGCAAGACAACTCATGTGACTAAACAGAAGAGACCACATCACACCAGCCCTGAGAAGCCTACACTGGCTTCCAGTTAAAAAAATCATTAACTTCAAAGACCTCTGCATCGCTCACAAATCACTCCATTCACAAGGAGCCGAATTCCTCCAAGCTAAAATCAACTTATACCAACTAGGAAGAAACTTACAATCGAGCAATAACCTCAAAATCAAAACGAAACAATTAATTGTCAAATTAGTGAAGACAATGTACATGTCAAATCACTGACATCTAGTATTTAAAAAACAAAAAACAAAACTATTAATGAGTATAATATATGTTGATATTGAATAAGAGCAGGTGAAAGGTTAGAGAGTGTACGTGGAAATACAACAATTTATCTCAATACATATATACAACCTCATGAGAGCTTTAGTCTAAAGTTTAATAGACAAATTGTCTAGTAACAAACGTTCAAAAATGATGATTTTGTGTGATGCATTGGCTGAACAGCAAAAGCATTGGTATTGTTAGATATTGTGTGGTCTTAAACCTTATATTGTGAAAAACATTATGACACCTATTGTTGCAGTGGTAAATGAACACACTAGATGCTAGAAGGCCTTCAAATGGACTGTTCTAATAGGGCAACCATCAAAATGGGGGCCATCATTGTTTTGCGGCTCCTATTTTATTCCAGGGCTTGGTTCTATTTTTATGTCAGGCTCTACTTTTAAAGTTTCATTTCACAGTGACCTTGAACAAGGTTTATCAAGAGCTTTCAAAAGGATACTCAAAGAAGAATACATTTCTAATACAGGAATTTATGAGAGGGTGGAAAGTGGGCATCTGCTACTATCATGACAAAACTATAAGGACATTCTTTTTTCGGAGAGGCAGTTTCTATGCAGAAAAGAGGCAGTCTTGCTGTCCAAAGTAAATATTATTATTTTCTGTTGATGAACTACTAAAGGTGTACTGTCCATGGTGAACAGTGCATTGACCAATCTCATTCAGGATCTCTTGAAATTATAATATAAGGTTGCTTATGCTGGATTTAAGCAGATTAAGTTTGGGATTTTGAAGCATTGGCATTGTTTCATGGTAAGGGAATCATCCTTCTCAATACCTGATTACTGGTTGATGAGAAGAATGAAGCCAGCTGTTCGAAGCTGTGTCTGGGTTTATATGATAATGCATGTGTGTTGTTTATATATGTTTGATGAAGCAAAACTGTTTTGGTTGCTCTGTCCTTGGTGAGGGATTTTGTTTTAGGAAAAAAGTGTATTTCTGATTGACAGACTATGTGGCAAAAATGATTCCAATCTTCCAATAATGTAGTCTTGCAGGGCTGACAGGAGTACACCTCACTATGACTCAATGTCCGTTTTGCAACAATCAGTTAGCTCATAATTCTTATGGGTTAGAGGTACGACATGTGTTTAACACCATTTTCTTTTTGTTGGCTGTACCATCATTTGTACCAATATTTAGTGCACGTAACAACCCATTTTGTGTTTATTTATTCTTTGGGTACAAATCGAGGAGAGGATAGGTTAGTTGGGTACTCTTCCTTTTGCCTCCCTCTGATTCAGAAGATGATTGCTTTTTGAACCGTGTGTCCTTTTGTAAGGGTGGGTGAGTGGGAATTGATTTTTAGTATTGTCCCTTAACTTTTTTGCATTGAGTGATAACTAGTGTCTCTGGTACATGGCCTGGTTTACAAAAAATAACACTTTGTGATAGCATGCAACATCTCTTTTATTGTATTTAGTTTTGTTGAGAGTTGGTCATTTGTTCTAGTTTCTAGGTTGCACCTGTGTTTTACTATATGTATTATTTTCCACTGGAAAATAATGTGTGGCAATATTAAGCGAGGTAACAACCAATGTTGTTTGGTGTGTTTAATCCTAGGCCAAAAATCGAGGAGGCAACAGGTTCACTGGTAACTCCTCCCTTCGTCACCTTGTGCTTCGGGGGATGATTTTCTTTGTGGAGCCAGATCCTCTTTGTAGGGTTGGGTGAGTGGGGACTGATTTCTTGCAATGTCCCGTATGTTGGAGTGTTGGGACCTATCTAGCTGCTCTGGCACAAGTCTGTGTTTACTAAAACGTCTGTTGGTGATCGCATGCAGTATGGCTTTTTTGTATATTTTCTGGTGTTGGGAGTTGGCCAGTCCATGTCTATGTATCCTTAATATTCTTCATTGGAAGGCACACATGATTATTTTTATTGTTCTGTTGTCTTCTGTCAGTATACACCTGCGCTGCTATTGAATCTGCTCGTCTTTGAAATCTTGATTTTTTTATGGGAGATGTATTGATATAAGCTTATATAATTCTGGTCTTAATTAGTTCTGCAGGCAATTTTTTTTTTCATTCTTTACATTGTTGCCTGTTCACCGTGCTTACCTTCATTATTATGTTCTGCCATGGACAAAAAGTATGTTTTGCAACGTTCTGATACATAAGCGTTGACTGCAGTCAGGAGACTCTGCAGAGTTTTTGTGTCTAAACTGAGGGGTGCCTCCGGAGTTATCCTAGAGATTAGAATTCCTTGTGTATGTCTGTATAGCATATGTGTGCCAGTAGTTGGCTTTGTTTGTACATTATGGTTTGCAATCGCGTACATTTTGTTTAAATGCAGTTCCTTTTTTAGTTATGTGATGTGGCTTGAAAAGCAAACCTATCACCAAAATAAAACAAGCAAATAAAAGACAAAGTACTTCATGTGAGCAGTTAAAAGAAACATAATTAATGAGTTACTTAAACAATTGAAAAAAGACATCACGTTTTTTAAAAATTCTTTAAAAGGTAAACAAAGATAACATAGGCAGTGATGTAGGGACACCATGACGACTCTTTAGTTATTTGTCACAGCTGGAAAGAATGTCCATTACAAATCTAATTGTGGCTAGCATTACAGGTACTTGATAGCAGACAGAATCCTGTTCCAAATACCAGATGAATTAATGAAATGTATGTCATAAACAGAATCAAAGTCTATCTGTCTCTTAGTTGCTAGAGATTTACATTCTACCGTCAGGTGCCACAAAGTCTCCACTACATCACGATCCCCACACAATCTGCAAAGCCTCTGGGCTCTTGCAACATTGAGGCCGCTCGCCCTCGATTTCATTTGTTGGGAGCAAATTAAGCCTAAACCGAAATAACCATGTTCTAAACCTTGTTTCTGGAATCTTTTTTAAATAAAGTGGTACAAAATGTAATGTTTTTTTTCTTTTTCGGCAATGTGCCCTTATAAATCATACTTCTTTATACATTCCCTCAGAGATCCACAGCATTTTCTTGACTTCATCAGGGGTGGGAATAAGGGTTTCTGCAGTAATATTAATAGATTCCAACAGAAAATCTCCATGGTTTGACCATTGGATTAGCTCAGAGTCAGTTAACTTAAGTAGTGCTGCATCACACTAAGGGGGTAATTCATAGATTTCAGCGCAGGGGCAGCGCACGCGAGCAGCGCAGAGAGGGAGCGTGCGCGAGCAGCGCAGAGAGGGAGTGTGCACCAGCGTGCGCGCTAAACAGCATTCTGGCTCACCGTGTATTCATGGAATTTCCAAGCCATTTTGAGCGCTGGTCCAGTGAACATCCCGCAGCGCCAGTTACGCCCCCAAGAACGCCCCTTGCGCAAGGAAAAGCCCTTGAAATCCCCAATGCAGCGCAAAGGGCTGCGCTAACCCTGGACCAGTTTACAGGGCCGCTGCACTGTAATCGCGTGAAAATACTACGCGTACCCCGCTCACAGCAGCCAAACGCGTGAAATGTACTTGCGCACCCCTCGGAATATGTGTACCCCGCTCGCGCCATGTAAATTGCATTGAAAAATGTACCCTCTGTGGTGTGGGCTGCCTGTGGGGTATGGGGAGTGGGCTGGCTGTGGGGCATGCCCAGGGTGGATGGGATGCCTGCATGTATTTCAGGGTGCGCAGGAAGTTTCACACGCGATAGGCCTTGGGTGAGTGGGGTACATGTATTACGGGGGTACGCGGGGCGTCTCACACACGATAGTCCTTAGGTGAGCGGGGTATGTGTATTTGGGGGTTATGCAGGAAGTTTCACACGCGATAGTCCTGGCGAGAGCAGGGTACGTGTAATTCAGGGGTGCGAGGGAAGTTTCACATGCGATAGGCCTTGAGCGAGCGGAGTACGTGCATTACGGGGGTACGCAGGGATTCTCACACGCGATAGGCCTTGGGCGTGCGGGGTACATGTGTTTCGGGGGTGCGCGCGAAGTTTCACATGGGATAGGCTTGGGCGAGTGGGGAACGTGTATTACGGGGGTGTGTGGGGAGTTTCACACGCGATAGGCCTTGGGTGAGTGTGGTATGTGTATTTGGGGGGTAGGCGTGGAGTTTCACACGCGATAGGCCTTGGGCGAGCAGGGTATGTGTATTTGGGGGTACACATGGAGTTTCACACGCGATAGGCCTTGGGCGAGCGGGGTACATGTATTTGGGGGGTGCGCGGGAAGTTCCACACGCGATAGCCCTTGTGTGAGTGGGGTACGTGTATTTGGGGGGTACGCGTGGAGTTTCACACATGATAGGCCTTGGGCGAGCGGGGTACGTGTATTTCGGTGGTGCGCAGGAAGTTTTACACGCAATTAGGCATTGTGGCCCTCCCGGGTGTGCCCTTTCCCCCTTCCCATGCCCTGCAGGCAGCCCACACCACAGGGGACTACCCTATACCCCTGGCCATGCCCTGTAGTCAGCCCACAAAACAGGGGACTACCCAACAACCCTGACCATGCCCTGTATGCAGCCCACATGACACCCTGCACTTGTGAGCCCTGACTCATGTCCAACTCACTGTTGGCGGGCACCTGCCAGCAGGGCCTGACTCATGTCCCACCACCCATCCACCCACCCACCATTGACGGGCACCTGCCAGCAGGGCTGGACTCATGTCCCCCCACCCACCCACCATTGACGGGCACCTGCCAGCAGGCCCCGACTCATGTCCCACCACCCATCCACCCACTCACCATTGACAGGCACCTGCCAGCAGGGCCCGACTCATGTAACCATTGACTGGCACCTGCCAGCAGGCCCAACTCATGTCCAACCATTGATGGGCACCTGCAACCAATAAAATCCAAAGTAAAATGGTCCAATGGGTCCGTCCATCAAAAAAAATCAGAGTTTAAAAAAAGCAAAGTATTCCACCATGGGTCCAAGAAAATTAAATCCAGGTCGAAAACTATTTACAAAAGAACATCCAAGGGTCAATGAGCCCAACAATCCAAAGGAATCCTAACCTAAATCCTACCTAAAAAACAACTATATACAAAAAGGTGGGGCATAGTCCATGCGCCCCAAAGGAAAAGAAAATAGAAAGGAAACTTACACCTACAGAACTATTTACAAAGGCGGCGGGCAAGTCCAACGGCTCACTTGTTGATGTTCCGTGCCAGGGCATCATCGAACTCCTCTTCAACGTCCCAGAGGCGGGCTTCTTCCCTGGCCCGAGGTCTCACAGGGATGCAGCCATTGCCTCCTCCAACTCCCTGTGAGTTGCCTCGAGGCACTCAGCCCACCTCAACGCCCTGCGCCTGGTGTTCTCTGCCCTGACCATAGTGAGCCATGCCTCTTCCCCCTGCTGCCGCTCCGCATCTATTTGCCAGCCCAACCGCTGCCACATGGAAGACACTTCCAATCCAGGGTCCTCCTGCCCTCCGGCCGATGCCTGCCCCAGTGATGTTGATGGCCCTGAGCCATCATCGCTCCCACCTTGAGCCTGCTGCTGCCATGCATGTGCCCTGCCTGTTGATGCCTGCACATCCTCCTCCTGCTGGGGTCCAGTTGATGTGGTGGCCACCCCTGCTGGAACTCCGACTCCCCACTGTGGCAGGGATGTGTCCTCCACCAGCCTGGCCGCTGGGTCAGGGGAAGCTCCACAGGGTGACCAGGTAATACTTGGCCAGGAAGATGGCACTGAGGACGACTGGCGCGTAGGGGGTTCAGTTGAGGAGGGGGTCGGTAGCACACGGAGGAACCCAGCACTGGTGACCCGTCCTAGTAGGTCGACGGGGTCAACAAAGCATCCGAAATAACGTGCAGTGTCCTCCCGAGAACCCTGCACATCATCCCGAATGCCATGTTGACGCAACGCCACCCCAGCCAGGACAGGCTCAACACGGTCCCGAATTGCCACCTCCACAGGGAGAGGAAGGCCAGTTGTTGTGCGCGCATCCCCTCCCTGAAAACCGGTCTGGACGAAGGCATCCCTGCTGGTGCGGGATGATGCAGTCACAGGATTGGAGAGGATTACACACAGGCACCTACGCGGCCGCCTGTGCTGCCTCCTGTCCCTGCCCCTGGACTGCACCACTAGCACCAGTGGAATCCCCCCTCCAGACCACGTGCATGGTCCTTCCACGGCCTCCTCCTCAACCAAACCCTCCACCAACCTGGATGACTCAGTCCTATCTTCCTCCATAGGCCCCTGTGGGGTCTCAGCTGCCCCTTCTGCTGCCGAGGAGTCCACCTCCGACCTCTGTCTCTTGGACTTACACTTGGCAGCTGTGGCCACGGACGCGGCACCAGACTACTCACTCCCTGACGAGATGACAACATGGCAGGGGAGCTTGGCCTTGCGTCTCCGGCTGACGGTGGGATCCCTGCCGCTGTGCTCCATAGCACCGTCCCCGCCCTCTTCATCAGTTGACGCTGCAGTCAGGGAGAGACAGAACACAGGCATCAGGGCACTGTACAATGGTCTGATACACACATGACAGTTGCACATGAGTGGCAGTGTCAAACTTCACACATGGCATCAAACTCCCAACACACATATCATTTGAACCCACACACATGCGCAAATTAACAGGAATGTTACAGCAAGCAGCACCATCCATACACATACAACAGCATGAGCATCTGAAGGTTAGCCTGACGTCACATGCAACACGGCAGTGCCGAACACATGCACACCCGCCGCCAGACATGCATGCATCTGTACATCTCTACCACCTGTCGGAGTGAAATCATCGGCATCCATGTCACGTCTGCCGATCAGCCTCCTACATGTCGGTGCCACATGCATCCATGGTGTATCACAGTGGCACACATGTCAAATACACACACCCACACATGTACATTGTGCACATACATAAAGGTAGAATCAGCATCCATGTGTCACACCACAACCATGCCACAGTAAATACACAGAAATGTATACATGTGTGCACCTACACATGCATTTGGCCATCATGCATTTGAACACATACACCATTGATGTGCCTCACACATGACTGGACTCACATGCGGCAGGCTCATGTCCCTGTACATACACATCCATACATTGGCCTTTCAAGACATATGTCCAACCTGCACACTCCTGGCACACCTCAACATGCACTGCGTCTAATCAGTATGCATGGACACTTACCACTCGGCTGTGTACGGGTCTGCCTCTGAAGGACCTGGAGGTGGAGCGCTGGGTTTATGCGTTCCAGGACCCTCATCTGGATGTTGGTAAGGTGGACCCGGAACCCCTCTGCATGCTTTGCCTTCAAAAGGCACCGGGCCTGCTGAGGGTCCAGTACCCGATGTCCTCCCAGCGGTTCCGGACCTGTTGCATGTTGCAGGCTGCCACCCCCTCCACGTTGATGGCAGCCACGATGTCCTTCCAGATCCTCTTCCATCCTACATTGTCGGCGCGTGAACTTCTGAAGAGGGCATCATAATGTCCCAGGACTTGCTCCACCAGGATGCCAACTTCATTGGTAGTGAAGCTGGCAGCCCTCTGCCTCTATGCTGGGGGGTTGCCACTGGTGCCAGATGGTGTTGTGTCGGACATGGCAACCCCGAGGCAGGTGTGGGTGGGCAACTGGGTCCTGGAGCTTGGCTGTGGAGCAATGGAATACCAGTCGGGAGTCTTCTGTTCCAGCAGGGGTGGTCACAGCAACTGGACCCCGGCAGATGGCTGACGTGCAGGCACCAAATAACAGGGCACGTGGCCAGCAGGCAGGCAGGCAGCAGCAGATGGCAGGTGAGAGCGTGCTCGGGGCTCTAAGGGGCAGGAAAATGGCCTACTGGGCAGGAGGGTGGTCTTCCGTGTGTTGTCGTGTGGCCAGCTTGATACGGAGTGAATTGGCACGTGAAAAAATAGCCCGTCAGTGTGTAATTCGAGGAAAGGGCCTTAGCGCGTAAGTGCGCCTGTGACGTAACGCGCGTGGGCGTTTCCCTCCACACGGGTACATGTTGATTGTACACATGCAAAAACTGCACGTCCGGGTGTCACTGCGTGTAATTGGAGGAAAGGCCCTTACCGCGAATGCGCGTCAGTGACGTCGCACGTGTGGGCTGGGTTAAAAGGTACGCGTAGTACGGCATTTTCTTGTACGTGCTTTTTGTGGAGAGTGAGCGGGTGATTCTTGTACTTCTTGTCGGTTCACATGCGATTACTTCACAACGGTTCCAGTTCGTACTCCTTGTTTACTCACACAGCGTTCAATTCTTCTTTTGGCAGGGGTGTTGCCAACGCGCACACTTGCGTCTTTTTCATGAGTCGCGCATGTGTTTTTCAACTGTGGTTGCCCCTCGTGTGTCGCATACCCATTCAGAGGTCATTGTAGCCTGCGTGTACCACGCATACGCTTATTTTTGTGTTACTGGGTGCCACAACGTAGTGCGGGTTCTTTATTGCATGCACGTGGGCTACCACGGATCTCGTGCACGTTAAATTTTGTTTTAGGGGTGTATGAGCATTGATTGACCCGTCATCTTCCCCCAGGGGTCACAGACAGCCTTGCTAGAGCACTAGGTTACGTATTCCATCTAGTACCCTGCCCCTTTCACCCCTATTGCCCTGGTCAATTGTTTACTGCACCTCCCATTTGTGCAAGAACATCAGTGCCATGGTTGGGAGGTGACCAAGTGGTAAGGGAGGCAAAGGTGGCCGACCTCCAAGACGTGGCCGCGGTAGGGGACATGGCCAGGATGCAGGGTGGCCCAAGAGGTCAGTGTGTGGAGGACCAATCAGGGACATCTATGCCCCCCCAATGGGTCGGGGAGATGCAGCTGACACCATCCCAGCTCAGGCCTTGTTAACCCGGCTCATATTGTCAACTGAACCGGCACAGGATGACTCCCAGGCTGATTTCCGTGTCACCAAGTCAAAGCCACGTGTGGCAGTGAAAGTTGCTGTCACCAGGCCACGTGGATCTGGGGCAGCAATGTCATCTGCTGCCACAAGTAGCCAGGGTGAGGAGGCTGCAGGGGCAGCTGCAGCTCAATCCACCTCAGCTCTGAGTCACCCAGCAGGGACAGTGTTCGTCCAAGTCCATCACACTGAGGTTGGTCCTGCCAACATCACCCAGCAGCCAATGCCTGAAGTGAGACCTTTGGTCATCGTGCCTTTGGCTATTTCCAGTGCCCAGTCCACCTGCGCTTCAGCTCCTACCAACCAGAATGGCATAAGCCACTCGGGGTCCGCACCTCCTCTCAAGAGGAAGAAGGGTGCTCTTGCGGTATAGGCTGGGACCCCAGACACGGCTCCCCCGTCCGGCACGTCCAGAAAGCGTAGTTTCAATGATGTGAAACTAGACGAACTTGTGGGCTTGGTGTCGGCCCATGGCTGCAAAATGCTGGTCACTACAGGGTGCAAGACTACAACTGCTCAACGTAGGGCCCAATGGCAGTGCATCGCAGACCAGATTAGTTCCCTTGGATTTGTGAGGCACACAGCTGATGATTGCTCTAAGCGGTGGAATGACCTTAAACGCAGAGCAAAGAACAAGCTGGCTTCCAATCATGCCTCTACTCTGGTGCCTGGCAGTGGGTCTCCACCAGAGGAGCATGTACTCACAGAACATGAGTCAATCGCTGGAGGCTTCATCACAGAGGATCAGATCCAAGGTGTGGGAGACCTACCAGATCTTGAGGCAATGTCTGGTGAGTGGCCATGCATGTGTGTGCAAACCATGTATATGTTGCTTGGGTGATGTGTTCTGATTGAGTGCCAGGTGAGGCTGTGTACTCATGACTGCTATGGGTCACCCATGTGGTGCCTCCAAACCATCCCTCAGCCTTGGGTTTGGGTTTTACAGTATCCTTTCTGACCGCAGTTGACAATTTGCACCTGATTACTGTACTTGCCCTTCAACTGCCATCATGCCACAACATTGTTCATAATGATGTCCTGTTCATTCTGCCTGATTGATGAGATCCTTTGCATGTTTACCGCACATTTTTGTGCCGTTCTGCCCCAAATGTAACATACTTCAGACATAGATTACACCCCACAATGCCACACATTTGTTTACTTATTATGGAAATGATTTCATCAGTCAGGCTGATTAAGTAATGTGCACCTACACATGGCCTGCACACAATCACTTCAGGGCCCTGCTTAAATGTTCAACATGACAATTGTCTTCTGGCATGTTCAAGTCACCAACCATTGATGTATCCATGTACCTGCCATCACTGCATTAGTGAACACTGGATTTGTTGCAGCGTGTGGCATATGCGTGTTTTGTCCCACTCTTTTGCATGTTCTATTTCATGATGTCCATCTCACATGGATGGGTGACAGTACTGATTTGCTACCATCTGGTTGTCCTTGTCAAATCTGCCATGGCTATGCTACGTGCCATCTGTGTGCTGGCATGTGTCATGTATGTGGATTGTTCATGCCACTCACAAGGCTAATGTGTGATGCTGGTGCTATGCAGCATGTAACACATGTGTTGCTTTCCCATCTTGGAGTCCTCAGTGGCTGTGTTTAGGCTCCCCTTCCACTTCATTGCCAATGCATGCATGCCAGAGTTATTGTCATGTGTGACATGTGTAATTTATGTATTCAATGTGTACCTCGTGATGCCTATGTGTGTGGGCTATGCTGCTCATGCCTGTCTTCATTACTTTTCTTTTATGTTTTTGCAGGTGATGAGGCACTAGATGCTGTTGAGGAGGAGGAGATGGCGCAGAGGCAGGAGTACTCACAGACACAACCAGGAACCAGTGGAGGATGTGGGGTGGTGGTGGGTGAAAATCCATTACTCCTACAGACCATCCTGTTCATTGGTGTCACTGGGTACACCTCCGCAGACCTCTACATCTCAGGTGCTCAATCTGACATTGAGACAATTGTCCCGTCGCAGGTGAGGGTTTCTGGCAGGGATGCTGTTCTGTCCAGCCCACCTGCACTGGGGGTAGACCCCGCTATGGGCCATTCAGTGTTGGAAATTCCACCTGTGGCGGTTACGGATACAGGGACACACTCCACTATATTTGTTCCTATTTCTGGGTCAGCAGATCAAAGGAGGAATGCAGTCCTGCAGCCTCAGGCAGTGCCAGCACAGCAAGGTGCACATCACCTTGCACAAAACAGGTGTGGTGCCTGCCAACGCGGTGGCTGTGCGCCACCAGGCAATACTGTGTGGGAGAACTCCATATATACTATTGCAGCACAACAGGGGGCATCATGTGAGATGATGGCTCAGGCCATGGATAGGGTGACCACTTCCATTCTCCCCCCTGAAAGGCAGGTGGAGCTCCAGTAGCAGGTAACAGAGTCCATGTGCCACTCACACAGGGGGGACATGTTGGCATCCAACAGGGACCGACGGGCTGGATTGGAGACTCTGTGCACAGCCATATCTGTAGAGTCACAGACCCACAGGGATGCCCTGAAGTTAGAACACAGGTCCCTCCGAGATACTCTGGGTGCACTTGAGGTGTCCCAGTCTACAAGGTCAGAACAGCAGCTGGAGCAGCTGACATGCACACTCTCAGCTGAGCTCCAGGCAACCCGTGAGGAGATCTGGGTATCACACGAGGCCTTGCAGGCAGAAATGCATGCTACCCGTGAGGTGCTGCATGGGGATCTCCGTACCATCATCCTGCAGAACCAAACCTTTCAGACTCACATCCTTGCTGCCATGGAGGAGCATGCCAGGGCTTTGCGTGGTCTGCTTCCCATATCACGCCCACCTTCTGATGTACCACCAGAGGGTGATGACAACGACGGAAGTTCACCCACTGAAGGGTAGCCGTGCAGGCCATGAGCAAATGGAGGTTTGTTTTTTTAAATGTTTTTTTTTTTTGGTTTTTTCAAATTTGATTCCGAAATGGCAAAATAAAATTAGTATTTAATTCATTTATTATGTATTTTTCTTCTTCTTTTTCCTATTTATTATTTTAATTTTATTTTCATTTGTAATTTGTTATTTTAATTTTCATAGTTTTTTTTTAGTTAAAATAATAGAAGAAAAATCAGAATACAATTTATTTATTTGGTTTACTTTACATTTACTTTTTCTTTTCCTTTATTTAATTTGCTTTAACTTTTTTGTTCATAACCCTTTTCTTTCAGATTGTGAATTCATGTTACAGTGTGTTGCTTTGTGTGGCTCCCGTAGGAATCCACTGTGTATTCCAGCTGGGCACATGCAGGCTTGTCCTGTCATTGGGTTAGAAACGTGGGTTCCTGACACACATGCCCCTCCTGCTTCCCCTTTCCATGGGCTCGCAAAGGGGGTGACCAAGTGACAGTAACTTACACAGAGGCATTGGGCTCCCATAAATTTTGTGGGCAGTCTGTAGTCCAAAATTTGTATACATCCCTAGTGGGGATTGGTGTTAATTTCTCCACTGCATGGTGGATTTGTATATGGTTTTACAAACAGGACTTTTTACATATATACATGTTACTTCTTAATTTCTTGACAAGCCCGTCTCCATTGCAGATGCAGTTCATGTTGTATGCAGTACACTGCCACATTTGGCTACCAGCAACACACTGCAGTTGGAAGGGGTCAATGTGCTGCCTTTGTCAGGTTGTGACACTTACACTACTTTCATTTTTTACTGTCATGTGTTACCACTGTTGGATCCTGTACTGATGTTTTGTCTTGCTGGTTAGTATTTCTTCATGTGTGCTGTTTTATTTTCATTAGTGAGAAGAAATTGTCTCTGGCCTGTTTCCATTTGGGATGGTGCACTTTGTGACACTTGTGTCATGTGTTGTGCATTCATTTGGTTGTTTTCACATTTCATGCCATGCCATGGTGTGTTGGGTAGCTGAGATGGGGTTAGGGAGGGGTTGGGTGACATGCCACTATTTGGATGTAGTATTTTGCAAGGGGGTAGTCCTTCATGCTGCATGAATGTGTGCCTTTTACTGACACAGCATTGGGTGTGCTTCAGTAGCTAGGGATGCAAACAATGTAGCACTTCCAGGTAAACAATCTCAGGGTGGTATGGTTGTGACAGTTGACTGTCACTTTTGTCATCATCATAAATTGTCAGCTGGTATGTGCCAAGCCTGTGTGCACTCGCAGGGGTGGGATTTTAGGTGAAGAAATTTGCCACAAGATGAGTACGGGCTGCCTCACCACGTGCCCTTTCGCCTCCCATGTGCAGCGGCCGTGCATGTGGGTGGGGATGTGGGGCACCACCATGTCCACCGGCAAGCCCCACCTGGCTGCAACATTGTGCAGGACACATGCTGCCACTATGATCCTGCACACTACTGGGGGTGCATATAGCAGCTGCCCACCAGAGCGGTCAAGGTAGCCAAAGCGTGACTTCAGCACTCTGAATGTGCACTCCACTATGCCCCGGGTTGCAATATGGGCTGTTTTGTATCTTACCTCGGGTGGTGTGGTGGGGTTCCGTATTGTCGTCATCATGTAGGTGCTCAGAGGGTAGGCACTTTCCCCTGGAGAGGTTATAATGGTTGTCATTAGTTGGGTTTTCCCATTTCTCAGTGTCTGACATGCATGCATGTGCAGAGGCATTTATACTCACCAATTAGCGATGTGTCGCCATGCCTCCCAGCTTCCAGGTCCTGGTTTAGGGGTGACATTCGGAATATGAAACTATCATGGCTGGACCCCGGATAGTTGGCATATACTGAGGTAATGATTCCCTTGGCATCACATACAACCTGCATGTTGATGGAATGCCAGTGCTTGCGGTTTCGATAGATGTGCTCAGTGGCCCTGGGAGGACGGAGAGCCACATGGGTGCAATCAATGGCACCAAGCACTTTGGGGAAGTGTGCCACCCCATAAAAGTCTTGGACGATGGCCTGCCTTTCTGCAGGTGTTCTGGGCATGTATATGTACCTGCGGACTGAGGGGCATGCAGTCATGATCGCCAACACCTGGTGTAGGCAGCGTGACTGCGTGGCCTGTGAGACACCCCCAACTATGGCACTTGTCCGCTGAAATGACCCAGTTGCCAAGAAGTGCAGTACATTGAGCACCTTTTCCAAGAGGCTCAGTGCTTGGGAGCACAGGGTGGGTGATGTGAGTTCATCCTCTCACTCCCTGACCAGTTCTAGGATTATTAGTGGTGGAAACCTGTACCTCCCATACACCTGGTCATCAGGCATCCCAAAAAGGCTGGCCCTGGGTAAAAAAATGTGGGGCCTGCCTATCCTCCTCCTCCTGCAGTGTCCCACGAACACGGCTGCGAGGAACGGTATATTCATCGTAGCGTATGAGCTTGTTTGTTCTTTGCGTGCACTTTTATGCTGCGCTAGGCCGCTTATGCCTGCTTCCTGCTGGCGTACATGTTTCCGGATTAGCGCGTCTTTTTTGGCACACAGGTTTCCCCTGTTCCATGAATACGTGTTGTTAGCGCACGTGTGGGCGTTGCAAGCATTTACCTCCCGTACTTCCCCCGTAATGCGCACATTTTCACGCGTTGTTCTCATTCTGCGTGTTACGCCCCGTGTTACGCCCACTTTTCTTGTGTGCGCTACACGTTGTGCGTTTTCCCTGTGCACGTCACGCACAGCGTTTGGTGACGTGTACGCCCACCTTACACGTGCAGCTCATTCCATGAATCGACGAACTGGTGCATGCGCGGCTTTAGCACACGTGCGCTGCGTTTTCACACTTGCGCTCTTCTCGGTGCACATTTATTCCATGAATTACCCTCTAAATAGCGAGTTTTCAATGGCTACAAATATTCTCCTATGTTCTTATAGGTGTTTCAAAAGAACCATTTCATTAAGAGATAACATACCCATCTCTCATCTCATGATTACTGTTGGGACACATTTGGGTAAATTCAGGACTCACATCAGAATAAACCCTCAAGTCTGGCCCAGATTGACCCATCAATTGGTCCAACCACTTCAGCACCATAAGTGACGATAGGTGGCACCTTTAACTTAAAGAACAACATAATAGGGGTAAGTGGGAAGCGTTCCTAGCAGGTACTTATTGTTTAGGCTTGACTAGCAAGCGCAAGGCATTTCTCAAGAAGCCCTAAATATTGCATCATAATCTCATTCATCATGTGGATTGGAAATCACAAATAAGTAAATGAGTGATGTATGGTTTAGGCTCCATGAGATTTCTTTTTTTTGGCTCCCTGGTTGTTGCTAAAGCTCAATATTATTGTTTGCAATGGATTAATACTCAAACCATGTTTCTTCACATATATATGTGTCTAGAGCCTCTAATTGGCAATGAAGCCCAACTGGGGTGTAGTTGAGAAGGACCAGGTCATCTGGATACGCCAGCCACACTGGCATATTCCCACAATTTGAAGGGCACAATCTTATGTGTCCTAAGTCATCACCAATATCAGCCATAAACATGTTAAATACATACCGTGCAAGAAGGTAAGTCCTTGTAGGCGATCATTGATTTTGGTAAGGAGCCTTCAATGTTCATCGTAATTTGGAACTTCGGTCATCATGCAAATATTGTAAGATGTTTAAAAAGGTATTTGGCCAGTCCCTATTCTGAGGTTTTATCCAAATAAGTGATCTATTGGCACAATCAAAGGTCATAGTGAGGTCTACGAATGTCACATAGGTGTTTTTTTCTACAATCACTCTTGTTGTACAAGGGACAAAATTAAACCATTGAGAGATGTTACCAGGTACATTTTAAACCATAATTGGTATATGTTGTGGGATTTCCTATCTACTGCACAATTTTCAAGGTGTCTTAATAATATGATTGAACGATTTTTGCTACACAGCCAGCAGAGCCATGAGGCGATAGTTTTCAAGGAGGACCCTATCCCCTTTTTTGAAAATTGGAACAATATAGGAGAGCTTCCACAAAGGTGCAGTGGAATGAGAAAATAATATCTGATCAAATGGGGATTTTAGGATCCTGGACAACATTTCTGGATTACTCCTCATTACCCTCTCTTTTAGGGCACAGTTGTGTACCCTGTCTTTGCTGATGTGCTCCATCTTCCAATTGATGTTGGCTACAGTTTCTGTTTCATTAATTCTTCTCTCTAAATTGCAACACTGTTTGGCTGTGCAGTGTCTTCATCTGACCTTATATGTCTAATGGCAATCATTTAACATGTGTTTTTTTCTGCTTTTGCTTCTCCACTAGCTATGGTTGTGGTTGTTGCATGTCTCCACGACAGCTAGAGAAAAGGGTGACAATAATCGTCTGTTGTAACTTTTTCTGTGAACATTTGAAAATACATTAAAGGAAAGTTTTATTTGTTTTTTACAATGATTTGCTTATGTTTCATGAGAGTTAGTAGTTGCAGACAAATGTGCAGACCCCATTGTAGCACTTTTATTGTATTGAATTTGTACATGTTGACCAATGTCTCTCCTCTGTTTTCTTCCTTGCCACTTATCTTGGCCATTTAAACCAGATGCTTCAGCGTGCATACAGCACTGGAGAAACATTGCCTGGTGTAACCAGAGACATGAGTATCTGAAAATAATTGAAAAATATGTAATATTGACAGTAGCACTCACTGGTGTAACAGGGGCACCCGCACAAGACATTTCTTTTTTTTTTTAGTCACTCGAAGGCAGAGTGACTAAAAAAAAAGAAATGTCTTGTGCGGGTGCCCCTGTTACACCAGTAATAAAGAAATTGTTCCTGTCACAGCCTAACAGAACTATTTTCTTTATGAAGGCAGAGTGACAACAAAAAAAAAATAATCTTTTTTAAGTCCAAGTGCTTCCCCCACAACATGACACAGAAGCCTCTAGGCTGCAGGCCTCCAGGTCATGGGGTGGGGGAGCTCAATGACCTCAAAAAGAAATTGTTTCTTTTTTAAGTCACTCTGCCTTTATAAAGACATGGGGCCTCATTACGAGGTTGGAGGTAGCCATTGTGCTATTAGCACCATGGCTATCCAGTTACCGCATACCGGGTCCGGGTTCCCTGAATGGGGAATTACTGGCCATTCCAACCTTGAAGGACCCATTATTTCTCCATTCAGGGAACCCATCCCCATTCCCAGGGCTCAATGGGAATGGGGAGCATGCTAATAATGGGTCTGTTAATAACGGGCCTGTTATTAGCATGTTGGTCCTTTAGCGGCTTCCGCTAAGGGCGCCTGGTAAAACCAGCCGCCCTTAGCGGGACCCGCTAAAGGACCTCGTAATGCGGAGGTAAGGGGTTAACGGCACCGGCACCTTTATCAGCGCCGTTCGGTCCTTAACGGAAATAATTACTTTATGAAGTCGGAGTGATTTAAAAATTAAACCATTTCTTTTTGCAGTAATAGGGCTCCCTCCAACCCCATGACATGTGTGTATATGCCTGTATGGTGAAAGGGTGCACACTTAAATGTATGGGTGGCTGCCTGAGTGTGACTTTATGGTGAAAGGGTGCACACTTAAATGTATGGGTGGCTGGGTGTGTGTGTGTGTATGTTGAATGGTGTGTGTACTTGTGTTCAGGGGTGCAACAAAACCTACATTTCAGGGGGGTGCTAACCCTTCAAATGTTGGGAGAGGTGCTAACTTCCTGGGCATTGGTGGAAGGGCAAACTTATTTGTGTGGGTTATCTAACTTATTTATGCATTCTAATGAGACTATTCTAGTGCAGC
This sequence comes from Ambystoma mexicanum, assembly GCF_040938575.1. NCBI lineage: Eukaryota > Metazoa > Chordata > Amphibia > Caudata > Ambystomatidae > Ambystoma > Ambystoma mexicanum. The sequence goes on along the minus strand of NC_090924.1, from coordinate 711,839,418 downwards.
TTCAAGTTTACAAGCAGTTAACTCGCTCCTTTAAGTCTGAAAGCTCCCACTTATGGACTCATGTGAGAATAAGTGGACTCCTATCCCCTCTCTACCCTTCTAATCACTTCCTTGTTATGCAAGAACTAAACTCGCATCAAGATTTTAATTGCCTAAAGAATTATGCATTTGAATGCAGGTACAAAAGAGTGAAATGCTTTACGTTAGTAACTGCTGGGCCTTTGTTAACAGCGAAATCCAGGTGCCTTTTAACATCTGTATCCTGTCTGTCTGGCAACGGCTCTGTACATCAGCCAGGTCGAGTCAACACACCTGCCATCCTGCACACCCTGGAATTTCTTTTCAGAGGTGATGAGGTTGTGCTGGATGAGATTGGGTCGCTACCTTGGGGCTAACAGAGGCAGAAAGAAGTAGCCAGACTAGGATGCTCTGGCAGAGGGCTAGGCCAGAGTGCCTAGGGCATATTTGAGGTAGAACAGAGTAGGGCTGATTCATCTTCTTTCCAACAGCGCTCCGATCCAACAGGTACCTTCTGGCTCTTAGTGATTTGGTGTATTCCTGTATATTTACGTTTCTATATGTTCTTTTTTTTCTGTGTGTTGTTTCATCCTTCATTCTATGAGCTCACATTGATATTCATTGTAATACTGGTATTTATGATATGACATTGAGTCATAAATTCAGTTTTACTTATAGCAGTTTCAGTGAGTGTAGTATGTCATATATTTGCATGAATTAATATTTAATGAAATTTTGAAATAAAAAAGGAATTCAAAGTCAATTTAAGATTATCAACAGGGCTCACCTCAGTTTAACTCAAAAGGAGTTGAAGGTGGTGTGTAGGGGATTTTGTTTACTGATGCGAACTCTGCTGCTGTGAATATGAGAAAAACTAAACACAGCAACAGCACCATATGTACTGTGAGTCCACCAATCTGAATATTGGCGTTAAATGAATTAACCGTAATGTAAACAAAGTGAGGTTGAGCAACACACTGCATAAGTCTGGCGTGTTAGAACCGTCCACCCTACCACCAGAAACAACATGGGCAGCATCTGTTTCGTCCTGGGCACTGAGAAGTTCATGTACGCAGAAGCACAGCCTTCCAGTGAGTAAGCAAAGCAATTCACCCTCAAATGTCATGCTTTTGATGGCTCTATAGACCATAGCTATGTGTTCCAGGTGAAACCTTAATACTGCTGGCATGGAGCAGCCTTCAGCTGAAGATGTGGTTGATGTAATTTTGGAGCAAGAGAGTCTAAAATATATCGATAAATTGGCATGAACAAGTACAAGAACAGAGGGAATTATGTGCCACCCTAACATAAACCACACATATCGGTACAATGGGCCTCATTATATGTTTGCTGGTATTCTGGTAGTAGTACCACCAGGATACCGGCAAACAATATTACCGTTATCAGAACCTGATCTGCCGGTATAACTGGAAGATTAAAGGTGTCAGCAACTGTAAGTAATTCCCCATTCCATGCAGTCCATAGGACTCCATTGGGGCATTACCGGTATTACCGGCACTAGTAATACCAGTGCTGCTAATACCAGCTGTTTTTGCCAGTGGGGTGCCTGATTTAACTCCAGCTTTTAGATAGAGATAAATCAGTCCACACCACCATGGAGATTTGCTGGTATAGAATTACTTCACATTCAACAACACCTTCTACCTCCAAATCTGTGGCAGCGCCATGGGGACAGCATTTGCAAGCAGCCTGGCAGTCATTTACGTGCTTGAATATGAAAAGTCCTTTGTTCTTAATGAGATCAATCAATTTGTTGATAACATGACCAAGTGGTAAAGATGCATAGATGACATAGGGCCTCATTACACGGTAGGCAGAGGACCAAGGTGCTACTAGCAGCTTGGTCCATGCCGGTAAAATACCGGCACCGCCTTGGTGGAAAGGGGAATTACCGCCCTATTCCAAGGTTGGCGGGGCGGTAATTCCCCCTTCTCCCATTGCCCTTCCCCATTCCCATTTTTGCCCCATAGGGCATAATGGGAATGGGGAAGGCGCTAATTACGGTCCCGCAAATTGTGGTACCATAATTAGCACCCTGGTCCCTTTGCGGGTTGGTTTTTAATGCCTGCTAAACAGCAGGCATTAAAGTACCTACCCACAAAGGTACCTCGTAGTAAGGCGGTAAGGGTTTACTGGTACCGTTGCCCTTACCGGTACCGGTAAACCCATACCGCCGTCCGTGTAATGAGGCCCATAATCTTCATCTGGAAAGGCAACTCTACAAAACTGGAGACTTTCTACACGTGGCTCAACTCTTTCACCCCGGAAATACAATGTAGCCTTGTAAGCAGCTCACGTTCTGTCAACTTCTTGGATCTAACCATCCAGGTACAAAAGAAAATATTTGTTTGTAAACTGTTCAAAAAGGAGACCGATCGTAATAACCTACTCCACTACCAGAGCAGTCACCCAAAAAATCGTAACGTCAACCTGCTTTATGGCCAATTCTTATGGTTAAGGAGGAACTGCACTGAGCTGTCTCAATATAGATGCCATGCTCAACAGTTGGAAACCAGGCTTCAGGCACGCGAATACCCTAAGAAACTTGTAAGGAACAACCTGAAGAGAGCACTACATACTCCGAGAGAAACACTTTTACAACCCAACATCAAAACCACTGGTCAGGATACCCTCACCTGTGTGACCACCTTCAGTCCTGACACGACCAAAATTAAATAAATCATGAAAAATGTTGGCCACTGATCCAGTTGAACATTCCGGATGAACCCTACCCCCAGATGGCCCTAAATGCTCCAAAAATTTAAAGGAATAGCTAACCCATGCCAGACTTACCAAGAAAACAACCAGGAATATTTTCTGTAATCTCAGAGATATATCAGGTCATCATCTCTGTGGCATGTGCTTGGTCTGTAAATTCACCAAGAAGACCAAGAGCTTTGAGCTTTGAAATAGCTGGCAGAGACTAGACACTTCAGCACTTCTCGAATTGCAAGAGCACAAATGTCATATACATTATAGAATGCCCATGCGGCCTGAGGTACGCTGGCCAAACCACCAGACAAGTCAACAAGTAACAAGAGGATCGGTGAACACCACTCGAGGATTCGGTGTTGAATTCCATCACAGCCAGGATGACATCAGCTGGTGGGTGGTAGTTAAGGTTGAAACAACACCAATATTTTGAATGCACTTGATCATAAAGAGGCATGGTGGATGTATAAATTGCAAGCAATCAGCAAAGGTCCGAACAAGGCTGGACCCATGAGCCCATATGGCATATAACTCTCTGATAGCACCTATTTCCACAAAGGCTGCCATGAGTGATGTAAGGCACCAACAGCCATATCAATGCAATGCCCAGCCTTTCTTACCTGGCTGGCCACCAGCTCTACACCCAGCTCTGCACCGCTCACCACTGTGTGGCTTAGCACCTAATCGAACTACACCAAATGACCTGTGCCCATCAATCATATTGCAATCATCTGGGGCAACCTGAATCAGTTGCCCCATCTAACACCGGCTTACCCCCATTTGAAATCACTTATGCCACCTAATGGGGCTGTGCCAATGAGCCCACATGGCAGATATTTCTCTGTTATTAATGATTCCATCAGGGCTGTCATAAGTGATACGATGCACCAATAGCCATATCCATGCAATGCCCACCCTTCACTACCTGCTTGGCTATCAGCTCCACACAGAGTTCTCCACCGCTTACCACAGCCCCCAACTAAACCACAGAATACAACCAGTGTTAATATTTCAATCATCCAGAGCAATCTTAATTAGTTGTCCCATGCAACGCCGGCTTACCTCTTTTTAAAATCAATTGTGCCACGAAATGGAGCTCTGTGAATTTCGAGCCCACACCTGCACCCCCGGACACGGCGGCTACGAACAGGTCTCCATGGAAACTACCATACACACAAACGCCTTCTCCTTGTCCGCGCATGCGCCAAGCCAACACGCTTGGTACACTGTTCCAATACGCATGCGCAAGCCCCGATATGTATTCGCCTTTTCCCTGACAACGGCCCTGAATGGAATAAAGCCTGTGACTCCCGTGCTGCTGATCTTGCTGACAGCATACGTTAGGAGGTAGGTTTCTCAGCCATTCTACATTGCCATCGTCATAGATATGATGCCTGATATCTTTTTATAAAGTGACGCTGGGTTTAACAAACCGTGCTTTCTTGCTTTGTTTACCGGCCTGCGGGCCCCAGACAACCATCGATCTTGAGTGCTCTATCACACAACATCCGCTGACACTGCGCTAAAGGTATGCATTTTTCCAATACACTTTTCTCACCCTCTGAAGGGTTAGTTTACTCTTAACCATTGGAAATGGCCACTAACATTTCAATACATTGGGCCTCATTATGACCCGGGCAGTAAGTATAAAACGATGCCAGTAAAGGATTACCAGCATCGCTTACCGCTCCGCACGATTAGGACACGCCAACCCGCTATTAGCGGCACCGTAATTAACGCGACCCATCATGGCGGCAATACCGGCATGGCGCAAACAGGGGAACATCACAAGTCAGGCGGACATGCAAATAACGCCCTAGTGAAGGCTGAAAAGTACCTAACCGGCATGGTGCAAATTCCGGCATCGCGGACCACCCATAAACGACACGTGCAATGTTCCCAACTGCCACAGGTGCACACAATCAGCACAGGTGGAGGCAATACAGACTGGGCCAGCACAAAAGGAGCACACCCCACCCCTTCCCACACCCAGTCACACAACAAAATGGATCCAATACTACTAGCAATGCTGGGGCTGAGGGCATGATTGCACTGGAACTGCTGCAACAACAACAACAACTACAACAACAGGCAGCACAGAGGAGACGCAGGAGGAGAAGGAGGGTGAGGCAGGCCCAGCATGCCCCACCTGTGCAGCCTGTGGTACCACAAAGGCAGCCCCCAATCCCTCGCATCAGAGCCAGTCCATTCAACCTAACCCCTGAGCAGATCCACACCCTGTCCGTCTGGACCGGGACCCCATCACCACCATTGTCGACATGATACATGACGACATCGTCAGCCTGATTGAAACACGCACCGCCATCCCACCCCTACTAAAGGTAGTGTCTGTGCTCCACCTCCACTTCCTGGCCACAGGCACCTACCAGCACACAGTGGGGCACATGCATGGCATATCTCAACCATTATTCTCACGTACTCTGAACCAAGTGCTTGATGCCTTCCTGAAGCACACAGGCAACCACATTTACTTACCACGTACTGCCCAGGAGATTTCAAACACCAAAGTTGGTTTCCATTCACTGGCCGTGATCCCTGGTTGCATTGGCGCCATCGACTGCACCCATGTGGAATTGGTGGTCCCACATGCCATGGAGGTAGCGTACCGCAACCGTAAACTATACCACTCAATCATTGTGCAAATGGTATGTGACTCAAACAAGATCATCACACATTGTTGTGCCAGATACCCTGGATCAACCCATGGTTCAATGGTCCTGCGGAACTCCACAATGTCACGCTACATGGAGCGACATGCAGGGCACAGATCCTGGCTTCTTGGTGAGTTGCCTGTAAGGCTTATGGAAATGCGATGTCGGTAGGTGACTTGGGGAGAGATGCATACTTCACCCGGCTGAGATGGGGGGGAGAGATGCATACTTCACCTGGCTGAGTTGGGAGGGGAGAGATGCATACTTCACCTGGCTAAATTGGGGGGGGGGAGATGCATACTTAACCTGGCTAAGTTGGGGGAGGGGGTAGATGCATACTTCACTTGGCTGAGTTGGGGAGGAGAGATGCATACTTCACCTGGCTGCGAGTGCCAGAGATAATGGACAATGCTCATACCCCAAAGCAGCCCTGACTGGACCTGACACCTGACCACATAATGCAAGATGTAAGCAGCCCTACCATGTGAATGATGCAGTGTCACAGCCATTCCATAGCCATCTACATGTGCACTGTACCTAATCAGACCGTATCCCCCAATACACAGCACCAAATACCATCAACTGAAAGGACAGTCTTCCATTACTGCGTACAAAGGAGTCACATGAGGGTCAAATACATTAATACACCACTACACTGACACAGAGGTCCAACAGAATTGCATGTCACCATTTGTTGTGCATAGTGAGATCATCATGAGGCTGACATCAACGGTGCCAGTGTGAAAGCATACAAATTACCGGACATCAGCCAGATCATGGAAACAACCACCGTGGACTAACACAGTGCATGAGCACTCACAAGGAACTGGACCCCCCTGCGCCTACTAGTTTTGATGGCACGCACACCAGCCCATAAGAGGAATACACACATAGCAGTCACATCGTGTGTCTCCATTAATGCATGGGAATGTGGTTGTACTCAGGAAATAAATGCATGCTATGGTGTCATTGATCGAGGTCCCATATGATGTGATGACTTACACATATACATTGTTGCCCACATGCAGGTGATGCAGGCTATCCCTTGAAGAGGTGGCTCCTAACCCCAGTCTGGAACCCCCACAACAGACACGAGGAGGACTATAATCGTGCACATACACACACCCGTGTGGTAATTGAGCAGACATTTGGCCTCTTGAAGGCACGGTTTCGCTGCCTCAGCAGGTCTGGTGGGGCACTCCTGTACCACCATGAGAAGGTGGCCAAGATCGTCATGGCATGTGTCATGCTACACAATATGGGCATCAGACGGAATGTGCCCCTGCCCCCTGACGCTGAACTGCAACCACCTGACGATGAGGATGAGGAGGGTAGAGATGGGGCAGCACCTCAGGGAGGCAGCGATGCACAGGAGGGACGTGACATGCGTCAGACTCTGATCAACCAATGTTTCTAGCACACATGGACGGGGAGTGTGACATGGAGGTGGCACTTGGGGCACTGGGTGTGTCAGGGACATGGACACTGTAGACTGTTCACCAATAAAGCACACATACGCAATAAGCAATGCCCACACATGTGAATCATGAGTCACCAAAATGTGAAAGAATTATGAAAAAACAAGCCCTCCACCCACACATGCTCTCCCCCCTCCCCCAACTCCCCCACACACCCTCTCCCCCCTCCCCCCTCAACTCCCCCACACACCCTCTCCCTCCTACCCCCTCAACTCCCCCACACACCCTCTCCCCCTGCCCCCTCAACTCCCCCACACACCCTCTCCCCCCTTGATTTCCCAACACATGGTGTGCGGTAGCACGCACCAGTAGTCCACATGGCACTAGTCTGAATGCCTGTGCCTTCTGCCCTCCCCCTCTTCCAGCACCAGGTGCCCCCCTGTCTGATCTGCGCAGGTTCCTGCCAGAGCGACGCACAGGGCTGGTCCTAGTAGAGCTGGCAGTTGATGATGGTCCTGATTGTTCGGGCAACTGTGGTGGATGCATGTCGTGCATTGCTGCCACCATTTCTGAGAGGACATGACGCACTGCTGCAAGTTCCGCGTAGATGCCCTTTGAGGTGGACTCAATGGGCCTCATTACACGGACGGCGGTAAGGGTTAACGGTCACCGTTAATGGCAACGGTGACCGTTAACCCTTACCGCCGTACTACGAGGTCCCTTTGCGGGTTGGAGGATTTAACGCCTGCTTCTTGCAGGCGTTAAAATCCAACCCGCTAAGGGACCTCAGAGCTAATTACGGCACCGCAAAATTGCGGTGACGTAATTAGCGCCTTCCCCATTTCCATAGAGCCCTATGGGGCAGAAATGGGAATGGGGAAGGGCAATGGCGGAAAGGGGATTTACCGCCCCTCCAACCTTGGAATGGGGCGGTAAATCCCCTTTCCGCCAAGGCGGTGCCGGTATTTTACCGGCATGAGCCATGGCGCTAATAGCACCATGGCTCACCGCCTACCGTGTAATGAGGCCCAATGGCTGTTCTTAGGGAAGCAGCACAATCCTTAATATCATCCCTTGCATGTGTGCATTCGTTAATATGCTGCATCAGCAGCCCTGTGAGTTCCTCCTGGCGCCTCTCTATGGCCATGATCCCCTCTTGGGTGGTTGTCACTGTGGTGGAAGTGTGAGGCGTTTCTGCCATGATTTGGTCATCAGGGACAGTAGGAGTGGAGCTGAAACTTGCCGGCCATGAATCTCCAGGTGACAGCCCGTGCATGCTGCCATCCACCACGCTGCATGGGGATAGGTGTGGAGAGTGGAGGGGGCCTGTGGCGGGTGTTGCGCCATGCAGCTGTACGTCGCCCTCGTTGTCCGATATGGCTGCTGTGGCAGCTGTCTCACCGACTGTGCTGCTGCCAGCCGATGGTGTGCCCTCTGCCAATGCCTCCTGGGTGATGGTGGCTGGTGTGGGTGTTATTGTGGGGTCCGTGGTGCACTTTGGTTCTGTGGCCTCTGTGATTTTCATGGCCTTCTGAGGTGGTGCATGTTGGCCTCTGCCCCTTGAGGTTGACGGGCGGTGTTCACCCTCCTCGACCCTGGCCTTCTTCTGTGGTGTGGCACCGGTGTCCTCATCACCGCTGTCAGAATGTGTGCCTGTGGGGGACCAAAGGAGGGAGAGGGTTAGTGATTGGTCTACTTGCATTGGGCATGCATTAGGGTGGCTGCATTGATTTGGAATGGTAGATGATTAACATTGGGGGGAGTGACATACCGGTTGCCTCACTCTTGGGTGGGTGATGCATGGAGGCGTCTGGGTTGCAACACATATGGGGTGCAATATGCATGTGGACAAGGTGATGCTCTGCACTGCCTGTAGGCAGTCTTGTACTTATGTGTCTGGTGGACCCTGCTCTACATCAATGCACTGTTAGTTCAGGTGGACATCATCGGGTGGTATTAGCATTGTTTCATTTGAGACATCTACCTGCATCGGCTGATGACGGGGCTCCTTCCTCCATGTCCGCGACTCCCTCTATTGCCTCGGTGCCTATGGGGGAGGCGCATATCTCCTCCCAAGGTTGCAGTTTTATTGGGGACTCCGCACCTCCGCCTGTCGCCATCCCAAGGTTGCGGTTGGCGGACAGTGTGCTCCGTACACGTAGACATAGGTCATCCCAGCGCTTACGGTATTGTTTGGGTGTGCAGGGTGTGGTGCCAACAGCACTGACTCTCTGGGCGACCTCTACCCAAATCTGCTTTTTGCGCTGCAGTGCTGGACGGGACATGTCATTTGAGAACATCACATCTGCATGCTCCTGCAGTGTCTCTGCTAACATGGTGAGCTCCTCTCTGGAGAAGCGCTCTTTGCGCATGCGATCTCCCGTTTCTTTCACTGCTTTTGGCATATTAAATTGCAACAGGTAGTGGTGGAGGTGTGTTGGAGTTCTGGGGGTCAGATGGCTCCTGGTTGTGGTGGATGGCAATGGATTGTGTTTTTAAAGATGGCCGCCGTGCTCTTTCCCATTCCTGTGCGATGACGCTATTTCCGGTTTCGCATATTTACGGTCACCGCTAATAGCGGTTACTGCTATTAGAGGTGACCGCTAATGCCGATGGCTTGGATGCCGGAGGTGCTATTTCCACTACAGACGGTGGCGCAAAGGGGGATTTTTCGGACTTTAACGCCATGGCGCTGAGGTCATTACCGGCATGGCGCAAAGCTTGTTCCCGCGAACTAGTAATGGGCCGCTTTTAGCGGTCTATTGCCAGCACGGACACGGTAATTGCGCCATGCCGGTAATGACCGGTACTTAGAGCTCGGGTCGTAATGAGGCCCATTGTTTTATGAGTACCAGACAGTAGCCCACCCATCATAGCGCTTTCCTTTTCCATACTGCCGCCTACAGGTAGAATCCAGGACCACGTGTGCCATCTACTATTGGTCCGTGACCTTGGCCCCACAACGACAGGGGACACTTCAGTAACAATTGAGACTTTCCAGCCCGTATAGAGAAATATAATCCACACCGTGCCACCCCCGAGGTGCCACTACAAGGTCAGAGGTGCCCTAGCTAGGAAAAATATCTGTTCTTAGCCTTTGAGTTGATTTTAATCACTTGCTTAACCCTTCACTAGCTCACATTTTAGATTAATTGTTTTAGAGTTAACAACACTAACCCTTCCGTGCTCTTTTTCCCAGAGAGACACGATCCGAGGCTCAGAAGAAGGCAGCCTTTAATACATCTAAAACGTCTATGGACACAGCTACAACTGTTTGTACATAGTCCATAAAACATACAGGTAATTATAGCCCGACGTAGACCCAGGATTGGTCACTATCTTGTCTGCAGTATGACTTTAGTCACGTCAAAAAATATGACACGTACATAAATCCATTCATGCTATCAATCTGTAATACTATGCCCAAACACGTTAGGTTTTGTGTTATAAGAATAGCTTTGTAGTGAAATACTATGTATCAGCACTGAAGTGCAAATAGTTGTATGTGTGGTATATATTTTCTGTCACCCACGACTGTATCACAACTGCATATTTTGTCTCTAATGCACAATTATGTCTTAGAAAAACAATGTAAAAAGAACAAAAAAGCTTAAAGCAGTATATTAAAAAACTGCCTGAGATGAATGCATGAAGCAACCTACCAATGCATTCGTACATGACAACACCAATAAAAGTAATCCCAAACAACTTTAAAAAGGTCTAGTTGCTTGGACTTTTGGTGTTAGGTCTAGATATCTTTAACCTTGATAATTTGTATACACCCAACATCAGGCTTTTTGAAGGGTAGTTTTAAGGCTTACTCATTCCAGCCTCACCTGTGAAGAATTGTTACATACTTGACTCATAGGGCCTCATTATAAGGCTGGCGCTCCTGTAATGAAGGCCCCCTTCACTCCGGGAGTGCCGATTACGAGCTTCCCATCGCAGGACCAGGATCGCGCGCCTGTTAGAACCAGGTGTGCTTTCCGGGTCCCGCGAGGGGAAGAGGGAGGCAATAACGGACCAGATGTAATCTGCCGTTATTACCTCCCTCCCCATTCCCATTGAGCCCTATCGGGACTCAATGGGGATGGGTTCCTACAAGGAGGAATTACCGGGTCCTCCTATGTCGGACTAACCCGGTAAGTCCCCATTGCAGGAACCTGGTAATGGAGCCCGGAACGGAGGCAGCCATGGAGTGAATAGCCCCATGGCTACCTCCATTATCGTAATGAGGCCCATAGTATGTGAAATTTGTAAGTGGCAGGACACATGTCGGGACAATGGGCCTCATTACATGTTTGATGTATTCTGGCAGCTATACCACCAGCATACCGGCAAATGATATTTCCGTTATCAGCACCTGGTGTTTTTGCCGGTGGGGTGCCTGATTTAGATGGAGATAAATTGGTCCACCCCACCATGGAAAAGTGCCAGTATACCTTATTACTGGCACTTATTTTCCTGACCGGCAAACCTGTAATGAGCCTTAATGTCTTAAACAGATCACTTTGCACAGGATATATAGGGGCCCGTTGTTTAAACACGTTGGATAACGAGGTTGAAATTGCACACACAATGAGCCAGGCAATCAGTTGAGCTGGTGTCCCTCCAATTGAAAACATTACATCAATAGGATCTTCCGCAGAGGGGGATCCTAGAAAGAATTACATCTATGACAAATCTTTGTATGGTCTCCTGCACAGTCTGTCTGCAAGAATGTCAGATACATTTGGCCATTTTTCCGTATTGAAATCTAAAGACACTAAAGAACTGGCACAAGACAAGGTAACTACCAGTGTTGATGCACCAGTATTGAAAAAACAATGGAGGGTTCATGCAGATCATGAAGATCATACTGTGGGTATTGCTAGTCGCAAAGGAGGCCTGAGTCAACAAAAGGCAGAAACATTAGTCCTGTTAGTAACTGATTGAGAGGAACTAGAGGGATTACAATAAAAACTGACCACAAATTATGAGATTGTGGACCGTGTGCTGGAAAATATTTCTATAGATATGGACTTAAGAGAGTAAAGAATACAGGAACAAATCCTGATGGAAAATGAAATACAATAATTATCCACCCTTGAGGGATAAAATAACAACCCAGGGTGATATGCCAAAATGTTTTGCCAATCGCCTGCTAGAGAATGGGATAACTGGGAACAAACACAAGACCTCTTTGGAAAAGAACTCCTATCCTAATCGTAAAGAAGGAACGTCTGGTATGTGCTTTGTCATCTTAGGTGAAATTGGAGGTACCGATTCAACAACATATTAAAGAGAGGTTTAATGGACAACAAATGATCCTTCTGTGGGAGCATCAACCTTGGCAGGGAAGAAACTGGCACCGGCAGAAGTTGAACTACTGATCCTTAATCACCTCATCCTTATCAGGACATGTCTAGCAAAACACCAACCTGGGTTAATGTGTTGCCATTATTGCAGGAAAAGCAGAAAAGGTACCAACCGGTTGATGTGAAGAACAGATACATCTTGACTCATCAGCAAGTCAGCGTAAGGAGGAACACGTGGAAGGATGGAGGAAGACAAATTCAATTGGCACATTGAAAGAATTATTCCACTGTACCAAAACATAATGCATAATGAACATCATAAATGAGGAACTGGTCTTGAAGATTGTGTCTATGAAAACCTTTGTTTGGTTAAAAATGTTGCCCAACTATGTTTTGTGGGGGCTGCGGTGTCATGGTCATCCTCTCGCATCCTTATATAAGATCATGTCTATGAGTTAGAAGGGATATACAATGGTTGACAATGAGGTGAACATTTATTTAGACCAACGTCACACTGCCATTTACAAGGTACCTGGTACAAACTGCACATATCATAGCATGGCATATCAAACAATCCCAGGTGCTCCGTGGAGCTAAGATAAGTATTCCACATTCTACCATATAACGGGGGATTAACATCTAGGTTGGATATTGAATATACTGTTTTTTTGTGCAGCACAGCAGGCTTGGTGTGAAGCTAAAACACCCAGGGTGGATTGTGTATATGTCCAGATTCGATCTCATTTTACTGCAAGAATCTTGCACCCCGGAAACCTGCACACCTTATTGTCCACATCTTTTACAAGGAGGACAGGAAAAATGGAAAAGGGTAATGCTCAGAGGCTTTAGTTATATGGGTAGTCCTTCATTATCAGTTACGTTTATCAATCTTGAAACATAAAGTCTGCAGTTGACTATTAATAATAACAATGCAAGTACCTTGGTGAACTTCTATAATCCCCTTTTTGGGAGTTGGGAGAGTCCTGATTTAATTTGCAATCCCTTAAAGATAACTTATGGGAGTGCATATGGAAGAGGTACACATATTCAACAAAAAGTCTTTCCAACGATATGTTCTTGATTATTGTGGGAGAGTTTATCATTAAAACGGGTTTGGGGATTGTGAATGATTTTGAGAATATTGAAGAAAATAGCATGGTCATAGTGACACTGATATTAATGGACATAGAGGCAGACCCAAGCTGTATGGTCTGCCCTCTTTGTCTGCATAACGTAGATCTAAAGCTATTAAATGATAGACTAGCAATACAGATTCTGGTCTCTTACACTTACAATAATGCGAGGTGGCCACCCATACTCGATTAGATAATTATTCCAGGTGACTGTTGGTATTCAGTGAATCCTTTAATGTAGAGAACATGTGGAGAGTGACCATAACCTGCTGGTGCTGAATTGTATGGATCTATGTGAAACCGGCGTGCAGGGCCAGTTTAGTTTGGGGACTAGGTCAAAAAAATCTGAAGGGACAGATGTAATCATTTGTCCCTTTTAAACAGGAGTAGGCCATCTATGTGAATGGATAATATCCTAGTATGCCTCAAATTGAGATGTAGCCATACAGATACATTGGCTGCTTGTGAACGGTAACTATGGACTTTAAGTCAATCCCTAGCGTGTAGACATGGGCATACATGTTTCCCAAACGATCAGGGAAGTCTTAGTTAGAGCCCATATGCAAAGGTACTAAAACATAACGGCTGGCATCATTGAAAAGTGTATCTTTAAATTCTTGGCCTGTTAGAACATGTAGGAAAAAGTAAAGGATATGAACAATGACTCAGGTTCCTGAAATTATCCTATTTACGCTCGTAATTATGACAACTTCTTGTTTCAGCTTTAATGCTAAGCTCCTCATTCGAAAAATTGGCTGCATTCGGTTTGGCCTCAACCTCTAGGAGCATTTTTCAAAAATTGCAAATCCCCAAAATAACCCTGTTGCAGATAATTAACACACCCAAAAAACAAATCTGCTCTGGTAATCTCCCAAATTATTCCCAAATATATAATGAGTCAATACCTAGTGAAGGATAGCCTTAAGGACTAAAAGGTGGAGCTACCAGCAGAGGCTTGAATGTAGTTGGACAGGACAGCCTCTAAAGCCTCCTATTCGTGCATCCCGGCCAAGAAACTGGGAAAAATACATTACTGAGTTGTTCATGAAAGACATGAATGGGTAATGTAAGACCATTACAGGCACTACATGGCAACACATAATGGAATAAAAGCAGAAATCCCCCTGGACAAAGCTTTCCAGTAAACATCTCAATTCATTAATCAGCACCCAAAAATAGCACAGATTCTGATGGTGTTTTAATTGATAAATTTAAAAGTAATCCAGACTTATGGGCTCCTACATTGACAAAGATATTTAACTCTATTAAAAATAAAAAGTGGTGGGAATATGCCATCCATTTGGAAAATGGGTACACCGCTGGACAGTTCAGCAGAACTGTATGGTGAAGTACTCCATACCAGGTTAATGGACTGGCCAGAAATTAAAGGGATCCTAACGGATATCCAATATGCTGTTCGGGAGGGAACAGGTGCAGAGCTGCAATGTTTGGATCTACACCTAGTCATCAGAAAATATGTTCTGTGGCACATTGAACAGATCCATTCAACCTGTATCAGCATGTCCTCGCGATTGGTCAATTCTTAGGCCATTACATCTCTTTATGAACACTCAATCATGAGTGTTTTATGTTAAAAAAGGGAGTTTACAGAACCCTTTAGTATTGAGAAAGGGGTCAGCCAAAGCTGTGTCATAGCCCCTCTTCTTTTTAATTTACATATGAACAACCTAACAAACGAAATTGAGAAAATGTTGCTAGAAGACGTACTTTTCTTTTATGCGCTGATTATGCTGTGTTTATGGCGTTCACCCAAATGGCTTTAGAAAAGCTGGTAAAGTGTTTTTACGACTTTCATGACTATTCAGGGATCTAAAGGTTAATTTTTCAACAATCTAGTGCTATTCATATGAGAAGCAGGCAGGCAGTGGGGATTGCCACACAGTCAGGTGGCAGGTCTTTCCAAACTGCTTAACTTACGACTCTTTAAGCATACAAAATAATGGTGGACTGTCATGGAAAGCCCACATTGATAAGATAGGGTTGAAGATCCAGCAGGCATCGGGGGAATTATATGTTTTGCGACAAACATAAACAATCATTAAATAACGCATATGTTGACAGAGTACAACAGCAAGATGATAAGTATACCATCTTCCAGCACAGGTATCTTGACTAGTGCATCACCAAATGATATTTTGCAAAATATGGAACACATTTTTTGGGGGGAAAATCTTAGGTGTACCTCGATCCATGCCATCATATGTTGGGTATATGGAGCTTATTGAGCTTTTCGTGATGGATAACTTGATGACCAAGCATTTAGAATGATGGTCTAAAATAAGTGGTCCATAAAATAGGCCTCTATAATGAGGCTACCTTTGGCCGATGTAAGAGATGAAATCAAAACTGTAGAAATTCCTTGGCTAGCTTAGGTTAATCAGCAATTTGTAAAACAAGGTCTTCAACAGTGGTATAATAATCCTCTAGGTATACACGCAAAAGCCAAGTGTCGCCTTAAGACGAGCATTAAGTCATGTTGCTCAGATGTGGGATGAGCTAAGTTGTAAAGTAAAGCAAAAGCAAGAGCTTTCTTGCTTCTTGCACCATCAGAGATTCCACTAAACTACAAGTCATGGCTAACCAAAGACGGGAATTTTGTACTTTTGTCAAGCATACTCTCAGAAAATGAATACTAAAAGTCATAACCAACAAGTGGCTGCAGAACAGTTCTATGCATAAAAGTTGGCCCTGTGTTTCAGGAGTTGAGAAATCTTTGTTACATGTTATTGTTTTTTTCTGTACCTTGTATAATACAGCAAGGATGCATGAAACTAGACCGCTATTGGATGTCTGTGTTGTGTGCATTGGAGGGCAGCTTTATTTGTTTTGATGTCATTACCACGCCTGCCTATCTGTTTCGATATGGTTAATTATCTTGTGAATACCCCTAGGGTTCCCAAAAATATATTAGAATGATTATGTTGTGTAATACTATGTGCAACATATTTTATCAATATTGTTTTATTTTCACGTTTTATGGTGTATGTTTTTATGGAAATGTGTAATGTTTCTCAAATAAAACTTTTATTCTAAAATCCCCTCAAGGCATAGCACAGAATTTGGGGGTGCCCCTGTGAGCCATGCTGAGCCCCCCGAGCTGCAGCTCAGCAACAAATCACGGGTTGCGCCACATCCTGGGCCGGCCTAGACTACCACACATGCGCAATACACATGACCATGCTGCTGCAGGGCATGCTGCATACTGCACTAGAAGCGACTGTGGGCTTGATTTACAGAAGTGTTTTATAATGGCACAATCCCATAGGAAAACATTCAGTGAATCAGCCCCAAAAATCAGCGCCTCTGTGTTTTAATGCATTATACAGCACACTATCTGAGAAAAATCTGACTAAAAAGACACAGCGTATGCAATTGTTTTGTAGGGTAAGACCCAGGGCCAGCCTGAGTGTCAGCCCCCCCTGCGCAATGAAACAATAGTGGCACCCCGCTCACCACGGTCAATGCTGCTGCCGGATGAGGGGGGATTTGAGGGGCCAAATGCTTGTTAAACTCCCCACTCCTTTGGTGGAGGGGGGAGTTAATCACTGCTATAGGGTGCCAATGCTAATGCATCAGCACCCTATTGTTATGAAAACTGGCCTGCTCCCACGCCGTGGAGAGGTAATTACTTCATTAGGGATCTGATGCAAAAGCATCAGCACCCTATTGTGATGAAAACTGTCCCACTCCCATGCCGGAGCGGGGAGCTAATCACTGCAATAGAATGCCATTGTGAAAGCAAATGCACAGTATTGTAAAGTAATGTTCCCCGCTCCCATGCTGGAACGCCTGGCACCAGCATGAGAACGGGCACATTTTATTATAATAGGGCACCCGTCACGCCTTCTCTCAGCACACCAACTCGTGGGAGCCCTTGACAGACTCACTGCAAGCTGTTGTGATGGGGGCTAATGTGTCACCCCGGATGGTCGCCCTGCCTGCCTGGGTCTAAAAATACAATACATGCAAGTCACCAACAGTGTACTGGAACATTGATGCTTTCAGTAATGTAATGCTTTTTCTGTTAAAAATGCCATGCCACACTGAACACATATAAAACTGCCTGCACAATGTATACCAGTCTAGACACGTAATAAACATATTACAGTAAAGCATGCAACGCCACATTAAGACATTCCTAAAGTGGCAGCACCCAAATGCCAGTCTAGCCAGGTTATTACACTTAGCAAGACAGCTTTATCAGAGATGCCCAGTTAACACAAAGTCAAGCTAAAGTAAAAAATAACTAGCCTGGCAGTACCAAAATTCCAGTCAAGCCACTAATAACACATCTCATGCCTGCTCTGACTGGACATGGACGTCCATTACGATTTAGAACACAACCACCAATCCACCCTACCTACCTACAAATTCCTCTCCCTCCCGCCCCCAGCTCAACCTCCAAAATCAGTTCCTTGGCCCCGAATTACCTCCACAGCCTCATGAGTAAGTACTGGGATGAGGTACAGTGTGACTAGGAGTAATGAAGATTACAGGTAACTATGGCAGCCATTACCTCCATGTCCCTATACCATATCCCATTACTTGTGCATGAGGCAACGTGCCTCACACGCAAGTACTGGGACGAGGAAGAGTAGCATTAGGAGTAATGAAGATAACCAATAAGTAATACAGGCATTAAACACAAGCACACACTCCATTCACCCTTCACTCACACACATGCACACCCATACAACCTTACATTTACATGTGCACCCTTTCACCATACACTCACACATACACCCAAGCAGCCACCCATACATCATGCCCTTATACATTATGGCCCCCATGATTCATGGAATTATTTGCGTGTAAAATTATTTCTGCAGAGAAACTTCAAAAAGAATCCATTTATTTTTTAAGTCCAAGGGAGGGGGCTGTTAGGCAGAATCATATGCAGTACCCTTTGGGACCACTACATACAATTTAGACTACAAGTGCAAGTACAATTTCACCTTTAGTACAAGCCTGTACGACACAGTAAATTGGTAGTGATGGCTGAGCAGCCAGACGTATCTCAAGAGTAAAGTGAGCAGTACAAGAGTTTACACAAAGGACAACAATTACTATGATTCAAACAAACACTGATTCGAGGTTTCTGAGTAAAAGAATATACATTTATGTACACCATCAGTTATAAAACAGTTCACTATCATAAAGCAGCAGAAAATTACAGTCTTAATATACTACAACAAAACCCAATCAATTCTGGACAAGTCAGGCTCAAAATTAAGTGTGAGCAAAATGGCACTCCAGTAATTTAAAAAGGGAGAAAAGACAAGGTTATTCAAAATCAATAACATCAACAAGTTATAGGCAGGGCAATCTAGAAAAGGCTACTACAACTAGGATTCAAGTCAATAGGTCTGGGCCAATGTTAATGGTTCAGAGTCTTTGCAGAGGATCACACAGTTTAAAGTAGTTTGCGGTTAAGTCTTTGCTAAGAGTTCAAAATGAAGTTGGTCGGAGGAAAGGTTATTCAAAGGAGAAGAGAAGGACAAGCCTTCGGAGAGGTGAAAGGTTTCCTGCACTTTCACCGTGTCGGATGGAACGATCAACCAAATATGCACAGTACCTTAAAAGAAGAAGAATGCCGTAGCTGAGGCAGTTGTTCCTGGAAGTTCCTGCAGGCTCATGGTTCCTGAAGCTTCAGTCATGGTGACAAGAAGGCGGATGGCTGCAGGGTCCTGCACAGCCCAGGGATAAAGCCAGCAGCGGAGCAAAACGACGAATAAAAGGTGCGCTCCATAAAACCCAAACTGGTTCTCTTCCCACTGGCTATCGATCTACTGCAGCGATGCACAGCAAATTCGACCAGGATGAGGACCGGTGTCTGGTGTTTGGCAAGCTGGTTTGAATGTGAATGGTAGAGAACTTGGAAGTGTAGTGCCATCTCACTAATCCAACCCTACCTGAACCCAATCTAGCCTACCCTCTCTACTCCACCTCACTCCAACCTACTCTTAACCCATTTTACCTACTCCTGCTATATCATAACCCCACTGTACCCCACCACACATTGGCCTTCCCCACAATAATAAAACCCCAATTTACCCCAAAATACCCCAACCCTTTTTACCCCCACTTCACCACAGGAAACCCCTGCATCCTCTCTACTCTTCCACACCTCACTTTACCACACCCGACTGTAACCCACCCAATCTATCCCCTCACTCTAGCTCATCCATTCCTACCCACTGCACTCTAGCTCATTCATTCCAATTCTTCCCACTCCAAACCACATCACTCCTCTCTAAAATGACCCACTCTACCAACTTCACCCAACACTGTTCCCACCACTCATCCCCTGCCCCATACCCCATCTCACTCTACCAAAACACATACTGACATTCACCCACCCACCCACTCACTCTCCCTATTCCCCACACTAACACCACCCACTCTACCTCTGCTACTGTATACTGCTACAAAGGTCTAACCACTTTAACCACACCCACTCTACCCAAAACCACTGGTCAAATCCACTTTGCTATGCCATGCCACTACTCTAATGCCACCTGAGCACTCTACCCAAAACCACGGGTCAAATCCACTTTGCTATGCCATACCACTACTCTAATGCCACCTGAGCACACTCTACATCACCCTCTCTATCCAAACCCCACTCTACCCCTTGACCATTCTGCCCCACCTCCTGCTTGAACCCATCCCACTGAACCCATCTATACTCTGCTCCACCAAACTCTACCCCACTATATCCTTACAATTCCCACTCAATTAGAACCCATGCAACTCTAACCCTACCCCAATTGTTCCCCAATCCCACTGTTCCCCCTACATCCTCATCACATGAGCTCTACCCCAGCCAGTTTTAGCCCTACCATCACACCACTCGCTCCACTCCATCCCACTCTACCCACCCGCTCTACTCTCACCCTACTTGACCCCAATCTACCCCTTCCAATTCAAACCACAGCACCCCACTCTACTCCAACTCAGTGAACCTTACCACACTTTAGCCTGACCCACCCTACCATTTTCTAACCCTCTCTACTGTGGCCCACCTGCCCTTTCTCACTCCTTCCAACTCTATCTATCCACCCTTCCTGACTCCTCTCTGCCCCTACCCAGCTCTCTTTCACCATCTCTATTCCAACCCACCCACACATTCTCACCCTCTACCCTCTACCCATCCAATTTCTTCACCCCTATCTATTCTCAGCAGCACATACTCAGCCTTCACTACTCTCATCACTCTCTACTGAAACACCCCACAAATACAAATAACAAATGCAAATACATCTGCCAAAGGAGGCCAGACGAAGACTTGCTGCCTGATTCATGGAATTATTTGCGTGAAAAACGCAGATTTGCGTGCCTTTCTGCCCGAAAATCCCCATACTTCAAACAGGGATTTTCGGGCAGAAAGGCGCACAAATCTGCGTTTTTCACGCAAATAATTCCATGAATCAGGCTTTCCATTGGTATATCCTGGTGGTGTAAAGACAGTGGTGTAGAAAGATGAATATGTTGGAATGTCTTTATTACTTAATGGTAATCTTTATTTGTATTTATTTGTATACATTTATATAGCGATTTCACCAAAGTGCTGTACAGTAACACCTGCAATGTACAATTACATGAAGAAAACAGGTGATAAGAACATCATAAAATATTGCATGCACGTTTAATATAGGGAGGATAAAATATGTGGTTTGAGGCAGGCTCTAAAAAGCAAGAGTGGTGAGGAATAACTTATAGTCATAGGCAAATAATTCCACTGTTTGGGAGCCAGTAAAGAGAAAGAAACGGGAAATGGATTCAGCACCTGGGGCTTTAAGAACAACGATTAAAAACTGATTTTGTGAATGTAGCGCATAGGGAGGCCTGAGGATAGAGAAAGGAGAAGCTAAGTAAGAAGGCACTACACCTGTAGATACATGTGAGTATAATGCAAAGAAAATGGGAGAGAAGATGAGACTCAAAGAAAAGCCAGGCAAAATAAAAAAGAAAGCGAAGGTTTGATGTCTGAGAGGGAAATTGAAAAAGAATATGGAGAGCCGAGTTAAAATGGATCTCGATGAGAGCTGGTAGGCAAGGACGCCAACCAGGAGAGCAAAGGAATAATCAAGAAGGGAAAGAAGAGTTAACATAAGCAGTGTGGTGGCATGAAAGAAAGGAAGGAATGGGCTTTGCAAATATTATACAGTTGGATGTGGCAGGAGCAAGCAATGTTGGAGAAGTGAAAAGATAAAGAAAGCGAAGTGTGAAAGACAACACCAAGTTTGCGAGCAGAAAAAGAAGAGACAGGAAAAGCATAGAGCTGGAGGTGATGCAACAGTTAGAGCAGGGAACAAAATGGCCTCATCTTGGAGGTGTTAACATGAAGAAAGTGTGAATGCATCCAAGATTGGATGGGAAGGAGTCAAGCAGTAAGAGTAAGTTCTAAAGAAAAGTGAAAGAAGGATATCAAATAAAGATTTGAGAATCTTATGCATCCAAACGACAGAACAGACCAAAGGAGGTGGTAATGGAAGAAGTGAGAGAAGAAGGGGTCCAAGAGCTGAGCCCTTAGGGACAACATATTGAAGAAGGAAGGTGGGGACTGCTTACCATGGTGAGTCCTAGTTTTCCTTCTCACAAACTTGGATTCTCTCACTCCTATTTGAAGAGGGAACGTTTGGGAGGACTTACCACAGTTCATCCAGAATTTCCCAATCCCCCCCTCTTCCACCATGTTACAACATGCCTTTAGCTTTCTGGTGTAGCGAAGGTAGTACAAGCACAATTATTTATAAATGGTCATGGAATTTCAGTACTCACATAATTGGAGGGCTGCAATGATGGTTACAGTTCAAAGGCGGCTCAGAGGGCTGTTTGTTTCCCTTCTGTGACTCTCTTTAAGAGTGTGGAGGACTCTTTGTAAAATAAATAAAAGAGGCATTGCTCCTGGTATGGCTAGTCCCCTGTATGCCAGGCCGCAATGGAACGTAACAAAGCTCTAATGTCTTCAGCCCGCCTACTCTTCTATTAGGGCTCTGACAAATGGCCATTCAAAATGGAGGTGTAGAGCACCTGCCTGACTCCTACTTATAGAGAAGGGGGGTCTGCAGTCTTCTAAAGGTTCTGCACAGTGAATCTCCTAACCACGCACAAGGTGTTTTTCATGAAATCCAAGCCTGTGTATTGGAATAGTGTGCTGCATAGATACGTATATTAGTATGCAAATTGACTTCTTTGAAATAGTTGAGCAAGGAACTTTAATAAGAGCATAATACGCTAAGATAACACTGTGTTTCTTGACAGTAAACTAATAATAAACCTGTGTATGGTACTCAGGCAAAGGCAGAGAATTGCAGTTCGCGATGGCATCTGAAGGCAAGACCATTGGAATGGTTGAGCTGCTGCTCTTAAAACTGAACATATTTATTTCATGAGCTGTTTATTGGCCCGTCCACTGTCCAGTATCTACTTTTTCAGAAGACTATAACAGATATGCGTGACTTAGCGGCTCTCTTAAATCCGCTATTACCTCATAAACCAATAATGTGGTGTTTACAAACTTGGCGCATTGTCAGAGCACAGACTACGCATTGCAGAATTCTTCAGGAGACACTCGACGTTATTCCAAAATATGTCAGCAGCATAAGAAAGCAAAGCGACGAACTCCGAAGAATATTGTCATCTGCAAACTCTCTTCTCCCCCTCCTCCCAACATGGCCGCCTTTAATATTAATGTTCCAAGGTTGTAATTCTGTCTTGCAAGCTGAGTAAACACTGGCTGCAGCCTGGTTTTTCTTCAAGCTTTCACCAAGAGTTTCATACAATCCAGTGCGCTTCAAAACCCACTAAATATCGCTATTGCACAAAGTACCTAATTTATAAAAAAAAA
This sequence comes from Ambystoma mexicanum, assembly GCF_040938575.1. Lineage (NCBI taxonomy): Eukaryota > Metazoa > Chordata > Amphibia > Caudata > Ambystomatidae > Ambystoma > Ambystoma mexicanum. The sequence continues at coordinate 711,816,273 of NC_090924.1, read as the reverse complement.
ATTGTTTTAATGTCCTTCTGGAAGCACAGAAGTTCTGTACCTTGGCATTGGTTGTAGACATTAGATTATTACAGGGGGGGTGGGCAGTCCTTGCAATATATCATTCAGCACTGCATACCATTTAGCACAGCATGCAATAGTTCAAGTTAACAGTGCTGAACACGTAACCGTGACAGTGCTGAGAGGCCATCTGGGAGCCGAACATGGGGGCATGCAGGAAAGGAGGGTCAAGAGGAGGAATACTAGGCTGGGTGGTTTCTGGTGGTTGTCTTTTGCAGGATGTGAAGAAGGTGCTCCATGAAGAGAAGAGGCTTGATTTCACCATTTTTGAAGTTCTGTTTCTCTTATTTAGGCAGGTCCTGACTACTGGAAATGTGCTGACCTCAAGGGATTGTGACTTTGCCAGGCAGCTAGGAGGGAGTGGACATGGTTACAGCTTTGTATATGATGCAGTGTCTTTGAAGGTGATGCACACTCGGTTTCCCAATGAAATTTGATGAATGTGAGCGTTATGTTGATTTATTTTTTATTTATATTAGTGTATTTAGTTTATTACAAATTTTTCACAATCATTTGAATTTATTTACCAATAAAACGAAGTAAAAAAGAAGAGAGGAGAGAGGCATTTTCCACATTGCATACACTGTCCTTTGTTTAGTCCAGTTGTTTCCTTCACAATTAATTTAGAGCTTATCTCATCCACTCTTCTTTAATTTTTTAAATGTCGTTTTGAGAAATTTGACCATAGCAAAGGTAATTGTCTGATTTTGCGCCCCGTATACAAGCTCCCACCATTTCTCAGCGTCTAACCCAGCCATTCCCAAAATGTGGTCATAAAAATGACTTGATATTAAATCTTTCAAATTTGGACTGAAGAGGGTCAGATGTTTCAGAGTTTCCCTCTGAGAGTCACAGAGGCGGCATTTTTCGTTTACTTGTTCCCGCTCATCCCTCATTAGAGTCATTTTATGGTGCAGTACATTCAGCCTGAATCTCAGGAACAAATCTCGCTGCTTGTTGTTCAGATTTAACCTGGGATGACATTCAGTTTTCCATCGTTTTTTTTGGAGAGATTATGCGTAACGGAATTGCTCTTTTTTAAATATATATGCACAGACTTTAGTGGATGCCTGGAGTGGTGCATGCGAAGATGCTTGTAGGATATAGGGTGTCATTGGATAAGTCGGTGAGCAGGATGTTTAGAAGCTGATGTCTGGTAAGAAGGGCTTGATTTGCCTCATGTGGAATAGTTGATTAGTTGATACAACGTGGTTTTGAAGATAGGGTGACTGTTAGTGTGACATTTTCTAGACATGACAGAGGGTGTCTTGTATAGTGAGTGTAAACCATGTCAGCTGAATCACTCAAGGATCTTGGCAGGCAGCGAGGCATGGATTTTGGGGGGCGGTTGTTGAAGTTGGGTTCACAGTAGGAATTCAATAGTTGGGAGGTTCAATTTGCGGTCGGCAGGGACTATATTTATTTTGCATAGCTTCCATTTGGAAAAGTACCCTATTCCTCGCCTGTGATGTCATGGCTGTGAAATACGCAAATCATTTTCCATTGGTGTGATGTCAATGTAAGGGAAGGTGACATATCCTCCATCTTCTCTCGAGGAGACTGTATGCACTGGCTAATTGTCTGCACCACAGTCAAGAGCAGGCCACTGAGAGGCCAACTGTTATGGAGAATTCTCATAAATGTGCTAATGCCCTTCACCTTAGAGACCCCCGGCAACTTTAATGGATTTTGAGGACTTGATTTTTTTTTACCTGGAGAGAGTGTGAGCCTTTATTCCCACTCTCTCATGTATTTTGATGGGATCTACGTAATTTTTCCATCGTGGAAAAATCTGCGAGGGAAAAGTTTGCATGAGAAATGTACGCACCACAAAAGGTGCATACATTTCCCATGCAAGCATAATTTAAAAAACCTACAAAACCTACACCCCCATGAACACCCACAACACACCCCCACCCACACCCCGAACACGCCCACACCCCCAACGCCCCATGCTCTGTGTCCCTGCCGCGCCAGTTCCCTTTCACTTCCGTGATCGGGAACCAGACGCACAGGGTGCTTTTTTTTTTTTTTTCGGGTGTGCTGCAGGGGTGTCCCTCGCAACCCCCATATGGTGAGCGGGGGGTTGTGGGGGACACCCTGCAGCCCCCGCAGTGTTTTTTTTTGTTTTTTAAATGCATGCCACCAAAGGTTCGAACCTTTGGTGTTTGAACCTTTGGTGGCATGCATTTACAACCTTTTTGTACAGGTCATTTCTTCCTATTCCATGTTGATGTGTGTTTTACTCTTGTGTTCTTTGATTGTGGAATTTTAGACAACTCCATAGGCATCATCTTTTCATGTGTCTCACACAGCACCCTCAATGCAGTGACACAGGGAAGCCTTTTAGGCTGTCGCAAAATTTAAATACCTTCTCTGGGATAAACTACTGTTTTCCAGAGAAATTGACTTTACTAGTCTTTCCAAATTCCTAGACCCAGTACACACTATCTTACAATAGAGTGCTGGAGGGGTTACTTAGTATCCCCTATGTCTAGAAACTCATGCAGCAGTCAAATGCTACCCTTTCCTCTCAAAATGGCTGGTGGCAGTGGTTTTACAACAAACTACCATGATTTTTCCCGACCGCGAACACCGGTAGCGTTAAATCACAGGAGCCATGTTTTTCAAGATGGCGTATGGGCCCCCTTTGTTTAATCAGGTCCCGGTCAATGATGGCGTATGGCTCCCTTTGTTCCAATGCCTTTGGTGGGCTTCAGGACTGAAGACCTCTGGCGCCCGAGTGTCTGGGGTGGCCAGGAATTGAGGGGGGTGCCCGAAACGCCCTGTGCTTAGTCTCCTAGGAGCTCAAATGCACTCTGGCATGATTGGCTGGCTGTCTGTCCATCAAGGACAGCCACCCTGCTGGGTGTGTGGCAGCTAGGCTGGAATGAATGGGAGGAAACTGGATGAAAGGCGAGTCTCTTGGCTTGGAAGGCAGAGTCGACCACTGGAACGAAAGAACCAAAGACGAACTAGAAGAGGACAGCTGCTATAACTCCTGGACGGTTGGTTTGCCCGGTGAAGCTCTGCTGCAGGTCCGAATCGCCAAGTTCATCTCGACTTCTCCCTTTGAGTTGGTGGGACCAATGAACTCTTAGGCCACCTGGATACCATTCTCGGTGCTGCAGGAAACCGAATAGCCAGGGAGAAGGACACCAGTTTGTGTGCTTGACTACAGCTACTGGAATTGAAGATTTGCCTTTGCCAGCTTTTTGACCAGTCCCAGTGCAGTGCAGGAGTCTCCCGACGTCCTCCCTCTTGTCCCCATGACTGAGGCTCGGGAACAGCGAGATCGGCAGGAACTGCCAAGAACAGACGTTTTCAGCTGCATCTTTTTCTTCATTGTAAGGTACTGTGAAAATCCGACCGAGAGAATTTACCTCTGACTGCAAAAGTGCTTGAAACTTTGGCAATTTGCAGGCCTATTCAGCTTGTGACACAGCATATGAATCTTTCTTTTACGAACTACTTCTGAGAACTTTGGCAAATACTTTTCCATTTAACTTCCAGAAGTGCTATATCCTATACAAGACTTTAGCCCATTGACTTTAGCCTAACCTATTGCATTGAATCAACTCCTTTTGTGAACTCAAACTATGTGCACTGTTTTAGAGTAACTGTATTATTCGTTGTATTAACTTATGCCTTTTTGGCCCTACTTCAAATGCTCTGAGTGCCATTTCGCTCCTCCTTCAAAGTAGTTTAAATGCCTCAGAACCTGATATTGTGAAGTACTGAAGTATATTTTTGTGTGATATATTTTGCCTAGTGAATATTTTATAAATGACTGTGAAATAAATTAATAAGTGTTTTACCAGGAAGTCTTTAGTATAAGAGTCTATTTGTAATTATAGACCTCTGTGTAACATCCTTACAGGTCATATTCCCTCTTGAGATAAGTCTGGCTGCTCAGCAACACTACCACAAAACTGTGTAGTACAGACTTATACCAAGGGTTGGTTTTGCTTACACCTGTAGTCCTAGTTGTGTGTAGTGGTCCCAAAGGGTACTGCATACAAACTTTGCCTAACACCAACTGCTACAGACTCATAGTGCTTACATTGTCCGAAAGTAGCACTATTCTGAGAAGTTGGCAAGGTGCTGTGACAGTCGTACTACTTAACCTTGCACTGCTGTCTGGCAGCATGAGATCTGTGAATCTGTGCCAGTTCCAGCCCTGTAGCTGCAATGCTATACGAAAGCAATGCTGCCTCTTTTTGGATTCATTAATGCAGGTGACAGTGGCAGTCATGGTTCTGATGGAATTGGAAGAAAGCAACGCTGCTCAAGGATGGAGCGGAGAGGAACCTAAAACGGATGGCAGACAGAGGCAGGATGGAAAGTATCCCTTTCAGTTTTTGGAGGTTTGTGGAAAGTAACCCAGAGGGGGATTGTGGCCTAGTGTGAAAAGGGTCAGATATGTTCTTGCTTACTCTGCCAGAGGCCAAGAACGCTATGTAAAACAGCAGAATTGTCAATGCAGAACATGACTCACATGAATTATTCAAAATCTTACGAGAATTAGAATGCCCAGGCACTAAAGAGAGGGAGGGGCCAACCAACGATGTAGCTATGGGTGAGAAATTGAGAAAGATTAAAGACAAGATTAAACAAAAAAGTGAAGCACTAAACATGATTAAAGTGGAGGGAAATATGTCCCCCCGAAGCCTATCAGTCCCACAGTTGGTGGTCAAAGACATCTCCAGGTTTAGGACTATGTCAGAAACGGAACAGAGAGATATTGTGAGCAAACTTAAAACCACGAGATGCAAGGGTGATGTATGCCCAGCAATTACAATCAACACCTGCCTACCCTCAGTGATAGGCACAATCTCAACATGTATTAATCTCTCCTTCAAGGAGAATGTGTACCTACAGAACCTAAAAATTCATGGACTACTCCCCTCCTTAAAAAACCTAAACTGGACCCCTTGTTGGCCAGCAACTACAGATCCATTACAAATGCACCATTCTTGCTAAAAATCCTTGTTACAGTGGGTTGTGAACAGATTTGACATCATCTGGCTAAGAATCACATCTTAAATAAAGGCAGACTGGGTTTAGACCAGGTTATGGAACAGAGACAGCACTATTAGACTTAAAATGTCCCATTCCTTAGTATATTGATAAAGGACAACTGCTCATACTCATGCAATTGGATTAATCAGCCTCATGCAATTTGGTCAATCATCCCCTTTTGATCAATAGATTGCAAAGTTTTGCAAACTTCTCGTTTTGAAGCTGCAGCATGGGTTAAACCATTTCTGGACGAAAGAGAAGTGACTGTCTGCAGCAGGGATATGGAGGCTGACCCAGAATGCTTACTCTACGGGGTTCCACAGGGGTCCTGTCTTTCTCCATCCTTGTATAATATCTTTACTGTCCCTCTATTCAATCTGCTTGAGAAGAGGGGAATTTGTTTTACTAACTATGCAGATGACACCCAATGCGCAATTCCCTTCTCCAGAGCATACACTGACGATGCATAAACTACTGGCTTGGGAGTAGCTCCATAATGTAAGTACCCACAGATATTCTCCCTCTCCCTGATTAAACTCGTGCATGAGCTATAGTTAGCCACTCATCCTTTTAGCCTTTTCACTCAGTTTTTTCATGTGGTTAGACGCCCATTCACAAGTGGCTTTTGGTGTTTGTTATTACAGACTCGATTCAACGAGGGATGGTGCCTCACTCTTTGTCTCGGCTGCATCATTACATGCTCCCTTTACTGGATCACGACTAGTGCCTAGTGTCTAGTTCCTTGACTCCATGCCATGACCTAACGGATGTCCGGACATCTGGTAAGCAGCCTTCACAAATCTGTTTCAGTACACAGGGCATATACAAGGTTTCCTCTTCACATAGCCTTCTTAGTGGTTCGCATCAGCTCCATCCAGCTCCCATTTGAGGTGTCGTCCTCATTGGCTCTATTTGTATTTCTATATGGAACCTTGAGTTTTAATTTTAAATACTACCCTCCTTGCTTTTGTCTGTAATGGTATCATTTCTGTCTATACCACAGTTACAGTGCATCCTTCACCCTGAGGCGCACTAGCATATGGTACTTCTGGACTGTCTTTACCAGCATAGCAGCTATAGATCGAGCCTGGTCGAGACATCCACTCCCATTCACAAGGATCATTGCTATGAGGGCCCAACCTGGCCTCTAGTTTTGTGTATCAGACTCTTCATACTGGCTCCATTATTCTAATACATCAACTTCCATATATTAGGGGGCACTTATTGCAGACACCGATTCTGAGGGTGCCACTCAGCCACACCTACCCCTCCAATACCCTGGGCTTAGTGGTTGTTTTCTTCTCTACAGGCTCTACATTTGTTCTGGTTTCCACACCGGTTTCTTGTCAGATGGGTATTGCTCCATCTCTCATCTGCTTAGCATTCTACCCAGTCTAATCCAGATTGCTCTGCTTCAATATACTGTAAGTCTGCACCCCACGCATAACCCACACAGGTATATGGGGTATAGTCCTGTATGGACCTTATAGTTCACAACATCCAGTCTTGGGGCATAGGGCCAGGAGGTGGTTTGGATGGTGTTCGTTCTACCCTCTCTTGGTACACTTCATACTTAATTTTAATTGTATTTAGGATCTATTTTATCCACATAGGTCTATTACCCATTGTTCATGATCTTCTAAATATCTGTTTCTCCACATCCACAGTGCTCCAATCTTCCCTGGGGTCTTGAAGAAGGCTGCATATCTACCTACCCACTGAAACATCCACACCTAGCAGCAGACACCCGTTGTACACATAGGGTGTGTGTTGCCACTCTTGGGAAGTAGACCTAGGATGTGTCTTTACTCGGCAAACAAACAAATTCATTATTGGCCTTTTACATCTGGACCTCCTAAAACCTCCCCTATTCACTAGATCTATACTGATATGGGGGATTATTGTTTTCTTTGTTCTTGTTTTGCTTTTTCAAGACAGGGGTTAGCCAGACAGTAATTCTGAAAGTATAATCCTTTGATATGTGTAAACCCTGTGGGAGACTATGTTCCCTATTTTCTTCATATGTCTATCTCATTTCGTGTTATGCTGTTTTCAATTGAATAAGCTTTTTGTATTTCTTTCAAAATTATTTTGAATCTGCTTTATGTATGTCTACATGGCAATTGAATACCCTCATCCTATGGATGATTAATTGGTCTAAAATGTAATAAAATGGTATATTTTGAACATTAAAAAATGTTCTTAAGTCACATTAATTTGCATTGACCTAGCCCACCACAGCATGCAGTTTCATTTATTGTGTGATCAAGTAACTTTTACCAAAATCAGTTTTTGAATGGTCCATTTGGGGACAAATCTTTTGTTTTGATTTATAATACTCATGTGTCCCCGACTACTTTTGAATTTTCGCTGTGGGTACGGTGTCAAGATTAATGAGGCATACAAAGTGATTCAGTCATGGACGATAAAGAATTGATTGGCACTAAATGATGGAAAGACCAAATTAATGGAATTGGGCTCCCAAAGCAGAATTCTGAAGCTAGACCCAGCATATAAACACACACAGCAGGCTGCCTGCAGAATCTCAACCCAACAGAAAGTTAAGACCTTGGGAGTTATTTTAGATGAACTTTAAATTTGCAGGCTCAAGTGAATAACCTTATCTCTACCGTGGTGTACTATATCAAACTTCTGTCAAAGTTACTCACTTTCTTGACGGAAAAGAGCTGTGGAACAGTGGCCAGAGCAATCATAGGCTCCAAAATCAACTACTGTGGTAGTCTATTACTTCACTAGATTTAGGAGGGAATCTCATAAATACCACCCAAGTGGTAGCTCTACCTTATAATGAGAAATTAAACTTAATATAATCCAGAGATAGATAGCTTGTTTCAACAGTTATCAACATTAAACATTAACTGTTCATTGATATTCCATTAGCAATTTATGAAGGCATAAAAAATACATTTTCTCAAAACACCATTATTTAAAACACTGTATAAAAGATACAATTCATAAATTGTGACAAACACCACCTTTTAAACTTGGCAATCTATCTTGAATGATCGGTTTTCAATGTGGTTTTTGAAGCTCTAGTTAGTGTCTCTTAAACACAATAGTCAACTAATTAACATATAACTGTTCTTAATGCTTGTTTTCATAAACCATTGCCATGTGCTCAACATGTTTCAGTTCTCTTAGATTGTTATCGGAACCTTCATAAGGAGTACTGTCACTAATTAGTCTTAAAAAGCAATTACAGGATAGACTGTTATTGTATAGCGCTGGAGAGTTCCTACAGCTTCTGTTATGTTCATGCAATCAAACAGTTGTAACTGTTGATAAAAACAACATGAGAGAAAACCAGCTCTAAATGCTATATTAGATCTCTAGGAATATTGACTATTCTATAACAGGCCTAAGGGTAACAATACCTGGTCTATTCTGTGGAGTTCTTGGGGAGACAGTCTTGAATGTAGCAACAGATGTCTTCACATCGGTCTATTTCCCTCTGTTTGTAGAGATAATCAACCTGCAGAAAATAATTATTTTCTTTATAATGTTCTGAGTAATTGAACTCTTGGGGCTCACAGGAGGGGTAAAACAACTTGTTTTAATACATTCTCTCTATATTTAAAATGTCAGCTTTCTAATTAAAGTAATATGGAGTATGTCTGTACCTGTAGCTAGTGATAGAAATCTCAGCTCCATTTATCCACAATCTGTTTGATGATCAGACTAAAGGTCTAGGGACCGTCTTGATAGATCTCTGTGAGTTCCTTCTTTAAGGCACCTATCAAAAGAGTATGTCACATAGTGAAGGGCATATAAACCCTCTGTTACAGGACTATTTATGCTTGTTTAGGCTTCTGGTTCTCTTTTTATGGATGTCTCTTACCTAAATGCTGTATTTCAATGTTGATATGATTCTCAATGAAGAAAGATGCGTAGGGTCGGTCGGCCTGCTATTGGTCGTTTGTCTCTACCTGTCGGTCCCAGTATACATCTGTATCAAAGCAGAGTAAAAGGGATCCTTATGATTGAATATATTGAATGTAACTGTAACGCAGTCTGAATTCTATTTTTAAAATGAGAACATCGTGATTTGAGTCTACGGTTTCTCCATCCTCCTAGTTCTTACCTGTGGTAAAGGAACTGGAAGGATTAAATCCGTCGTGCGGAGACGCTTCGGTTTTCCCGTCGTCCTGCAAGTAGCAAATTGCTTCTACTGGTCAGTCGCCATCTTAGGGGACCCTAATAAGGACATTAGGTCCTTTTTTAGTGTCTATCGCGGATGCGAAAAATCGCCCATCGGCTCTAGATAATACTCTCCATTGCTATATTCCGCCTCTGATGTTTTAAACGGAACATCCTTCCTTTTTTTTATATGCTACATGTTCCGGTGGGGACAAAAGCCCTCTCGGTATGAGTGACTCGCATAATTTTACCATAATCGTGGCCACCATCTTGAGTGTAGGTTACGGATACGGAACAATAGTCCTATTATAGTTTTTACTCCAGAATCAAAGATTCCTCAAATATATAAGACAGACACTTTTGTGAAGTATATTCTGATTTTAAAAGATACCCTAATCTCTTCAAATTAACCTATAATGCAAGTTAGCAGTCGGAACTCCACTCGTCTTGTTATCCTTAGATCTACATTAGGTTATCAATGAAGGCCAGTGTCGTCCCTCTGGAAGTTTACATGAATTCATCTATTCCCGTTAGTACCTCTTAGCCCCTAGGTGGTTTCATTAGGACAACAAGGCTCCTTTTTAAAGCGAATGGGCTGGGTTACATCAGCCATACAAGAGAATATCTCTGAGGGGTGCTTCTAAGGCTACTCATCTTTACTCTGCTAGATTTTATGCCATTCAATGGCCTCATTGAGCCCTAGCATATCAGTTTTCGTAAGAAATATAAGTCTCTGTTATTTTTCTATTAGGACTTTTTTCTTTTTAGTGATGTCTCGGCCAATCATAGTATAAAGGACGGTCCATTTCAGATCGTCTGCAGTGTGTTGGTTGTCCATAAAGTGTTTCACCATAGGCGCTGACAAAACTTTATTATTCAAACAGGTATGATGTTCAATGATGCGGGTTTTAATTTTTTGATTAGTTTTGCCTATATAACTTTTACCGCACGGGCAAGTGATCATATAGATCACAAATTCAGTGTTGCAGTTAGAGAATTTGGTCTGCAGCCATTTCTTATCTAGAACAATCTCTATTTCTTTTGATTTGGAGGTATGGCATGTGTTTTTGCTCCAGCTTCCATAGCTTGGAACTCGATCCCCCAAGATCTCAGGAAGAGGAAATCCAAAGAACTGTTCAAACTCTGCTTGAAGACTGAAGACTTTCATGTTCAGATAATGTGTATCTGCAGACACTTTCGTTGTTACTGATGGGTCGTCTCATTTATGTCTGTTATGTATGTTTTCTTGTGTGCCCTTATGCCCTCGGGCCACTGTTGTGCGGTACACATGTATAAACTAAACTAAACTAAATTAGAGATGAGGAGGACAAAAAGAGGTGGTGGAAATAGATGCCAAAAGACAGAATGATGGTTTAATTTGTGTTTTGGAGTGGGCAGAAGCAGACAGTTATCAGATGGATTTGAGGAAGGAAGTTAGTTTGCCTTTTCTTTTTCTCACTTTATGTGTCCTAGTCTCATTAGTCCCTTCTCTAAGTTCTACATATTAGACCACTTTAGGATGTTTTCACTTTCCAAGCTGTGATGTAATTTGCAGGCCATTCTAGACATCTAGGGAACTCTACGTTATATATACCTTCAATTGGATGGTATTATTCCTCAAGAGTTCCAAATATTATATTTAACTGCTTTGGCACCATGACAGTGAGCAAGGAAAACAATAAACAAAAGCAAATAGGGGATGCTAAAGTGCAATTCAGTAAATTGCTGCTCTCCTTTGAGGCTTTGCCCACGTTTGTAACGGCACTTATTGTAACTCTGTTAATAAGGGACCTCTATTGGCTAAGTGGTGATTCTGGAGAGCACATAGAACTGTTTAAACTGAAATTGCTGTACCACAGTTGACAAGCAGATAAGTTTCATTTGGAGCATTTATAGGGTGACAACCCGTCCACCGTCTTGTGGCCTGCCCAGTGCTTGCATTACTCCATTTATGTATCCGCTAATATGTTGTAAAGCTAAATTAGATCACAACAAATGATAGGTGCTCATGTGTGCGCCCAAGGCCTGGTGTTCAATTTACTACTATTGGACTAGGGATTTTACTCAACTAATGGCAGATTCATAATGAACATCCAGCAAAATTATACATTTAGGGGTAATCAAGGATCCAAGACAATTAATTAACTCTCTGTTGCAGAAGACAAATGAAATGCAATGATGGACTTCAGGGTAACTTCTGACCTCTCCCTTGGATACTGTTGTTGCCGGAAGGCTGACATTGGATACGTGGTTCATCTTGAATTGGTTGATTACTGCATCTTTACGGGCAACAATTCCCTTTCGTACGTGGATTACTGCAGAATTCCTCTAATTGTTATTGCAATTGCAAGTAATATCAAGATTCTTCTTGGACAAGGTTCATCGCCTTTGAAAAAGAGCTTTGCTCGAAACACGTGTCAGGCTGTGGAATGTAATTAAAAATATAACTCAATTGTTATTGTATTATTGTTAATTGGCGCAGTTCACTGATTACACTTAACTAACTTCTGACCTTATCTGCAAAGGTTGGCCCCACTGAAGAGTTTGCTTTATTAGAAACAAATATCAAAGCTACAGTAGTGAAAAGCCTTCTTGAGCAAGACAGGGGGGCTGATACTATAATAATGCAGTATGATAATCTGATGAAAAACATCTCCTCGTTTTTTATACCAAGATGTCTGCAAGAAAGGAGGCAAGACAAAGAGTATGGCTTAATCAGGTGTGAAGAATGGTAATGGCTGCTTTGTTGCAGGAAAATACATCTCCTTGCTCAGGAGGCTGGAGGACATAAAAACACAGTCTGTATATAAAAAGTCCACAGAGCAACAGAAAGCACAATTACTAGAGGGGGCAGCACAGGAGTGTAACTGGAGGTGGTTTGGGTAATTGGTGAATCATGGCCCCTAATTTATGCATGTTACACATAGTATTCAGACTAATCTCCAAAATGTGGTGTGGGTAACTCACTTCACATCACTATACAAAGGATAAACAGAAATATTGAATAAGGGATAACTGTGAGTGAAGTATGTAGCTGTGGTGACACCTGGCAAGATGTGTTGGGTGTTGCCATTGAGGAGATATGGACAGCTGTTGAAAAACAGGTCCCAAATAGAAGTCTTTGACGATATGGTATTCCTGTAGACCTATCTAAGCGCATTCAAGAGCTGTTGTCCCTCTCACTTGCAAATTGTTTCAATGCAATGATTACTAGGAACTGATACCCAGATTCTTCAAGACAGGCCACAATATTCCCCATTCCTGAACAGGCTAGTAGAGATTCTCACTCATCGTATGGGCCAATCTCTCTACTCGACAAAGAGTTCAAGAACATTGGAAGGGCTTTCTTGGCATGGATTCAATTGTAAATGTACTAACAAAAAATCTCATTGCCTATACATTTCAGGTTTAGAGAGGGATTTGGAACAACCAGATAGGTATTAAATTTCTATTTTATAATATATCTGTGAAAAAAGAAAGTATGTGGTACTTATGGATTTGGCAACTGCTTTTGATGCAGTGAATAGAGCAAATTGTAGTCTTTTTTGCTGAACTGAAATGCCTTAAGGTGATTTTAAAGATTTTAATAAGTATGCATCCAGGAAATAAGGCCAGTGTAAAACACAGTAGATCCGGAGCGGGTACCCTAGGTTTCCCAGTGCAAAGAGGTGTTAGTTGTACATATTACCACCCCTGTTATTTTCCTTTTATGTAAATCATTTGAATGAATGTTTACTTAATTGTGGGGTTGATACCCCATGTATAGTAGGAATTTAAAATAACAATGTAAGCATATGCAAATGAGACCATTCTCATTGAACCAATGCCTAGATCCCTTCAGAAAATATTTAACGATGACACGTTTATGGCAAACCTAGATTTGAAAATAGATGTAGCAATATCAGCGTCAATGTAACGAGATAAAGCTACCTGTTTTTACTGCAGATAATAAGATTGTAAACTTTATATCAATGAATTTCTCAGGCATGACATTCACCACTAGATTGAGAGATGCCCATATAGGAAAACCTGTACTGAGACTGACTGAAGCTATTGGATATATTTCCCAATTTGGGAAGGTTTATAAAGCTCAGACTCTGGATACAACGCCAAGATTGTGTGCAGGGAAAGCTAAGGCAATGGCCAGTTATAGAGCAGGAATAGGGGCTCTTTTTTGGGTAATGTCGATCCAGATGCAAGAGACTACCTATTTTGAAAAACCTATTAGGGATATCAGCAAAGGCTCAGAATTATGCAATACATAGACCGCTTGGTAGGCATTTTTGAGAAGATGAGTTTCTGACTGTCAGCATGGTTATGGATAGGAATCTGGGATAATGAGAAAGCTATCTTAGAGTAGTGAATCCCCAGGCATTACATGAACTACATTCATTTTATATGCAATTCTTTGGCAAGTACACGTAAAAAAAGAAAAACTTTGGGGAAATGTATGTACACAAATATTTTACTACCCCAGTATTATGCCCCAATGAGGTGAATATGATGCTAAAAAGAACAATTAACCGACTGTTTTATATGCAAAGAGAAGCAAGGGAATTATTAAGCGAAGCAAACAAATGATAAGATACAGAATAATTATTTGTGGACAAAGTACAAGTATAAATGCTTGATGACCACCAGAGTATGATTGGATGTACTTTCTTTGAGAACTGTTAGCGCAGTTGGGAAAGATAAGGTGTCATTTGATAACAGCAGCACATTCTATATGGATTTACGCACGACTGTAGGCCAGTGTAGTTTGCCATCCCTTTGTTACTAATTGATAGCAGTATTGCCGAAGGTAGCTTGGGCACCTTTGTCTTATACTGGGTCAGCATTGAGAATAGACATACACAAATACAGGATATCCATGGAGTGCACAGATTCTACATTACAGTAGTATTTTTGATACTATGCATATTTTCTGGATTACTAGGAGAGACGATTAACTGCGCTAAATACTTTTACCTGAATTTATTTATATGTTGAAATATTTTATAATTTTGTTTACTCTGCACTCCCCTTACCTGTTCATATCATACTATTAGTCTGTCATTATTGGTGAGATGATAGCCGAAGCTAATTGTGTATTTTTTGTGTTTGGCTGGATATAGAAATGATGATGTGGGACTGTTATACTTTAGAATAGTTTCCCTATACATTAATAGTGTTTCAATATTAGAACATGAAACTGGAACTTTTTTACTTTTTCTATTTTACACGTTTTTATATGAAACACATTTATTTTATGGAACAATAACAGGAATATAATTGATTGATTGATATATTTCATAAAGTGTTACATTCTCAACTGGCCTCTCCCCCACCATAATGTATACCTCTTCCCTGAGATGATAGTGTTGTGTTGTGTGGGTTCAGACTTGGTAATGTACTGTGTCCTTAAGGACAAAGTAATTACTGCATTTTTGCTAATATTCTGGATGTGTTTGACATTCTTTTCCTTTCAAACACACTTTCAAGTCAAATATGATCATCATTGAAAGAAACCATAATTTTCAGAATAAATGAAAGAATGAGAAATACAAACCTACATTATTGGCCTCTCCTTTGATGTCATTGTCATAGTATGGCAGAAGGCAGCGGCTTAATTAAAAAAAAAACATGCAGTGCTTAATCATGATGATGATTATTTTGTCTGAACCTTTTATTTAATACTCCATGATAAGTTACTTTTCAGTACAGCTGTATCATCCTCTAATTCTATCTGGTGTTCGTAATGATAGATGATTATTGGATCACTATTTTTGTGAAACTAATATAGAAAGCGTAGTCTCAATCCAAGTTGTCTATGGATTGCATTCTTATAGAATTCACCCTGGCATCTCTAAAAGATGCTAGTTTCTTAGCCATAAAAGACAGGTGGCTGGTTCTCCTCCTCCTGTTTCTAGCCAAGGCAATACATGCAATCTCAGGCTCCTCCACTATTTATGAACTTGTTGAAGAAGCTACAACAACAAGACATAATACGGATAATTATTTTCTGATCATGCTTAGACCTATACAGAAATTAAAGTTAATGATTGTAGGAAAGACTTTGAGTCATTAAAGCCTGTGTGTGCACTAGTTCTGGCATTAAAGAATGCTCCTGAATTTGGAAATTCACAATAGGCAATACAAAATCAGAATCGTTAAACTTCCTGAAGGGTATCTGGTCATTGCATCGACTGCCAAACGGTCGAATACTATACCATTGTATTAAAAAAAGCATTAAATGCATTTTCTAAAGGGCAAAGGGTTTACTTTCATTATAATGGCTTTTAAAGGTTAACCCCCATTAAAATAAATTACAAAAAAATGCATTCAATGCTTTTTTTCGATGCATTTCTTTCAATGGTATGGCATTCGACGGTTTGGCATTCGATGCAATGACTAGGAACCTTCCTGAAGATACAGAGGAAAAGCAATACAGAAGTATCAATATAAAGTTTACTCCTGATCTGTTTAAGTAGAAATGTTCTATTAATTTTTGATGTATAAGGTACAAAGGATTCAATTTCTGAGAAATTAAAAAAAAACTCTAAGCCACATCAGATAATTTTTAAAGTGTTAAGGCACAATCATCTCACTCAAACAAAGAGGGCCCTCAAGAATGTTCCAGATGTAGTTCTTTGTGAAGCCCAAATATGTATACAACATGATTTGCTAAACAAAATTGTGGGTTAATGAAAAACAAAGCCGTTAGACTCTTAAGTTTGCAGCCTAGATAATTGCCACAATCACATGCACTGGTATTACAGGTGCTTGTGATTGCAGCAACCCATTCCCATGGAGTCCTGTGGAATGCCATGCGAATGGGGAGTTACCGGCATCTCCGCCAGCCCTACTATCCTGATAACACTGGGATATCAGGTGGCGGAGACGGTACGGTATCACTGGCGGGCTACCATGGGATTTATAATGAGCCCTTCATTCCTAGAACTATCCTAAACAATCATCTAAAAATATTTGTTGTTTGATCAAGAAGCTTGGAGAATGTATGTTGATAATGCTTGGATATCCTACCTATGGTTTTCATTTGCAGTTCTTGAATGGCAAATTCACAAAAGCTTTGGCTCTTAAAATTGATCTTATAATTGTGAGAGTTACTTGTTTAAGTATGTTGAAATTAATTGATAAACTTTAGAAACTTGTGAAATACTAAATAGTATTGGTTTGTATAACTTAACATTTCTAATAAAGGCACTGGAACTTCCCATTTGAGTTTTTGGCATTCTTATTTCAATGGTCTATTACCATTTAACACCATTTGATATGTTAATCCATTCTTCTTTACAAGCCATCTGAAATGTTTTCAGAGTCACTCAAATCTCCAAGCCCCATTTTCCTCTGCTTATCAATAGTGGATGTTTTAGGACATTACTTCTTTTGTTAGTATTGTTCTGATGGGGGGTGGAAGGAAGCACATTTTCTGCAGCCTTGTTGCCTCAGTGCCTCATAGCTTTATTTAATATATGTTACCTTCTTTGTTGGGCTTGTCTATGTAAAATTTTTCTTTTTTTTGTTTGTCCGGCATGACTTTAACATGTATTGAAGGCTCCAATTTACAGGGTAATTCATAGAATTTCGCAGAAAAGTGTCGCAAGCGGCTGGCGCAGAGTGTCCGCGTGCGATTGTCTGCGCCAGGCACGTGCGCTAAAACCGATTTCCGCGCACAGCGTATTCATGGATTTTAGGCTCCCAAACCAGCCGTGGCGCAGAGTATCGCAGCGACCCTGCAGCAGCGCCAGTAACGCCCCCAAGAACGCCCTCGCGCAAGGAAAAGCCATCAAAATCGCTAAATCATCGCAAAGGGCTGCGCTAACCCTGGACCAGTTTACAGGGCTGCCAAACAAGGAACGCAAAGCGGGTAACGTGCATATCAGGGGTACGCGTGAAGTTATACACGCGATTAGCCAGGGTACGTGTATTTCAGGGGTGCGCGGGAAGTTCAACACGCAAAAGTCCAGGGAACGTGTATTACAGGGGTACGTGGGAAGTTCAACACGCGATTGTCCAGGGAACGTGTATTACAGGGGTACGCGGGAAGTTCAACACGCGATTGTCCAGGGAACGTGTATTACAGGGGTACGCGGGAAGTGTTACATGCGATTAGCCAGGGCACGTGTAATACAGGGGTACGCGGGAATTATCACACGCGATTTGGCAGGGTACGTGAATTACAGGGTTGCGTGGGAATTATCACACGCCATTTTGCTGGGTACGTGTATTACAGGGGTGCGTGGGAATTATCACACCCGATTAGGCTGGGTGGGTCCTCACAGGTGTTCCCTGTACACCCTCCACGGCCCCTGCAGGCAGCCCACAAAACAGGGGACTACCCTGCACACCTGCTCATGTCCCCCTGCACCCACACCCCCCAGCCACCAGGGGCACCCACCACCAGGCCCCCACCCATGTCTCCTACCACCCCCACCCCCAGCAGTGCAGGGGCAGCCTCCACCAGGCCCCCACTCATGTCTACCACCACCCCCACCCCCCAGCCACCAGGGGCAGCCTCCACCAGGCCCCCACTCATGCCCGACTCATGTCTCCCACCACCCCCACCCCCAAGCACTGTGGGGCACCTGCCAGCAGGCCCCAACCCATGTCACCCACCACCCCCACCCCCCAGCAGTGCAGGGGCATCCTCCACCAGGCCCACACTCATGTCCCCTATCACCCCCACCCCCCAGCAGTGCAGGGGCAGCCTCCACCAGGCCCCCACTCATGTCTCCCAGCGTGCTACGTGTATTCCAGGGGTGCGCGGGAAGTTCCACTCGCGAATAGCCTGGGCGCGTGTATTTCAGGGGTGCGCGGGAAGTTCCACACGCGAATAGCCTGGGCGCGTGTATTTCAGGGGTGCGCGGGAAGTTCCACACGCGAATAGCCTGGGCGCGTGTATTTCAGGGGTGCGTGGGAAGTTCCACACGCGAATAGCCTGTGCGCATGCATTTCAGGGGTGCGCGGGAAGTTTTACACGCGATTTCAGCAGGGTACGTGTATTTCAGGGGTGTGCGGGAATTCTCACACGCGATTTGGCTTGGTACGTGTATTACAGGGGTGCGTGGGAAGTTACACACGCGATTAGGCTGGGTGGGTCCTCACAGGTGTTCCCTGTACACCCTCCACGGCCCCTGCAGGCAGCCCACAAAACAGGGGACTACCCTGCACACCTGCTCATGTCTCCCACCACCCGCACCCCCCAGCAGTGCAGGGGCAGCCCCCACCAGGCCCCCACTCATGTCCCCTATCACCCCCACCCCCCCAGTCACCAGGGGCACCCTCCACCAGGCCCCCACTCATGTCTCCCACCACCCCCACCCACCAGCAGTGCAGGGGAAGCCCCCACCAGGCCCCCACTCATGTCCCCTATCACCCCCACCCCCCCAGTCACCAGGGGCACCCTCCACCAGGCCCCCACTCATGTCTCCCACCACCCCCACCCCCCCAGTCACCAGGGGCACCCTCCACCAGGCCCCCACCCATGTCTCCCACCACCCCCAGCCCCCCAGTCACCAGGGGCACCCTCCACCAGGCCCCCACTCATGTCTCCCACCACCCCCACCCCCCCAGTCACCAGGGGCACCCTCCACCAGGCCCCCACTCATGTCTCCCACCACCCCCACCCCCCAGCAGTGCAGTGGCAGCCTCCACCAGGCACCCACTCATGTCCCCTATCACCCCCACCCCCCTGCCACCAGGGGCACCCTCCACCAGGCCCCCACTCATGTCTCCCACCACCCCCACCCCCCAGCAGTGCAGGGGCACCCTCCACCAGGCCCCCACTCATGTCCCCTATCACCCCCACCCCCCCAGTCACCAGGGGCACCCTCCACCAGGCCCCCACTCATGTCTCCCACCACCCCCACCCCCCCAGTCACCAGGGGCACCCTCCACCAGGCCCCCACCCATGTCTCCCACCACCCCCACCCCCCCAGTCACCAGGGGCACCCTCCACCAGGCCCCCACTCATGTCTCCCACCACCCCCAACCCCCAGCAGTGCAGGGGCAGCCTCCACCAGGCCCCCACTCATGTCCCCTATCACCCCCACCCCCCAGTCATCAGGGGCACCCTCCACCAGGCCCCCACTCATGTCTCCCACCACCCCCACCCCCCAGCAGTGCAGGGGCAGCCTCCACCAGGCACCCACCCATGTCACCCACCACCCCCACCTCCCAGCAGTGCAGGGGCAGCAGGCAGTCAGGCAGCAGCAGGTGGGAGCTTGCTCGGGCTCTGGGGGGCAGTAGTTCGGCCTTCCGGGCAGGAGCGTGGTATTCCGTGTGCGTACGCGTGGCCAGCTTGGTACGGAGTGATTTGGCACTTGAAAATCCTGCACGTCAGCGTGAAAACTGAGGAAAGGCCCTCAGCGCGTAAGCGCGTCTGTGACGTGACCCGCACAGGTGTTTCCCACACAGCACATGATGACAGAGCACACGTGGAAAGACTGCACGTCAGAGTGTAATCGCGTGTGATTGGTGGAAATGGCCCTACACGCAGAAGTGACAAACCATGTAATTGGTGGAAATGGCCCTAGCGCGTACACGCCGCGTGAGTGACGCTGGACGTGTGGGCCTGTATAAAAGGTACGTGTAGAACACGTTTTCCTTGTACGTGCTTTTCGTGGAGAGCGAGTGGGTGAATTCTGTACTTCTTGTCGTTTCACACGCGATTTACTTCACAGCGTTTCAAGTTCGTATTCCCTGTTACCTCTGACAGCTTTTTCTCTTTTTTCTCTTTTACTGGTTTACCTGGGCCTGTTCCCTCAAACAGTGTTCCCTTCTACTGTTGTCCTGTCTCCTCAGACAGCGTACAAATCTTCTTTTGGCGGGGGTGTTGCCAACCAAACGTGCTCCTTTTACACGCTCGTTTACCAGGCAGACGGTGAGTCACGCACGTATCTAACATCTGTGCTTGCCCCGTGTGTAGCCTACCCCTTCAGAGGTCATTCTAGGCTGCGTGTGACACGCATACGTTCATTCTTGTGTTACTGGGTGCCACAGCGTAGTGCAGGTTTTTCTTTCTGCACACGTAGTCTAGGAGGGGTTGCGTGCACGTCATCTCCCTTTTTTGGGCCTCCTGTGCATTGCGTGACCCGTCATCTTTCCCCAGGGGTTACAATCAGCCTTGCTAGAGCACTAGGGTACAATTACCAACTGGTACCCAACCCCTTTGACCCCCAATTGCCCAGGACAATAGTCTACATCCACTCCCATACGCACATTAACATCAGTGCCATGGCTGGGAGGCGAGGATTCCGTAAGGGTGGCAAAGGTGGAAGAGCCACAAGTGGTGGCCGTGGTGGATCTGGTAGGGGACGTGGTCGTAACTTGCAGGGTGAGCCTGTCCCCCCATGTGTGGAGGACCAGTCACGGGCACCCATAATCCCCCCCTCCCCCCTCCCGTTGAGGC
Organism: Ambystoma mexicanum; assembly: GCF_040938575.1. Lineage (NCBI taxonomy): Eukaryota > Metazoa > Chordata > Amphibia > Caudata > Ambystomatidae > Ambystoma > Ambystoma mexicanum. Next base: position 711,795,623 of record NC_090924.1, on the reverse strand, counting down.
TGATGTGGCTGACACCATTCATGCTCAGCCCTTGTTGGACCAGCCCATTGTGGCACCAGACCTGGCTGACTCCATGGCTGACTTCCAGGTCAGCAGGGCTACGACACGTGCGCTGGTGCACGTTGATGCCATCATGCCACGTGGATCTGGGGCAGCAAGGTCATCTGCTGCACCAAGGAGGCAGGGCGGAGAGGCTGCAGGGGCAGCTGCGGCTCCATCCACCCCAGCCCTCACACACACAGCCAGGACAGTGTCGGTCCTAGTCCATGCTGCTGACATTCCCCCTGACACCATCACACTAGAGCCAATGCCTGCACCAACTCCCATGCTGAGTGTGCAATCCCACACTCCTGATACAGAGTCCACCAGGGCTCCTGCCCCTAGTGTCCAGAGCGGCGCAGAACACTCAGGATCACCACCACCTTCCAAGTGGAAGAGGAAGAGTGCTCGTCCGGCACAGGCTGATGCCCCAGACACGGCTACACAGTCCGGCCCGTCCAGGAAGCCCAGCTTCACGGATGACGAACTGAATGCACTTGTCGAGTATGTGTCCGGACATGACAACGAGATGGTCATTGTTGCAGGATCCAAGACCACACCTGCACACCGCCAGGCACACTGGCAGACCGTTGCGGACATCGTAATGCCCTTGGAATCGTGAGGCGCACAGCCAATGATTGCTATAAGCGCTGGAATGACCTAAAGCGCACGGCAAAGAGTAAGCTGGCCTCAAGTCATGCCGCAACTCTAGTGACTGGAGGTGGGTCTCCAGTAGTAGACATGGAACTCACTCCACATGAGTCAGTCGCTGGGACCTACGTCACGGAGGAACAGATCCAAGGCGTGGGAGATCTGGCTGATTACGAGGCATTGTCCGGTGAGTGCACATGCATGTGTGTGTCATCCATGTGCATGGTGTGTGTATGAGGGCTTCTGTTTGTGTGCCAGGTGAGAGTGTGTGCGCCTGAGTCGTATGGGTCAGCCATGTGCTTCATGCAATACTTCCTGCGCAGCTGCATTTGGCCATAGCAGTATCCCTTCTGCCAACAGTAGACATCTAGCCCAACTGCACGCCAGTTGCCCTTGAAGTGTCACCTTGCCACAACATTGTTGCTTATTTTTCACTGTTCATTCAGTCAGATTGTTTGCATTCCCCCACTTTTACTAGCCATGTCGCTGTCCACTAGTCACATGTCTGACATGTCAATGGTGAAGTGGAGTGACTTTGTTACCTGGATATCATTTGTACACACATGTCCCTGTGCAATTGGACCATTTCAGACTGGCAGCTCCAGGTGAAAAATCTGACCTGTTAGAATTAGAAAAGCAATTACATGCGGGAACTGGACTGAATGAATAGGTGCTGCCCTCCTCTCCATCTTCACTCAATAGCAATGGTACATGCCATCTGTGTGATGGCATGTGTGTTTCACCTGGCAATCACAGGCCAATGTGTGATGCCACTGCCAGGCAGCATGCAGAAAATGTGTTCATTTTCCATCTTGGTGTCATCAGTGTGTGCCATTTGCCTGCACTTCATACGCAGTGAGGGTGCATGCATGGGAGGGTTTTAGTCATGTGGGACATGTGTCAATCAAGTACTGGTTCTCTTGCTTCTCAGCCCTCATTGTGTGCCATGGTGCTAATGCCTGTTTCCATTTCTTTGTTTTCATGTCTTTGCAGGGGAAGACGCACCTGATACTGCTGGGGTTGTGGAGATGGTGCAGACCCAGGAGGGGTCCGAGGGCCGACCAACCACCAGTGAGGGACGTGGTGTGGTGGTGGGGGAGAACCCACAAGTGCTGCAGGTCGTGCTCTCAAGGGGTGTCTCTGGCTGCACCTCCCCCGAGCTGTACTCAGGTGTTGATTCGGATGAGACCTACGTGCCGTCGCAGGTGAGTGTTCCAGGGAGGGATTCTGTTCTGTCTCACCCACCTGCACCAGGGTCAGAACCCTCCATGGGGATGTCAGTGTTGGCAGCTACGCCTTCGGTGGTTACGGATGCAGGGTCACACTCCGCGACATCTGATCCTGTTCCTGGGCCAGCAGATCAGAGGGGGAATGCAGTCCTGCAGCCTCAGGCAGTGCCGGCACAGCAAAGCGCAGTTCGCCTTGCCCCAGACAGGTGTGGTGCCCGCCGACGTGGTGGCCGTACGCCACCCGGCAATACCGCATGGGAGCAATCCATTTACGGTATGGCAACCCAACAGGCTGCAACATCCGAGATGATGGCTCAGGCCATGGATAGGGTGGCCACTTCCATTGTCCCCCCAGAAAGGCTGATGGAGCAACTAGAGCAGGCAACCGACTCCATCTGCCAGTCACACAGGGAGGACATGTTGGGGTCCAACAGGGACAGGCGGGCGGCACTGGCGACTCTGCAGGAGGCCATCTCCATTGAGTCCCAGGGCCACAGGGAAGCCCTGAGGCAGGAGCTCCTTCACCTCAGGACGACTCTTGTTGAGCTTGAGGCTTCAACACACCAAAGGACAGAACAGCAGCTGGAGCGTCTCACCCGTACGCTCTCAGCTGAGATGCAGGCAACGAGGGCGGAGGTCCGGGCATCCCGTGAGTTGTTGCATGGGGACCTCCGCACACTCATCCTCCAGAACCAGACCTACCACACCCGCATGCTTGCAGCCATGGAGGAGCAGACTAGGGCCTTGCGTGGGCTGCCTCCCATAGTGCAACCACCTCCGGATGCAGCTGCACAGGGTGATAATAGCGACAGCAGTGATACTCCCACAACAGGGTAGCCGTGTGGGCCATGAGCCCATGGAGGTGTTTTATTTTCCCAGGATCCACGCAGGTGGGTTCTGGTGTGCATCCTGTCCTCGGACCTCCTGGGTGGCCTCCCCAACCCCCCCGGGCCCATCAATGGCCATTTTTGATTGTTTCTTATTTTTATTTTTATTGTTATTTCTTTTATTCCCTATTTTTTTGGGACGATTTGTTGGCTTCCGTGGTTCCTGTGGGCATACGCTGCATTGTGGCTGGGCACATGCAGGCTTGTAATGTATTTGGTTCAGATGCTTGGGTTTTGAGTCACACACACCCCTCCTGCTTCCCGTTTCTATGGGCTTGCAAAGGGTGTGCCCAAGTGACAGTGAATTACACAGTGACGTTGGACTCCCATGAGCTGTGTGGGCAGTCTGTAGTCAATACTGTGTATACATTCCTAGTGCATATTGCTGTTGTGTTGTACACTGCATGTTGCATTGATGTGTAACTCATCTTCTGTGTCTACCTCCCAATTTGCAGGTCCCTTCCTCATGTCTACACAAGGACCTCTAGTCTGGAGATGGGTCCATGTTGGCAGCAGTGCACCTACAACTCTACATGGCGCCAACACTGCACAGTTGGTAGTGGTGGGAGTGCAGGCATTTACAGGTGGTGAGACTACTAATATGTAACATTTGTGATGTCATGTTAATGGTACTACGTGCTCAAGTATGTTGTTGGTCCGGCATTGCTGTGAGCATTTCAGGTGTTGCAGGTTTCTAATAGGAACACTGTACATAGTGAGACTAGTGTCATGTTGTGGGGATTACTTTGTTTACCTGCAATTAGCATGACATGGCACGGTGTGTCGTGTGGCGGTGCTGGGGTTGGGTTGGCTGACATGGCACTGTCCTCTTGTTGCATTTTGCAAGTGGGTAATCATTTTAGCTGCTTGAATGTGTAACTTCACAAAACTGCATTGGTGGTGTCTGTGTGGGTAGGGATGCACACATTGTGACACTTCCAGGTGAACAATCTCAGGCTGATATGGTATTCACGGTTCATTCTCCAGACATTCAGGATCAGTGTCAGGTTGAGTCATCATTGATTGTCAGATGGAATGTGCCAGGGCAGTGTGCACTCCACAGGGGTGTGATTTCTATGTGAAGTAATTAGCCACTAGCTGTGTACGGGCTGCCTCCCCCCGTGCCCTTTCCCCTCCCATGCGCAGCGGCTGTGCATGTGGTTGGGGATGTAGGGCCACCACCATGTCCACGGCCAGGCCCCGGCGTGTTGCAACGTTGTGCAGGACACATGCTGCCACTATGATCCTGCACACTACTGGGGGAGCGTATAACAGCTGCCCGCCAGAACGGTCAAGGGAGCGAAAGCGTGACTTTAGCACTCCGAATGTGCGCTCCACTATGCCCCGGGTCGTAATGTGGGCTGTGTTATATCTTACCTCGGGTGGCGTGGTGGGGTTCCGAATTGGCGTCATCATGTGGGGGCTGAGAGGGTAGGCACTGTCCCCTGTGGAGGTGGTGATTGGTATCATTGGTGGGGTTGTGACCTTGCTTAGTATCCAACATGCATGCATGTGCAGTGGCATACATACTCACCAAGCAGCCATGTATCGCCATGCCGCCCAGCTTCTAGGTCCCGGCTTAGGGTGGACATTCGGTAAATGAAGCTGTCGTGGGTGGAGCCGGGATAGTTGGCATATACTGAGGTGATGATTCCCTTGGCATTACATGCTACCTGCACGTTGATGGAATGCCAGTGCTTGCGGTTCCTATAGATGTGCTCAGATGCCCTGGGGGGACGTAGAGCCACATGGGTGCAGTCGATGGCACCTAGCACTTTGGGGAATCGTGCCACACAGTAAAAATCCAGGGCGGCAGCATGCCTTTCTGCAGGTGTTCTGGGCAGGTATATGTGCCTGCGGACTGATGGGCGTGCAGTCATGATGTTCAAGACCTGGTGTAGGCAGCGTGACTGGGTGGCCTGTGACACCCCACCCACTATGGCACTTGTCCGCTGAAATGATCCAGTGGCTAAGAAGTGCAGTACATTGAGGACCTTCTCCAGGGGGCTGAGTGCTTGGGATCACAGGGTGGGTGATGTGAGGTCATCCTCCCACTCACTCACCAGGTCCAGTATAATGTGTGGTGGAAACCTGTACCTCCCATACACCTGGTCATCAGGCATCCCGAAAAGGCTGGTTCTGGGTGTAAATATTCTGGCCCTGACTATCCTCCTCCTCCTCCTTTGGTAGCCCACTGCCACTGCTGCTAGGAACGGTATGTTCATCCTGGCGTCTGAGCTTGTTATTGTTAAAGTGCGCAAATTTATGCTTTGCGCGTGTTCTAGGCGAGCGTGTGACCCGCGCACCCCTGGAATCCAGATCCCAGTCCAATAGCATGTGGAAATTCACACGCACCACGGGATACAGCGTGTGACCCCCGCACCCCTGGAATCCAGTTCCCAGTCCAATAGCGTGTGGAAATTCACACGCACCACGGGATACAGCGTGTGACCCGCGCACCCCTGGAATCCAGTTCCCAGTCCAATAGCGTGTGGAAATTCACACGCACCACGGGATACAGGTTCGCTGACGTACTTGCGTGTGTAAGTGGCCGCGCACCCATTAAATACACGTACATAGGCCAATCGCGTTTACGCGCACTTTTGTCCAATTACACGCGATGACACTCTGACGTGCAGTATTTCCACGTGTGCCCCGTCATCACGTGCTGAGTGGGGAACACCCGTGCGGGTCACGTCACAGACGCGCTTACGCGCTGAGGGACTCTGGTCCAATAGAATCGCGTATGCGTGCTGACGCGCTTACGCGCTAAGGGCCTTTCCTCGGATTTCACGCTGACGTGCAGGATTTTCACGTGCCAAATCACTCCGTATCAAGCTGGCCACGCGAAAACACACGGAAGACCACGCTCCTGCCCAGAAGGCCGAGTTACTGCCCCCCAGTGCCCCGAGCAGCCTCCCACGTGCCATCTGCTGCTGCCTGCCTGCCTGCTGCCACCGTGCCCTGCCATTTGGTGCCTGCACATCAGCCATCTGCAGGGGTCCAGTTGCTGTGTCCACCCCTGCTGGAACTGAAGACTCCCAACTGGGATTACATCGCTCCACAGCCCAGCCCCAGGACCCAGTTGCCCACCCACACCTGCCTCTGGGGTTGCCATGTCGGGCACTTCCACATCTGGCACCAGTGGCAACCCCAGGCCAGAGGGGCAGAGGGGCACCAGCTTCACTGTCACCGAAGTTGGTGTCCTGGTGGAGCATGTCCTGGGGCAGTATGATGCCCTCTTTGGATCGTCCCGCGCCAGCAAGGAAGGACAGGAGAGGATCTGGGCCGACTGTGTGGTTGCCATCAACGCGGAGGGGGTGGCAACCCGCGACGTCCTGAAGATCAAGAAGCGCTGGGAGGACTTGAGGTCCAGGACCCTTGTGAAGGCCCGGCGCCTCGTGGAGGGGGGCCGGGGCCGCATGAGTTCCATCCAGATGAGGGTCCTGGAACGCGTACGCCCAGCGCTCCACGCCCAGATCCTTGAGAGGGAGGCCCGTCTGGAGTTGAGCGGTAAGTGTCCAAGCATTACTGTGTGAGACATGGCATGTTGCGGTGTGCTGGTTCTATGATACTTGCCTGTATGTGTGCCATAGGCCATGTATGCATGTATGTGTGCAGGGACATCATGGTAATGCATGTGCGACCAGTGATGTGTGACCCACATGGTTGTTGCATGTGTTCAAATGCCGCATGGGGAGCCCTATGCAGATTTTGAACATGAGAGCATGCCAGTCTCTGTACCTGGACATGGGTGGGGGTGAGGGATGGGTGCTGATGCCAGGTACATATATGGTAGCCATGTCTGTGTGCCTGACCTGCTTGTCTGTGACTTGTGCATGCCATGGATGCATGACACATGTGTGTGACAATGCACAGATTCAGTGAAGCAGCCAAATTACCCTTGTATCCGCTGTGTTTGGTGTGTTTGGGGCCAGATGGATGTGACTGAGGTGAAGTGTGTGCATGTGATAGGCATGAGCCATGATGCATGTGAGTTACATATCATTGAATGTTTCAAGAGTCCATTGGACATGCATGGAAATGTCCATGGCATGCACCATGCCTGTTACTGTGTGTGTTTTGCCTGGACTGACCCATGTGTTGTGGAGGGACATGATGGAAGTGTACTTTGACAGTGGTGCTCATCGGCTATTGCTTCCTGTCTAGGGGACCATTGTACAGTGCCCTGATGCTTGTGTTCTTTGTCTCCCTCTACGCAGCGGCTAGTGAAGAAGAGGGCGGAGACGGCGCTGTGGAGCAAGGCGGCGGGGATGCCCCCACGGCTGCAGCGGAAGGGGTGGGTGAGCCCCCACAGGGGCCTGCTACGGTGGGAGACGGTGAGGAGCCATCCAGGTTGGTGGTTTGCACAGAGGAGGAGGAGGCCGCCACTGGGCCCCACATGGGGCCTGGTGGGGGCATCCCTGCTGGTGCAAGTGGTGCAGTCCAGGGCCAGGGGCAGGAGGCAGCACAGGTCACCGTGGAGGGGCCTGTGCATGTCGCTGTCCCTGACCCTGTGAGTGCCCCACCATGCACCAGCAGGGATGCCCCGTCCCAGGCCCGTCCGCAGGTAGAGGGGATGTCCATGTCACCTGACTCCCGTCCACCTGCGGACGTGGGAACCCCTGGCCGTGCGGAGAAGGTCCTGATTGGGGTCGCGATGCGCACGGCTGTGATTCGTGATGCCGTGCGTGCTTCCCGGGAGGAGCACGCACGTCATCACGAAGTGCACCGTGCCGACGTGGCCCAATTGGGATCGGCCATGTTCGGGGGTTTCCTGCATGTGTTGGCCAATGTGGCGGCCCTCTCCTCCTCTGTGCAGGCTATCCACCAGTCGTTCTCCTTGCCGTCTTCCAGCCCAGATGCCACCAGGGCCCCCTGTGGACCTGCCCCGACCAATGCAGCCAGCTCGGTGGGGATCCCATCCCTGCCACAGTTGGGAGTCGGAGGTCCAGCAGGGGTGGACAACACAACAACTGGACCCCAGCAGATGGAAGATGTGACAGCATCATCAGGCAGGGCACGTGCACGACGGCGTCAGTGGTTTCCATCAGCCTGGATGCCGTCGTGCTGGCAGAGGCAGTGGCGTCGGAGGCAGCAGCGGGCTCGACGTGGGAGGCATCATGGCTCGGGGCCATCAAGATCAGAGGGGCAGGCATCGGCCGGAGGGCAGTGCAACCCTGGGATGGACAGAGTCCCGCCTCCAGGACATCGACATGGAGTTCGATGATGCCCTGGCCAGCAACATCAACAAGTGAGCCGCAGGACTTGCCCGCTGCCTTTGTATATAGTTATATAGTTAGTTAGTGTTAGGTTTCCTTTATTTGTTTTTATTATTTTGGACCGCTCGGACAATGGCCACTTTTTTGTATATATTTTTTTCATTAGGTAGTAGTAGGTTTCCTTTATGGTGTTGGGCTCATGGACCCTGGTACATTCCTGTATTTAGTTTGTTTTTTGAAGGAACATTTTCTTTTTTTCATTATTGTGTTCACCATGTGGAAATGGTTTTTCATTCTTTTGCTTCTACTTGATATTGCTTTGGTCAACATTTGTTTTTGTATTCCTTTTTCGTTTTTTGATTTTTACTTTGGTTCTCCAACATGGACCATTTATTTTGTTATCCACATAGTTGTATGTTTGATTTGTTTACTTATTTTTAATCTTTAATACATTTTTTATTTTTACTTCCACTTGTGTTATTTTGTCTTTGGTTTCATACATGTCATGATATGGGTTTTGACATTCACTTGCAGCCATTGTGTATGTGTGTGTGACGGACATGTGTTCATTTACATACTTGCCATTGGGGTTGTGTCATGTAATTGCATTCACTATGTGGGTGGATGCAATCCTTGCCTGGGTGTTTGTGCTGGGTATGCTGCCCATTACTGCCATGATTGTGTATCGTCAGGACCTGGGGGCAGGGGGACATGGGTGGGGGCCTGGTGGAGGCTGCCCCTGGTGACTGGGGGGGTGGGGGTGGTGGGAGACATGAGTGGGGGCCTGGTGGAGGGTGCCCCTGGTGACTGGGGGGGTGGAGGTGATAGGGGACATGAGTGGGGGCCTGGTGGAGGGTGCCCCTGCACTGCTGGGGGGTGGGGGTGGTGGGAGACATGAGTGGGGGCCTGGTGGAGGGTGCCCCTGGTGGCGGGGGGGTGGGGGTGATAGGGGACATGAGTGGGGGCCTGGTGGAGGGTGCCCCTGCACTGCTGGGGGGTGGGGGTGGTGGTAGACATGAGTGGGGGCCTGGTGGAGGGTGCCCCTGGTGACTGGGGGGGTGGGGGTGGTGGGAGACATGGGTGGGGGCCTGGTGGAGGGTGCCCCAGGTGACTGGGGGGGTGGGGGTGGTGGGAGACATGAGTGGGGGCCTGGTGGAGGGTGCCCCTGGTGACTGGGGGGGTGGGGGTGATAGGGGACATGAGTGGGTGCCTGGTGGAGGCTGCCCCTGCACTGCTGAGGGGTGGGGGTGGTGGGAGACATGAGTGGGGGCCTGGTGGAGGGTGCCCCTGGTGACTGGGGGGGTGGGGGTGGTGGGAGACATGAGTGGGGGCCTGGTGGAGGGTGCCCCTGGTGACTGGGGGGGTGGGGGTGATAGGGGACATGAGTGGGTGCCTGGTGGAGGCTGCCCCTGGTGACTGGGGGGTGGGGTGGTGGGAGACATGAGTGGGGGCCTGGTGGAGGGTGCCCCTGGTGACTGGGGGGGTGGGGGTGGTGGGAGACATGAGTGGGGGCCTGGTGGAGGGTGCCCCTGGTGACTGGGGGGGTGGGGGTGATAGGGGACATGAGTGGGTGCCTGGTGGAGGCTGCCCCTGGTGACTGGGGGGTGGGGGTGATAGGGGGCATGAGTGGGGGCCTGGTGGAGGGTGCCCCTGCACTGCTGGGGGGTGGGGGTGGTGGGAGACATGAGTGGGGGCCTGGTGGAGGGTGCCCCTGGTGGCGGGGGGGTGGGGGTGATAGGGGACATGAGTGGGTGCCTGGTGGAGGCTGTCCCTGCACTGCTGGGGGGTGGGGGTGGTGGGAGACATGGGTGGGGGCCTGGTGGAGGCTGCCCCTGCACTGCTGGGGTGTGGGGGTGGTGGGAGACATGAGTGGGGGCCTGGTGGAGGCTGCCCCTGGTGACTGGGGGGGTGGGGGTGGTGGGAGACATGAGTGGGGGCCTGGTGGAGGGTGCCCCTGGATGGTGGGGGTGGTGGGAGACATGAGCAGGTGTGCAGGGTAGTCCCCTGTTTTGTGGGCTGCCTGCAGGGGCCGTGGAGGGTGTACAGGGAACACCTGTGAGGACCCACCCAGCCTAATCGCGTGTGTAACTTCCCACGCACCCCTGTAATACACGTACCAAGCCAAATCGCGTGTGATAATTCCCGCGCACCCCTGAAATACACGCGCCCAGGCTATTCGCGTGTGGAAATTCCTGCGCACCCCTGAAATACACGTACCCTGCTGTAATCGCATGTTGGACTTCCCGCGCACCCCTGAGATACACGCGCCCAGGCTATTTGCGTGTGGAAATTCCCGCGTACCCCTGAAATACACGCGCCCAGGCTATTCACGTGTGGAACTTCCCGCGCACCCCTGAAATACACGCGCCCAGGCTATTCGCGTGTGGAACTTCCCGCGCACCCCTGAAATACACGCGCCCAGGCTATTCGCGTGTGGAACTTCCCGCGCACCCCTGAAATACACGCGCCCAGGCTATTCGCGTGTGGAACTTACCGCGCACCCCTGAAATACACGCGCCCAGGCTATTCGCGTGTGGAACTTCCCGCACACCCCTGAAATACACGTACCCTGATGGAATCGCGTGTGGAACTTCCCGCGCACCCCTGAAATACACCTACCCTGATGGAATCGCGTGTGGAAGTTCCCGCGCACCCCTGAAATACACGCGCCCAGTATATTTGCGTGTGGAACTTCCCGCGCACCCCTGAAATACACGTACCCTGGCTAATCGCGTGAAAAACTTCACGCGAACCCCTGAAATACACGTAGCCCGCTCCCCCAGACCCCATCGCGTGAAAAACGTCACTCGAACCCCTGAAATACACGTAGCCCGCTCCCCCAGGCCCGATCGCGTGAAAAACTTCACGCGAACCCCTGAAATACACGTAGCCCGCTCCCCCAGGCCCGATCGCGTGAGAAACTTCACGCGAACCCCTGTAATACACGTAGCCCGCTCCCCCAGGCCCGATCGCGTGAGAAACTTCACGCGAACCCCTGTAATACACGTAGCCCGCTCCCCCAGGCCCGATCGCGTGAAAAACTTCACGCGAACCCCTGTAATACACGTAGCCCGCTCCCCCAGGCCCGATCCCGTGAGAAACTTCACGCGAACCCCTGTAATACACGTAGCCCGCTCCCCCAGGCCCGATCGCGTGTGAAACTTCACGCGAACCCCTGTAATACACGTAGCCCGCTCCCCCACGCCCGATCGCGTGAAAAACTTCACGCGAACCCCTGTAATACACGTAGCCCGCTCCCCCAGGCCCGATCGCGTGTAAAACTTCACGCGAACCCCTGTAATACACGTAGCCCGCTCCCCCAGGCCCGATCGCGTGAAAAACTTCACGCGAACCCCTGTAATACACGTAGCCCGCTCCCCCAGGCCCGATCGCGTGAAAAACTTCACGCGAACCCCTGAAATACACATAGCCCGCTCCCCCAGGCCCGATCGCGTGAAGTTGTACCCTGCTGAAATCGCGTCTGAGACTTCCCGCGCACCCCGGTATACACGCACACGTATTTTTTGTCAGCGGGTGTCCGTGTTTGTGGGTACCCCTTTGCACGTCATTTGTCCTGGAGGGCCACAGTATAGGACATTCATCATGGCAGTATATAGGTGCTATTTGTTGGCGCACCTTTTGGCGCACATTTCTTACAGCCGCAGAGACGCTACCGCCTGCTTTCTTGTGGCGGTCGTGTTTGTGCCTGTGCGCTGGTTTGAGCGTGCGCTTTTTTGCCCTATTCTATTCCATGAATACGTGTTGTAGGCGAGCGTGTGGGCATTCCGCGCACTTGTGCCCTGTACTTCCCCCGTGACGCCCACGTTTTTGCAAGTTGTTCCCCATTCCGAGTGTTACGCCCGTGTTCCGCCTACTTTTGTTGCGTGCGCCGCGCTATGTGCGAATTTTGCTGTGGCCTGTGCGATTTTCGCTGTGACCTGGCGCACGCTGTTAGATGGCCTGTGCGCCAATGTGCGCGGCGCACTTTTTTATCGCACATCCGCTGGTTTTCTCGCGCACGGCCTTCCATGAATCGACGTGCGCTGCTTTTCGTGCGATTTTCGCACTTGCACTGCGATTTTCGCTATTCCACTGCGATTCGCACGTTTTTGCCCACTTGCGCCGCGCTAATTATTCCATGAATCGGCCTGTCAACCTATAGCATGGTTATGTGGTTCGATACTATTGCCTTAGTTTGATATACCCTCCGATAACATAATGGTGTGAAATAATATTGAGCTATTACTGTTTAATGTAAATGGTATTCGTCATCCTGTGAAAAGGGAGAGCATTTTAGAGTACAATAAAAAAACAAAAATATGTGATTATTTCTTCCCAGGCGGAACGTGTAGATAGAAATTAAATCTGCTGATTGAAAACCACTTCCATTTTAAAGAGGTAGTTCGGTCAGAAATGTTATTGGTCCAATCGATCTGGCATCTCTTTTAGAAAATACATTGATTGTTCTTAAAAAGAATTCCAATGAAACTTACCCGAGTTTTTCTCACTTTAACACATGCAAAAACAACTGGCCTGTTATGCTTCGCCCTAAATTCAAGTGCCCCTGCAGTACTAATTCAGATCACCCGCCCCTAACGGTGATATCACTAGACGCTCACACCCCATTTCACAACCCCAACGCACGTCCCATGTCAACGTCCTCTGTGTGCAATCTATTGACGTGTCTCTATGAAGTGTAAACAAACCATTTCTGATCACACAGCGTTGGAGTTTCCTTTTCCTTCGTGTCAGTGTATTTCATTTCCAGCTTCCCAGTTTCTGCTATGTGCAGCTTTCTGCCAAGTACAACACACTGAGAACCGGTACTGATACTGCCTAAAATGAATTAACTCAGTAGTCGCTTTTCATTTCTTATATTATGGACAAATGTCTTTACCAAACCACACTTAAACATGTGTCCTTGGAAAATTTTAAAATGTGATCCTTCTAATCTAGTCTTTTAAGAAAGTGTTTTTGTAACATGTCTGTTTCTTTGCTTGTCTTTCTTTAACATTTAATGTTGATTCTGTGCTTCTTCACTATTCAGGAATTATAGCAACAATTCAGCCCTACCTGTACGAGCACGAATTTTCAGAAGAGGAAATCCTTGAAAGAGAAAAAAGTCAAGACGAAGTGGAATCAGATGAAAGTCATGAGGATCAATCACCGGAACCTGAACTCAGTCGCATGGAACACGTTTCCACCTGGTGTACCTGCCATCATTGTGAGCTTATACCTACTCTGGTGGAGAACATCTTGGCCTAAATTGCCGAAGAAGACACACCACTGCTATGTGATACCGAGCTGATTGACTTCAGGGGGGCCTGCATTACAAGATCTGTGTTTTGTGAATGACTATGGTCCTTATGCACAAACTTTGAGCTACAGTTTGCCCTTGTAATCCAGGGAACGCGTAAATTCACTCTATATATGTTGTGTGTTTGTCGACCGAGACGGATAATATGATATGTTGTTCTCATACATCAATATAACCTCGATGGATCACTGATTAAAGATTGTTTCTGTAAATTGAATACATTACTCATTCTAATCTCAAACCATAGTGCTCATCTTTAGATTTATCGTCCAAACAATTACGTTTCTTTCACTTGGAAGTATTTCCCAAACTGTTTTTGCTGGATTGTGCGTTCACATTTCTAATTGATCCCTACTTGAAATCACAAGTACTGTCAGTACTTTGCCCGAAAAGGTACTTTTTAAAGCATAACAATGCCTTACATTTTACAAGGTAGTGCAAACAAAAAAAAAGTGCAATTGTTGGATTTATTCAAGTAAACTATTTCTGTATCTCTTACAGAGGTGGTATATACTTGTGGCATGTGATGTCTTTAGATGGTGGATTCATGGGAGACTGGGATTTCGTGTTCGACAAGTAACACCTCCCTGTTGAGTTCAAGCCATTCATCATGAATTCCCCAGTGACCACGGACAATACCGTGGATTTATACAGACAGTACCTCGACCGTAGCAGCATAATGTGTAGTGTCATTGCCAGCCACTTTAACAAACTAAATAACAAATAAAAAGAAATTAGTTAATCTGAACAGTTGTTAGACATTTTTGTAAGTCCACAACACGACCAAACATCTAAGAGCATCGTGAAAGATTGGTGTGCTTTATAAAGGTTACTGGCCTATTGTTTTCCCTCATCCAGACCCATCCCCCCTCCACTATGAATGGCTGTTCGCACCAGTGGGCATGCACTCGCAAGGGGGCTGGGAGGATGGGAACACTCAAGGTGCCGGATACCATGTACATCACAAAGGGTTATTTTGCTTGGGGACCCTTATCCACATGGCCACACCAGACCCGGTGTCTCCAGCCTCCACTTTGAAGACCCCATCCCTGCAATCAACATTTGCCTGTGTCCTTTGACTGTGTAGCGGGCCTATTGTGCTCACCTCATCCACATCCATAACCCTGTTCTATCAATGACAGTTTGCACCTGTGGCATGCGATCACAACGGGGCTGTACTGGCGGGATTGAGGAGGTCAAACATTGTCAGAAAGGCATGGTGGTTGTGAACGAACACGTCAGACATTCAAATACACACCCATTTCTGTAATCCTTTAGAAACACTGTGGGAGTTAACCAGTGGTCAAAGTGGGCGGGAGTGGTCGGGAGCAGTGCTCCTTTACTGTTCCTATATTTTTATCTTAAAAAAAAAACAGTTCTGGAAATAAAAGTGTAGGAAGAAGTTGAAACTTGCACTTTGAGTGCACTGCACAGAATGTTCTTCAAAACAGCAGGTGCATGTGTTTTGGGGTTTGTATTGTGCGTGAGAGGGGGTGTGGCGATGGGGTTTTTGAGGAGTGGTGCAGGCCAGTAGCGAACATAGTTCCACTACTTCTTTTCGTACACTTCGACCACTGGAGTTAACAAGAAAACATTTGTGAGATCAACAAAAGATATCGCCAGCTCTCCATTTTTTACCTTGCTTGCTCAGTCAGCTCATCTATTCTTCTAAGTAATGGTTAGTCAACTTTTACTATTGTTTTCTGTAGTGTCAACATTCTCTGCTAGGCCACTTTCTATTGCTTTGTACTCAATGTACACCCTATTCTCATTTTATTTAATTCAAAAAGTCTACACTATTATCAACTGTCCTACTCATTTTCATCTCTGTAATTAGCACATAACATTACAGGGTTTTGTTTCCAAATGTAATCTTTCGTAGTGCATGTTTTCAATGCATGTTTCTTTTAGGTGCCATTTTCTGTTAATTTCTTTTATTATCAAAGGAATAGGATGTTTGATTTATTCATTGTGATACTTTTTTAATAGAAATATTTATTCATATTTCTTAACATATCATAGGGACAATATGACCTTCTTCTATCATTTTTGGTTGCACTAATAACAGCCATGATAAAAGCCAGAGTACACTCCTGCATGTATTTCCAAATGATTTAAATTTAATAAGAAAATGGCTCTTGAGCTGCGTATTTCCAGTGTACAAAGTTGCAAGCAGAGCCAAGGATGTCTTAAATGATGTGGCGGGAAATTGATACTGCGTATGCAGCATGCACTTCTCAGAAGATATGTATGAACCATCACAGAACACTAAAAAGCATCACACCAGACTCCTTCGCAAATTACTTCCCAATGCACTTACAACTGAATTTCAGCACATGCTGACCAAGGTGAGTATTGAACGCTGGATTTTTAAATGTATTTTACCATTTTCTAAACTTGCTGTATAATATGTCTTATAAATGACCACTCAAAATATTGAAATAGTCTGTGAACAGGTAATATAATGAATATTTTTCAGGTTTTGGGGAATATTTCCATTGATATTTTATTACACAAGTTTCCTTCATGACACAAAGTGCTGTGGTTTGTACATTTTGAACTTTAGAATACTTTGTGTATCCCTAGTTCATTGCAATGGGAGCATTTCCAAACACACACTCACATCTTGCCCTTTACAAATATGTGATTTTTAAAAATAATTACCATGTCTGTCTTTACGTAGACTGCACTGATGGAATTACAGGCTGTTACCATGGAGGAAACCACAGACACATCAAACATTCTAATGGTGAGGCCATGCAACTTGCACACAAACCTTTTTTTAATCATTTTTGATGTGGTCTAAATTATAATACTAATGTCAATTTTCTATTGAACCATGGCATTAATATATACATTGATTAAAGGACAGTGATGCTACATCAACTACTATTCCGGAGTCAACAGCAACCTCACTCAGCTTTCAAGTAATTTTATTTTAATATTCCTTCAGATGCGACTATAAAAAATATGTATTTTTTCACATTCAACTTAAAACATATAGATTATTGTTTTGTATAATATTAGCTATTACTACAAACTTGCTTGTCGGCTTCTTTGTCAATATCAACCATCTTTTACATGTAATTTATTTTTGATGTTGCATCTTTATTAGTACAATTACTGTTATAGAGCCTGGAACTTCAACAATGTACTATTCTTCTTCTGCAACTGGTCTGGAGGATGAGGTCTGTGAAGTGATCATTTATTGATGTATACTAATAGTTATTGAATAACAATATCTTTTAACATTTAAGATAACTTTTTTGGCATAATGTGCACTACTGTCAGCAAATTGCACTGCATTTCATCAACAGCCAAGATGTACTTTGTGAGATCAAATATTTTACTATTAAATTGTTTAACAAAATGTAATCAATATTCTCTGAATTTGTTATGTACAAGGAATGTACTACTGGAGCGGTCAACATTGAAGAGACACAAGGACAAGAGGTATACATAAGATATTGTAAAATATCAGTTATCATCCATTTTAACTGTGATGTGATATTTATTATGTTTTAATGGTTTCCATAGTGATATTTTGTTATATTTGAATAAATGTATATATGATTCTTTAAGTGGAAGAGCACATTTCTGTTTGCTTGAATTCTGTATACCATGTCCTTTGCCCTGATTACTCTGTACGTACTCTATGCCGAAAAGATCCTATGCCTCGGTCACTCTGTATGCACCTGTCTATGCACCTGCTATGCATCAGTCCTTGTACCTGTATCTGTCCATTTACCTGTCTATTCACCTGTTAATTCCTGTAATTTGCCCTCGGCCTGCCTCTTACTGGATTCTTATCTCACAGCCGCTAGATGCCTTTGGGTTTGTGTGCACTTTACACATGAAAAAATAAATTAAATAAATAATTATACAATTTCAACATTGCTGTTTTCAGCTTGGTCTGGTGGTCGGCAAATCCAATTTGAGTGTTTCAAGGAGAATTCAGAAAACCAGGGTACATAATAGACAATAAGTTTATCAGCTATTTCATTGACATTATATTTTCATGTTGTAATTCATATATTCTGTATATGTGCTATAAATTAAGCATTTGTTTTTTTCTTCAATTAGAGGCCTATGAGGAACCAGAGCATAACGACTCAGAGAACTACACAAACTAATGTCGTTGCTTGCCAAACGTTTGTCACTTGTGAGCAACTACATTTTGAGGCTCAGCATGGTCCTCGCAAGATTCAGTTTCGTGCTGCAGCTGTCCAGTTGCTGGAATTTGAATTGAATGTGAGCAGTGACCCATTGAAAGTAACCCGGGTTCATTGTTATAGCACAAAACGTTACCCAGAAGAAACAGACAACACAGAAGATGTTTCGGAATAGATAATATATTCTTTCGGCTTTCACCATTTACAGAGAAAAATACATTTTATACAGATTACAGGAATAAAACCTTATTAAAAACATAGTTACTAGAAATAGAAGATTGTGTACATTTATAACCATAGAGAATGCAAAAATATAATTAAATGTCCTTTCCAAGTGCTTAAAAGCAGCAACAATGTACTTGGACATATCATTAACAAAACCTGTATCATTGCAAGACAAAACAAAATTCATTGACTCCAAAACAGTTCTAATATTGTTAACAACAAAATGTCTTTTAAGCTATTGGCATCTTAGATCCAGAAATGTTGTACAGGTAAGCAAGAAGTGCTGTAACTCCTCTATTAAACTGCTTCCACAGGTACAGAGCTTAGATTTAAACTGCCACGACATACGGCCCCTGATTGGTAAAACATTTAATCTCACCATTGCAAGAATGCATCTATGAATGAGAGACCAAATATTGCTCAGCATGCCGAAATGCGGGTGTGAACACCTTGCCATTGCCAAATAGCTCAATGAGCGGAGATGTAACGTACTGTTCGTTGCAAGATTGAATTCTAGCTTTCTTGCGTTCTTTTTGAAATCATGCAAGGACACACAACCCTCAGTTAACTGTTTAAAATCGATGTCCCACTTTTTACACAATACACAACATTTCTTGTACCAGGGGTATTCACTGTAGCAGAGCAGACAGCTTTTGTCAATTCACCCAGAACATTACTAATATTCTGATTTTTGGACAAGCCTAAGTGTATTTTATGAAAGTAGTCAAGGAAACCAAATTCAGCAGCAACTTCAAAGGCAAGAGCCAAGCCTGGGGTGCTTTGTCCCACGCCAAGCAACTTCCTCAGGTATTTGTGCAAGATACGATCCAGGCCAATGCACAACAAGCTACCCCAGATTTCACTACAATACAAAATAGATGAAAACACCTTCCAACGCCTGGATAGATTTATCTAAACGGAGGCTGCCATATTTATAATAAAACCTCAGAAGAACCTCCAGGTCAGTACATAGCCAAGTTTTCCAAAAGCTGTAAATGTGCAGACTATAGACAGTTACTCAAGTAAAGCACAGACTCACATATCTTCTGTATGTGTGCTATAAATTAAGCATGTTTTGTTTTTCTTCGATTAGATGCCTATGAAGAAACAAAGCATAAAGACTCAGACAACTACACAAACTAATGAGTTTGCTTGCCAAACCTTTGTCACTTGGGAGCAGGTACATTTTGAGGATCAGCATGGTCCTCACAAGATTCGGGGCCTGATTCATGGAAGTGTTTTTATAATGGTGCAATCCATTAGGAAAACATTCCATGAATCAGGCCCTAAGTGTCATAATGCAGATGCCCAATGGCCAGAATTTGAATTGAATGCCAGCAGTGACCCATGAAAAATAACCCTGGATCATTGTTATAGCACACAACGTCACCCAGATGAAACAGACAACACAGAAGATGTTTCCGAATTGCTTGCAGAAACACTCACACAATCCACACCCTCTAAAAAATGCTTTCTAAGAAACAGACAATGTTCCCTGCTTCCCCAATACATGTGGATAAGTCGGAAATATCACACATAAAAATAACCGAATCATCTTCGCTACAGATTGATGTTTGTGCTTGTGATGTGGAGTTCACTCTTCCTATTATTAAGGACTTATCTACCAACATGGAATCGCAAACCACTATACTTCGGGATGATTAGCTATTAAAGGAACCAAAATACATTGTATTCAACTGCTGCCTGATCGAGATTATGGAAATGATTAAATATGATCATAAATTGCATTGGAGGATATGTGGGGAGCCATTGGTGAAGTTTACTCGTTTAGTCAAAGGCACCAACCTGAAGATCAAGTGTAGCTGTGTGCACCATTATAACTCATTTTCATGGTCTGCTCAACCCATACTTGTAAAAGTGCCTGCTAGAAATGTACTTTGCTCATCTGCTTTGTTGTTTAGTCAATCAACATACAGTACATTTTCAAGTTTTTCTAACTTTGTAGGACTGAAGTTCCTTTAAAAAACCCAGTACTACAAATATCAGAAGACTCCCGGGGGCTGCAAGAATCAAGTTCAAAACACTCCAAATCACCCACAACCCTTTCTGGGCACAGGAACCCCACTACATCGAACTCTTTCCCTAAATACCTCGCACTTAGAGACCTTCGGTCATCTAGCTGCTATTCTCTGCAGACCAGATTCTATTCCAATACAAGAGTGCGGGGTAGATCTCTTTCCTCGGCAGGAGCATCCCTCTGTAATGGACTCCCTGCCCCTCTCAAGCTTCTACCTGAACTTCTTAAGTCCCGTAAGATTCTCAAGAGCCAAACTTTCTCTTCTTGGTTCCCCCACTAATGCCCCCTTTGTCCCATTGACTGATCTTCTTAAGTTGCGGAAGATTCTCAAGACCCAACCTTTCTCTTTTTCATTCCCCCCCGATAACTCCTCCTATGTCGACTGGCTGGCTGGTCCCTTCTGAGCTCCACAGGGCACCAGGTCCTCATTGCCCAGTATACCCCAGCACCCTGTCTTCCTGCCACCCCACAACCTGCAGTTGCCCTTCTAGGCCCCTTTCCCCTGAAAAGCCTGGTGGGGTGTGCATCGATACTGAGCCTGGTCCACTCCCATTCTCACCCTTTGCATTTGGTACTTACTCCATGCTTCCCCTGGAACTTGCCCAACTGGCCTCGATTTAGCACTAGCCTAGCCCCATTGGTCCTCTCCTTCCTCTCTTCCTCTTCCCCCAGCATTTATTTACCTCCTCTTGCCCTGCACTTCCCGCCCACCCTAGCATTTTCCAATCAGCTGATGGTGGGTAGCGAGTACCTATTTAGCTAACAATATATACTTATCGGGTGTTGGATATTAGGTGCATAGAGTACTGTTGAAATAAGTTGCATAGTTCCAACATTGAAATTAGTTAACCAATTGACAGAATTGCCAAAGTCATTGCATTGGTCTCGAGATACAAAAACCTGTTTTCCTGATGTGTATTCGAATTCTGTTTATTTCAGAAAGCAAGTGGCCCACATTGGCCCAATAAACTGCTTCACACTATTAATTTGGCTTTTTTCTGGAATTGCCCTATTGAAGTATAATGAAATCCGAGCCTGTCTGCACCTAACCTAGGATCAGCTTTGAAAGAATACATAAATGTTGTGGGACCAGGCGCATTGATACCATTCAAATGGAAGTACATATTTTCATATGTGGGATACTTTAAATATTTTGTTATTTTTCAGTGCTCAGCTTTCCATTGATATTGTTCATTTTTGTGGCGTGTGTTCCCAAAACGAAACTCTCTGGCACGCTGTGAATGCTGGATGGAGGGTTGCATTGTTATTTGTCCTTGAATACACTGCACTAACAATGAAGGTCACAATGTGTCGAATATCCACAAAGAATTAATAAGATTCTCTATATTGAAAGCTAACGTAGAAAAGTTAAGTTTCTATTACTGAGATATGTCTTTCTAAGCGGATGGTCATCCGTCAAATAGGGAGAATGGAAACACAAGACACATTGTTGAAAGAAAGGTTATAAATAATATTTATGCAAGTGAGGATGGCTGGTGTGCTGTATGCTACATGATTAATGTTGCGACAGACGAATGTTCAATTTGATGCAAATAATAGACATTGTATGTGTTAATTGTTAGTTTACATAAATATGTACTGTGTATATACAATTACAATTGGGCACTGAAATATATTTTAGCATTCTCGATTTTACATAGTTATATTATACTGATGTGCGCCTGTCATGGGTACAGTTTACTGGTCGATGGCTTCTTCAACTGTAATTGGACAATAAACATCAACAACACATCTGTTATAAACATTATCTGGGATGATCGCCAGACACCAATCTGTCCTTTTGTAGTTGCAGTAGTAATGAGCAACACCCAGCTACATGTGAAAATGTTGCATTGAAATCGAAACACTAATTTCTTCTCTGTAATGGAACGCCATGTGTGTCGATCAGAAATCGGTGGTGGAAGATAATACCTTTCTGTGAACAATGCAAAGACTGTGATTAGTTGATTGATGAACGGAATCAGCATATCAGATCACCGTACAGAGTTAAACAAAAAATGAGAACCATCCAATGTTCTCTAGCTATAACCTGTATTGGAAAAAGTGACCCACGTTTTTGTGGAATAAATTACCACTTTTCAGTGTTATGTCAAAATTAAAAGTACTTGTTACGCTCCCGACTATTGCTGTTTTCTTCATAATAAACAGTTTTTTTGAATTTTGTGAAAAGAAACAAAGGTTTTGCATCGGTTGTTGATGTGTGTGTTTATGCTCCTGGTTCTGCATTAGATAACATTATGACATTGGTGATGACAGGGTACATTTGGCTATGCTGCCCACTAACATCATTAAAATAGATGGAGCTCATTGTGAGCATTTAGTGATGTCAGCATTAGTATCTGGGTACTGGCGCAGGGTATCTGAATTAGTGCCACAAGGGTACTTGAACTTGGGGTGATGGATCAACTGATAGGATTAGCACAAAATGGCGGTGCCCGACCCATCGGTTTCACATGTGTTAAAGTGAGAAAAACTCGGGCAAGTTGCATTGGATTTTTTTTTTAAGATCGATCGATGTATGCTCTAAAATACATTTTCGATTGATTGGGCCAATTTGATTTCGGACTGACATACCCCTTTAATAAGAATTTGTCTCCACCAGCGATTGTTAAAAGGGTGGCATAATGATTCTTTTAAAAAATCTTCAAAAAAAAAAAATTCTTTCAATGACAAGGTAATAGATTCATGGAAGGGCACAATTAATGGAGCTATGTTTAATCTTGTTTTGTTTAGATGGGCCCACTAATGGTGACCCTGTGTTTCTGGAGGCAATGGGTTATAATATTTTGTATATTTGAAAGAATCATGGTATTATTGATGTAGATGTCAATTTAGTTATTGGCCCATTATTGGTTCGGATTATAATGTGTAATTACAAATATCCCAAATAACACAGTGCTTTAAGAACTGTGTTAAAATTGACAAAGTTAGTTAACCCATGGAGAATGTAAAGCCCTCCAGCAGAGGTCTGCAACAAGTGGCTCTCCAGATGTTTTCGACTATGACCCCCCCAAGATCACTCACCATTGACTCTGCTAGCTAGGGACAATGATAGTCAATATCCAAAATATCTGGGGAGCCAAAGGTTGAAGAGCCCTGCTTCTCATCTTTCACAATTTAGGATTTATAATATTTGGCACCCAGTGATTCTGACAAATTCATTTTCAGGGAGGTATTTTTAACAAAACAATAATAGCAAATGATTTTGTTTTTATATAGGGGGCGGGGTAACGGGTTCAAACGGGTGGTGAGGGGCTGGGGTGGGCTTAAAATCACATGGAATTCAGGTTTGAAGGGGTGACCCACCCAAAAAGAAAAAAAAGAAAATCAGTGATTTTTTCTGTGTTTTGGTTTTCTGTAAAAAAAATCCCTCTGAAAATGAATTCATTAAAATAACATAGAACTTACTATTTTAGGAACTGCTACAATAGAATTGGATGTGTCTCAAATTAATAACATTATGCATACATGGAGAATAGCTGGTCCATTTGGGGTCCTTCTAATCATCTAACTCTTCTGCCTTCGACACAGTCAACCATACCATCCTGCTCCACTGTCTCTGTGATAACCTTGGTATCACTGATCAGGCTCTGGCCTGGCTGATCTCGTTCATCTCTGATGGACCCTCCCAGGTCCAACTTGGGTCCTTCCTATCATCTACCTTCCTCTCTACTTGCCGTGTTTCCCAGGGGTCTAACCTCTCGCCCTGGCTTTTCAACCAATACCTGGCACTCTCGGCCACTGCATTGCCATTTTCTGCTCAAATTTCCAGTGTTACACTGACCACATTCAAATCATTTTCAGGCTGCCCTCAGCCACCTCCTTTCCCTCTCTCATCTCTGATTGCCTAACTGCCATTCAAGATTTGTGTGCTGCCAATGGTCTTTGTCTGAATGCCAGCAAGACGGAGATCCTCCTCATCAGCACACCTTCACCATCCTTTCCCCTCACTCTCTGGCTGGCTTCCCTTGGCCGTCCTCCTACCTCCACCTGCAAGGCTAAGAAACTTGGGGTCATCTTTGACTATAGACTTTACTTCTCCACCCACATCTCTGAGGTCTCTAAAAAGTCAAACTTCCTACTGCACCTCCTCAGAGGTACTCTGAGTTTCGTCTCTATCCGCCAGAAGCTCATGGTCTCCCAAGCTATGGTTCTCTCTAGGTTGGACTATTGTAACAGCCTCTTTCTTAATCTACCTGCCTCTACTCTACGCCCTCTGCAACTAATCCAGAACAGGACTGTGAGACTTGTCCTTGGCCTCAAGCCTCGGGATCATATCTCTCCACGTTTGAAATGTCTCCATTGGCTCCCAGTGGATGCAAGGATTAAATTCAAAACCCTCTGCATTGTCCACAAGGCTTTCTGGGGCCTGGGTCCAAACTACTTTCAGCTATCCCTCTGCAAACACCTCTCCTCTCGAGCTCTTAGCTCCTCTACCTCTAACTCCCATGGGTCAGTCGTTTTTCAAAGAAAAGACCTGGGGGTACATCTCTGTCTTCGGCTAGGGCCTCCCTCTGGAACAGCCTCCCTGCCACTCTAAAACCTGAGGAGAACCATCTCCTGTAACGGAAGCACCTCAAGACCTTCCTCTTTTCTTCTGCCTTCGTTCCCCCTCTCCCCTGCTGATCTGTTCTCTCTTGGCACCGTGCACCTGGCCACCCTCTGTCCTCCGGGCCCAGGTACCTGCTCACCCTTCCACCTACCCGCACTGCCTCCGGGCTACCCTTTGCACTGGGATCTGTATCTGTACCCATACAGCCCCCGCCTTTTTATCCTGCACTTATCAGACCTACCCTGTCTGCTGCCTTAAACCTAGCACTTGCAAATTGCTGGCTGCTCTACCACTGTTTGTTGCCTTTATTATTTGTGTATGTATTATTACTTATATGTTTCTTCTTTGCTTCGCACTTTCCACTTCTACCCCCTTCCATGCACTTTTCCCCTCCCTCTCTCCCATGCACTTGCGCGTTCCCAATGTCACTGGGCCTAGTAAGATCGTTGTTTTGTTCTCCCCTGTCCCCCTCCCGTACCTTATCACGCTCTGAAACACTTGTGTACGAGCGTGATATGGAAATAAAATATAAATATCAATATCAATACAGATGCTGACTTTTGTCCAGGTAATCTTCTGCAAATCTGTAAAGATATAACTGAAGTCTTTCTTAGTTATTTACTTTTTTATGTTATCTTTAATTTAATTCAAACTACTAATCAATCTTCTTTTCTCAATTCTCATTACCCTCTGTGTGAGGGAGGCAGGGTATCACAAGTAAACACTGACACAAGAGCTGCAAGTTTCAAAACCTTTATTGATGGTTTAAAAGGGGTTGTAAAACTCCTATCTTTCCCTATAACTAAGATGGGAGTAGTGTTGCCCAGCAAACAAAACGAGAATACATTCCTAGTCAGTCCTTAGTCAAAATAAAATGGCCTATACTAATACGCATAATGCATGCTCTCTTTCTAATACAGTAAATGTGTAAAGGGAACGTGTATCGCAAAAAGGAAAATCAGTCTTCAAACGAAATATCAGTATGGCTGAGTAAACCCCCTCAAGTGAGGAAAAAAACGAGGATCCAAAGGTAGGAGCCCTCCCGTCCCCTGCACTCTTTTCAAAATACATCAATTGATGGTTCATCAATGTCAAATAAATTCAACTTAATCATTCCATTGTATTTAGAGTTACATAAATGAGAAAAATCACTTGTACGTTTTTGTAAAAAGAAACCAAACAGGTTTTTAATTTGCAATTAACAATCAGTTCACACTTAGATTCTGAACCGAAAAAGAGCTAAGATAACTGTCAACAAAGTGATAAGTAATGGTAGTCCATGTATACAATTGAGTAGTGGCTGACGCGTTTCTGGAACAATATCCCTTCTTCTTGAGCCAAGCAGATTTAAACTGTAAAAAATACATGAATAGAGAGTGTTTCAGTCCTTTCAACTATAATCACGTTGAAGTCACGTACACAAATAGAACATAAATAGAAGAATAATCAAAGGTCAATCAAGAGTTGTACTGCCAAGTCTAAAGGAACTTAAAGGCTGCTAGTCCAGTGTACCCTGATTAGAGGAGCTGCCAAAGTGGCCAGTGCACATCAACATGCTCATTACACGTCCAAGGTGTGCTTCCAAACCAAAATACTACCATATTGCCTGCTAAAAATACCTTAAGTGTGGAGTAGGTGAGAACTGTGTCGTCCCCGGCAATGGTTGAGGAGGATGTGTTCCAAATCTTAACACTCCAATTTATATTGAGGCTCCTATCCTGAATGTGGAGCGCCTATAATACAAAATAAGAGGTATGGCAATGACCCGCATGATCAAAGTATCTGCAATAGGATATATGTTTCTGGCGTTTCTAAGAAGTCACACTACCAGCTGCACCTCCTCAAAGGTATCCTTCCTTTCCTCTCCTTCCCCCAGAAGCTCACTGTCTCCAGAGCCCTGGTTCTCTCGAAGCTGGACTACTGTAACAGACTCTATCTAAATATGCCTGCCTCTACTCTCCGCCCTCTGCAACTCATCCAGAACAGGACTGCTAGACTTGTCCTTGGCCTCAAGCACAGGGACCGTATCTCTCCAGGACTGAAATCGCTACACTGGCTCCCTGTGGCTGCGAGGATTACGTTCAAAACCCTCTGCATTGTCCACAAGGCCTTCTAGGGCCTGGGGCCAAAATATCTTCAACTCTCCCTTCCTAAATATCTTCCTTCTCGAGCACTTCGCTCTTCCGCCTCCAACTCCCTCAGGGTCAGCCGCTTCTCCAAGCAACGAGTTGGGGGGAGATCTCTCTCTGCAGCAGGAGCCTCCCTCTGGAACAGCCTTCCTGCCTCCCTAAAACTTGAGGAGAACCATCTCCGGTTCCGGAAGCACCTCAAAACCTTCCTCTTTGCTTCTGCTTTCTGTCCCCCTCTCCCCTGCTAAATGACTGAAACTGTACTGAATCAGCAACTGGGTCACTCACCAATCTCGGTCCTTGGCCCAGCCACTCTCCTCTGCACTGCCTTCCTTGCAACCCCTGCACTGAGGGACTGTCTCTGTATCCATACAGCCCCCCTTCCCAGCACTTGTCTGCACTTATCTTGCACTTGCCACCAGCTGGCTCTTATTATTTATCTTGTTCATTACTAACCCTGTACTGCACTTTCCCCTCTCCCTTCCCCCTTGCACTTTTCCCGTCCCCCCACCCATGCACTTGCGCGATCTGAATGACACCTGGCCTAGTAGGATCGTTGTCTGCCTCCCCTTGTTCCCCCCTCCCTGCCTCGTCGCGCCTTGAAACACTTGTGTATAGGCGCGTTACAAATGCCATATCATATCATATCACATATATTGACATCATATAAAAAGTGACTTTATAAATCTAAATGCTAATCATGAGATTCTGCATAGAGTTTTTAGTCAAAATGTATCCATGACACCATACAAGAGGTACCGACGCAAGGTCAAAATTTACTTAGATTAATGATGACTCGAAAATTACAAGAAATGATAGCTTACCGCCCAGGTCAGAAGATCTGGAGGTCTGAAAGTGTTAAATCCTATATCCTAAACGAATCGCGTGGAGTGTCAGGCACAGTTAGAAAAAAGATACGGTTTTATGTAAAAAAACAGAATAAAAAATACCGGGTCAGATAAGTAGCTAGCAAGTGTGTTCTGTAGTTAGCGGTAACTCTGAATTAATGCTAACATTCAATTCATAGGCAATTACATGCTCCTGCTCACCTCAGCGATGTGAATCGCACGATCCACATTAACGAGTGAAAAGGAGCATGTCACTTCAAAGTGTGAATATCTACGCCGCGGGGCTCGTGAACAGAAAAGAGTGTTCCTTAGTCCACCCGGCAGTGGGTTTACACGTCTCCCTAGCAACCCTCTCCGCATTTAGGCAGACCCTCTATGGCTTGTTACACGTTGGTAAACATAGTAAGCGGACTATTCCAGGTCCTGCAATGTAAATGGTAAAGCTAAGTGGTGGATACATGAGCGCCACCTTAGAGTGTACGTGATGCAGTTTGTTAATACAGCATCTAACTAAAGAGGTGTATAGAGTTGTCACCAAGCATAATGGACTGTGTAAAAATAATGTGAGATAATTATACAGAAGGGCTGTATAGTAGAATGAAAAACATTCACTAAAGACTGGTAAACGATTGGACTATGCGATTCGATATTGAAATACTTGATAGCACGCACATGAACAATGCATCATTGGCCACAGTGGGAACTCCAACAACAGGGTAACATCTGTATTGTATGAACACAAAAAGAATTACATCGAATGGAAATGCAAAATCATCATAGGTATACATTTAACGGCAGTGGGCCAGTTAACAGATCCCGGACTGTAGATAATTTAACAATTGTTCCACTGTCAAGATTCTTGTGTTAATTCCACTTTGTGCCTTGTAGGTCCATAGTTCTACTTTTTAGAGTAAGATTACCCCCACTAAGGATGAGGGAAAAAAAGTATAGCTGGTAAGTAAATATGTGACAGCTGTTCAGGGATTAGATAAAGCACCTCAGAGTGAACTCCTCATTTAGACCATGTGGATTTAATGTATCAAGTAGGTGTATCTAAAACATTTCCCTACGGGAGAGGATAGATTGATAGACTCCCCCTCTGTATGGTTTCTTGACTATCTCCAAAATCTGGAATTTAAACTGGGCTATTGTATGTTGATGTTGAGTGAAGTGACTTGCCAGTGGGGACTTTGTGTTTTTGCATCGGATGTTAGATTTATTTTCAGTTAGTCCTTCTTTCACTGCTCTTGTAGTCTGGCCCACATAGAATTTACCGCATGGGCATTTGATTGCATAAATGGCCCCTGTTGACATGCACGTGGCGTAATCACGTAATTTGTACTTCTTGCCGGATTGGGCATGCGTTACA
This sequence comes from Ambystoma mexicanum, assembly GCF_040938575.1. Classification (NCBI taxonomy): domain Eukaryota; kingdom Metazoa; phylum Chordata; class Amphibia; order Caudata; family Ambystomatidae; genus Ambystoma; species Ambystoma mexicanum. The sequence goes on along the minus strand of NC_090924.1, from coordinate 711,766,924 downwards.
TTTTCACCCTTGATTACATTATTGCAATGGGAACATCCCAAGCATGGAAATGTACCTTTCTTTCTAGTTTGTAAAAGTTGCTGTTTATCTTTAGGCGGTTTCTCAGCTCTCACCAATTTTTCTCTCAGGTTTCGGCCTCTCTTGAAGGCCATCATAGGAGACTTTGGGAATAATTTCGCAAGATATGGGTCGTTTTGGAGTAGTCCCCAGTGTTTCTTAATTGATCTCCCCACTTGGAAACCTTTGCGGGAGTACTTTGTGATGTAGAGTAGTGGTGTTTCTTTGTTTTTGACCTTAGGTGTAAGTAGTTGTTCTTTGCTCACACTTGATGATCTCTCCATAGCTTCTTCTAAAACGGATTGTGGGTAGCCTCTCTTTGAAAATGTGTCCAATAATTTGGTGCATTCAACATCCAATCCCGCTGGATCTGAAACTATCCTTTTCAATCTCAGGATTTGGCTATAGGGTAGACTACTCAACATGGATTTAGGATGAAAACTGGAAAAATGTAATAAATTGTTGACGTCGGTGGGTTTGTGATACACATTGGTGGTGATTCGATTATTTCTAATCTCCAAACAGCCATCTAAGAAATGTAGAGACGGTGTTCCTACTTCCATTGTGAACTTAATGGTCTGATGCACTGAGTTCAAAAAGTTAAGAAAAGCAGTCAATTCCTCCATGGTGCCACACCAAATCCCAAAGATATTGTCAATATACCGTTTCCAAATTAGTATTTTGTTTGACCAGTGTGCATTTTCCAATACATGTGCTTGTTCGAATTTATACATAAATTTGTTGGCGTATACTGGGGCCATTGCTGACTCCATAGAGGTTCCCGTGATTTCGAGATAGAAGTTGCCTTGAAATCTGAAATAATTGTTATTCAGTATTAGACTTAAGAGCTTCATGATCAATTCGGGGGTCTCCTTTCGTTGCTTGTGAGTTCAACAACAACCAGTCAACTGCTTGAATGCCTTCCTCATGTGGGATGGATGTGTACAGACTGCACACATCCATGCTGAAAAGTATGCAGTCTGAACTCAATGCTCGAATCTCCTGGATGCAGTTTAAAAAGTCTGTAGTGTCCTTTAGGTAAGTTGGAATATCCTGGATGAGGGGTTGAAGTAAACGGTCAATATATATAGACAAAGGATCGAAAATGCTGTCAGTGCCAGCTACAATGGGTCTAAGTGGAGGATCACTGTGGTTTTTATGGATCTTTTGCAGTCCATAGAACACCGGTGTGATAGGATGTTGGTTGATTAAGAATTCACTTGTTTTATTGCTTATCCATTTATTGTCCAAAGCTTCCTCCACTATTTCTTCAATGCGTGATTTTATTCTCATGATTGGATCCCCACTAAGTTTTCTATATGTACTTGTGTCATCAAGTAACAGCAAGCATTTTTTTGTGTAGTCATCAGTGTCCATAACGACAATTGCACCTCCTTTATCAGCAGGTTTTATGGTCATGGCCTCGTCCTTAGCCAATGCTTCCACGTGATCTAATTGACTTTTCTTTACATTAATGGGTGTAGAGATTTGATAATTGTTCCGTTTCAAATCTGAAATACCATTGTTCTCAAAGAGATTCAAGATAGAATTATGTATATGTGGATCAAAATTACTCTTTGGGCGTATTTCAAGTGTATTACCATCCAAGTAACGGGTTTCCAAATTGTCCTCTGACTCAAAAAATATTTTGAGTCTAAGTTTTCTTAATAGCCTGTGCAGGCAGATTTTCTCCTCAAAAAGAGTGGTGTTGTCTGTCGGGATGAAGGACAGTCCACGGTTAAGCATCTCCAATTGGCCGATGGTGAGTATTTTCTTAGAGATGTTAACTACCAGGTTTTCACACATTTGTTTTGCTTTTTTTGTTTTGCCTTTCCCCCTACGCCTTTTTCTCTTGATCTGTCGCATAGGCCTAAAAAAGCCTCTGAATTGTCTGGTCTCGATGACCCTGGAGTCAGTAATGTTGCTATGGAACCCACAGGTTGCGATGCTCTATACGGTGGTAATATTGGAGTCCTTCCTGTTTCAACAGTTGAGGTATTGGTCCCTGGTTGTGTTGCTTCACCTATGCTACTTGAGCTACTCTTGTTACCAGAGTTTGATGAATCTGGATTCCTTGGTTTTGTTCTGTTGGGGTTACGATGGTGGTAATACTCGCCAATTATATACAATGTCATTCATATAATCAAAGGTATCCCTTTTGAATTTCCTTAATTTCCTTTGTTCAATGTCTGACTTGTACACGGCCAACTTTTCATTAATGTCTGTTAGCAATTGTGCTAGTTCTTCAGATTATTTAAATTCACTAAATTGAGTTTTTAAACTAACTATTTCAGTGTCTATTGATGTTAAGGATTTTGATAGTTCCTCTATTAACAAAATGAGGTCCAGGGAGCATTTGTTAAGAATACAGTCGCACTTTTCAATGAAGGCTTTATTTTCATTACATAATGTTGGTCGGAGGTAAACCCTCAAACCCCTAGGAATTCTTTTGGATTTAAAATATTCTACTAAAGTACTTGCATGGAGTTTCTGTGAGATTTTCTTCCTAATGAGTTTTTCCAGTTGAAATATGAGACGGTCTGGACTGATTTTACTCTGGAGAGATTTTTCATTGTCAATCCGTTCGGCTTCCTCAGCATCAAAAGCTAAAGTTGAAGCATGTTTGTCAGTACGTTCATTTATTCATGAAAAGGACATATTAATCAATAACTGTACTAACGGGGCTGGGTGCTACTTACAAATTGTGCCACACTGGTGGGAGCCAGTGATACAACAAACTGCAGGAAAAGGAGATAAGTAGGTGCACACCAAGTGTTGCAATTATAAAGAAAACTTTCTAAATGTGTGACAATGTAGATATCCTTTCCAGGTGCGGGGAGGAAAAGTGAGTGAGGAAATAAACGAGGATCCAAACGGTATATCGATGATATCTTTGGGATTTGTTGTGGCACCATGGAGGAATTGACTGCTTTTCTTAACTTTTTGAACTCAGTACATCAGACCATTAAGTTCACAATGGAAGTAGGAACACCATCTCTACATATCTTAGACGTCTGTTTGGAGATTAGAAATAGTCGAATCACCACCAATGTGTATCACAAACCCACCAACGTCAACAATTTATTACATTTTTCCAGTTTTCATCCTAAATCCATGTTGAGTGGTCTACCCTACAGCCAAATCCTGAGATTGAAAAGGATAGTATCAGATCCAGCGGGATTGGATGTTGAATGCACCAAATTATTGGACACATTTTCAAAGAGAGGCTACCCACAATCCGTTTTAGAGGAAGCTATGGAGAGATCATCAAGTGTGAGCAAAGAACAACTACTTACACCTAAGGTCAAAAACAAAGAAACACTACTAATCTACATCACGAAGTACTCCCGCCAAAGTTTCCAAGTGGGGAGATCAATTAAGAAACACTGGGGACTACTCCAAAACGACCCATGTCTTGCGAAATTATTTCCAAAGTCTCCTATGATGGCCTTCAAGAGAGGCCGAAACCTGAGAGACAAATTGGTAAGAGCTGAGAAACTGCCTAAAGATAAACAGCAACTTTTACAAACTAGAAAGAAAGGTACATTTCCATGCTTGGGATGCTCCCATTGCAATAATGTAATCAAGGGTGAAAATGTAACTCATCCCCAATCTGGCAAGAAGTACAAATTACGTGATTACGCCACCTGCATGTCAACAGGGGCCATTTATGCAATTAAATGCCCATGCGGTAAATTATATGTGGGCCAGACTACAAGAGCAGTGAAAGAAAGACTAACTGAACATAAATCTAACATCCGATGCAAAAACACAAAGTCCCCACTGGCAAGACACTTCACTCAACATCAACATACAATAGCCCAGTTTAAATTCCAGATTTTGGAGATATTCACACTTTGAAGTGACATGCTCCTTTTCACTCGTTAATGTGGATCGTGCGATCCACATCGCTGAGGTAAGCAGGAGCACCTAATTGCCTTTGAATTGAATGTTAGCATTAATTCAGAGTACCGCTAACTACAGAACACACTTGCTAGCTAATTATCTGACCCGGTATTTTTTATTCTGTTTTTTTACAGAAAACCGTATCTTTTTGCTAACTGTGCCTGACACTCCACGCGATTCGTTTAGGATATAGGATTTAACACTTTCAGACCTCCAGATCTTCTGACCTGGGCGGTAAGCTATCATTTCTTGTAATTTTCGAGTCATCATTAATCTAAGTAAATTTTGACCTTGCGTCTGTACCTCTTGTATGGTGTCATGGATACATCTTGAACACTTGGACCTTGCGACACACTTTGGATTTGGACACAAGGATGCAGTTTGTTGTGTGGACCAGGGCCCACTTGGCATTCCACGAAAAGTCACTAGTTTATCTGCTAGACCTCTTGACTTTCTCTCAATCCTGCCCAGGCCAGCTTTTAGCTTTTAGTACAGTTCAACAAAGTTTTGTTTCCTTCTGGTTACCGCAATTCAGTACAGGTTTCCCTCCACCGGTCTCAAACTTTCAATCAAAATTTGTGGGAGTTCCCTTCCCCAAGCTTCAATCACAACTTCATAGACTTCCCTCCATCTGGCTTAAGCCTCCTTTCGCTTTCCTTCTCCTGTCCAACACTTTCCAAACTGCATAACTTTTGCTCTTACCTCGGCATGACCGCTTTGGCTTTCTTTCCTCAAACATCAAGGCTTCTTGGTAAATGTAGTTTGAAGCACAGTACTTATTTCAAAGTTCAAAGATATCTCTCACATCCAGGTTTCCCTCTGACGGGATGAAACCTAACAAAAATTCAAATCTTCCATTTCAGTTTCTTTCTCTTCCCACTGCGTCTACGGCAACAGACATTTCACGGAGACTTTTGATTGGGCAATCTTCTTTTGCCAGAGCACTCTGTTACTTTGTATCTATAATTTACAGTTCTTTAAAATGCGTTGATTTCTCTTGCGTCTTATTGGCACGCGCGCAAGCTTCATTCGTCGGACACTGGTGCCACAAAGTTTCATTTAACACAGACCGAACTTTCATTGCTTTCATCAACTCACTGGCTGTGTTAATTCATTTTTGTCTTTCTCGGCTTTGATCCTGAAATCAAGGCTGATACCACAACTGCTGCTGCACCTACCCAACTCTGCTGTTCAACCGGGAGGGTGGCTGGTATCCTTGAGAAACAAAAGAAGCTAGTCTCTTCTCTCAAGCTGGGCATCCTTGAGCAACCTTCAAGGCCCTTCGGAGGCAAGGATCTCTCGCCGGGGTGTCCAAGGTTTCTCTGTGCCTCAGTTCCATCCCTCGGCCTGTTGCTCTGCTGCACCTGGTTCACCATCGCCCTGGAAGAACTGCTCCTTATCGTGCATTACCTTGCTCAGAATGTGTCTCAGTGTTCCTCCTTCTAACCATGTGGGGAGAGCAAATAGGTACCAGTTGTATGTAATTAGGATCAAGTGGTTGACCCTGCCTGATCTTTAGTGAGACATGTCCAATGTATTGCAAGGGTGGTACTCCTGTCAGCCTCAGACCTCCTGTTCCTCGGCTCAGTGTTTGTGTAGGAAAGGGGGATCTGGGAAGTTAGAATATCCTATGAAATAGGATGGGACAGTCATAATTGGAAAGGGGGTAAACCATGCCTCGACATCAGACGTTCCTCCCCCACTCCTTGAGGACCCCTCACCCAAGTGATCCTCCCGCACTTTTCCACCCCCCAAGGTATGGATCCAAAGGTGATGGCCATGCCGTGGCCACCTGAGTAAGGGATCGCTGAGGTCTAGGCAGTGAAACACCCTCCGGATTTTCACATAATACAAGAGTATAATGTTATGTAATGGCCTCATCCACAAAGGCTCTTGTGCCTAAAGGTCTTATGACTTTTGATGCTACAAAACATCTAGCCCTGTGTCATGGCACATTATGTTTAAGAGATTAAGAATTTACAATTTTGGTAATCAATCATATAATTTAGATTTAATCCTTATTAAGACCATAGGGCTGCCATCTGTGAAAATATGCATACCATGTCCTAATTTAACTTTACTACAGTAACTGGCCTGGGTTGCCATTTACCACCCCTTTTGCTTTTATTGCCTCTGGGGCCTCTGTTATATTCCAATCGATTAAATGATGAATTACAAGGTATCTTGTTTAGGGATAACGGAATTTCCATTTTCCCATTTGCTGATAATTAGGGCTTGGTGGAATTGTTACATTCCTTTCCACCAGCTGCGGAAGAGAATTCTGTAAGATTTCGATCTGTTTCGCTGCAATCCACCATGCTGCCAGCCTTGCATATCGAGTTTCTTGTGCTGTTTCTTGAATCGAAACGAGCCACGTGAATTTTCTCGTGCCATTGCGCATACCTGGAATGGATCAAAAAGAGCAGCACAAAGTTGCACGAACCTAGCATGAAACGAAAAGAGCAGCATGAAGTTTCTTGTGCTGCTACATCAACCTAGCACAAATCAAAAAGTGTGGCACAAAGTTTCTTGTGTCGCTAAGTGAACAAGGCACAAAATAAAAAAAAGGATGCACAATGTTTGTTGTGCAACTGCACAAACGTAGCACAAATCGAAAAGACAAATCAAACAAAAAGCTGTGCAAAGTTTCACAGGCAGCTGCGCAAAACCTAGCCTTGTTTGAAAAACAGTGTCAAGTTTCTCGTGCCACAGCGCAAGGCTGTTACCGATCTAAAATAAGCCCACACAAAGTTTCTTGTGTGAATGCACAAAGCTACCACGGATCGAAAAAGACCCACACAAATGTTCTTGTGCCGCTGCACGAAAACAGTACGTATTGAAAAAAGACCTGCACACATTTTCTTGTGTCTCAAACCCAGTGTGGATCGAACAAAAACCTGCACTATGGTTCTTGTGTCTTTGTGTGAGCATATCACAAATCGAAAACCGTACAAAATGTCTTGTGTCACTGCACAAAACTAGTATGGATAGAATAAAAAGACCCATGCAAAGTTGCTTGTCACACTACTTGAAACTAACAAGGGAACAAAACACCACACTCAAAACTCAACCGCATAAATTCGGGTGAAGTTTCAGTGGCAGCTCAACTGCAATACTGATTTCACGGAATGGGCGGAAAGAGATTCTAATGTGGAATCTGCACTTTTAGTTTTGCAAACAAACGTTTTGCTCACCACTACTGGTAATATTTTATTGCATGCATCTAACCCTTCTGGATTTGCTTCTGGAACTCTGCCTTTCACCTGGGAGGGCTGCGAGCCACTTTCTGGCAATTTGAAGGTTTCTTTCCTCCGCTCGCTCGGCTTTGCTCTTCAAATGCTCATGGCCTCCCGAAAGCATGGACATCTTGCTTGGCTTTCTCTTGATTCTCTCAACTGTTGTTGAGCCCGTTGGCCTTTCACCTTCCACAGTCGAGGCCGCCTCAGCCTCAGAGGAGCTGTTCCTTCTCGTACCTAGCCTCGCTCAAAGTGTGCCTGTGTGCGCCACCTTTTATCTTCACAGGGAGTGTCAATAAGTGTCAGGGGTAGATTGTTAGAGCTAAGTGCCTGACTCTGCCTGGCCTCATTACAGTGACAGCACCAATGCAAGTCAGGGGAGGCAATCCTTCTAGCCTCATTCCTCATCTTTCTTAGTCCTGTCCTTTGTCACAACCAAGTGGGAATTAATTATGGGAGTTGTATTTTCCGATAATATCAAAAGGGATAAGGGTTAAATGGGAGGTGGAAAAAGGGGGATAGTATGTCTTGCCATTGGGTGCTTCTCCCCCACTTCCCGAGGACCCCCTTCCCAGGTGATCCTCCCTTGCTTGTCCACCCCCATGGTCAGGATCCAACAGCAAGGGCCTTTTCCTGGCCACCTGAGTATGGGATCCCCAGGGACTACGTTGTGAAACGCCCTTTGGTCTTTCACAGAGCCGACACAGCCCCTTCCTTTCTCTCCCACCTCCCACAATATTTCTGCCAGCACTCATCATAGCCAAGAAACCTGTGAACCATAACCATCACTTCATGACTTTAGGTACATACCCCACCATGCCTGCATTACAGGAAATAGCACCCAGGATATCACTAACACTCAAGAGGCCACCCTTCTTATGCCCAATCATGTGCCTAAAAGACACATTGCAGCCAAATATGCACCAAAGATCAGTACTACCTCTACATGCACCCCTAAGAACCTCATTGCCACCACCCATGTGCCCAAATGCATTAGGGCCACCAATTGTGTGCCAAAGAAATACACTGCCACCACACATGCACCCAACTCCATCCCCAACTTCAACTGTACCTGTAACAGACCCACAACAACCAGACCTTGCATGAATCCAGAACGCATCAGCCACCTTAGAGCATGGACAACAACACCATCAGATACCCTTATTAGAAACTGCCACCCCAACATTAGCAAATATAACACATTCCTGAGTCTCTGAACCCAAGTACGCTGTTCTTGGCCAAAGCCCAGGATCACCTCCAAGTTATCTGCTACAGCACACAAGACAGAACTGAAAACCCCTGCTACTGCCACCCCCCACTCCCTCTGGATATGTACTTTGGTCAATGCTTGATCAGTCACTGCTCACACACTTGACCTTTACAACCTTAAAACCGCTAATGATATTGACATCCTAGCCATCACGGACAGGCTATACTATAGTTAAAGAAGATAGGATAGGCAGCAAAGGAGGTTTTGTAGCCTCCATCTACAAGGATTCAATCCTACTTCATTGGATCACAATTGCTCCTATCCACAACTGCGATACCTTAGCCGCTAAGCTCAGTTGCTCTTCTAACTTCTCAATATCGCTTTATGTAAAGTATTTATTTATTTATTTGTAATTATACCCAGCTCATAGTCCTGGAGGACTTCAATCTTGGTTTCAACGCCCCTTTAGACACCTACACCTTAGGATTAGCCATATCCAGTTCCGCCCTAGTATACACTCAACAGATCTTAGACCCTACATACTCCCAAAGCCGCACGATAGACTGGCTATTTGACCATAACGGCAACACATCAATAATCTCCAATGTTGCATGCCCTTGGACAGTCTACCACTGAGTAACTTTTTCCTTACCTATGCTACAGAACCATAGTAACCCAGCCTCCCGCCTACCTCCCACATTAGCATGCAGCACTTGGAACCTCACAAGTTATTGACTACTACAACTGCTCACTACCGAGTTACTGATGCAACACAACATCAAATCCTGAGTGGAACAATACAACTCTCTATTGCCCAATGCAGTGGAGTCCTTAGCTCCCCTCAAGTCATGCAAAGAAAAGAATACCAACCATAAAAATACATGGTTCACCGCACAACTTCACTCCCTATGAGCAGAAAAGTGAGCCGCCGAAAGTGCTTGGCAGAAGGATCTGAGCACGTCCAACATGCACTATTCTCAGAACAGTCTAGAAAAAATAAACAAACCATCCTCACAACCAAGACAGCCTCCTACCATAGTAGAATATCAGAATCAGCTTCAGGTTTGCGCTAATTGTTTATCATTCTCAGTGAACTTGAAACCCCAATCACACACCCATCGAACATCTCCAAAGATAATACATGGTGCAGCAACATTCAAGATGCCCTTACAGGCAAAATCGCACAATTACAAAGCAAAATTAAAGATAAAACACACAACATTGCCTTCAGCCTACCGCTGATCCTAACTAATGTACCACCTGCCCACACAAAGCTCTTCCAGTTCACTCCCATCACTGAACCTGACCTGGCCAACATGCTGAAGGGCCTCAAGCCGTCACGGTGCAAAGGCGATATCTGCCCCACTACCATGATTAAACAATTCCTGCAACTGCTCGCCTTCCTTGCCACTGCCATTATCGCTGCCTCCTTTTGTTCAAACACCTTCCCTTCCAGCCATAAATAATCCTGGATCACCCCTTTGTAAAAAAAACTCACTTGATCCAACCATACACACCAACTAACCACCGTCCCATTCCTATTGAAAATCCTAGATAGAATTGCCTACATCCAAATTCAGGCCTTCTTGAAGGAATACGCCATCCTCAGTCCCTGACAACCTGGCTTTCACCCGGGTCATGGAACAGAAACGGCATTCCTTGACCTGAGGAATCAACTGGACAATGCCAATAATTCAGGAAAACTCTCCCTCCTAATGCCACTTGATCTCTCCACTGCATTCGATCTGTTGGACCACAAAACCCTTTGACACCACCTGATATTGGTAGCATACTTCTCAGTGGAAATGGCAAGCTGGATTTCCCCCTTCCTTGAAAAAAAGAATGCCACAATTCTTTGCTGGGGAAGCCGCAGTCCCGCCTACTCCAATGTCTGCTCGGGTCCCACAAGGGTCCTGTGTCTCTCCAACCCTCTACAATATGTACACAAAATCGCAGTTTGACCACCTTGACTCCTTGGGAATCTCCTTCACCAACTATGCGGATGATACTCAAACCACCATCTACGAGACAATCCCAACTTGGATGGCCCAACACAGCCTTTGTCCCAATAACAGGAATACAGAGCTTCTTCTAGTCAGCCCCCCAACCCACAAGTCTTACATATCTTGATTCTGCATACCGTCTCTTCAGCATGGATGGTCACAGATTCCTGTCTCCACCTCAGTCAAAATATTGGGCATTTACCTGGGTGCCTCGCTCAACATGACCCGCCAAATCAACAACAACACCTCTGCAACAGCATACACTACAAAATGCATGCTAGTAAATGGACCTTTTATATCAACCACAAACCGTCCCTAGGTTGTACTGTCGAAGCTAGATTATTGTAATGCGTTATTCTGTGGGATCGCGGACAAGAACCTAAATATGCTTCAGATCATTCGAAACAATGTTCTCTGAGAGGCTCTGGGCCTGAACAAAACTGACAACATCTCTGAGGTAAGGAGGTCAGTTCCCTGGCTCCCCATCTGGGAAAGAATTGCATTTAAAATCCTCTCGAATGCACACAGCTGTATGGCTAATAAAGCCCACACTTACCTCATCCAGAGAATCAAACAATAATATTGTCCAGCCTCTCTTCATGTTAATAATTCATGGTCTAGAGTTCGTGCCTAGTTCACATACAGTTTATACAAAAATATACAGAAGGATTACACAGGTTTGTGTTTCCATGAAGGCACAATGGTGGTGTATGTTCTCAGATCCCGCGGTAAGCCTTTTTCTACATTTCTATACAATGCAATTTGGCCTGATTATAACTAGAGGTTTGTTCTTCATTGTCCCAACATTTATACAGGGATGAGTCTTATGTGCGCAGGCAATACTTAGATGACAGTTCATATGGAGCACAAGGTCTCTTTACGTACTCTAAACAGTCAGCTCTCGGACAGCCTAAACATTAACAGGACTCAAAGGTCAGGAGGCTTGGTTGCAAGTTGAAAACACAGTCCACCGTTTTAGAACAGAGAATCGTACAAACAAAATGGAAGATGAATCTTAAAATGGTGGCGAAGTCGATCCAAAATCGGAACTTTGCAATGCGGTTTTCCTCGTAGAGTGACTTTACATTTACCGTTTCACAAACCCTCCTTTTGGCCTAAGCCAAGACCTTTACTAAAAATAGTCATTTTACTCATAACAACACGTTTCAATGTCCATGCATCCTGAATTATATTCATCAGATATATCAATGGCCATTAGGTCTTTCTTGGTAATATCCTTTATCACAAATACATTAGTCATCTTCTCAGGCTCATGTACATGTGGTCCTAGTGTTACTACTGTTTGCGTGCAACATCCCCCTAGCATTGAACATATGGCAGGAAGACATTGTATGCAACAATGACAAAACAGCAAAATGCCAAGGATTACCAATAAGACCGAGAGAAGCTTCCATCCCCAAGACCGTAAAGAGTCCCAGAACCAAGTACTAAGATCCCAGATTCCCTCAGGAAAGTGCACTTCTGAACTTAGGACATGCAGATTTTGTATTGCCTTAAATATGGTCGAGGAGGAATCTTGTACGAAAACGCAACAAGCGGAACCCACTAATTTGCATACTCCACCGCGCTCAGCCAAGGAGACGTCTAATACCATCCAGTTTTGTAGTGCCACTAATCTAATTGCCTTTTGTTCTAGAGTAATGTTATACAGTATGTCAGTGGTCCAGTTGATGGTTCTCTCCAGTACTCTTGCTAGTCTCCTAATATCCTCGGAATTCATAATCTGTCCCCAAAATGGTACAAAAGATTTTGCTACATCGCCCAGAATTTGTGAAGGAGTATCATCATTCTCGTCCCGCCTTGGACGAGCCCTAGGGATTTCATTGGTACTGGCTACATATACCCCTGGTAGCAGAATTCCCAAATAACAAGTTCCCTGCCAATTCCTTGGAAAAGCCTCATTACCGCAAATGAAGTGGACAGGTTCGCCTACATACAAAGGTCTGTTCTCACTGGTCAAGTTTGCAACACTGATACAATGCTCAAAATCACCCATTGAATGAGTATCATTCCTTTGTATGCAAAAAGAGACAGAGTTGGGGCTATGATTAACATATAAGAAGGCGGCGTGGCATCCCTGTTGCCTACAGGAGCCATCTTGAAAGAAATTAGTGATTGGAAAGGTCAGGACAGTCTATCAGAAGGCCTAATACAAGTAACATTAAGCTTGCTCCTATTTGCAAAAAGTAAGCATCCCAGAGGTGTTAGGACTCGCCTTTCAAACTCATTCAAATTCATCCCGTCAAAATTCCCTGAGATGCTATCATTCCACCGGCCAAAGAATAGTGCCCTTAAATAGGCATAACATGCAGTTGTTAAAGGCAAAGGATGAATATACCAGCCCAACCCATTTCCCCATGTTTCAGTAAGTGAGAGCATATCCAGCAGTTTGTCCTATTCAAAATCACATGAGTTGCATTCATTATTAACAGTAGTGTATTGTTATGATAGCTCTGTCTATGTTGGGAGTCCCTAGGAGATAGAGTGTTCAGGTGCACAAAAGGTGTAGACATAGTAGGAACATTCTTAGTAGGCAAAAATGTCTCAAGTGCGTGCACTTTCTACATATACCAAAATCCGAAAGCAATCAATACAGTAAGACTGGTTAAATCAATTATGAGAAAACAATACGTCCTCACGGACCATGTATTTGATCGTCCAATGTCTTTGTTGGCCACACAGTCATTTGTTTGTTCCGCATGAGTAGGGATGATAACGGGCATTGTTCCTTGAAGCTCTTTTCCGAAAAGATTCCTGCGAAAAAGTCTGTAGTCCGTTTGCTGGTGATCTCCTGATCACGTGATTTCTTCGTCTTTCCCTATACTCAGCCACCTAATGTTCCTTCGGTGCAAAAAGTGTGGCGAAGGACAAGCTCTATGGTTGTTCCCTTGTGGCCACAGCCATGCTGTGCAGTAAGTCAAGCTACATGTCGCAGATTGTACGTTGTGACTCCTGGTACAGTGTGATCCGCGAACAGTGTGTCGTTGCTTCCCGATGGAAGTGATGAATTGGCAACAGAACCAGACAAAGTTGCAAAAGGATGTGTAGAGGAGATTGGAGACAAAGCAGCAATTTCCCCAGGTCCCGAGGGCTCAGAAAGTGTCTCCAACACACCCTTAATGCTGCTCAATGCTGATCGATCGTTGGGGACAGAGCAAGTAAGTTTCTTCTTGTCTTCTCCGTCGTGTGGCAAAGGGAAAGGTATGCTCTTGACATGCGTCGCGCCGATCCAGTGTCTCTTTCCAGCTACTCGTACGGCAATCTTTGTGGCCAATAGGACCTGAAAAGGCCCTCTCCAGCGTGGTGCGAGACTGGATGCTCTCTCAAATGACTTCGTGAGCAATCAAATACAGATTTTGAGTTAACCATTCACAATACTCAGAAAGAAGTAAGTGCTCCACATCTCTTAAATATCTAGGCTTGGGGATGTTCCAAATATTAGCTTGCCTCACCATAATAATTTCATAAGGGGAGAGCCCTGTCCTAGTCTGTGGGGTTGTGCGCATTGAAGGGAGAGCTATTGGTAAGGTATCCGGCCATTTCAGATTGGTGCCGGCGCAAACCTTGGCAATTCTATTTTTCAGAATACCATTGTGACGTTCTACCAGTCCAGAACTTTGAGCATGTCTAGCCGAATGGAACTGTTTATCGATCTGTAATCCCGCGCATACTTGCAGAATAACAGCAGCGATAAAATGTGGACCATTATCCGACCAGATGACCCTCGGCAAACCAAACCTAGGAAAATATTCCTTAAGCATGGTTTTCGCCGTTGTCATTGCTGTGGCATCTTTCACAGGGCTTCAAACCATTTACTAAAAGCACAAATAACTACCAAAACGTATTTAAAATTGTTACATTGCTCCATTTCAATAAAGTCAAAGTGAATTACCTCGAAAGGGACAGAAGGTGGACCAAAACTACCCCTTGGTGTCGATGTACCCTTCCGCACATTGTGCTGTAGACAGATCATACAACTTTGGACCAAACGCTCAGCAGTTTTCGGGATGTTAACACTTACCCAGACAGATTCTAACATTTTGCAAATTTTCCTAGCGCATATGTGAATGGGACCATGAGCCATTGAAATCATCATAGTGACATACGTGTCTGGCAACATCCATTTTCCATCTGAGTTATCCACCCAACACCCATCATCATCCAACCTCGTCAAGCCCTCAGCCCATTGTTTAATTTCTTCTAGAGTGGGGCCAGCTTGGATATTTTTTATGGAATCAATTCCTTCATCTATAGTACAGACATTTGTGGTTTCCCTGGTATTATACATTTCTGAATAGAGATCAGCAGCAGTCTGTTTGGCTATCTGGTCAGCAAAAGTGTTCCCTTTTCCTACATTTTCTGATGAGCTGCGCATTTCATAATCGCTAACTGAGTGGGAAGTGCAAGCACTGAGAGTAGCTGAACTATCAAGGTGCCATATTGAATCTTTGTTCCATGTGAGGTCAAGAAACCTCGTTCTGCCCAAAGTCTACCAAAGTTGTGAACCACCCCAAAGGCATACTGGCTGTCTGTAAATATATTCACTCTAAGCCCCTCTGAAACTTCACAAGCTCTAGTCAGTGCAATAATCTCTGCGGCCTGCGCAGAGTTATGCAAAATTCTCTTAGTTTCCACAAGCAGCAGTGGATGTACCATCTGGAAGTTAGAAACAGGAGCCATCGCAAAACAGCTCCCCTTGTGTATCGTTCAAAGGTGTATCTTTCAAATCAATCCTGCCTTTAGTTTCCTGTTCTGTAGTATAAAGGCAGTCATGTGACATTTCGTCACTGTCAGCAATATCTTGCTGAATAGGTAATAATTCAGCCGGATATAATACACAACATCGTTTAATTTGGATATGCGGTGCAAACAAGATCAATTTGTATCTCGTTAATCGTGCAGAAGTAAGATGTTGTGTTTGCATTCTGTTTAATAGAACATCTACATAGTGAGGTACCAACAAGGTTAAAGCATGGCCTAGGACCATACCCTCGCTCTGTTTTACAGATACAGCAATTGCAGCGACAGCTCTCAGACATCTCAGCAAAGCGCATGCGACAGGATCAAGGGTGGTGGAAAAGTAACCGCACAGCCTATTCCTCCCCCCATGTTCCTGCATTAACACAGCCAAATCACATCCATCACGTTCATGCACAACAACTCAAAGGCCTTTTCATAATTTGGTGTGCTCAAATTCAGTGCTGAACACAGTGCGGTCTTGAGCAAATCAAAAGCTTTCTGGTGATCCAAGTTCCATGGTAATGGCAAAGAAATACCCTTCTTTGTCAATGCCAACATTGGTTTAATCACTAGTGAAAAGTTTGGGATCCACTGTCTACAGTAAGAAGCCATTCCTATCAAGGCTCTGACTTCCTTCTGTGTATTTGGAACAGACATGCTAGAAATGATTTTAATTCATTCAGGTGTCAATCTTCTTCCCTCCTTTGAAAGGGGATAGCCTAAATAGGTGACCTCCTGTCGACAATATTGAAACTTTTTCAGTGAAGATTTATGTCCATGTTTTGCTAAATGAATAAGCAACAACACAGTGCCTTTCTGAATCTGCAGCCAAAAGAAGATCGTCAACATATTGAAGCAATATACAAGTAGTAGGCAACTCAATTGTGTCGAGCTGCTCTTTCAAAGCCCTATTGTAAATGCTCAGACTTTCCATGTACTCTTGTGGCGCACGGGTGAATGTAAACGAGCGTCCCCCTAGGGTGAACGCAAAAAAGTATCTGCTATCCTCGTGTATAGGAATGCTAAAAAAGGCATTCTTAAGATCCACAACGCTAAAATGTGTAGCAGAAGCTGGAATCATTGTCAATATCGTTGTTACATCAGGCACAATTGGAAACTGTTGAGCAACAATCTTATTGATAGCGCGTAAATCGATACTAAAACAAAGAGGAATTGCATTATCCCCTTTGTTATACACTGGTAAAATCGCACTATTACCTAAACTTCCTGCAATTTCTTCAATTACCCCACGATGTACAAAATCAGAAACTGTACACTTCAAAGCTTGCTCTCCATCAACTGAAATCTTATATTGTGGAATTTGTGGCAACTTAACTCCTGGTTTTAAAACAGTTTTAACAGGTTAAATTTGTAAAATACCAACATCATTGTCATCAATTGCCCATACACACTCCGGAACGTCACTAAATTCTGGCGGCAAAGGTCTAGTCAGAAACTGTGAGGCAGAAGATTGCTGTGGTGAAATCGTCAAACGCACTGCATACGAAGAACAATGAATTACCGCATTTAATTCCTTCAACAGATTCAACCCCAACAAATTCTCACCACAGTTTGATGTCAAAAGAAACGGACAGCGATCAGTGAATGGACCCAGTGAAATTGGTACCGGCAAAGATACCGGACTTACCACTGGCGTACCAAAAAACCATACAGAAACATTAGTCTGCCCTGACAGTGGAATGTCTGGAACCCATGAATGATCAATGGAACACTTCTGTGCTCCTGTATCTATCAAAAATAGATGTTTCCTATTTCCCACCATCATCTCAACATAGGGACCTTTCTGATTAATGGGCATAAGCATTGGTTCCAGACCCTGCTTCGAGCTGTCCTAACGGAACAATATATCATCAAAGGGAAGATCCTCAGAAAGATAGGCAGTAATAGGGTTATTGAAAATATTTTTGCTTTCTACATTAGATTGCTGGTTATCTTGCAAAAAAGACTGGGAATTCTTAGCAAACTTGCTCTACCAAAACCCCCTACCCCAGCGCGTCCTCTTGGTTGTCTACCCATGATACCATATCTGTTATTCAACCTCTGCTGGAGGATCGGGCATTGTGCTCGCCAATGATCCTCTTGCCTGCAATAGGCACATTGGTTTGCGTGTATAGGACCCAACGGCACATTACCTTGTGGAACATACTGACCCCGAAACTGTGTACTACCCGCTCTTTGAATCCTTCTTTCTCATTATTGACTCAGTTCTCATAATGCTGAGCCACATGCAATACTTCGGACTGCGATTTAGCTTGCCAAGCACTCTCAGAAGCCATAATTTGTGACTGGATGTCAGATAACAATCCACGCACAAATTTGTCCACAAATAATCTTTTTCCGTACTCGGTGCTTAAATCTTGTCCGCTAAAATCTGAAAATACTTGTTCAAACCGATTAAAGAATTCGGTAGCACCTCCAGATTTTCCTTGAATACAAGGAGTAAGTTTGTCCCAAACTATCCTTCTCTCTGGAATTATAGTTTTTAATTTTGCCACTATTCTATCAGGCAAAGTCAGTATCACCTGCAGTGGTCTTTTATCAGCTTTCCTTTCTCTATCTTGCCTGACCAAACTATCCCATGTGTCACCCAAACATGCTGTATCATCTACAGTCCTAATCTGTTTCGTCAAATCAGCAGGTAGGAGCACAGGAAATAGCAAGTCTACATCACCCAGAGTGAACACTGACGACTGCAAGACAGATTGTATCTCTTTATAAAACCCTGTTGGATTCTTCCTAATATCTGGAATGGATTGTCTAATGGTATTCACTTCCTGTCTTGAGAACGGGACGTGAACAAACTGCAATACATAATGTGCATCAATATCATAGGTGGCAACGCCTGTTGCGGCATTAGCCGGAACCTCAACTTTAGGGACAAATGTCGGAGGAACCTCTCTCATAGGTAACTGAGTAACGGTCAACTTTGAACGCTTACTGAGCAGCAGAGCTAAATCGAGCACTAAAGCAGCGGAAGTAGTGTCAGATGAAAAAGCTCTCTTGTAGACATTCAATAATTCTGTGGGACAACAAATCTTTCTCTTTATACATTCATCCTGTAGGTATTCTACCATTACCTGTATCACTTTCCTCTGATTTTCTGGCGTATACTGACTATACGTGTCATATACTTCTACGGGAGATATCGACATGTCTGAAATCCATCTAAGTGCATCTTGTGTGCAAATTTGTGTTTCTTCACTCATCGACTTACAAGGAGGAAGGAACCGTTTCTGTACAAAAATAGCATTCAAACTATCACAATCTAATTCATCATTCCATAACCTTTCTGTCACCCTCCTAAACTCAAAAACCCTCTCAATGTGCTCATATACGTTCTCCACAGTATCTCTTGAATATGACAAAACATTCAGATCCCTTAACCTTTGTGGGATATCTACATCATTCAGCCTGTTCCACAAATGCATCCCTTCAATAAAGACATATTTCTCAAGAAAACGTTCTAGGTTAGAGAGTGTAGCGAAAACATCAGATTGTTCACCTTTCTCCATGCATTGTCTAGCCCATCCATTCAAGTCTTGCTTTCTTTCTTTAGAAACTGTATTACAATTTACAATTTTTGATTCAGCACCCTTATCAACTACAAGCGGAACAGAGCCACTTGGAAGAGAAAATGTAGGCAAATCTTGTACAGTAGATAATGAAGGTGCCATTACTGGCATCGAAGACAAATCTACCGGAATCACAAAAACTGGAAAAGATGGAGGTATAGGTGGAGGAACAATAATAGGAAACGGAGCAATAGCTGGCAGCGGAGGAACAGTAGGGGAAATAACAGGAAGAGTAGGAATTACTGCAGGAGGAGGAACGACAGCAGGAAGAGATAAGGCAACAGGAATAGGTACATAAGGTGGAGGTGCAGTAGCATCAGGCCTCCGTTCATTTAAAAGCTTATCAATCAATTAATCTGATGCATGAACATCTTTAGATGGATATTTTTCTGTATACAAAGTCGAAAAGCCCTATCCACTTTTCTAACTGACTCTGACTGTTTTTGCTGATCATACAATAACGCTTTCTCTGCGTTTGACATATGTTTGGCGCACATGTTTCTCTCTACTTTTAAGCTGCTGCATAGCTTCTTTTTTTCCAATTTTGTAATATATCAAATGCTGCAGGTCTAGCTTTCTTCTTTAAAAAGATAGATTCTAAATATTCTATACGAGTAATCTCAAAGCTACCATTGATTGGCCACTTAAGTTCGGAAGCATGTCTAGTTTGTCTGTGCCAAATATCGTTAAACTCTATGCTACCAATGCCATACTTACAGTACATAGTAAATGCCGGCAACCCCTTCTGTGGTGATGGATGGCTAAATTCCAAAGATTGTCTGTCCCTGCGGAATAACGCCCTGAAACAGGCAGACTATTTCCCAGGCATGTCAGATTACTGGTGTTACCTGGTCAATAATTGTACTCGCGAGGACAATACTCCAATCATATATCAGGATGCTTAGGAATCGGGGCACGACTGACCTGATTCAAAGGATTAAGGGATGTCCGATCGGATTACTAAGGACAACAAAGGACCCTCGTGGTTGGTGATTTTGGCAAAACTGCCCACCTCGATATATGGACCCTTGTCAAGATGCTGCCTTGGACCGTGAGCTCACCATGCGGGGATCGGGTTATGCAGTACTGTTGAGGTGTTGCATCTCATCCTAGAAGGGGCACCCTTTCTCACTGTCCGATCCCGGTCCGATAGCCGCGTCAACTCTTCAATGAAATGGCATCAATCTTGAGGGTACCTATTCGGGCGCCATCTGTAAGAACAAAGAAATATCGAGGCTGAGTAGCACAAATGAAATACACCAATCACGGGCTGAAAAGATTCGTGGATCTTTTATTCTGTACAATTTATAAAGAAACACAGATAGCTATCTGGCTCTCAACACCCCGCAACGTATACCAGCCTGACAAAGAGAGGTGAGAGAGTGCTGGACGTCTTAACATTTGTGCTTTTATACAATTTCAAATAATAATTGTCCAGCCTCTCTTCATGTTAATAATTTGTGGTCTAGAGTTCGTGCCTAGTTCACATACAGTTTAAACAATAATATACAAAAGGATTACACAGGTTTGCGTTTCCGTGAAGGCACAATGGTGGTGTATGTCCTCGGATCCCGCGGTAAGCCTTGTTCTACATTTCTGCACAATGCAGTTCGGCCTGAGTATACACTCGATGTTTGTTCTTCATTGTCCCAACGTTTATACAGGGATGAGTCTTATGTGCGCAGGCAATACTTAGATGATAGTTCATAAGGAGCGCAAGGTCTCTTTACCTAGTCTAAACAGTCGGCTCTCAGACAGCCTAAACATTAACAGGACTCAAAGGTCAGGAGGCTTGGTTGCAAGTTGAAAGCACAGTCCACCCTTTTAGAACAGAGAATCGTACGAACAGAAATCAAAATGGCAGATGAATCTTAAAATGGTGACAAAGTCGATCCAAAATTGGAACTTTGCAATGCGGTTTTCCTCGTAGAGTGACTAGGCTTAGGCCAACATTAATCACAAAGGAGGCACTTTACATTTACTGTTTCGCACAGTGACTACTTATCGTCCGATTCAGACGGAAATGAGCAGGTGGTTCTAGCTGTCGTGGCCATCCTCTGGAACAATCTGCCACTTCACCAGTGATATGAGACGTCCTACCAGAAAAAAACCTAAAGACTCATTGTGTCACCTAACTTCAGTCATGTACCACCTACCTGGACTCTCTATGCCTACCCATGTAACTAGCAGCCAGAAAGCTAGAAATTAGACTAGCTGAATTATAGCTACAAAATCCCAATTCTACCTTAGTACCAACATGGTTTCTGTATGATTTTTTTTTATAAATGTTTTACAAGCCATGTGATTTATTTTCTTCTACTTTCCACCTAAGCTGAAACGATTTCCAGTACTGAAAGCTTACCAACAAGCCTTGAGGCAATTCAATAAACTAATTCAATACATTATTTTGTCTGTAGATACCTCAATAATGGGAAACCCAAATATTAAAGCTAAGTGTTGGTCACTGAGATGGCAAACATGACTGCACATAATATATGCACCTTAAATGATCTTTTTTACATAGCACTTTTAGATACTTAAATTGACTCAAACTTTTATTTAATTTTCTGGACAATGTGTCTGTTCTTCAATATTCAACCCCTTCAGGGTCACATTCTTTCTTTTCCGACATGTCCTCCATATTAAAACCTATCATAGCCCAACTCACCTTTTCATATCATGTTTAAATGATGACAAAACTGAGCTCCTGCTAGTCGGCACACAGACCTGCCTAAAAAAACTCGACCCGAGCTTTCACAATAGACAGGAACACCATCACCGTCTCAAAGGAGGTTAAAACTCTAGGGGTATATCACAACTCTTCACTAACCTTATCAAGACAAGTCAATGCTACCATTTTACCAGCTTCCCATACAGCCAAGCTCATTAATGCTTACAGACCTTACCTCACACCTGACAGCTGCTTGACCTTTGCGAGAGCCCTTATCCTATCCAAACTGGATTATTGTAACATCCACATGGCTGGCAACTCTTACGACAGCATCAAAAAACTCCAAGTTACCAAAAACAACGGCCGAGCTGCACTAAACATCCCCAGGAGAGAACATATCTCAGAAACAAGACGCAAAGTTCACTGGTTGCTGATTTAAGACAGAATTAGATTCTAAATATTGTAGAAAACTCAAATGAGCGAACTGAATAAACAGTGGTCCTCTAGCTCGTTGGGACCCCTCCTTGTCTCGATTCTAAATATTGGAAACTACACACAAATGCCTTATTAATACGGCCCCCAAATACCTTACTGACCTCTTGACTCCAACACAAACTATGAAACACACACGCGCCTCTACAGCCTTTCTCCTCACAGTTCCCAAAATCAAAAGGTCCAAGTCCACTGGATGTAGTTTTCCAGTAATAGCCGCCACAGAATGGAAAACTCTCCGCCTAGGCTTCATATCCGAACCGTCCTACATATCTTTCTGCAGAAAACTCAAAACTGGCTTCTCACGTTCCAACAATAGTACCTATAAATCTTAGAAAACACCCTGACTCATTGTAAATGTCTGCAATACATGTAAATATTGTACATTGTAAATGATATTATATTCAATGAAACACTTTGTTAAAGGGATCTTATGGTTAAGTTGCACTAATAAAAACCTATGAAATTCAATGAAAAAAACATTGTTAAAGGGACGTTATGATTACAAGTAAAGCCAAAAAACTTCAGAAATTTGCCAGTTATGGTAAACTAAGCAAACATAACTCGTGCCACCACTGTGCACTACTTAGACTAACACCCAGGACATCAAAGATGACATCACAAACATCTTTGATGACATCACCAACCATCCGCGAACATCTGACTCATTGTGGATCTTCCAGACAGTGCCACGTGATCATGCGCTTGTGCACGGTATGATGACATGTCCATGAACGCGTTTGCACTTCGCGTTCGGGTCCTTGCTTCGAGGACAGTGCGGAACTGCATTTTATTATGATCTGGGAAGTTTCAAGCTCAAAATGTACCCTTGCACAGCTCCTACACCTATTCTTACTCATTATCCATTAACAATCTAGTACAAAGCACATACTTGGAAGAATAGTAGCAAAACTGCTGTTTATCTTAAAAATGGCATCACCTTTTGCAATCCCTCCTCCCCAAGAGCCACCACCACCATCAGCTGGATGACCCACACAACAAAAAAAGCACAGTATTTCCAAAGACAATGAAAAGTACCAAGAAGATTAGGTAGAGGAAGTGCCTACCTCTCGCACCCAGAGAGAATGATGGGTGTGGCAGTTCTTTCCCACTGGAGGGACTGTACCAAAGGCAAAGCTACAAAAGTGAACATTTGTACTCAGTTGCGGACTACCTGGCCATTACTCCTACGGGACCACCGCCATGCACCGTCACACCAAATCCAACTACCGCAATGCTCTCAGAAAGATTGCTCCTTTCTTAGCAAGTAGTAGGCTGGCCTCCTCCACATCATCTTCCTCAACCAATACTGTAACCACACAGCCTACTTCTGTGGGACACAAAATCACACCAGCTACTTTGCAAGCAATAAAAGAGGCTGTTGGCCCATATCTTTGGAAGGTAACAGTCCTTGGTATTTACTGCAACACACCACTCTGCAGGGGGAAGCAAGTTTGACGTGTGTTTGAAGCTGTAATCAAGGAGCATGAGAAACACTGCCCACTACCTTAGAGGTAACACATATGCAACAACTTCCCCTGTCCACCTGCCCCTCCATATTAGTGCTTGGCGCCTCTTCCATCATTTCCCTCCTCACCTTACATTCGAACCTCTCCTGAAAACATTTTTTTTTTAAAACAACAAAAGAAAGGTTCCTTTAGGAACCACCTTTCACAAGTCAGATTTCTATGACCATATTGCCAAGAGCACATTTCTTTTTTCCATTTCAAACATATCCTACTTTCAAATAACTTAACCACATAGCCGGTCCCAGATGGACGTGGCCACTTTAACAACATTTGTTGTCCCTCGTGGTCATGGCAGTAGCCAGATTGTCCGAGTCATGACCTTATACAATGACCTGGACAATGACCCGGACAATCTGACCACTGGCCATAGCCACAGGCTATACCTCAGTCACCAAAGGTATATCACCATTTGTTGTACCTACTTTATGACACTTGTCAAAAAATAAAACACAGGCACATTTGCAAAACCATGCTTTAAATTCCTTGCCAATGCTCCTTGCACAAGTTTGCTTGAAATCCACCCATGTTTTATTTTTTCCAAAATGTATGTATATACAATAGTCATATAACTTAGCCCCCACAAAATCCATTCAGTCTTTACACAAACATTGAAAGTTGGGTCTATGGGTTGTTTGAGCGTGTGTTACTTTCTGAAAATGTTTTATCCACATTCGTCAAAAGGTAACATGGTAAGCCATCTAAAAATGTTGAGACCCCCCTCTAATTTATCCCCCTCTTGAGAAAATCCCACCAAACCTCAACAAAACATGTATATCTAGATTTAAAATTGTTCTGCAAACATTTGTGCAGATTCGCCAAATGGCACAGCATTTATAAGCCTTTACAATATTTTGTGACCCCACCCTCGAAATTTGTTCCCTCTTGACAAAACAGTTCTGCACTTTCCAAAACCAAGTTTAGACGAAAATTCCAGTTTCATTGAGTGGCACCAAAGTTATAAGCCATCCAAGAACTGCTTTTTACCAACCCTGTAATGCAGAAATAGGCAAGTGTGCTTGAACATCACAGGACTGTCCCCGATAATCCAGACCGCAGACTTCGGGGGTGAAAGACACGCGGTTTTTGGCTTCTTACAGCTATATCCCATACCATCCTCATCACCCCTCACCTCCACCACTATTGCATGCTAAATTTGACAACTGCAATGTTGTGTTTTTTTATATGTTTCTACTGCGGCATCCGTAGACACCGTTGGATGTCCGTGAATCCAACATGGCGGGTGTTTCCAAAAATCTGATGAACTTCACACTTTTCCTCATCCAATCAGTGGTCTCATCCGAACAGGGAAATGGGTCCGCAAAGCAGAGCCAGGTATCACACATTTTTTTGTACCTACTTTTTGGTTATTTTATAAAAAACAACTGGATGGATTTACACCAAATTTAGAAAAGCACGCTTTCTGGACAAAGCCGCCACTTCCGAAGCAAATTTGGTGTAAATCCGTCGAACGGTTTGGGCTGTAAGCGTGAGCCCTTTTTTTCCATTATGTCTATGGAAAAAGAAATTGGGACCCCCCTATAACTTTGCCCCCCCCCCCCCTTGGTGAAACTTCACCAAACTTGACAAAATTCAGAGCGGGCCATATACTTTTTTTTTACAAAGTTTGGTAAGGATCTGTCCAAAAAGTGCTTTTCCTATGAGTTGAGCAAGTTAACCATAACTACACGCCCGCTACCGCATCCCATGTAATTATATGTTCACTCACTTCTATGCAATTGTAATAATGTCTGTAAATATCTGTCCAGTGCCCAGATACGTACGAGTTAGGTGTGCTTTACAAGTGTCAAATAAATAAATAAATAAATAAATGTTGACTTCAAAGCTTACATTTTTCATATGTCCTTTTTTAATTCTCCTTGGATGTGACAGACTCGTTGATTTTGACCACAAGGAAAATGTAGCTAAGCATCTGAATTTCATTTGCACTTTCTGCTTTAGCTCGTGTTTTAAAAAAATAATATTTTATATTGTATTATGCTTTGTTCATTGAACTGTTGCTAGGCTGCATTCTGTTAAATTAACAGTTTGGGATGCCTTTTGGAACTGTAAAATGCAAGCAGTTAATATGCCTCCACTGTTTTCTAATTGCACTATCATTCATGACTTCTGGAGTGACGTTTCGAAAGTAGCAAGTATATATATCGTTGAAGCTATTTTATGGAAAAACTCCTTTTGTAATCTGCTGCTGCTAAAGAGCATCTTAGACAAACATTGAGAAATATGTTTATTCCAATAATTTCTCTCAGTATTAAGGCATTGAGCCTCATTGTGAGTGTGGTGGTCCAGAATAAAGGGTGCAGGTATGACTACCAGCATCCTTGTTACCGGACCACCACACTCTGACTGTGCATGCTGGGGCCGCTGTGCCCGTCAGTTCGGACATTGTCGGGCGCAGCGGCCCCGGTAGGCAGACTGATCATAGAAGCACCGGCACCGTTAGTAATGGTGCCAGTGTTTCAGTGAACCCATTCCTGTGGAGTCCTCTGGTACTCCACGGGAGTGGGGACTGTTATGTACTGTTATTACACACATTAGTATAGTTATAGTCTAGATAGAACATAGAATATTAGAATGATAGGAAAGGGCTCTGGAATGTGGAAGCTGTAAGGTTCAGTTATGTTATGAATAAAGAAAGACACGGACGCACAACATGATATGCTTCATTATCATATCAATTAAAGAAACATCAACATACCAATTGTGACAAGGATAAACCGGATTTAAGTGAAAGTGTCACCCGAAGGACGAACGGGGCCGAAACAAGTATAAACAAGGATGTCGGGAAGCGTAAAGACACAGAAAAACGAAACGGAAAGCACGAATGACTTGCAGTTCATGAAATCAATCGAAACTTGAGGTAGGAGGATTGGATGTGACCTGCAGTAGTGAAATGATGAAGACATAGCTGTTCTACGGCTGAATGAAATAATTGGGAAAAGCATTATTCAAATAATGGCACAACGTACCTGAATGCGCTAGCCTGTGCGCGAGCGACATAAACATAGAGAAATGGACCTGTGCGTGTAGGCGTACATGCTGTAATGAGGAAGTAGCAAGGAAAAATAAAAGGAAAGGGCCCGTGGATGCAATTAAACGGATGAATTTGTAGTGAAATAAACAGGCATTTAGATACACAGAAACGTTGGAGGGATACAGAATTACAAATCGAAATTACAAATCGGAAAGAGGTGCAATCAAAACAAAACAAGTGGAAAGTGAAAGTAACACATGTTGAGGTTTCATAAAGGGAAATGCAATATAGAAGAGACTAATAAAACAAATAAAAGCCATCCAAAAGAAGGTGAAATAATAACAAAGAGAGTGGAAATACACATGCACCGTTGAAAAAGAAAGTGAGTTCAGTGATAAAGTCGAGAAGCGGAAAAGGACATATATATTAAACATTTCTTAAGACAAATAAACCAAGGTAATTGCACGAAAATGTCAATTGAAAACAAGCATTCAGCGGGGGATGCAAATGAACAACAAATCATGCCCCATATGTCAGCAAGCACGCTAATGTCAACAAATCCACTAAATTACCTGAGAAGGCCAAATCCTTTCACTCTGGAACCGCAAGAGACTCAAGGCCAAAGATGGCAAGAGTGGATTGAAGAGTTCAAGGAATTCTTGAGGGCTGTAGGGGATCAAAATGCGCCAAATAAAATGGACATTTTCACGAACTTAGTTGGGAAGGAACAAGTGCACACAAAGCCCTCACAAAACAATAGCTCAATTTGTACTGAGATTGCAAAAGAAGACCACATTTTGTGAATTTAGCAACTTAAATGATGATGAAGCAATACGGTTGAGAGTGATTGAAGGATGCTTATCGTCGTAATTTAGAAAGCACCTGTTAAAAAAGCCTCTACCAATGAAAGAAGTATTGGAACTTGCCAGAATATATGAGAGGGTAGACGCACAAGCGGCCAACATAGAAAACCTGAAGAAAATGGACACTATCGCCGTTATGAATAAGAATATCCAGTGGCAAAGGAGATATCCTGGCATGGGATCACCAAGTCTGATGCGGAGGGGCATCGGAGAAAGACAAAGCTCTACAGATGTGGCTTTGAATATCCACACCAAGGGCCATGCCCTGCAATGGGTCAGCTATGCCTACGATGTGGGCAGGAGAACCACTTCCAAACAATGTGCAGAGAATGAATGAGCACACTGCCTAATAACTATAACTCGTAGGTTATACCGAACAGAAGATATGATAACCAAAGAGGTGTAGGAGGACGAAACCCTGCAGAAAGAGATACACAGCCTTATCCTGGGCCGAGAATGAATCCACAAACATCTCGACCAGGATTTGTTAGAGCCATGGATGAATTACAGATTGAGGAAACAGATCAAAATACACAGAACTTGAGACAGAGAATGATAACCAATAGTGAGCCACAAATTCAAGAAGGAATAAGATATGAAGACCCATATGAAAATCTACCGATATCACCTGCATCATACGAGGTAGAAATACCACCAACTGATTGTCAACAAGAATATGAATATGACAGGTACAGCAGAGAATATGTGAGGTTAATAGGCAACAAAGAAAGCGGAAAGAATGCAATAAGAGTGGTAGTAAATCTGAATGGAGAAGATATACTTTTCCTAGTAGACACTGGAGCTACGGTCAATGTTATGAGTGAGGAAATGTATAGAAAGATAGCTGGACAATATCCTCTACATGCCTCAAGAGCTGCAATCTTCCAGTGGGGAGTGGAACAGCCATTGCTGAACAAAGGACTATTTCAATGCAATTTGATCCACATGGGAAGATGCATACCAACCAAGATACATGTCATTAAAAGCCCTGTTGTTGGCAGGTGCCTCATCAGTTGCAAGACTGCAACTGATTTGGGACGTATTGATGTACGATATAATCAATCTGAGAAGATAGAATGTGTTCCTTCTGAGTCCCAGACCACAAGATTCATGCTCAAAGAAAAAGTGGATCTAGAAAAGCTGAAGGTGGAGTTCCCGAAATTGTTTCAAGGAATTGGGAAATTTAAATCCAACAGTATACATATACATATTGATAGTTCAATTCAGCCTGTCCCACAACACCCGAGGTGCATAGGTTTTCATCTACAGAAAAGAGTATCACAGGAACTGAAACAATTGAGAGATAATGACATCATCGAAAGGGTTGAGAACGGCCCAACTCCATGGGTCTCTCTATTGGTGGTAGTTCCCAAGGCTGATGGGCGGCTTCGACTGTGTGTGGACATGAGGATACCCAATACGGCTATATTGAGGGAGAGACATCCAGGTCCGAATATAGAAGACATGATCATTCGCTTGAATGAAGCCAGGAGATTCAGCAAATTAGATCTGAACCAAGGTGACCATCAATTGGTGATTGACCACGAATCTCGACTGATAACTACTTTCAGTACTCATGAGGGTATATTCAGATACAATAGACTTAGGTTCAGAGTCTCTTCGGCAGGTTAAATTTTCCAGGAAGCCATCAGAAAAGTGATAGCACCAGTGCAAAATGCGTTTAACTATAGCGATGATATTCTTGTATAAGGGACTGACTAGGCTCAGCATGATGATGCTTTGAGACAAGTGTGCAGATTATTACAGGAGAGTGGGCTAACCCTGAATGCTCAGAAGTGTGAAATAAACAAAGGAAGTCTAAAATGTTTCGGGCACATATTCTCGGAGGACGGCATGAAGGCAGATCCGGAGAAAGTGGGAGTGATATTGGACTTGAAACCTCCAAGAGATGTAGCAGAACTGATATCTTTCCTTGGAATGGTAGGATATTGTGCAAGATATTTGCCAGAATATGCTACACTTACTGATCCTTTGAGGCAGCTACTGAAGAAAGACGTAACATTTACGTGGAGTGAAGAATGTGAAGAGAGCTTCAAGAACATAAAGAGCGAACTGGCAAATGATAGACAATTAACGTACTTTAACCCAAAATGGGACACTGAAGTGATTACTGACGCTAGCCCAGTGGGATTGGGTGTGAGTCTAGCACAAACAAGTCCTAATGGGACATCAGAAGACAAACAACTGAAGGTTGTTTGTTTGTTTGTTTGTTTGTTTGTTTTTATTATTTGTAAAGCGCACCTAACCTGTGGGTAGCAGGGCGCAAGCAACACGAGGAGTGTACAACGTAGGTTACAGAATACGCAGTAAATGAATCCAATTGGGTTACAGTGTTGGAAGCATCAAACATTTGGGCCAATACATCAAATTATAATTTAAATGTGAATATACATAGTTTACAGGTTGTAGATATATCTAAGCATAGAGGTGAGAGGATATACGATTTATACACATTTACAATAGGCGCAGGAGTGGATGTGGTTAAATGTCTTATCATTAAGTATCGTGTTCCTTGATCCAGCAGATCTTGATCCAGCACATGCTTATGCTAGTCAAGCGCTAAGCACATCAAGCAGGCCTACTTACAGGCAGAGAGGGAGAGTCTCGTCGCCGTGTGGGCATGCAAAAAATGTAACCACTTTATAATTGGAAAGCCTTTTGTACTTGTGACAGACCATCAAGCATTAATTTCACTATTCGGGAATCCAAGAGTCAAGTTGCCCCCCAGAATTGAGCGTTGGGGTATGCGATTGCAGGAATATGATTACAAGATCGTACATAGACCAGGGAAAGATGCAAATCCAGCCGATTATTTATCAAGACATCCAGTGAACAAGGTGGATCAGGAAATGCAGATGGAGGCGGAAGAGTATATGTCGTATGTATCATTAAATGCATTGCCCATTGTAATAACGAAGGAGGCATTCATGGAAAGACGCCAGATTGATCCTATGATAAAAGTAGCAGTTAGACTCACACTGACTGGGAAGTGGCAGTGCATTGACCAGGAAAAGGGTTTGGGAGAGGGAGATCTGAAAGATTTGAGGAAGTTAGATGTTGAATATGATCGTAGAAGACACCATACAGAATTGGTTTGCCTGTCAAATAACAACCCCTGTTACTCAAGCAACGCCTTTGCAAATAGTGCCACTGCCTAAAGGACCGTGGAATAGAGTGGCTCTGGATTTTTTTGGACCACTAGAAGAAGGAGGGTATTTATTAGTGGCCATATATGAGTACTCAAGGTTTCCGTTGGTAAAACAAGTTCAATCCACGGCATTTCATCATGTAGTGGTGGTATTAGATTAACTTTTCAGTGAGTGGGGAATACCATAGACAGTCAAAACGGACAATGGTGCACCTTTTCAAGGTCATGAATTTAGTAAATTTGTGGCTCACATGGGATTCAAACATCAGAAGATATCACCTTTGTGGCCACAAGCAAATGGGATGGCGGAAAGATTCATGAGTACTTTAAAACGGACCGGACAAAAGGCTGTTGTGGACAATATGTTGTTTCCACAAGCAGTTTCACAGATGTTAAGGAGCTACAGGAACACCCCTCATGAAATGACAGGACACTTTCCAGCAGAATTGATGATGAGATACAAGCAGCGAATTAGACTTCCTAGAGTGGAGGATTATACGAATGAAGAGGACGATGAAATCAGAGAGAGAGAGAGATCAAATGAAATGATTGAAAACCAAAGAATGGGTGGATTGTAAAAGGAAGGCTGCACAGATAGAACTACAGGAAGGAGAGGTGGTGGTAGTCAAACAGAAGCAGCGAAAGAAAACTGACTCTAAATATCGGCCGACGCTGTTAAAGGTCAAAGATATAAAGGGATCCATGGTCACGGCGGCTGGTAGTGAGGGTGAAATAACTAGAAATGTATCCTTTTTCAAAAAATGTGTACAAGATGGATGTGAAAAGGAAGGGGGTAAAAGGGATGGGTCGAATGAGTTGAATAGCTCTGACATGGATATTGGTCTAACATGGTTATATGCGGAACAAGGGGAGTTGTTGGATTGTAGTGCGAGGTATACCCAAAGTGAAGAGAGAGCAAGTAATAGCAGGGATATGAATTTGGGTGGAGTGGCTGATGGAAGTAAAGACTCTTGTACAGACTCTTGTACTGAATCAAGGGACATGAACATTGGTGATGAGTCCCGGGACTTGAACATGAGAAGCAGATATCAAAAGGTGGTTTGCAAGCCAGCAAGGCTAATTGAACAAATGTTATAGTTGACAGTTCGATAAGTATTTAGATGATAAGTAAAGGGAATTTGTTATGTACTGTTATCACACACATTAGTATAGTTATAGTCTAGATAGAACATAGAATATTAGAATGATAGGAAAGGGCTATGGAATGTGGAAGCTGTAAGGTTCAGTTATGTTATGAATTAAGAAAGACAAGGACGCATGACATGGTATGCTTCATTATTATATAAATGAAAGAAACATCAACATAACAGGGACTAACATTTTCTGTCACCTATCTTCCTGGCCCTCCAGGACAGGAAGTTAGGTGCCTGTAAAATGTTACGAGTCTGGTGGCAACCCACCGGAAGCACCGGCAAGGTTACCGCCGGACCCGTAAGGAGAGCCCTTGACTTCTAATCGGAAGTCTACTGATTTACTTTCAATTCATTCAAGTAATGAAACATACAAGACTGGAGGCTAAGTTTTGCGCACCATTCATTGTTTACTTATGTAAACAATCCTAGTTTCTTGTTTGATGCGTGGGCAGTTATAATGCTAATAATAATGTGTTTATATTTAGATACTTAGTTATTCTTATATATATTGATATGTATGGATGTATCTGCTTCCTAATTAATGTTTGTTTTGAATTTCTAATCTGCCGTATTATTAATTTCTGTGAATATTATATTTGTTTACTGTCTGGAAATTATATTGGCACTTTTACTTTTCAAAGTCATGACAGGGTATGCCTTTATTTTCACTTTGCCTTCCTTCACTTTGTTAGCTCTTTTTACCTTTTCTTTTTTATGATGTGTGTTGTGCCCCACCATTCCTTCTCTATTATACTGTTAACTACATTTTCTCCTTCCCTACATTGTTTATTTATGTTCTATAATATAACATATGTTATAAAAGTATAAATTTATATTATTGGTTGCCCAGTTACTGGTTTCATTACTGGTTTCATTAAAGATTTGATCGTAAAAAATAAATAAAAATATGCATATATACATCATAGCAACTTGTCCTCCATTACATAGTTCCCCTCATGCCACTGGGAGGCAGTTGAGGCTGCATAATCTGCACGCAGTCCTGTACCCTAACACAGCACAGCTGTCACACTGAAAGACCTTCAACTCACTCGACAGGTGGTCTACAAGTGAAAGGTCTACAGCTGCTGCTCTTTCAGATGGCAACGGCATGCCACTAATGTGGGAATGATAGGTTGAGGAAGAAGGGTTAGAGTGGCAGGAGGTGAAGCGTTTCTCTATTTTTGTGAAGGTGATTTTTAGCACTTAGTGATTGAGATGGTGGTGGTGTCAGGAGGCCGTGTATGTGGCCATGTAAGTGTGGGTTTTATTTCAGCTTGTTATGGGGCGAAAAGAAGGACAGGACACCAGGTATATTCTTGCAGGAAGGAAATAGTAAACAAACAAGGTCGTGAGATGTGGTAACAGGAGGCAGCATTTTTCCAACATGTTTTTGATATCCCTATCCGGACTCTATGTATGTGGTGTATGTGCTTCATACACAACATATCATTGTGCAAAGATTCGTATCAAAATGTGGG
This sequence comes from Ambystoma mexicanum, assembly GCF_040938575.1. Lineage (NCBI taxonomy): Eukaryota > Metazoa > Chordata > Amphibia > Caudata > Ambystomatidae > Ambystoma > Ambystoma mexicanum. The sequence continues at coordinate 711,733,810 of NC_090924.1, read as the reverse complement.
TGGTACCGATTCAGAGTTAGGAATGATGTTGCAAACAACTTGTCCCTAGTTCTGACTATCCAATAGGTCACCCAGAAATATTCTGTGGACAATATTTCCATTGTTTATCTGCCCATTAACAATTTACAATATGCAGCTGCCATTAAAACTTCTTATAGAATCCTCCAGATAGTTTCGAATGTGTGCTTCTTATTTTCACAAGTTGTAACAAATGATGCAACAAGGATATTGAAGTTTAGGGGTTTCATGTAAAGTAGAAGGATGGCTGTTTTTCTTTATAATCTTCTTCGACATTTCACAAAGGGACCATTGTTCTTCTTTTCTGGGTTATTCCCCAGAGTATAGTTTCTTTTCTCCACGCCTACTTCTCATCACTCTATCTTTCTTTCCCTCAGAGATATGGTACCCTGATGACCATTGCACATCCAGGGATATATGATGCTCTACTCAGTAGTCTGTACATAGTAATATAGTGCCTTGCTTACTTTCCAAGGCCTCCTCTTTTTCTTGTCTGGGCGTAAGCCCTATTCCTGCTCTCTCGTCCCCTTGGCCAGAGCATCCCTCTTCACCTTCTCTGTCCTCCAGCTCTGTTTTCCCTTTTGTCACAGACTTTGGGCCTCATTACGACCCTGGATGTAACCATGCCGCTTTATGCGGCATGGCTACCCCCATTCTGGGTACCGAGTCCAGGTACCCTGAATGGGTAAATGCCAGGCCATTCCGACCTTGGAGGGCCCGGTATTTAAACATTCAAGGAACCCGGACCCGGTACATCCCCATTCCATCCCCCATAGGGCTCAATGGGAATGCGGATGATGCTAACAACGGGCCCGTTAATGATGGGCCCGTTGTTAGCATCCTGGCCTGCTTGCGGGACCCGCTAAGAACGCCTCGTTCTACCAGGCATCCTTGGCGGGTCCCGCGATCAGACCTCGTTATGAGGCGGTAGGGAGTTAACAGGGCCGGCAGCTCTACCGGCCATGTTAACCCCCAACCGCCAGGGTCGTAATGAGGCCCTTTTTCTCCACCACCTCTCTGGGTATTGCAAACTTTTCTTCCGTTGCAGGTCTCACAGCCAGCCCATCAGCATTCCTCCTCTCTATGTATCTTACAATCTGTTATACCACTCCAGGTCTTTCAGCCAGTCCAGCAATCCTCCACTATACTCTCCATATTGATATGATATGATAGGTTATTTATAACACACTTAATACCCAGAGGTTACCAAGTGTGGACCCGGGGATCGAACCTGTATTGCTCCGTGTCGTGCTTTGGCTGAAGAGCTTCCTGCTGATTGGTCAGAGGGTCACATGCCAACTATGAGCATGATCCAGGACCCAGATGATTTGTAGAACTGAGTTCATGGGGGAAGTCACTAAATAGGGAACTGCCATATTGGGTCCATCTGCAGTCTGTGTTTGTTGCTGGCAGGGAAGGAGGTCTGTTTTTTCCCCTGTATCAGGATGGGGCATTTCCTTCTCTGAATTCGTTTTGGTGTCTTGCTGTGTTATACAGCTCAGGGTATGGATTATGCATTACTTCTGTGGGGTGGGAGTTTAGAAACTCTGTTTCTCCTTTGTTTGGTGCAGTGCTGATATAGTGTTATTTGCTTTTAGTCAAGGCTGGAGTCCAGCTGAATATGTCTCCCTTGTGCCTTGTGCTTGCAATTTTGAGGGAAACATACGTCCTCTCCTCTTCAGTGTTCCTGGTAGTGGGAGAAGGATGTGGTATTCTATCTATGTGTCCATTAACTGTACAGGTGAGGACTATGCTTCCTGCTGTCAATCCGGATAGTGTATAAGCCTACTCCCCGTCTTGCACGTGCAATACCAATAAATGAGACACACCCCAATGGGGACTGAGACTAAGAGAACAGGCTGCGAGAGTTATGTTCTGTTTATGTAAAATTGGCATCCAGAGAACTCTGCTGCCCGAGAGCGCTCTGGCAAACAACACACTTACAATTAATTAAAAGGGCAAAAAACATCATCAGTGATGTCAGATACAAATGTTACAAAAGTTCATTATGATTGGACACACGACCATAATGCATAGGTGCGTGTAGGTTCTCCTCTTGAGTGGTTGGCTGTTTGGTTGGTGGGAGGCTGAGTGTCACGAGGTCCATCTGTCTGTGTCCAGGCGGGGTGAGGGTCAGGTCGTGGTGAGGTAGGGCGAGCCCTAACTAAGCTAACATGAGATACTACCATTAGACATGCACTAAATAACAGTCACTCCAGTTCCTTTGAGTATATCATCATAAATCTATAAATCATGCCCATCTAATCACAGCATTATTCATTGGGACTTATATGAAGTACCATGTTAACATTGACTGTGGGGTGGGTCCAGGTGCATCAAAGAGGCTATAAGACATTTTGACATTTGTTAGTTCTAGGGTGCAATATACTGTGACAGAGGTCTGATGTTAGCTGGGGGAACACAGGGGTGGGCTTCACAGCAGGGTCAATTGTGTGTGGTACATCAAGAGAATACCTTGCGAGGACACAGGGTTATAGAGCCAGTAATTTTCCAACAGTGGGGGTAAGAGGGCATGGCAGGTTTGTGGAGATGGATGGACTAAAAATCATGTTCCAGCAGACCGGTTCACACATAGGACAGTGATCTCAGAGGAAGAGTGAAAATGTTACATTGGTGTATTTGTTTCAATTATCTCCAGCTCATCCATGAGAACGGAGCTACAAAGCTTTCAGGCACAGTGAGAAAAGGTGGGGGCCATGAGCGCGATGAGCGCGGCACTGCAGAGGGGAGAGAAGCCTCTTTGTATCATCGCAGTGAGGTCTAGTACAAAGATGGAGTCCAGGGTACACACAATGGAACCCAAGTGTCCCGCACAATAACCTTGCATCTGCCACTGCCAATGACACTGCTAGTGTACATGCGAGCAATGGAAGCGTGCCCCATTATTGTACGAGCAAGTGGTTTACATCATGCTGAATGTATGAGGGGGGCCTAAACGACCCCTCACTCCCACACATTCCCCCCTTTCTTTACATCCGAAGTAACAAGTTACTTTTTATTATTATTTTCATTCCGATAATACTCTGCTTCTGCTACTGCCTCATCCCATACAGGTGTGCCCTTTATTGGCATCCAAGCCCTACATACACCTCTCAGGCTCTGCCCTCGTATTGCGTACTCATCAGGTGTGCGTGTCATTTATATTGCTCCATCCCCATCCAGGTTGACCCACACTTCCCTGTACCATTGCAGCTCCCGTGGTTCTTTAATTGTTGTGTCATATAGATTATCTACCCTATCCCCATGTTGGCGATAGACAGCTGTCATGCGGTATTTTGGTGTGTTTTGTTCTCCAGTCTGTATTTGTGCTCTATGATGGTTGCTACCATTGTCTGTTTTCCCATTGTTACCATCATCATTGTTGAACTAGATATTGATTTCTCACAACATCAGATTCCTAGTTGGTACACACTGAAAAATAGTAAAATAAAAACGACGACTGGAACAAAAATGTTCATCATGATGCTGAACCAGGACGGTATCCAATTGAACATGTCATTGCGCCAGTTCCTCCTTCCTTCAGCATTCTCTCCCCCAGGCTGTGTACTGCTGAGATGACGTAGGACAGGGTCCCATTATCTGCATCTTCAGAAGGTACAAATGTACAGTACACGCTCCCAATTTTTCGGCAAACACTGTCGTCCATTGCTGTGAGAAGGTCCAGGACGTACCAGTTCTGAATTTTCATTAGGCACAAGGTGCGAAGTTCCACCTTGATACATTGAATCCCTCTTCAGTGTCGTTGGCCAGTTGGATCAGTTCCCAGCATATTATTTGCAGCCATTTGGCATTCGTTCGTACCTGGAGTCCTGGCGTTAGGAGGCAGGCAAAGAAAGTTTCAGCTGAATTGAACAACTTGTATTTTGCAGGGATCTCAGCGAGAAGGTTGGATGACTCGCTGGAGATATAGTTTGATGACCTCCTTTTGCCGGACACTCTGTCTTGTAGCTCATTTTCAGACAGAATGTCGTATGTGGAAGGCTATGTACTTGCTGGTTGGGGTGCTGCTGATGTGTCAGCCGAATCTCCTGCTGCCGATATGCCAGCCTAGTGCCCTGCTGTCGATATGCCAGCCGAGTGCCTTGCTGCCGATATGCCAGCCGAACCTCTCCCCCTTGGATATTACTTTCTGGATGCACCATTAGCGCTGAATGCAGGGTGGCCAGGGCGCAAGTACCCTTCCATGACGCCGGTAGATGCAGGTAGGCTTGTTTGCTACGCACCCAGTACATGTCCATGAGCACTGCTGTACCTTTTTTCATATCTGGGATGATGATTGTTTTGTTGCATTGCTTGTTGGACTCCATCTGCACCTTTCCTTCGCCATGAAAACAATGTTCATGCAGAATTTCCTTCTGGGTTTTGATAGATTTCTCGAGAGCAGTAACCCACGTAAGTTTTGCAATATGCTGGGACCAGACCTGAGCACACGTTTCTTTGACCCATTGAAAGTTTTCTTCAGTTAGTCCTCGTAGTGCCTCAGCTTTGCACGTGATCGTCTCGTCATGCCACTTATTCTCTGTAAACCTTGTCCCTTTGATGACAAAAAATGGTTCTTTGATGCAAATCACTCCTTGTGACTTGCTCGTGCAGGTTTTCTAATTCTGCAGCATTTCTATTGTAACTGTGTATGAGTGGAAGGTGCTCCGAATTCCACATAATACGAGATGAATGAAACATTGGGCATCTGACAAGGGCACTTCTTGAGGTACAAGTATTTTAGGTGTGCCTGATGTGTGCGGTATGAGAGATTAAACATAGCAGCTCTCGTTCGTGGCTTGTTTCGCTGTTGCACTCATGTCTGAGTACCATTTGTTTGATTGGACTAGGTGGATGGGCTCTTCAATTTCATATAATCCCTGGGCATGGTACAAATCATATCTTTTCCTTCCCGCCCCCCCTTTTCCGTCTCCTCCTCCCCCCTTCCCTGTTATTTATCATTTTCACCCTTCTATACTTTATGGGAAAGACATCTGCCCATGTTGTGTCATTGGGTTCACTAGCAGCTTGCCAGGAGAGAGAGAAAGAAAGAGCCCAACTTCTTTTTTTACATACACATATGTATTCTCATTTGTACACTTCTCTTTTCACCTGTCATAAACTGTTTCTTTTTCACCACTCTGAATTTTGTCCTTCTGTTTTTTGCACACCTGTCTTTTATCCACGTGCAACTTCATTGCTGTTATTTTGTTGACATTGAGGGATTCCACTATCGCATGCTCTTCTCACATCTGACAGATGCACCCAATATTTCAATCCCTTTACCTTAACAGCAGTGTGTGTGCAATAGATAACCTGGTAGGGCCCATGAGTTCCATCTCCGCACAAAACTTTGCACGTACACATTTACACCTGGCATTAGTTGACCCTTTGGGATGTCCTGTGCTGGCATTGTAGTATCTGTCTCAGCATTTTGCGTGAGTGGTGGTGCGATCTGTCCCGCTATGCTAAGCACTGCGCGTGTCAGCTGCGTAAGGTATTCCTTAAATTCATCCCCTAGCACTGTGGCAGCTCTGAGAGCGTCTGAGGCCCCTCTTACTGGGGAAAGTGGCGTATGGATGCGCCGACGCATCACTATTTCGTGTGGGCTCAAGTGATGGTCTTTACTTGGTTGTGTTCTGAGTTGGAACTGTGCTAGGGGCAAGCAATACGTCCAATTTTTCTTGAGGGTGTTACACAATTTGGACAGTTTGCTTTTGAACAGGCCGTTGATCTTTTCTATGATCCTGTTCGCCTGCGGGTGATCATTAGAGCATAAATTATGCTTTACACCCAACAATGTGGTTACTTCCTTGAAAAGATCATTTACAAAGTGTGTGTCGTTATCTGACCTTATGATGTCACATATGCCCCACCTCGAGAAAACCTCCTGCACTAGGAACATTGCGGCAAACTTTGCATCCGGGTGGGGGCATGGCCCAGCTTCCACCCACCTTGAGAATGGACAAAATATCACAATCAGATATCTCGTCCCATTACATCTTTCCCCCATATCCGCGTAGTCAATGTGGAGCTCTCTAATTGGACCCACAGGACGCGGCAGCGTTCCTCGCAACGTCCTCGGGGTCATTCCTGAATTGTATGTCTGGCACGTTGTGCATTCTACTGTACATTTTGACAAGTGTTCCTGTAGATTTGGAACAAACCAATGTTCGTGTATTTCAGCTGCAAGGTGTTGTTTAGTCACATGTGTTGGGAAGTGTACCTGTTGAAATGCTATCTCTAATGACTCCACTGGCATTACTACCTTCCGTGTTAGTTCCTGTCTCCATATTAAATCTGTTGGGGACTGTTTACAACCTCTCTTCCCCCACAACTCTTGTTCTTCTATAGGTGCACACTTCTGGAGCTCTATTATTTGGGCAATTGGTGTATGGCTGTATCCCTCCACTGGTGTATCTGTACTGGGCGTTTTAACAATGCACTCTATTGCTTGTTGAATATTGAAATACGCAGCGTCTTTTGCTGCAGCGTCGGCTGCTGCGTTTCCCAATGAGATCGCATCTGTGTTTTTGGTATGTGCTTGGCACTTCACCATCGCTATCACTGAGGGTTCTGCTAGTGCTTCTATCAGTTCATTTAGTAGGGCTGCATGTTGTACTGGTGAACAATCTGCTCTTTGAAATCCTCTTTGTCGCCATCGTGACAACCCTGAGTGCACTGTTGTCGTTGCTTATGCTGAGTCAGAGTATTTTGTGAGAGCACATCCTTTTGCTGTATGCAACGCTTCAATAAGTGCATACTTGCCAACCCTACCGATTTAGGCGGTAGGATACCGCTTTTGAAGCAGTCCTACCGCCTACCTATTTTTTGACACCAAATACCGAATTTCTTTTGTTTACATTTTTTTTTTTGCCCACGCCAGCTCGGGGGAGTCTTTCAAGGGCTCCCCCGAGCTGGCATACCGGGAGAATGCACGGCATGCAGGCTTTTAATGTCAAAGGCACCCACGGCGGTGGGCTAAAAGCACCCCTCCGCCGCGGGTGCCTTTGGCAAAAGGCGCCATTAGCCCCCCACCACGCCAACTCGGGGGAGTCTTTCAAGGACTTCCCCGAGCTGGCATACCAGGAGAATGCGCGGCATGCAGGCTTTTAATGTCAAAGGCACCCACGGCGGTGGGCTAAAGCGCCCCTCCGCCGCGGATGCCTTTGGTAAAAGGCGCCATTAGCCCCCCACCACGCCAGCTCGGGGGAGTCTTTCAAGGACTTCCCCGAGCTGGCGTAGCGGGAGAAGGCGTGGCATGCAGGCTGTTAATGTCAAAGGCACCCACGGTGGTGGGCTAAAAGCGCCCCTCCGCCGCGGGTGCCTTTGGCAAAAGGCGCCATTAGCCCCCCACCACGCCAACTCGGGGGAGTCTTTCAAGGACTTCCCCGAGCTGGCGTAGCAGGAGAAGGCGCGGCATGCAGGCTGTTAATGTCAAAGGCACCCACGGTGGTGGGCTAAAGGTGCCCCTCCGCCGTGGGTGCCTTTGGCAAAAGGTGCCATTAGCCCCCCACCATGTCAACTCGGGGGAGTCTTTCAAGGACTTCCCCGAGCTGGCGTAGCGGGAGAAGGTGCAGCATGCAGGCTTTTAATGTCAAAGGCACCCACGGCGGTGGGATAAAGGTGCCCCTCCACCGCGGGTGCCTTTGGTCAAAGGCGCCATTAGCCCCCCACCACACCAACTCGGGGCAGTCTTTCAAGGACTTCCCCGATCTGGCGTAGCGGGAGAAGGCGTGGCATGCAGGCTGTTAATGTCAAAGGCACCCACGGCGGCGGGCTAAAAGCGCCCCTCAGCCGCGGGTGCCTTTGGCAAAAGGCACCATTAGCCCCCCACCACACCAACTCGGGGGAGTCTTTCAAGGACTTCCCGAGCTGGCGTAGCGGGAGAAGGCACAGCAAGCAGGCTTTTAATGTCAAAGGCACCCACGGCGGTGGGCTAAAAGCGCCCCTCCACCGCGGGTGCCTTTGGCCAAGGCGCCATTAGCCCCCCACCACGCCAGCTCAGGGGAGTCTTTCAAGGATTTCCCCGAGCTGGCGTAGTGGGAGAAGGCGCAGCATGCAGGCCTTTGATGTAAAAGGCGCCCACGGCGGTGGGCTAAGGGCGCCCCTCCGCCGCGAGTGCCTTTCACAAAAGGTGCCATTAGCCCCCCACTATGTCAACTCCGGCGAGCCCTTCAAGGGCTCCCCCGAGCTGGCGTGATGGCAGAAGGCGTGGCAGGTGCCTCATTGTCATTGAATGCACCCGCGGCGGCGGGCTCACTCAATGACAATGGGCTGCTGACGCGCCCAATTCCTATCATTACCCCCTCGCCTGACTATTTTTGAAACTTTAAGATTCCTACAGATTTTTGGTCACAGAATGTTGGCATGGGTGTAAGTGCTGTCAGTTCCACTGCTTGAACCGACTAATGAGAGGGGAGGTTTTTCTGCACAATAATCTCACACCCTTCTTCCTCCATTCTTACAATTACCGCCCCTACATGCTCCATCTCACTATCTATTGATGCTGACTCAATTATGAAGTATATTTCCCCCTCTTGTAGCACATTTTCACATGCCTTGGGAATATCATCTTCCTCTCCCTCATATGTAGCGCAATCATGCGCTTGCATGTCCTCAACTGTACATGGTTCAGTAATGAATATAGCTGGGTTTACTGTCTTGCATCTCACCACATGAACGTTTGGGCTGGATATTATAATTTCATATACTGTTGCCCTTTGTTTTGTTAATGTAGATTTTGAATGTTCTAAAATCGCAAAGAGTGAGTGTTCTACATATAGTGTCACTGAGCATCCCATCAAGATGGTGGCACTTTTTTCTATTGCGAAGTCCGCTGCAGCGAGAGCTTGTTCGCATGCGAAGTGGCCCTGAATTACTGAATCTAATGTACCACTGTAGTAGGCCAATGGCTTGTGACCTAATGATGTTTTCTGGGTCAAAACTGCAGTCATTGAAATGATGTTGCAGTGTGAAAACAGGTAAAACTCCCGATCATAATCAGGGTTCGCCAGGGTTGTGCAATGAGGTCTTTCAAATATTGTGTCATCATCTTGTCTGTCTATTTTAATGGGCCATTATTCTTTTGCGCTTCCTTTATGGCCTATAATAGTGGGTGTGTGTATGCTGCATAATCAAGTATCCAGGCACGGCAGTATTTGCAGATGCCGAGAAATGTTTGCATGGCCTTCACTGTCTTTGGTATCATCAGGTGGCGTATTGAAGCTGCTCTATCTGGTAAAATTCTCTTACCATTTTTTGAAATCAGCTGTCCTAAATAGAGTACCTCTGCTAGGCAATATTGCAGTTTACCTTTGTCCACTTTGTATCCTTTTGTGGCTAGTAAATTTAACAATGTTTTTGAATCTGTTCTGCACTGTTCTTCATTTTTACCGCAGACGAGTAAACCATCTATGTACTGTATTATTGTGCTCTCTACATCAATGTTGCCAAGGTCTTCGTGCAAGATTCTATTGAAAATGCCTATGGTAACCTACAATGTTCATATCTGTTCCCCCATAGCGTGAATGCTGTGATGTACTGACAACTTGGGTCAAGTGGTATCGAGAAAAAAGCATTTTTTAAATCCACTACTGTGAAGCAAGTAGTATCTTTAGGTATACTACACAAAATGGATGCGGGGTTAGGCACTAATGGAAACTCCTTTTGTATGACGTCATTAAGTGGGCGTAGGTCCTGGATCATCCTCCAAGCCCCGCCCCTTGCTTTCTTGATCGGAAAAATTGCTGTGTTACATGGTAAGTTGGATGGCAATATTATCCCTTGTTGAAGTAATGCATGTATCGTTTCTCGTATCCCTTCCTCTGCCTCCCTTGATAGTGGGTATTGTTTTATTCTAGGCAGTATTGCACCTTGTTTCAGTTTTATTTTGATGGGCGTGACCTCTTGTAAGAGCCCTACATCATGGGGGCCTGTGGTCCATATTTCTGGCAGGACCTTTTCCATATCTTCCTCAAATAGAGTGGGTGGCACACTAACACTTGCCATGAGAGGGTTCTGTGTTTCCCTGTGTTGGATCACTTTTTTCCATTATTATTTCCCCATCACTCTCATTGTCAGTGAACAGTGCTTCATCAGTTAAATTGTGCAACATTATATTTGGGTCTATGCATAGTACTGTTCTCCATTCGCATCCATGTGTGTCCAGTCCAGTCCTATCACTGTGATACGTTTACTTGAAACGTGTACCCCTTCTAGATCAATAGACAAAATGGTGCCTGGTACAACATCTGTGTTCACAATTGGGCAGAAGACAAAATCTGAGGGAACTTTCCATTCTTTTCTTGTTATCTATGGGATAACTCTGGCATGTACCCGGATCCCATATACTAACATGTCCATGTCTATGGGCACCCCTCTTACTGCAATTTCTTTGGTCATAGTGCTAATCCTCAGCATTGCCCTTACTGGGCACACTCCTTGGGTGGAACACACTATTCCCTGCTTGGTAAAGGAAATGGTCATATTCAGTTTACTCAGGAGGTCTCTTCTCAACAAATTTATTGGCGAGTCTTCATGATATAGTAGAGGTGCTCGCACCGTTCCCCCCCCCACTGTTATGTCAAGTTCTTTTGTGTAAGGAACTTTTAAAATAGCCCCAGAGAACCCTGGCGTTTCGACATTGTTTTCCGAGAGCGGGAACCGGCCTTCCATGAGACACGATTTTTCAGCTCCCGAGTCCAAAATAAAGATGAACTGTTTGTTACCTATCTCTGCCTCCACTAGTGTTTCCTCTTCTGCACATATGGTAATGGATAGGACTGGACATGCAAGAGCTTTCTGTGGGCTGTCCTAGTCTACACATGTTTCTGTTCCTGGAACAGAGAATGCATTGTCCACCACTACTGCTGTGCCGTGAAAAGGTGCAGGCGCGCCATTGCAGACATTGCAAAAATGTTAGTATTTACATTACCCATAGTGTTCGGCCTTACCATTTGTTGCTCCATACCTCTCTGCTGTGGTTGTTGTCTTGGTTGCACTTGTGGTTCTCTCTGCTGTCGTTCATTATAGCATTGTTCGTTTTGCCCATTCTCTCCCATAGGTAACCCATAGGGACTTCCTGGGTGTGGGTGACCATACTGCTGCTCATTTCCCATTGGGGGATGCCCTTGGTAATAACCCATTGGTCACATTCTGCACTCTCTCAAAAAATGTCCCAACCTCCCTCAATTCCAATATGACCCTTGCGGTCTTCCCCTCATCCCTGGCCCTCCATATCCTCTATTTCCCATTCCTCCAAATCCCCCTCTCGATCCCCTGTACCCACCTCGTCCTCTTGCGGGCCTTCCTTGCCACTGAGGACCTCCGTACTGCTCCTCTCCGTCCCATTGCTCCTGTCCATTTGCAGCCCACGTTGCGGCCATCCTCGCTGGCATATTTCCTACCCCCTCCTCTCCTTCCCCCTGTCTATCAATAGATGTTGTGGCGTTCTTTGCCGCAACCTTCACTAATTTATTTTGTACTAGCTTTGCTTCGTCTGCCAACCTTCTCTGTACTATCTCTCTTTCTCTTTCTTTGATCCTCCTACAATGGCGCACAATTATACTCTGAATCTCTGGCCAGCCTTTGGCTTCTATCCCAGCTATTTTGTCCAAGGTCTTCTTTACCTCCTTCCGGAGCCCTTTTTAAATTATAAAGTAGAACACGACGGTGGATTGGTCCCACGCCATGCCTGTTTCAGATCTCCAGAGGTCTTGCACCTGAAGGATGAATTGCGTAGGCTCCTCCTCCTCTCCGATAGTGCATTGCATCACTAAGTGTAAATATGGATCCAATACTTGTTCTCTGACGTTATTAAATGATGACACATCATGGCGGTCACAGTTCATTGTAACTCCCGGGAAGCCTGCCTTCACCACACTGTGTCTGCTTGATCACTGACGGCGGACACTAGTAAACTTTTTACATCCCCTATGGCTAAGGGCACTCCTGCTGTGTTATTTTCAAATGTATGTATCCACTTCCCCTCCCCACCCGAAAGTGGAGGAAGAAGTTTCAATAGGTTATTCTTATCCATCTGTGCCCATGGAATGTAGTGTGGCCTCCCTGCTCCCTTGTGTATCAGAGGCATTTGTAGTTTTGCTTTTCCTCCTTTCTTAATTACCGTTCCCTTCTTTGTCTTACTCACCAGCATGTTTCCTACTCTTTGCCTTAACCTCCCTTGCCACCTTGGCATGGCTCTTTCATCCTCTTGGTTGAATGGGAATGGCAGCGGAGATCCCACTGCTGCCACCCCCTCTTCGTATTCATCTAGGTCACTCCATACTTCCTCTATCTCCTTTTCTGACTCCTTTTCTCCTTGTCCCTCCCCTCTTTTGCTGTCTGGCGTTGCAGGTCTTATTATTCATACGGGTTTGCCATTTAAATGGAACAGGAACTCTCCTGATTGCTTACTCTTATTCTGGGCCTTCGGTATGGGTGCCGGCGGTGGCAGGGGATGGTGTGGATTCCCCTGTGACACTTGGCGGAGGGGTGAGGTCAACCGCTGTCAATGGGGGTACTTCCCCTCCCCCTGGCAACATCTGGCCCCTATGGGGGCAAAAATGGAAATGGGGAAGTGCCTTGGTGAATGGGGAATTACCGCCCCCGCTGACCTTGGAGTAGGGCGGTAATTTCACCATCCACCAAGGCAGACACCGTAAAATCCCGGCGGCAACCATGGAGCTAATAGCGCCATGGTTACCGCCTAACGTGTAATGAGGCCCACAGTGACATTTTGATATTGCATTTAATGTTCTGCAAATACAGGACACAGCAAAAGAAAGAAGGGTTTACACTTTGATAACCTTTAGGTTGCTTACAAAATGCAAGCTACTGAAGTGAAAAAAGCAATTGAAGTTTAAACAAAACACAATAGAAAGTTACATGTGAGGAACATTGAAAAATGGAACGCTCATACAGTAGAACATATGCAATTGAAAGTGTTACTTCGGAGGTTAGAAATGTCAACAGATGCACTTTTTGAGAGCTGATCCTCACATTTTATTTTAACTGTTGACTGATGGTGTGTTGCAGAATTGGGGGCTCCTGGATTACTGCAAATGAGTCGTGATTACGATGCACTGGGTGAAGAGTTCACCACTTTTATTCAGCACTGATGTAAACTGAACACAGAAATCGGGCTGTAGGTGATAGAAGGTTGGGTGCTTTTATTTTCATTCAGAAATATTCTTGCTGACAAGTGTTTCACGGTTTGGTCTGTTACTCTTCAGCACTAAAACATATGCTTATTTATTCAAGATCTTTTTATTAGCACAGTATCTACAATTCATGAGCATATGGTCAGATGTCTTTGAGGATTGTGTTTCTGGCTGATGTCTGCTGTATTTAAATGCTTGATGAATCTTTTCACTGTTTTTCAACTCTGCAAAATGTGGGAAGTTCCTCTCCAGCCACCAGGGCTGTTCACTAGGCGTGTTTATTTCATTGTGGAGCATGTGGTTGCCCTTGTTCTCTGAATACGCAATGGGTTGCAGAAGATGTGGACCTCCACTTCCAGACTTCACAGCTATTCCAAAATCCCATCAGTATTTCCTGACAAAGCTATGCAATTAAAATACACCTGCAACAGTATGTGAAAACATGACCTTAAACCAAATTGTTCTGTCTGTCTTTAAAATGCTTTGGCAGTTGGAATCAGTCGGGTCATTTTGAAGGTGCTCTGGAACATCACAGTTGAAACGTATTAAATAGTTACACAACATTTGCCCCAACACATTGTCATCTAAGCTGCTCTTATCTGATCTTTCTAATTCGATTGCATATGGGAACCTTAATAAATTAATGGGCACGGTGGTGGAATAAAGCTTTGACACCAGGTGGCCTACAAACAGAATTCCCAAATAATTAATTACATGGGTTGATCATACGGGGACACCTGTACACTAAACAACATATTTTAACAGCCCCCCGTCATTCTAATCTTATTTCCATTCCAACCACATTGTATGAGCAGACCTCTTTATAATATCGGGGTTGAATCTATTATTAAGGAGTTGGTGATTTCTTAACATGATCAAGTGTTACCCATCCCTGATCTGGGTCAGGTAAACGCTCATAGCAAAATAGCAAAAAGTGGAGTCTCAATATGTCCTGAATAACAGATGATAAACTGAACGATAATTGGCAATTGCCTAAATGGCCATTAGAAAACATGTGACCTCCATGGTAGCTCTTAAAAACATAGACCTAATTTGCATACTTAAAACCATAAAAAATAAATTAAGCTGTTAAAGGGTATTTCTTCATGAACCTCTTCAGGCCTCAAACAAAGAGCTACAAAATCATTACTATAAATATGTGCATCTCATGTTCGTTGAGCCCCAAAGTAAATCTAATATGTAAAAGTCTCGCATAGGACTTTCACACATTAGTGTTGCCTTATGGCTCATTTTCAACCATTTGAAGTGCGCAGAGGCGGCGCGGATCGTGACAATTGTGCTTAGTCCTTCCACCCCACCATACAAATACTTCAGGTTTTGCACCAGCAGGTCTTTTCATGCTGGTGAAAATGCTGTGAATTCTTATGGAATCTGCACGCTTTTCCATAAGCAAAAAGCAGGTGGAGACCATTGTAAATACTGCCTGCCATGCATACATGGTAGGCCACACTTGCTCAATTTGCACCATTGAGTGAAAAATTGTGGCATAAAGGTGAGTATGCCACCATTTTACACTTCACCTTTGCACTCTACCATGCAAATGAGGAAAACTAAGCAGAGTTTACTCTAAAGTGCTAATGTAACAGATCCCCTCACCTAATTCTGAGGAACTTGAAAATGAGCTACTGTGTGTCACTCTATAAGAAAAGTGGAAGGAGAATGTTAATGGGATTAAAGGCAGATGTGAATCCTGTGTTGTTGATGCTTGCAAGCAAGAAGTAACCGAGGCATGAATGACAATGGGATTATGGGTTGTATTGGACAGGCAAGCCTTGATATGGATAAGGAGAATTTAATGAACAACTTGCCGTCCCTCACAGCAGGGGCAGTCAAGTGCAAGTACGCCCTCGAAAAACAGACAGCAGGGATAACCCTGGCTCTAGGGGATATGAAACGTTTTTTCTCCTCGCTATTGGGGAACAAGCAGACACACTTTGGAAAAAGGCAGGATATGACGGAGTAACATTAGATAGTAATGACCATGACGGCATTCCATTTAATAACTGTTGTGTACACATATGGAGATTATTAAGGAAATATACCCAGATTCCTCAGACATCCAGTCAATTCTATCTCACACTATGAGACCAGATGAGGACCCCCACACTGTATATTCAGCAGATACAGGATATGTGTCGGTTAGAGACACAACAACCATGAGATAGGAACATCCCTGTTTTTTTGGCACATATTGGTGAAAGGGTTCCCCAAAGCAGTATGGGCAGAATTAGGGAAGCTGGCAGGCATTGAGATGAAAAGATGGGCTGAGATACAAGCACACATAGTGCACCATTGCAGAGTGAAACAGGACAAAGAAAGAAGAAGCAGCATTGACCAAGCACAGAAGGCAGAAGAGAAGTACAACAGATATTAGCCACATTTAGCCTGGAAGGAAAAGAAATTACAAGCATCCCAGAAGGGCAGCCCAAGTACAACTTCCAACAGGGAGGGAGAGTGCAGTAGGGTATCCCCCACAAGCAGGGTCTCATCAACAAGTACAGTATCTTCCACACGTGCTACAAGTAGGGTATATTCCACTGGGAGGGTATTTCCCACAAGCAAGGGGTGACTTTCAGAGAGGAAGGGGGTCTGGATTTGGATATGGGGGAGCAAGACCAAGGTTCAGGGGACCATGCTTTATTTGTGGGAGAATGGGACACTTTGCATGAGAGTGTATGATCAGGCATCAGGCACAATATGGTCCTGGGGGTTTCCCTGCATACCAGAACAAAACATATCCCATACAGTCACAGATGCACCTCCAATGCATGCCTTCCCATTACCACAGCAGATGTTCCCAGTTACCCAAAATGCCCCACAGCAGATGCCCCAAACTACCCAGATACCACCCATTGACCAAACTATACAGAGTGCGTCCCAACAGCAGCATTTGCCCCAAAACCGAATGCTGTCCAAGCACCGGAGCAAGGACCTGCTCATCAATGGGACACAAATGTTTTACCCCAAGGCGCAGTAGCACAATATATTGGAGTGACAGTGTTGGGAGGAAATGCTTTCACATTCTCAGGCACAGATACAACCTCCCCATAGGACAGCCCACAGAGGGCTCGAGGGCTCTGACGTGCCCAGTTCCTTCAATAACTGCAGACCCAGCAAAAAAACAAAAAACAAAGGATGCAGTGAAAATAGTGAACAGGACATTTCATTTTCATTTTTGGTCAACACATGGGGCTACCAAGTCTAATATCAAGGAAGGAAGGCTTCCTTTGTCGGACAAAATAATGGACATGCAGGAATTTTCTGGGAAGAGTTCCTTTCACTGAAGATGTGCCCCTTATCATAGTAATACAAGAAGATGTAGCACCCTTGTTGGATTGTAAACAGACACTTATTAACATATTGGGTGTAGATGTTATGAGCAAACTAAACATGACCATTTCATTTTCTGAAAAGGGCATAGTGTGTTCCACCCCAGGCGTGTAATACACACAGGTCACTGCAATCAATCAAGTATTCTGCATCCACAATGATCTACCAGGTGCACCACTTCCTCCAGAGTTAATGCTTAATGGAGTACAGAAACATATAGGATGAGTGCCCTGGATCAAAGACCACACATTTTAATTATCCACAGAGTTTCTGTTCAGGCCAGCAGTTCACAAGGAAGTGGTGCCATAACAAAGAAAGATCGTGTAGTTTTGCATGGTACAGATGATGATGCTACTGAATGGTGCATGGTCTTATTCATTGACCCAGCACAAAGCTTATTTATTTATTTATTTATTTGCATTTGTAGAGCGCACTACAGCCCAAAGGCATTAAGGTGCTATTACATGAAAGTGTACATAGGCAAGATTGCGGTTACAATAGGTGGAGTAGAAAACAACATGTGGTTACTTGGTGACAAAAAGGGAGGTGCTAGGTAATAGATACAGTTGGGCATACGTTTGGAGTGTACAGAGTGAGCAGTGGGAGTTTAACAAGTCAGACAAATAGCCTAGTTTTAATGGCTTTGCGGAAAGCTAAGTGAGAGTCGATCCCACTAAAGTGCATAGGTAAGGCGTTCCAGTGCTTGGCTGCGATGGCTGGGAAGCTGGAGCCACCTGCATGCACTCTACTGGTCTTGAGAATGGATGTCAGGTTGGTATAGGCCATTCTAGATGGCCTGGAGGATGTTGGCATGGCTATTCTCTGGGCCAGGTATGGGGGATCCAGCTCATGAAGGCATTTGTGCGTAAGGGAGAGGATTTTAAAGATGGTTTTCCACTTAACGGTAAGACAATGGACCTGCCTTCTCAGGTCAGAGATGTGATCCTTTTTGGAGAATCCTGTGGCAGCCCTAAGGATGTTGTTTTGAACCAGTTGGAGTTTAGCAATGTTTTTGCCAGATGTCCCCCCAAGGAGACCATTGCAATAATCCAATCTTGATCCTGTCGTAGCCCTAGCAATAGTGAGGCAGTTCTGTGGGGTTAAGAAGGGTCTTGCTGCATTGAGCAGTTTGTAGTGTTATGCTGAAGCTTGACAGACTTGACTGACAAACAGCTTTTACAGATGATGATAACATAGGGTATATGGTGTTTCAGATATGCATACCATGTCAGGTGGTTGTGGAACACAGAGAGGTTACCCACAAAATACATGACCTGAACAGGATGCATAAAGAAATATACACCAGCGGACCCCATGAAAGCAATAGGGGCCATCCACATTGAGTTGAAACCAGGGGTGATTGTGCCCCAGGTTAAACAGTACCCCATGTCACGGGAAGCAGATGAAGGGATGTATTCAACTATTTTAGCATTTTGGCGACAGGGCGTCATAAAGATATACAAATCCCCATTTAACAAGGCTACATATCAAAAGAAACAGGTAAACAGGGGTTTTGGAGGATGCTGCAGGACCTCTGCCATTTAAGCAATATTTTAGAAGCAGACTGCCCGGTGGTGCCAAATTGAGCCACCATTTTCTGTAACAGACCACCAGAAGCAACTAACTTCAGAGTAGTTGATCTTAAGAAGTCATTCTTTTCCATTTTGTTGCATCCATATTACCAGCATCTTACAATGTTTACGCTCCACGTGCAAAGGTTTCAACACACGTGTTTACCACAAGGGTATTGTGAGTCCCCAATCATTTTTGACAGAGTTTTACAAATGGATTTAGGAAATTTGCAAACACTGAGCACAGTGATACAATAAGTGGATGACCTCCTGGTGTGTAGCACCAAAGAAGAACAGTGTAGAGAGGATCCATTGACACTATTGACATTTTTGGCAGAGAATGGCTACATGGTTGACAAGGAAAATCTGCAGAACTGCCAGAAAGAGGTAGAGCATCTAGGTCATATAAAATGATCAGCCGGGAGAAGAGTTACCCTATAAAGGGTGTAAGTGGCGCAAAGCACACCATGGCCAAGCACAGCGAAGGAGATGGAACAGTTCTTGGGTCTATGGAACTAGTACCTGTCCTAGATTTTTGATTGTTCTAGTTACGCCAAGACCCTCCTATAGGGTTTGAAGGAAGCACAGAAAGTTAAGGGTCTTATAATATGGACAGCTGAAAAGATTGCTTAATTTAAGAAATTAACTAATGCACCTAGTAATGCATTTGCTTTAGTGACCCCAGATTATAATAAGCAATTTAGTCTTTTTTCACATTCTAATGGTCAGATGTTTATGGCTGTCCTAACCCAGAAAGCTTCACAGGAACATACTCCTTTGGCTTATTACAGTGGTCATTTAAACTCAGTCATGCACAGACATTTTCCATGTAAGTAGGCACTGGCAGCAGCAGATCTTCGCATGCAAATATCATCAATTTTGGCAGGAAATGCTTTCACATTCCCAGTCACAGATACAACCTCCCCATGGGACAGCCCACAGAGGCCTTTAACCTGCACAGTTCCATCATTAATGATCCGGAAGAAGAACCACAGGTTGCAGTGAAAATAGGGGACATGACATTTCATTTATGGTCGACACAGGTGCTACCAAGTCAAGTATTAAGGAAGGAAGGTGTTCTTGTTGGACAAAATAATGGACACACAGGAATTTTCTGGCAGAGTCCATTTCACTGAAGATTTTTCCTTTACCATAGGCACACAAGAAGTTGTAGCACCCTTGTTGTATTCAAAACAGACACCTATTAACATATTGGGCACAGATATTATGAGCAAACTAAACATGACAATTTCATTTTCCAAAAAGGGCCTAGTGTGTTCCACCCCAGGTGTGTATTAAACACAGGTTGCTGCAATAATACAAGTATTCTGCGCCCACAGCACTCTGCGAGGTGCACCACTCCATCCAGAGCTATTCCTTTATGGGGTGCAGACACTGTTAGGATGGGTGCTGAGAATCAAAGACCACACATTTCGATTATCCACAAAGTTTCTGTTCAGTCCAGCAGTTCACAAGGAAGTGGCACCATAACAAAGAAAAACCAAGTAGTTTTGCATGGTACAGATGATTATGGCACTGAATGATGCATGGTTTTATTCAGTGACCCAGCACAAAGCTTGGCAGACTTGACTGACAAACAGCTTTTTACAGATGATGATGACATAGGGGAGACAGCGTTTCAGATATGCATACCATGTCATGTGGTTGTAGAACACAAAGAGGTTCCCCAGAAAATACTTCTTACCAAAGGACTATCAGCACACCTACAAGAAGACCTGAACAGGGTGACTAAAGAAATATAGACCAGCAGAACCCACAATGTTGGAATCTTGAAAGGAATAGGGACCATCCACATTAAACTGAAACCAGGGATGATTGTGCCCCCAATCAAACTCTACCCCATGTCACAAGAAGCATATGAAGAGATTTATGAAACTATTTATGCATTGTGGCAACAGGGCATAATACAGCTATCAGAATCCCCATGTAACACAGCTATATATCCAGTGAAAAGTGCAGGACCTCTGCCCTTTAAACAACATTGTAGAAGCAGAGTTCCTGGTGGTGCCAAAGCCAGCCACCATTTTGTGTAACATACTGATAGAAGCAACTTACTTCACAGTAGTTGTTCTTAAGAAAACATTCTTTTCTATTCCATTGCATCCAGATTACCAGTACTTTAACAAGTTTACCTATCACTGACAAAGGTTCCAACACACTTGCTTACTACACAGGTATTGCTAGGCCTCAAGCATTTTGAACAGAGTTTTGCAAATGTATTCAGAAAATGTGCAAACACAGAGCACAGTGATACAATACATGGATGACTTACTGGTGTGTATCACCACAGAGGAACAGTGTAGAGAGGATTCAGTGACACTCTAGATATTTGTGGCACAACATGGGTACAAGGTGAATGAGGAAAAGCTGCCGTCCTGCCAAAAAGAGGTAATGTTTCTAGGGCAAACAATATCATCAGCAGAGAGAAGGGTAACCCCAGAAAGGGTGCCATCAGTGAAAAGCACAGCACGGCCAAGGACAGTGAAGGAGATGCAATTGTTCTTGGGTCTATGCAACTATTGTCGGTCCTGGATTTTTGATTATTCCAGTTAATCCAAGACCCTGCTACAAGGGCTGAAGGAAGCACAGAAAGTGAAGGGCCCTCTAATTTGGACACCTGAAATGATTGATTCATTCAAGGAATTAAAGAATGCACTTAGTAATGCACCAGCTTTAGTGACCCCAGATTATAATGATCAATTTCCTATTTTTTCCCATTCTAATGGTCAGGTGATGATGGTGTCCTCACCAAGAAAACCTCACAGGGACACAATTCTTTTGCTTATTACATTGGTCTTTTAGACCCAGTAATGTACAGACATTTTCCATGTGAGCAGGCACTGGCAACAGCAGATTTATCCATTTAAAAATCATCAACACTTACCATGGGCTGCCCAGTGACACTCTATGTAGAGCATGCAGTGTTTTCCGTCCTGAAAAATTCAAAATCTACCCTTACCACCCAACAAGCTTCTTTGTATGAGGTAGTACTATCAAATGACACCCTTAATATAGTGAGATGGCACATTGACAATCCAACAACATTTATTGCGGAGCCAGTGCAGCCAGGTGACTATGTACACGATTTTAGCACATATCAGGAAATATTGGCTGACCTAGCACATGTTAAGGAATACACTGGAAGGTAACCAGGAAGGGGGTCCCCCTCCAATACACACACACAATCACACATTCCGATATTCTCACTCTCTCCTCTGCACCAACAAACAAAATAATGCAGCTATACCCCTCGATCAATTTGAGGCCTAGCTGCAAATATACCTGCACAGGTCCATGAACACCTCAACAGTCTTTAGAATGCAGTTATATCCCATGAATTAATCAGCCTGGATGCACACATAATCTCATACACAAGCTCTAGCAGTGCCCGAATGCAGACCAGATATTAACTGTCTTGCTGCACACATTCTATGAATCCCACATAAGCACTGCACAGTGCCTAGCATTAGAAGAGAGCTACACACCACATGCAGCTCACTGGTTGCACGCATACTGAGTGCACCCAAGCAGTATTTACTACCCTACTATTTCCACTGACCAGGAATACCGTCCCAGAGGGCGTTCAACCACAGCCCTTTGAGATCATACGAAGGGCTATACAAATGCACAATAACATGACCCCTCATGGGAAGGAGAGATACTTTTCGTTTATTTATCATCAACAATCAATCAGAACACCGGTTAAAGACACACAGGGACATCAGTGGTATGATATGAGGAAGGGGAGTTTGAGGACTTTTCGAAGATGAGACTCCCACTACACTATTGAGTGTAAGCAGCAGAACTAGTAGCATTAATAACAGCAATAGAAATGTCATTACTGATCCAGGTAATACCAGCAGTTTATGATGATGGGGTGTCAGAATTCCCTCCAGCTTCAAAATGGAGGTAATTCCAGCCACCCCACCACCAAACTCGGATTTGGTTAGTGCAGTAATGTGCCAGTAAATTGAATTAACGGCATGTTAACACTGCAGCGGCCAACTCATAATGAGGCCCAGTGGATTGACGAAAATAATAAACCTGTTAAAATACAGGCACTTACAAAACACTCTTTGTGTTTCAGATCCAGTGGGAGTGTTAAACTGGGAGCTAACAGGAAATGCACATGAACAATGGAGCACTAGAGCCTACGAGGAGGAACTTCTGCACTAATGACCACCTACTGGGCACATGACATCCTGGCCTACATCCAGCTTCCACCACGTAGGGCAGGAATTTGTTCCCTTGTTACCCTGCATTCAACAGCACTGGTTTTACCACATTTTGATCTTGTACCATTTGCTGAGCATCCTCAAACTAAGGAACTGTACCATAACTGGACTAGGCGCTCACTGAACTTACAAAAGAGCAGGCACAGTAGCAATTACTTTTCCCAGGAATCCTTGGATAGACCTGCAGAGTTTAGATTGTTTTTGAGAGCAGCTCCATTTTTCACGTCAATGCTTGCACCTGCCATCCAGACTGCAGCCAATGCCAAATGGCATAGATCACCCTCTGGGAACTGTTGCAGCTAGGTAATGGTCCAGAGCATGATTTAATCATAATCAGGGAAGGACATAGGGCAGTTTGGTTGACCACCTTGCAAAATAGGTACATATTAGATTTGATCACAACTATGGAAGGAGGAGTGCATGCAAATATTAGAAGACTTGCTGTATATTTGTGCCCTCGAATGATGCCAAAAATGGAAGTTTCACTGAAGCTGCTAATGCAGTTCACACGCTTCACACTACTATGGAAAAAGAAAGTAGCAGGGTGATCAAAGATAATTGGTACAACACCATTTTCCTTGGGTGCCTACATGGTTCAGTAATATCGTAAATGTTTTAGTTCCTGTCCTCATTGTGGTGCTTGTTGTTCTTTGGTTGCTGCAAGGGGTTGGGGTTAATGTAAGATCTGTGATGACAGTTACACTGACAAATCCCAATGATGCTGCCAAACCCCTCTCAAGATATGTTCATAGACCGACCGATAAGTCGAATGGTGAGATCGAACACTGTATGGTTCGGACAGGGAATCCAATCTGTCCCCAAGGGATGCTCTCTAGTCCATCTCCAGATCCTGAGCATTACATTAAACATTGGGTAGATTGTAATGCTGATGGTGATTGTGCTTGTGCTTGTATGACTTGTACACCTGAGGAGTATGCAGCGTGGGGAGGGAGCTTACAAGCTTTCTGTAAAATATGGATCCCAAATGATGATTGGGATAGGAAGGAGCAGCAGAAGTTATTAGTTAATAAATTAACTACAGGGGGAGTGTAAACATGCAAATCCAACACCCCAAAGGTGTGCACAAGTATAAGATAAAACAAGTCTTTTATCAAGCTATTATACTCCAGGAGGTGACATAGATGTCATATGCTGTTTTTAGTGTGACATCGTGTTTAGAATAGATGTAATTTTGCAACACTTCAGGAAGCTTTTAGGCTGCGTGTTGTACAGAAAAATACACATGCAACAAACCACTCATCATATTGTATTCCTTTTATTACACTTATATTATTAGATGAAGTTAAGTTGTTTGTATTTAGTTGGAATGTGTAGATTGAGTTTTAATAAGTATAGGTGTTAGTTGTATTTAGCAAGAGGTCTGGCATTTGGAAGCACACTATTGTTACAGGCTGCAGACCTTGCCATTTTAGTATGCTAGGCCGCATTTTGGAGCTATGGCCATTTAATTGAAATTTCATTCATTTTGCTGTCAGGCAGAGGGCTGCAAGCAGCCACGGTCAGAATGGGAAACAGATGCCAAACAGCATTCAGTTGAGAGGAGGAGTGTTTTCAGGAGCCTGGAATGGGGCGTAAGGCAGAAGGTGTCTTCCCAGATGATAGATGAATGAATACATAATGGGTGTGAAGGACACAGTGAGACACACAAGAAAGCCCACAAAGTAGCATTGCCAAAATGAAAAACTAGCATGTATGTGAGCACAGCACCCCCACTTAGAGCAGGGCATTTGGTCCAGAGCTAAAATTGAGCTGCTGAAACAGATACATAGAAGACATTAATTTGCAGGAGCAGGGCCACACACACATTTTTTCATACAGCTATTCATTGTGAACAGATAACTAAAAGGCCAAATCCAGAGTTGGCATCATGTGTCGGGACGGGAGTTGCCGCTGCAAGGGGAGGAAGCCGAAGGACCAATCATGGGGAAGGGATTGTGCTTTTCGAAGGGATGCAGCAAAGTATTGACCTCACTGATTTCCACTCACAATATCATTGGTTTGTCTTGGTGGGATGCTATAGCTTGATCCGTCTCAGGTGTCATTTCCCAATTAGGACAGAGCTTTGCTATCAACTATATTAAGAATCGTGCCAAACAATGGCAATGCAGCACTTCCTGACGACTATTAAATTATGTCATGTTTGAGGGGTGGTATTTTAATTGTCTTGTGAAACAGAAAACCCCCAATCAGATGTTATAATATCTTCAGGGCCTCAATGATGAATAGCTAATGAAAAATGTTTGGTTTGTAATTAATGTTGCATTTGTAGAATATTGTAATTCTGCGGTTTTCCATTTAAATACTGTAGCCTGGAAAGGGCGTGTTGAGTTGACCATAATTTCAGATCCACAGAGCTGTCTGATCCTCTGCTACGTATTTTGTAAATAAAGAGCTGTTTTTTCTTGTGAGTTGTGCACTCCATTTTTGATTGTTTTCACATTCTTTTCTTCGAGGAACTGCAACTTTACAGCATCCCAAGTTCAATCAACTGGTGTCAGGACATAGTTACCTGCTGGTTCTGTGGCTGCATTTGTGTAAGAGATGTGAGTGGTGGTGTTGCTACATTGGATGTGTTCTGTTTGTAGCTCCTGCTGCTATGTTTCCGGGTTGGATATGTGTATAATGTAAAGTCGAGAGAGTAATATGAGATTTGGTTACAGCGGGAAGGTTGAAATGGGTGAGTGAGAAGGCTGTTGGTCTGGAATTGTTGAAGTGTTTGGCTTGTGATTGGATTTTGATGGTTCTTACTCTACTGCTTTGATATAAAGGGTGACCTGAGATCATTATAGATGAACCTGATACCCTGTACTTCTTGGCTGGAGTATCATTAGCCTTTGGTTGGCTTTCCATTGCCAGATTGAAAGGAAGTCTGTCATTATCTATTTAGAGGTGGAGTGAAACCGACCCTGGAGATTCTGAAATTATGGCTTTTTTGTACTCACTTGAACATCTTTTGGATAGTCAAAAACACTTTGGGGCAAAGAGAAATGGATGACAACAAATCCATATTTTTTGCCTACTACTGTGCTACATTGGATTGTTAACATGAAAGTACCACAGATATATAGGTGGCAAATCCTCAGAGGTTATGTTATGATCTTCCAAAAACCCGATAGTGAACCATTATTACTTAGGAATCCTAAACTTATACCCCATATCCATTATCAAGTTTGATCACAAAATTTATAAAAAATACTGGCTTATGGGGTTAAAGATTTACTTCGAAACTTACTCAAAGTGTATGGGATATGTGCAATTCACATCTGGGAAAGGGTGCTCAGTCAATGAGGTGGCTGAAAATGTGGGTGCAAATTGCGAGTGCAGGCAACCCATTTCCCTCATTACAGCCCATTCAACTGCTTGCATCTCCTTTCCACCCTCCCAATGAACTTGCTCAACACTTGACCTCTTCATCTCAGCCGTGCTGCATTAATATGCATAATACAAATAGAAAATGGACTATGTATTTTTCCCCTAAGGTTGCAGCCATTGTTTTGTGTTTTTTACGGGAGATTTGGCGCATACAGCCCAGCCCCCATACAACAATAAATACCTTTAGACTATTTGCACTATGCAAGGAGCTCCAGAGTTTAAATAGCTATCACACCCTTGTTTGGGGATGTAAAGGATTGTTGATGGCCCTAAGCCCTCTCTGAGGACATCACATTGCTCAGGCCTACCTAGTCTCGGACTAATGGGCCATTAGTGTCCCTTTACAACCTGGAACAGGGGCTAATGCATATGTTATGGGCAGGAGGTCCCCAATGAGCATGTGATGGTGCAGATAAGACCAGTGAGGCACAAGGCCATGTACCCACCTGCTCCAAAACCAGAGCGAACATATAGAAAAAGAAAACTAGAATAAGATATCATTTTGTGTATGCCATCGCCATGTAGAATGTAACACAAGCAGGACAAAGTTAGTTTTGCCACACTCTAGGGATCTAGTTGCCACATTATAGGGAGAGTTATGTTACTGAATACACAGAGAGGGAATGTAGTAAATGATGGCATGCACAGTTAGGTAGGATACATTACATGGCCTGTGGTAGCAGCCCTGTAGTTATGGTTAAGTTCCTCAACCCATAGGAAGAGCACTTTTTGGGTGGCTTATATCTTTGCCCCCCATGGAGCAAACCTTACCAAGCATTGCAGAAAAAGTATATGGTCCAGTCAGATGTTTTCTGGGAAGAATGGTGAGGTTTCATCAAGGGGAGGGGGGGCAAAGATGTAGGGTGGGCAACATTTCTGTTTTTTCCATAGACGTAATGGAAATGAATTTGCTCACGTCTACAGCCCAAGCAGCTGGTTTTATTTTCACCAAATTTGAGGCACGAGGGGCGGCTTGGTCCTGAAAGCATGCTTTTGTAAATTTGGTGTAAATCCGTCCAATCATTTTTTTTAAATGGCCCAAAAGTAAACAAAATTAGTGATATCTGGGTTTGGTCCGTGGACTCTTTTCCCTGTTCGGTCCGCAGACGGGCATCCGATTGGCCAAGAGGGTGACGTGATGTTGGCGGACATCGGACATGCCCACTGATTAGATGGTGAAAAGCGTGAAGTGCATCAGATTTTTGGAAACGGCCATCATGATGGATTTGCAGACATCTACCGGTGTCTGCGAACATCGCAGTAAAAACCTCTTGAAAAACACAACATTGCACTTGGCAAACAATCTCTGGGGAGGTGGGAGGTGATGAGGATGGGATGGGATATGGCCGTAAGAAGCAAAAAAACAGGTGTTTTTCATCCCGGAGTCCAAGAAAAGTCTGGATGTTCATGTGTTGTTCGCGAACACTTCAGATGTTCGGGGATATCTATGCATATTTCTGAATTACTGGGTTGGTGAAAAGCTGTTTTTGGATGGCTTGTAACATTGCCATGACTCAATGACACTGTATGAAATTTTAGAATTTTATTCAAGACCTGATTCTGAATGGGTTTGGAAAGTGTGGAGCTGTTTTGTCCAGGGGAAACAAAATTAGAGGGGGTCCCAAAATATTGTAAAGGCTTATAAATGTGGTGCCTTTTGACGAGTATGCACAAACGTTTGCAACACTATTTTAAAAATAAATATAAATGTTTCTGCAAAGATTTGTGGGATTTTGTCAAGAGGGGGCAAAATTAGAGATGGGTCCCAAAATATTGTAAAGAGTTATAAATGTGGTGCCATCTGACAAATCTACACACATGTTTGCGAAAAGATTTTAGATCTATATAAACATGTATTTGTAAAGTTTGGTAGGATTCTGTCAAAGGTGGCTAAATTAGAGGGGTGTCTCAACATTTTTGGATGGCTTATAACTTTGTGGTCATTTGACGAATTTCAGAAAGAGTATAGGCCCAACCTTGGATGTTTGTGTAAAGTCTGAATGGATTTTGTCTAATGGGGGCTAAGTTATATGACTATTGTTTGTACATATATTTTGACAATTTAAAAAAAAAAACATGGCGGATTAACAGCAAACTTGTGTAAGGAGCATTGACAAGGACTTTAAAGCATGGTTTTGCAAATGTGCCCAGGTTTTATCTTTTGACAAGTGTCATAATGTAGGTACAAAGAATAGTTATATACCTTTGGTGACTGAGTTATAGCCTGTGGCCATGAGCAGTGGCCAGATTGTCTGGGTCATGGCATAAGGTCATGACCGGGACAATGAGGCTACTAGCCATGACCACGAGGGACGACAAATGGCGTTAAAGTGGCCATAGGTTTGAAAGGGAAAATAATGTGCTTGTGGTAATATGGTCATAGAGTGCTCTCTGCACTTTCTGCAAGCTGCCATGGAAAGGGAAGAGGGGCTCTGTACAGAGCCCTGCCTTCCCTTTCCATGGTGGCCATCTTGGAAAAGGATCCAGGTCCCAGTGTAGGAAGAAAAATCCCTTTTTTTTAGCAACCCGGATTCCCGCCTTTGGAACCTGGGGTGCTAATGGTTTTCATCCCCCATTGCAGGGGCTGAAATGTGGGATAACGGTCCGGAGCCCTCGTTATCCATCCTCACTTCCCTTGGGCTGATAACTTGGGCTGCCAGGCCTTTATCCCCCGTTCTACTCCCTGGAACGGGGAGATGAATGCCACATTATTTCCATATGATAACACAAAATGATAATGGAAATGTTGGAAAATCGTATTGAGTCTATGTACTTTACTGAGAAATGTAATGTAGATGGATCTATAAGATATTTTTTTTGTTCTATTTTTTAACTGTGAAACGTGGTTCCTAAATGAACCTTTCTTTTGTTGCTTTTTTGATTTTTTTTTGCAGGAGAGGTTGGAACGTAAGATGGGGAGGGAAATAAGGGAAGAGGCACCAAGCACTAATATGGAGGGGCAGGTGGACAGGGGATGATGTTGCACGCATTTTACTTCTAAGGTAGGGGCAGTGTTTCTCATGATCCTTGATTACAGCTTCAAAAGCACTTTGAAATTGCTTCCCCCTGCAGAGTGGTGTGTTGCAGTATATGCAGAGGACTGTTGTCTTTCAAAGATATGGATCAACAGTCTCTGTTATTGCTTGCAAGGTAGCTGCTGGGATTTTGTGTCCCATAGAATTAGGCTGTGTGGTTACATTATTGGTTGAGGAAGATGAGGTGGAGTAAGACAGCCTACTAATTGCTAAGAAAGGAACAACCTTTCAGTGAGCAGTGCAGTGTTTGGATTTGGTTTGGCGGTGCATTGAGGTGGTCCCAGAGGAGTACTGTCCAGGTAGTCTGCGACTGATTACAAAGTGGTACTCAGTGCATTTCACTTTGGTACCTTTAACCTTTGGTAAATTCCCAACAGTGGTAAAGAACTGCAGCACCCATGGTTCTCTCTGGGTACTAGAGGTAGGCACTCCCCCCCTTCAATTTCTTGGCCCTCTTTGTTTTCTTTTGAAGTACTGTGCTTTTTGCTGTTGTGTAGGTCTTCCAGCAGGTGGTGGTGGTGGCTCTAGGAGAGGAGGGATGGCAATAGCTGATGCCATTTGTAAGATAAATAGCAGTTTTGCTAATATTCTTCCAAGTATGTGTTTTGTACTAGATTGTTATGGGATAATGAGTAAGAATAGGTGTAGTAGCTGTGCAAGGGTACATTTTGAGCTGGAAAGTTCCTAGATCAATAGAAAATGCAGTGCTGAACTTTCCGCGAAGCACGGTCTAGGGCCTGGCCACAACCACCAGAGCATAATACGGCCATGCACCCAAGAGCCTGCCCGCTGGATGCAAGTAGTGTAATAGCATGTGTACAGAAGTGGACAGGGTGTGTAGCAAGTAGCTTATTAGACTGCCCCAAAATTCTTGAGTGTATGATAGTCTGTGGAGTGGGTGGTAATTGTGGCCAGCTACTACAGACTTGGGTGCATGGCCACAGGCCATGCACCCAAGAGTGCAGGAGTCTGCCCACTGGTTGAAGTACTGTAATAGTATGTGTAGAGAAGTGCACAAAGCTTCAGGCGGCAGGCTTATTGCACCCAAGAGTGTGCTGACTGGTTGCATGTACTGCAATAGTATGTGTAGATAAGTGGACAGGGCATCAGCGGCTGGCTTATGTGTGGGTTGTCGTCAGTGTAGAGATTGTTGGGTGCTTGGCTGTATTATGCTGTGGTGCTTGTGACCAGCTACTAGACTCAAGGGTGCATGGCCGAAGGCCATGTACCAAAGCGTCTGCCCACTGGCTGCAAGTACTGTAATAGCATGTGTACAGAAGTGGACAGGATGTGTGGCAGGTGGCTTATTGGACTTACCTGAGATTTTTGGGTGCATCATAGTCTGTGCAATGGGTGCTAGTAATGTAATAGAATGTGAACTGAAGTGGACAGAGCTGTAGGTGAATGCCTTATGTGTGTGGGTTGTGGGCACTGGCCAGATTCTTGGGTACTTCATTGTATTATGCTGTATTGGTTGTCGGTAGTCAGTCGAGTCTTGGGTGCATGGCAGGAGGCCATGCACCAAAGAGTCTGTCACTGGCTGGAAGTACTGTAACAGTATGTGAGCTGAAGTGGATAGGGCCTCAGGCGGCTGTGTTATGTGTGTGGGTTGTGGTCAGTGGGCAGATGTTTGGGTGCATGGCTGTATTATGCTGCAGTGGTTGTGGCCAGGCCCTAGACTAGGCCGTAGGCTGCAAGCCACACACCTAAGAGTTTAGGACCTGGCCACAACCACTGCAGCATAATATGGCATGCACTCGAGATTGTGACACTGGCATATGGATTGCACAAATATGTGTATAAAATGCAATTTGCACATTACAAAGAAGCATGACACCAATAATCGTATACTCACTGTATGTATTGTTGAGGCACTGTACGCCTTTTTTGAATGCAGTGCAGAATACTGTTACAGTGACAATAGCAGATTTGGATATTGTGACATCTGGAAATGCAGGAGAAATCTTTGTTTCATTGTCTGTGATAAATGTAAACATAACATGTTAGGATAGGTGCTTCATAATCACGTAATGCATTCCATTGCAGCCATTTATGTACTTTATATACCCTCATAATTAGTACTTCACAAGTACTATGCTTTAAACAAGTGTACTGTGCAATGTGTTCAGTTCCTGTGTTTGTTCACATAATCATTGTGTCTTTGGGAAAATAAATCCATGCAGGATTAAGAAAAAATACTTCTACGTTCATGTGTTGGTATGTGGCACACTCTGTTTCATTGACGTGTGCACTACTTACAGGAATGATTAAGGTGCATATCTATGTGGTCTTCTGGTTATAAGCATTGTTGCAGTAGGAGGAATTGAAATGGTGTGTGATTTTCGTTTTGGAAGTGGTGGTACTATGGTTGCATTTTGATACTAATTAGCATATTCTAACTGTTTATGCCTAGAAATAGTCCTTCAAGTGTGCATAGGCGTGACAGTGCTACGTAACTCATGCCTTCTTTAATGACTGTGCTGCCAATGTCAATCAATGCTTGATCTAGGGTTAGACCTTGTGATTTATGAATAGTGACTGTGTATGCAAGAGACAGAGAAAACTGTTCTCTGCGTACATACATGTCTTCGAAAAGAAGGAATTGGGCTGTTGAGCATCCTATCCTTTTAACTTCTGGAAGTTTGTCAAAGTGGATGTTGACAAACTGAATGATGTTGTTACATGGGTATGTATGGAAGCCAACAACTGTACCAAGTGCTCCATTAACTAAACCTTGTTCCACATCAAGGTTCCACTTTAGCATTACTCCACAGTTTTTTTTTTTTTTTTTTTATTATGACTTGTTGTTTTTCGATATCAAAATCTTTACAACAACGGTTTAAAATCGTATTCTACATATAAAAATCAAGTTCAAACATAACAAGCAAAGAATATAGCAAGCAAAAAATAACGAGCAAAAAGTAAGAGAAAGAGAAAAAGGAAAAGTAATATAATACAAAATACAAGACATTAAAGATAGAACATACTAAAAACTTGAATCCACTAAAAAAATATGATGGACAATACAAAACAATATAAATAGCAGCATACTAAGAACTTGATAAAAATGAATTCAATTCAGCCATTCGAGCATATAGCTAAAATATATCGGATCAGCCCTGAGCCTTCCAAAGTGATATTACTGTTAGCAATTTGTATCAGCAATTTGTTATTAAAACTTAGATCTTCATTCATGCATAACTTTGATATTTGCCAGCTTCTGCTCTATCACAGACAAAAAAAAGTATAGATCGACAATCAATGACTGCCTATACCCCCACATACATTGTAACCACAGTAGTTCAGATTTATGATTTGATGATGTATCCACATAATTACCTAAGTATCTTAGGCGCTCCTTTGCGAAATATGAACAATAAATCACAAGATGCTTCAAAGTTTCAATCGATTGGGCCTTACAGAATCTACAAGGATCTACATGTGATGATTCAATATTCCGCCAGCATTTTGTTCGTTCTTTTGTTAGGAACAAATTAAATCTGAAGCGCATGTATGTTGTTCGTATCTTATGGCATGGAGCCTGCTTATGGCGGAAGTTCGCATATTCCTTGTATGCTGGATAATTACCGATTTTATCGGATATCATTGCCCAATCATGCTGAAATAGTTTACTCTTCACAATTTGGGGCCGTTTAATTAGATCTTCTGTATCCATTGCTAACGCTATCAGATTTTTTTGACAGTATTGACCAGCAGCATAAACAGATTTCGGGATGCCATGCTTGAGCATTTTTCCTAAGTCTTCATATAAGGAGTTTGACACAGGGTCCAACATTTTAGCATAACTATCAAGTTTTCGCCATAGGTACCTATAAGCAAGAGACTTAAGTCCAAGTTCATGGATAATTATTACATTTGGAATAGATGAGGGTAGATGCAAGACTTCTTTCCAAATTTTACCTTGGATTTTGTTCAGGATATTCCCAATTTCTAATGAACATAGGTCTAAGCCATAGATGATTATTGCTTCAACTTTAAGTGTATAGAACTCAATCAATGGAAGTAGAGAAAATTGACAAATCTTTAAGTATATTAGTTTCATCTGTGCGATTAGTGGGGCTGTTTTAACGACAATTTCGACCTGCCATTTAGAAATTGAATCTGAGTTATTTAAGTTGTAACCTAAATATATCATACCCAAAGCACGGGGTATGATCAACCCTTTAATGCTCCATTTATACCTAATGATCTTTCTCTTGTTTGTAAAGATCAAAATATTAGATTTCTTTGAATTTAAGATCAAATTATGGGTCTCACAGAATTTAACTAGAGATTCCAGTTTATTTTGGAGACCAAAAGGGGTTAAGTCGAACAAAATCAGATCATCCGCAAAGGCCAGCCAATCAAGACGTAAATCGCCCAATTTAACCGCAAATGAATTACAAGTGGCCCATATATTATCAATCTCTGTAAGATATAAGTTAAAGAGCGTGGCTGCAAGGTTACATCCTTGTTTCACTCCTATGTGTGTGGCGTCAGTAGACTGGTATTATCGATCTTTATCCTATAGGAGGTGTTAGTATGTAAAGTGCTATCATGGCAATAAGGTCAGATGGTATATGTAACTCTCCCATTTTTTGCCACAGTATTTCTCTTATTACCGAGTCAAAAGCCCCAGATATATATATATATAAGCAGAGCCATATAGATCGGGCCTTGATTTTTCTGCCTAGAGAGCTTCAGTAAATGCATCATCATGGTGGCATTAAGGTGAGTGCCCATTCCCTTCCGGAAACCTGTTTGGTATCGAGACAGGATCTTATGTTTTTCAATGAATGCATTTAAATCCTTCAGAATTAAGGCAGCAAAGATCTTCGCTGTGACATCTATGAGTGCAATCGGCCTAAAATTGTTGGGATCATTCAGCACTCCTTTTTTATGTAAGGGTATCACAATTGCCGATAGCCATGATTCTGGTACAGTTTTAGTTCGAAATACCCATTCCAGTCGCCTTAATATAATTTCTGACCAAAGCCTCGGGTCATCTTTATAACACAGGGAGGGATCCCATCCGGGCCAGCAGCTTTGGAAGATTTCAGGTTCCCTATTACCTGTTCGATCTCACCTATGCTCCAGGGGCAAAGGCAGGGTAAATCTATCATGAGGTCTGGACATTGAATTTTGCTAAATTTTTGGGGCATGGCATATTTCTTCCGATATATTTCAATCCAGACCTTTCCACTCACCGCTGAACATAACAACGAGGTACCCTTCAACAATGGATCTTTTAGTGCCCTCCATACTTCCCTTGAATTTTTCTTAATCAAATCTTGGATCATTTTCTGATTTGATTTGATATATTTCTTAAACTTAAGTTGTTTAAGATCGTTTTTATAACTGATCAAAATTGCCTTTTTTTCATTAGCATAGGACTTTATAGATTTATAGTTTTCAGATAATTTACGTATGTCAAAGTTTTTCTGTTTTTTCCTTGCCGCAATTTCGACATTGTAAGCACTTGCAGAGTATATATGTTTTTCGCTTTTTCTTTGGGTTGCTAATGATTCCATGTGATTGTGTATCATGAGTTCGTTCTCCTTTTCGCATAAGTTCAATTCTTTTTTGGACATCGTTTGGGTATTTGTTTTAACTATGTCCCTATTTACCAAGTAATTTAAGTGCCTATATAATCCTGGGTTCCAACTGATAGAGATGGCTTTGCGATCTAATTCCAATAATGACAATGCAGGTACAGAATTGTAAACAGGGAGGATACCATCCAACCTACACTGCAAGATGCAGTGATCGCTTAGGTGGGTAGGTATGATATTACACATTGATGATGTGTTTGCTAAGGCCCCTGAGATTACAATGTAATCAATAGTCGAAGTATTTGTGCCACGGGCCCAGGTATATAATGGATCTTGTTCTATAAATGGCATAACTTGCATATCCCATAGTTCGAAATAAGTTGTCCACAATTGTCCCCTTTCATATGATGATATCGCATATTGATTAACTGTGCTCTCAGAGGACACACTCGTTACACAAAGGTTAGAATTAAAATCGCCACCTATAATGATTTGCATGTTAGTAGTGACTGCAACGGAATCAGACATCACCTGATTCAACTTTTCGATTATGTTATCAACAGACATTAAAATAGGATTCCAATACAGTGCAATCAATAGAATATCTGAAAATATTTGCGTACTTGATGACAACTTAATAGCTAGAATATCTGTGGATGTAAAAACTTGACAAGTTGCAACGCAATATGCTTGTTTTATGAATATCGCAAGGCCGCCAGATGGACGTCCAAATTGGCCTCTCACAGCATGTGAGCAATAAGCAATATAGCCTTCTAAATAGATATCATTTAGAGCCATAGTTTCTTGGACTATTATTATCGCGGGTAGATTCCCCTGAGGACAATTTTGGAACCATGCAACTAAGTTTCCAAATCCACAGCAATTCCAGGAATTTATTACTAATACATTATCTTATAGATTCACTTTGTCTTGCGACCCCCCTGTTAGTGATTTCATTAGTGGCTCTAGCCGCGCAAGACTTGTCGCAATTTGTGCCACTGCTTCAGATTGAACTCTGATCTTTTCATGCAGACTAGCCAACTGATTATCGCGTGCCTCAGGGCTAGATACAGTTTGAGTCAGTGATGGTGGATGTTCAACAAAGCAAGTAGCATCTTCCATCGAGGAATACACAGACAAACCATAGCCCAGTGTTAGGAGATCTTTTTCATGTTTCCATATCAAGGAGGCAATTATTACGGATTGACATTTGCAAAGCATCCTGCAATTTGGCACATAAGGGAGTCTAATCCAGTCAATGTCATTCGATACTAGATTACGTAAAGCAGGAATTTGGTGAAACACTTTCATTAGAGAAGAACGATTTAGGTTGGGCTTATCGACCTTTGTCGAATCTACCGTCCATCCCATTATCAATTTCATTTCTTGGGATATTTCTTTATCATTTAAAATTCTCCCCTCTCCACGTTTTTCTATGATTTTACTATCACTAAGCAGATGTGCTTTTGCATATGCCTCTGAAATACTGGGCGTAGCCTGTAAGTTAGCATCCCCAGGAACCTGAGAGGGGACATTATCTTTATCCACGCTACTTACTTCGCATTGCTCACTGACATGCAGAGTATTATTAACACGATCGGAACCATCAATGTTATGCCCCGAGCCCTGAGGAAATTGCGATAATGATGTTATTTTCTTATCCATCTTCTCAAAGAACCGTTGTAACTGTGTCTGAATAAGCAGCGGAGTTGATAATGCCTCAACTTCTTTAAGGTGTACATCAGGTACGCCACTCACCTGAGCTTGAGTCTTTTCTGGAGATTTCTGTAACACTGCGGATGTATCCTCCTTTTCTATGTTTTTTTTCATACCCAATAGCTCCTGGCTTTCTGTATTTAGTTGGGTCAGATCAATAACAGTTTCTGGGTTTATTTTTATATCAGAAGTTTTTTTGTATATATTGCCTGTCAAGGGCAAGATATTATTTTTTTTGTTTTTTTTTTATTTTTGGTGTTTGTTATGATAAGTCCTGTCTGTGTATTGTCATTTTGTATGCCAGCATGAGCCTTCCTTTTCATAGCTCTCTCATGGAGCTTTTTGGCTTTGCGAGACATAAAAAAGGTAGAAGTTTTTTCGTTACCATTATCTGCCAGGGCTACAATAGACACGTTTTGCTCTATATTACATTCATCCTTTAGATCAATCAAATCTGTAAGGGGAGTAGGACTATCCGGAGTAATTTCTGATGTAGGTGATTTAGTTTCATCATGGACAGGAATTTTCTCCCCCATAATTTCATTTGACACTAAATTTGCAGCCAGCAGTATCTTTTCTAGTACTAGTATCCTTTCATGTTGTAATTTTGCTATCTCCACATATGGTGGCAGCTGTCTCATGCTCCATTCCATGGCATTGGCACTTGTATCAATATCAGTAATATCCGTTTTATCTCCAGAGATCGTTTGCGTGGCTTGGGACTTTAACAGAATCACCTTCCCCACTTTTGCCTCAGGCTTAGTTTCCACTAGCATATTCTCTTGTTTTGTTTTTTCCTTAAGCACTTGATCAGCCCAGAAAGAATGACATTTGTCTTGCGCCATCAGAAATCCCTCTATTCTACTCAGTTTGGCATTGATTTCTGAATTGGCTAGACTCAGAGCGCCAATTGCTCCATGTGTAAATTCATGACCTTTGTCCAACAAGTTCAGAATTCTTGCCAAAACTGGGAAGTTCTGTAGTTCTTGTTGATTGAGATCCACTAATGTGTCTTCCAAAGGAAATAGAGGAAGTGAGGAATTTGGTTGACGAGATACATCTGAAGACAATTTAGGGATAAATATGTCAGGGCCAGTGACTGGAGATTGTGAATCAGTTATGTCTGTTAAGTTTCCCTTCATCTCATTTGTAGGTGAGCTCGCATTTTGTATTTTCCCTTTTAATACCCAGCCAATATCGTTCAACCTTGTTTCTGCTAGCTGATTCAAATTGTCTGCGATTGCAGCATGAAAATGGACTTGTTCTCTAAGTCCACGTGAGGACGCTGCTGGTGTCGATGGCCCGTTTGATAGGCGAGTTCTACTATGAAGTTCAGCAAGAACCACTGGTGCAACCAATGAGGTGTCTGTTATAGATGTACTACACCCGTCAGCCATCGCCCCCAACAGTGAGCTATCGGTGATTGGTACATTGATTATGGGATTCGAAGAATACATCGGTTCCACATTTACCTCACTGTGGGTTTGGGCTAGGTTATCTATTTTATTGTTTTCTGATACAAGCTTCATATTACTCAAAGTAATTGCAGATTCTATTTTCCTCGAGGCTACATTGGAATCAACAAAATCGCTAGCACTTTTATTGACGCATATGCCCTTTTTTTTTGTCTGCTTGAGCGTTTCATGAACATCTTCTTCGTCTGAAACATTTCCCTCACGTAAAGTAGAGGGAGACCCATTTAGGCACCTTTTCCCATTTCTCAGCTTTTTAACCATATTGCAACTCTACCACAACAATGCTCGTGTACGTTAATATAGTGCCACCAATACTTCACCAAGCAAAATCTAGAATGCTCAATATGCTACAGACACCTCCCACCCAGCCACTTATCCAGCAGATTATATGATGGCTGTTATAAAACAATGCTCTCACAAAGTGCACAACAAAGAAAAAGTCAGAGCAGTTACACTTAAGTACCGTTACCGTGCTGCTTCCGGTTGAAGCGATTGCTGTGCACACTCCGCGCCCCGCGCCGCGCACCGTGAACAGTAAACAGTACTTGGTGTACTTGGTGCGCAGCGCGGGTGCGCTGGAGTCTATGTTTTTATAACGTCAGAACGAGGCGAGCACTCCAGAAGGAGGAGTCAGCGTGTTTGGCGCCTTTAACAAAGCAAGAAAATAAAAAGAAAAAAAAGAAATGTCAAAATTGGAGCGTGTTTCAATAAGGAGCTAATATGAAGTACGATTACAATATGAGTTATAAGTTGTGCACAACGTGCACAGCTCGTACCACGAGCTCGATTCAGTCACCTTTTTCTATTTTCGACCTCCAGGCAAACTGGTGTTACTGTAAAGGACGTCCTCCTCATGGACCATCAGCAACACAGCACCGAGCAAGGAGCAAGTCCCACGTTGAAAGCGGAGCGCTGAAACAGCTGACAGGAGCGCAATCCGAAAAGCAGGTTCCCGGACAGTAAACAGTACTTGGTGTACTTGGTGCGCAGCGCGGGTGCGCTGGAGTCTATGTTTTTATAACGTCAGAACGAGGCGAGCACTCCAGAAGGAGGAGTCAGCGTGTTTGGCGCCTTTAACAAAGCAAGAAAATAAAAAGAAAAAAAAGAAATGTCAAAATTGGAGCGTGTTTCAATAAGGAGCTAATATGAAGTACGATTACAATATGAGTTATAAGTTGTGCACAACGTGCACAGCTCGTACCACGAGCTCGATTCAGTCACCTTTTTCTATTTTCGACCTCCAGGCAAACTGGTGTTACTGTAAAGGACGTCCTCCTCATGGACCATCAGCAACACAGCACCGAGCAAGGAGCAAGTCCCACGTTGAAAGCGGAGCGCTGAAACAGCTGACAGGAGCGCAATCCGAAAAGCAGGTTCCCGGACAGTAAACAGTACTTGGTGTACTTGGTGCGCAGCGCGGGTGCGCTGGAGTCTATGTTTTTATAACGTCAGAACGAGGCGAGCACTCCAGAAGGAGGAGTCAGCGTGTTTGGCGCCTTTTTCTATTTTCGACCTCCAGGCAAACTGGTGTTACTGTAAAGGACGTCCTCCTCATGGACCATCAGCAACACAGCACCGAGCAAGGAGCAAGTCCCACGTTGAAAGCGGAGCGCTGAAACAGCTGACAGGAGCGCAATCCGAAAAGCAGGTTACCGGACAGTAAACAGTACTTGGTGTACTCCACAGTTTAAACACAATGTCAGCATTTTCTCCTAACCAGCTATGCTGGAGATAGAGTTTTGTAAGATATTTAGTCGTGCTGTGGCCAGTTGACACAAAGGTACTGTCACACTGTGCACATCCAGTTTGTCTGTGGAGTAAATGTGCACTATTGGTTGCATTTCTTTTTTTCAACATTGTTTAATTGAATTGTGCACAGCTTGCTAGGGTTGGCATCAAGGACATACAATTTACATTTGTGTGTGCTAATTGTTCCATGAAATCAGTAGCACATGAGTTATGCCTGTATAGCTCATGGATGCATCTGCTATTTAAGGTAGACTGTGCACCAATCTGAATGCTTTTCAAAATGTTAGCATAGGTGAAGTCTGCAGACTGACACATGTTTTCAGTTAGTTTTCTGTACTGGAAATGTTGCCAGAGATTTACATTTCCTATGCTGCCAATTGTCTTACAGCACAGATTGTGTCCTAAGGTTTTAAAATAGGTTCACATTTCACTGGTGTTAATTGAAGAAGATCTCCAAAAACAATAATGTGTTTTCCTCCAAAGAGTTCTTCGTTGTCTGGTTTAAGGACCTCTTGCGATCTTAGGAGAATCAAAGCCAACATTAGATTGGAGGCCATGCTCACCTCGTTTATTAGGAACATTTTTATTTGCTTCAAAACTCTGTGTTGCTAGATAGCAGCTTCTGCTGAAAGTTTGTAGTAGTCTCATTTGTTTTGGTGTTCTACTGGAAGGGGTAGCAATAGGTGCAAAGTAACACCACCTATGTTGTAGGCAGCCAAACCTGTGGGGGCAGTTACAACAGCTGAAAGCTTGTTATTTGTCACTTGTTGGAGGAACTTGCTGATGATTTTTATTAAGAATGTTTTGCCTGAAACAGCTTGACCACTTGCATAAAGGAGTACAAGTTTATAGTTTTGACAGGTACAAGTTTTATTTTCGTGCTGCACACCATGTTCAATTTCTTTAGTTACTTCTATGAAAATGCTACGCTGCTCATTGTTTAGTTGTGATTTCAGTAGAGCAAAGTTTTCTTCAGATTGATCACACTGACACATGGTGTTTTCTACTTCAGTCATGGCTAATTCTGCCTAATTTGCAATGAGTGTGTAAGGCCACCTGGTATCCAAGGGGACGCCACTCAGCCTGTATGGACCTCCCACAACCTTGAATCCTTCCCTGGAATTTGTTCGGCTGGAGACTGGGCCTGAAACACAGGATTTCCGGATTAAACTCTGTTGTCTCTTGGTGCTTAACCCCCTCTTCCCTTCGGGACCAAACCTTCCCCTATGTCCTCTCCTCACCTTGTTTTCTGGTGTTGCGGGCTCTCCGTCCTGCTCCCTCGGTGCAGGGGTGCGTCAGTCGATGTAGGCACTATGCAACCTAGTTGCTTCACTTCTGTGGTCCCAATTGGGTCTGACAAGGTAGGTTTGTTGGTTCTTATTGAATTGTCCTCCTCTTGTCTCTTGCCCCCTTTTTAACTTTTCCTTTCTCCTTTAGGTGTTGGCGAGGTCAGAGATGTTGACGTGCGGCTTGAGGGAGCGGACCACTAAGCGGTGAATGAAAGCACGATGCGCTGCGCTGTTCGCTTTTCTTGTGCTGCTCTATGTCTCTCTCTGTCCCCTACAGGCGCTGCAATGTCCCAGCGTGGCTGCCGGCTGAGAGAATAAGGTGCAGTGAGTAAGCGCGACATGCAGCACCTTCTTGTCCTTTATGTGCTAACCTGTCTTGTCTTTTCCCTTTACAGGTCGATGGAGGGCTCCGGAATAGAAGTTACCCTTAGCGGCCCGAGTCCAGATAAGCGTTTGACTCTTCT
Source organism: Ambystoma mexicanum (assembly GCF_040938575.1). NCBI lineage: Eukaryota > Metazoa > Chordata > Amphibia > Caudata > Ambystomatidae > Ambystoma > Ambystoma mexicanum. The sequence goes on along the minus strand of NC_090924.1, from coordinate 711,692,778 downwards.
TGCTTTTTTCGGGTGAACAGGGATACGAGTATGCGCATTAATGTCTTTTCCTTTCATTCGCTTCTTCCAGGATGCAGCTGCTGAGATGGAGATGACTCCGCCGTAAATGCTGCCCACAGGACTGGATGAGTGATGGATGGAAGCAGGATACTCCCCAAGGTAAGTATACTATTAACGCTGTTCTTGTTCTTGCAGGTGCGCGGGATGTGGAGGAAAAGGAGAAGGCCTATAGAAGACCGAGTCGAACACGCTGAGTGTCACGCTGCAGGTGCAGAGTAACGCAAAGTGTGTTCCTCTTCCCAGGCGTGGTTTAAATAGCCTCCAAGTATCCCAGGTATCCCTGGGTTGAACCACACCCAAAAAGCTAGACCGCATAGCTCAGTTCATAGAACTGAGTTATGTGGGGGCATCCATGTTGCCCACAGTACATTGCAGAGTCCAATGCCAAGTTGTCTTCAGAGTTATGTACGAGCCTGGCACCACAGGCGCCAGGTCTGACTCCAAGTGGGTCTCAGATAAGACGGAGAGGTCTTTAAGGTCCATGTGGGTGATCGAGGCCTGGCTCCATTATGTTGTCTCAGGGGTTTGAGGGCAGGGATCATGACAGACTGGCTGTCCAAGTGGTTCTTATCTTCCGGTAAGAGAAGGTTGACTGCTCTCAGAAGTGTCTACATTTAGTTGTGCTTGAAGTTCTTCTTCTTGTTGGCGTTCATTGTCCAACATGTTTTTGTACTGTGTACAGTTTATATCCATTAAAGTGCTTTCACTTGCATTGAAAGAATCTTCATAGAAGGCATGGGTGTCCAAAAATCTTCTTCTTTTCTCCATGGTTTAAAAAGTTGCAATGGGGATATTAAGTAATGTTCTCTATGTTGAGGAGTTTTTAATGATATCTTCATATGATTAATCAGACTGAGTTTTGTAAGTTTAACCAGGCTGCCCTCACAATCTTTGACTATGTATTTACATTTGTTTCTCATCTGGCTTAATATTATTTTTGTATGAGAGGTTTAGGGCTATGTGGTATAGGCACATGGTTTTCAAAGCAGTACTCCAGTTTTGGTAGTATGTGTCCAATAAGTTGTTTTTCAAAATGTCTTGGCTGTTTAGATCGTTTCTGGCTATTGTTTCTATTTCCTGGTACGATTTGAGAACTGTTTTTCTAGATGCAGCTGGACCAAGGCTTCTCCATACTATGTTTTCAGAATTCCCATACAAGGCTGTGCCGGTTAAACAGTCTGTGGCTTCGTAGCAGCCATATTCTCTATGTATGAGCATGTTTATGCCAAAGCTGTATCATTTTTATAACAGTGTTTTGTCAGATGATAGGTCATCCCAAAGGTCTTTCAGCTCTGTTTTCTCAGCTTTGGTTAAGTAGGCTGTGACATATCCTGCAACTGCAGTAGGAGTGTCTGCAATGTATTGCACATTTATGTTTGCATTCCATAAGAGGGCAATGATTGCAGTAGAATATATAAGTTCAAATTGCCCAGTTGATGAGGAATCCTGAATTATTTTGTTGGTTTCTGTCAGGTTTTCTTCAATGTTTATTTATTTGTAGTATTAATTGTTCTCTTTAAGATATTGGAGGGCTTCGCTAACTTTTTTTAAGTCTACTAGTTGCTGCCAATTTTATTTGTCTTTTGTAGGTTCACCATTCACTAGGTTAATCAAAGATTGATATATTGGCCGTTGTACTCCTAGAGTGTCTACATTTTCTTTAAGATCTAATGGCAAATAAACTACTTTGCCACAAATGCCTTTCAGTAATTTAGAAGGAGGCAAATTGGCTGTTTTCTTTTGGTTGAAGGCATATTTGTCATGATGCCCGCTCCCGGGGAGCCAGTTCAAGCCCTGCGTCCTCGAAAGCGGACATCCAGTTCCCAAGGAAGGACCCAGCAACCCCATATAGGGGCCCTTTGGACAGTGTCCTGGCGCTTATGGCACCAGGCTCATAAAAGACATCAGTCCTGGCGCCATAGGCGCCAGGCTCATTATGGAAGTGCTTGGGTGCACTTACCTGATGCAGACCATGCTGCAGGATCCCGGCCTCCTTGAGGCCTGAAAGGAACTACTTTACCTGTGGGACTAATTTACCATCCGGGCGTGGCCGGGGAAGGATACATACCTGATTGGAGGAAAGATACATACCTGGAACTTCTTCCAAGGCTATTTAAACCCCACCCGAACGGCCACACGTGCTTCGCGTTGTTCTGCATCTAGCAGCTGGACGCTCACCGTGTCTGCGCCTGCATCCTGACTTCTGCCACGCCTGCCAGCATCCTGGATCACATGCAAAGGAAGAGAAGAAGAGAACAGAAGAAGGAAAAGTCCTTACCTGCTAAATCCGCATCCCGGAGACATCTCGCCGACAATCCTGAAAAGGAAGACTTTTATTTAAAAGCTCATCCCGTCGATCGCTGCAGCGCCGCATTCCACTCACCTTTACTGGGCGCCTCCATCTTCAGCAGCGATCATCCGGATTCGCAGTCACGCCCCAGCGCCTAGGGAGAAAAAGACCAGAACAAAAGGTGAGAGAGAGAAGGGAATAAGGAAAGCTAAATCTCCATGTTAAGACTTACCTGTTGATTCATTCCCTCTTCATTTCGGGTCCGCGCCGCATCCTGGCATTTCCGGACCCCGGCCCCTAAGGGGAAAAGAAACATCAGCGTTAATGAGCGAATGAAAAGACATTACCAAAAAACGCTCATTAAGACTTACCTGATTTCTACAAGGATATCACCTCTCATCTCGGGTCGGTGCCTGTTCCCCGGCATTCCGTACCCCGCCTCCTATGGGGAAAAAGACACTAGCATTAGTACATTAATGCATGGACACAAGGGGAACCTCTTATCAAAAAACTTACCTGGAAGCCAAGCAAGTTTGGTTCTCACCAATCCGAAAATCCAGTGAAGTAACTGGATACCAACGCGCCCCTGCATCAGAAGCAGGATGGAGAGCTCGTCCTTCCAGACCCTAAGGTGAGACGCTACGAGGAATCACAGAAGGGTTTCGAGGAGGGTGAGAGGGGAAAGTAGGAGGCTGATTGCATTACCCCGCAGACAGTTAATCCCCTATTTTCGCCTACAGAAGGATACTTCTGCGAGCCAGACAAGCCAGATTTGGGGGCCCGGTCCAGTCCGTCTTCCGAACCCTGCACATCACCTTAGAATACGTCACAGCAGCGTGAACCAGGCCAGCGCCTCCGTGGGAGTCAGGTGAGCGTTACAATATTATCACTTGAAATGGGTCCACTGTTTGGATTACAGTGCTCTCATACAAATTAAGCTGTTGGAGTGGTTTTGGCAGTGGGAATATTTCCAAGTTATTAGTAATAGCCTATCAAGGCATTTGGTTATTGTTAAGTTTTCCAGTGGAGTATGTGCAAAGTATTGAGGGGTTAGTCATTTCCTATTTGTTTTCTGCTATAAGATAGAGCGCTAATTGGAACCATTGGGATTCCTCAATGTCTTCTATTTTGCACATTATATCTACAGTTTTGGTAGTCTTTGTATAAAAGGTTCTGTGGCAACACACATTCTTGGTTTGTTACTTCAGCAGATGTGCTTTTAAACTTTCCTACTTCTTTTTTGTACTTGTTTAATAGAAGGTTGGCATCTGCAAGGTTGTCTCTACTCTCTTCTAAAGTTACTGGATTTTGTAAGTGCTCCTCAGTTCCAACATATTTGCTTTGGATGTGGTCTAATTCTTCGTTCTTTGGCTGTACCATATAGGAAAATGTCATTTAAATTGAAATGCTCCAGTGCTAAAGCATGACTTTCTGTACACAATGGTTAATTACATCTAACAACCAAAAAACACTTATTTACACAAGAATGTAGATCCTTCCACTGTCCCCCTCCCTTCACTCTAGAATTGAGTGATAGCTTACCCTTTTATCATAAGATGATCACTTAATGTACAATGTTATCTTTCCCCTCTAAGAGGAGCTTTCCCACAATAATTCATCAAACAGATATACAATAAAAGAATATAAAAATTGCTGTATTTCATGGAAAGCGCACAATCACCCATATGTCCTCAATATGCATTCAATGGCCTGCACAACCCTGGCGAGGCAAACCCAAGCCAGATACCAGGCAGACCTTTAGGGAACCTGGTGTCTGCTCACCTCTCCATCTGGTGTGTGCACTAACTGCTTTCTGGAGGCAGGCGCTGCAGCCCTGGGCATGTATTGAGGGTCCCCAGCATTCTCAGGAAGGGCTGGAGATCACGTCTGGGTCACCAAGATGTAGACCCTCAGTAATTTTCAGGAAACAATAATGAGATGCATGGATTGCAATAAGACACAGGGGGTCATTATGAGTTGGGCGGTAAGGGATACCGGGCACCGGCAAGGAGACCGGTGCCGGTAATCCCTTACCGCCCAATTCCGAGGTCCCTTAGCGGGAACCGCTAAGGGACCAGGGCGCTAATAACAGGCCTGCTATTCGCGGCCCGTTGGTATTAGCGCCTTCCCCATTCCCATTGAGCCCTATGGGGGCTCAAATGGGAATAGGGAATGGTTGGTTGAATGGGGATTTACCGGGTCATCCAGGGTCGGTAAGTCCCCATTCAACCAGACCAGTGCCGGACCCAGTATTGGAGGTAGCCATGGCGCAAATAGTGCTATGGATACCTCCAATTTTGGAATGAGGGCCACAGTCTAATGCAAATGCAAAACGACTGAGAGACTGGGAGGTCAGCCAGTCTTGTAGGACTGAAAAACAGAAAACTCTCAACACGCCCACATCAGACAATAATATTTAAAGGCGAAAACCACAAAATTAGAATACATGAGTATATGTTCGATATATTAGGTTTAACCACATTCTAACCATCCTATTGGCTCCTGCCTAAACAAACCTAAGTCAGCATAAATTGCCCTATCCTAATTGGTTAGTAGAAGTACTTGTGTGCACCTTATCGCAGAGGCACTGACGTGCAGCCAGTGAGGAGAGCGAGACATGCCCCCCTTCCAACAACTAGATACAGCGATGTTCCCTCCCCTGTGACCAGACATTATGGTACCCCATGCTATTCCCAAAATCTGCTGCTCTCCCATGTTAAAACTCTGTCCTTGTTATTATCGCGTACTCATCTGCATATGCCAAGAGCACAAATCGTTACTTCATAGTGTGCTCGACTCTGTGGGAAGGCTTCATGAGGAATTATAATCAAGGCCTAATTCGTTGGAAATAACTTCATATTTTGTGATACCCCCAACCTGCCACATACTCAGCAACCTTGAAGGTTCTCTAGATTGCAGTAGAATCTAAACCTAATTCAACAAAACGGCACAAACATTTTACACCAATAATGTTCACCAGGCCTAAACTGAATTCTCTGATAACCAAGCAAATTTGGCACATGGTGAACTTGCTCACTTCAATAGCATTCAATACTTGTATTGCAGCTTATATTTTCTCAGTTTAGAACGCTGCACCTGCATGTTGACACACCAAAGTTATGTTGAGTGTATTTAATTGTGACAGCTTTAGTACACCTCCCATAGCGCACTGGCTCTCACCTCGTGGCTTGGTGACTCTGATGGGTCTGTTCTACAGGTTGCCACAGGGACTTTAAGTATGGATGTACATATTCATTTTGAGCTGTGAATAAGGCTGGACTTAGTTTCACCCAGTCTTACTCCTGTGTTACTGGGTGTTTATCAGAGCATGTCCCCACCTTGGGTGTAAAGGCATTGGTCTTCATCTGTCCTCGAAGTCTAAGCAGCCACCGAATCACTAAAGTTGTTTTCAGATGTATTTATTCATTTTAATTGGGGCAACTTTAAGAAACCCATCATGCTTCCCCAGAAGATTATAATCTGCAGGATTGTTGTGGGGCACTGTGATTGATGGTGACATATTCATGTATGCAGCAGTTCCACTTTTGAACACTGAGCTGGTTTTACTATTCCTTGAGTTGCAAGGGCATGATCTAGGTTTCGCCAGTGATTGTTTTTTCGCATGTTTTCAGGCCTCCCTATATGCTTCCTTATATCTGACTCTGGCTGGGGAGGGCAACAATGCATGCTCCTTTTAATCATGTTAGAATTATCAAAGCGTGCGTGTTATTTTCATAGCTGTAATAGCTAGTTGCTTGGTTACTTTTATCCAGCAAGGTGTACTTACCTTTTCCCTTTGCTCTATGTATTTTGTCTTGCGTTGATTTACACACTTAACTGCAGCAGGAATGTCTGTGCTGTGCTAGGTAGGTGCGGGAGAACTCCTTCAAGGGGAACTAGACTTTTCACATTTTTAGTAGTTTAAGGTCTCTAGAACTTTTAGACTATCTGGGGAATCTGACCACAGAGTTGTATGGTTCACCCATTAGGGGGGCACTGTGAGGGGGGGGGGGGCAGATTGCCATTGTGTGCATGGCTCCTTGGCATGCCCTTGTCAGTCTTGCTGTATGGAGGGACAAGAGGACATGTGGGCTCTCATTGGAGGGCTGAGGCACAGAGGAGTACATAAACACCCCACCTATGAGTCCTATGAAGGAGCCAATCTCAATGGGCGACATACTGTTTAAAGCATGCACTCATGAAAATCCATGGATCTGTCGGGAGAAGGGTGGGGGGGCTGTTGCCCATGACCATGACTGTGTCTGCCAAAACCAAAGAACAAGGATGTCCTTAGCATCAGGGTCGTTAAAGTAGATATCAGTAAACGCCATGTGTGCTTCTTCTCCTCTGTACCTCAAGATGTAATAACTGTGAAATGGAAGATTATTGGGTGGTAATGTCTGGATTACGTACCCGCAATTTTCATTACACTAAGTCCGATCATCTTCATCACACTCCTTCCAATGCTCCGGCCCACACTGATCACCAGCTTTAGCTCACCTTGAGGTACTGCCTGTGTAGTCCATAGGAATCCCTAGTGGAGCTGGTGCTTCCAACAGGAAACATAAAGAGGTTAAGAAAAAGAAGGTTGTGTTTTGAATAGACTGTTTCATTGCCTGTCTCTCGATAACCGATGGGACTGAAGATATAAAGACTGTGAAGAGGAAGAGATGGATCTGGTATTAAGAAGACTAATGCTATGTAATGTGACATTCAAACCAACAAGAATGCTGGTCCAAAAATGTGAGGTTTTGTGCTTAAATAAACAATGAAAAGGGGGCCCAATCAAAGGCATGCTCTCCCTCTGATAAAGTAATAGCCCACATTAATCACGCAGACGATTCTTCTAAGGGTGGACATATCTTTACCATTGTGTAACAATGATGACAAATGAAGGGGAATGTTTGCTGTTTTGGGGTTCTGAAAGTATTAAGCATAATATCAGCATTGGTTCACTTTGGAATTCCGAATTTTCTTTCAATACATGTATTCTTTCAAAAAGGTGCAGATATTACTAGAGTAATGCAGTTTGGAATGGTCTTCGTTAAGTGGCTTGAAAATATCATCAATGTTAATGTTAATTCAAAAGGATGAAAAAACCTAGTCTGACCTCCTTGTGACTGGAGCATTAGGGTATGTTTAGCAAACAACATCAATTTTATAGTGGGTCGGAACATGTCTGAAATAAACTCAACCTGAAACGTGAGCGCAGAATACACCATTTCACTTACCAAGCCACACATCTTTGCTTTTAATTTTTTTTTTTAATGTTTTGTTTGCTTGTTAGGGGCTTATACAATAATAACATACTGTTGCAAAGCGTCCACGTGGCAAGGGAGCGAGCCAGAATGTCAAATACATTAAAATACATTAAAAACATAATATTTAAGAGCAGTGGGAAGGAAAAGAGAACAAACCTACTGAGCGTTGTGAGGATTCAGAACGTGCAAGTGCAGCAAGGAAGAGGGCAGGGGGGTAAGTGCTGGGGAGTCTGAGCTCAAGGGTGGGCCACAGATGAAGCGCTAGAATGTTGAGTGCTACACGGCCTGAAGGGGTGTAAGTGTGAGCCAGCAAGTGGATGGTGTAAGTGCAACTGCAGGGGATAGACAGGAGCTGGGCCGATTGGGAGTGGGAAGTCAGGGTCCCAAGGATGCATAAGGGCCAAGGACACCAATCACAGCAACTGTGGGATTAGCAGGGGATAGAAGAATGGAAGGAGGAGATAAAGAAGATAGTCTTGAAGAGCTTCTGGGAATTTAAGAAGATCCTGCTCAAGGCACAGAGGGAGAGGGAGGCTATACCATAGTAGGGAGCCAGCTAAGGAAAGCGAGCGACCACCTGTCCTCTGTTTAGCAAAACGCTTTATACACAGAGGGAGTTGGAGCCAGAGGAGCGGAGTGGTCTAAAGGGAGAGTATTTGGTAAAATAAAGTTGAAGATAATGTGTTCCCGGGGCCGAGACCACCTTGTAATGCGTGAGCAAACTTGGGCAGATTCCATGTGCAAAGGCAGATCGACGATGGCTACTAAGTGTCTGTGAACGTGTGGGCAAAGAGAAGAAGATGTTGCTTGTGTTGTGACATAATTCCCCCCCCCTCTGGTACACATCTCAGCAAGTTAATAAAAGGTGCGCACGACCGCCCGTGCACCAGTCAATGCCAACTTACCCTGCCTGCGTGCCTGCTTGCAGCGCTGCGCCCGCGCCCTCACTCAGGCAGTGGGCCTACACCACATGGCCCTGCCTGCTGGATGCCGGCCCCAGCGACTTCTAAAGATGAGCCAATCCTAGCAGCCTGTGGAACCCTGCCATTGGTCCGGCAGCGAGTCCCGGACTGGGCTCTGCCCAGACTCTTTACAAACTGTTGTGGGTCTCTGTTGGGGGTTACTGGTGCCCCCCCAGCGCTGTCCACAAACCCCAGATCCCTCAAGGACTCAGCCGCACACGTCCTTTTGGTTTGGGCTTCCCGGTCGCTCTGCCCAGCCGGGAAATGTCCTGTTTATTTATACTGCACACGGCGGCGTGCAACGTCACGCTGCCGCGTGCGTGCCCCGTCATCGGCCAGCGCCACACTCCTCCTTTTTCGGGAGGCCAAACAACAAACATTAAAACCATACACTGCAAGTCAAAACACTATATATATATCACACTTCACATGTCCCGTTCTGAAAACCCCTTTATTAACATCCACCCGGGTCCCCTTAATTAACCGTTCCCATTGTCAGGATGATCAGACACCTGTCCCAAAACGTAGTCGCTGAGGTGAGCAGGTTTCCTTCGCCCAGTCCTCTGGGGGTACCTCCTACTCACCTCCGGCACGGGTAATCGGTCCACAGACATTCCCCGGACCGGGGACTCGGGCAGACATGGTGATTCTCTTTCGTCCTCAGGGACGACCTCCAAGTCCGGATCAGGGGGTGGATCAGTCCTGGGATCCCACAACTTCTTGAAGAAACTCATGTTGCGAGTTACCTCAGACCGGCCATCTGATACAGTCACCATGGACCCCTTGAGCGCAACAACGTCCAACGGCTCCGGCTCGTACGGTAGGGAGAGCTTCCCATGGGGATGTCTATTTCGAATGAGGACCTCATCACCCGGCTCCAGACGCTGTGGGCTAAGCCCCCTCCGAAGTTTCTCTTGTTCGATCCTTATTTGCCTGTCAGCCTCGACCTGTTGATTGTCAATCACCCCCGGTTCTTTCTCTCCCACCTCAGGTAACAGCCCCCAAGGACACTGCTTGAACAACGCCTCTGCTGGGGCCACTCCCGTGGATGCATGCGGTGTGGTATGGTACACCCTCAAGAACTGATAGAGGGCTCATTGGAGGGACTGCCCTTGGCCCTGTGCGATCCGAAATGTCTTATTTAAGGTTCTCATCATCCGTTCTGCCTCACCATTTGCCCTTGGCCAGAGAGGCGAGATCTTCCTGTGCACTACCCCATAGCTCTCCATCAGTTCGGCGAACCGTTCACTCTGGAACGGCGCCCCGTTGTCTGAGCACACCTTATGTGGGAAACCATGGGCCGCGAACACCTTTTCCACGGCCACCACGACATGCTCAAACGCCACAGACTCTACGAACTCCACCTCGGGGTACCTCGAGTATTCATCAACCAGCACGTGGAAGTGGGTGCCCATCGTGGTCGAGCCAAAGTCTGGATGAACGACCTCCCACGGTGCGTCCCTCGAGGCATCGCCTCTATGACAGGTTCCCGCTGCCGGGGTGACGCTGCCTGACACCAAAGGCAGGCTGACACGAAATTGTCCACCTTCCTCTCCTATTCCGGGAACCACACTTTCAGCCTTAAGCGTGCTTTGATCTTGGCCACGCCCTGGTGACCACGGTGTGCAAGGGCAATCACCTCCCCCGCCTTTGACTGGGGCACCACAATTCGATCTCCCCGGAGTAGAAGGCCGGATGTTGAGAACGACAGCTCCTCCTGGACCTTCCATAACTGCTCCAGTCCAGTTCTGGCCTCCTGGGTGCACCCCGCTAGGGCCTCCAGCACCGACTTCCAGGTTCCCTGCTGCATGGATTGCCTTAGTATCCTGAAGCACTCGTCATCTGCTCCAGCTGTCTCAAGTTCCTTTAAGGGCATGGCCTTCGGGTGGCCACCTCCACCACCACCCGGACATGCTCTTCGGCCTCCTCCACGCAGGTGTCATAGTCCTCCGCTCCAGGCGCCCCTAGGTGTCTAGAGAGATAGTCTGCCACATTGTTCACCCCCGGCCGATACACCAGGGTGACTCCATATTCCAAGAGGGCGAGCATCCATCTCTCAATTCGTGCTGGCGGCTTGGAGGATGAACCCGCCTGGATGGGAATCAACGGTTTGTGGTCCGTCACCACCGTCACCGGGCGTCCAAGAACGTAGAGCCGGACGTGCCTGCAGCACCAGAGTACGGCCAGCGCCTCACGCTCAATCTGCGAGTATCGTTGCTCCACCTCCGAAAGCGCCTTGCTGGCGTATGCTACCAGGCGGACACCCCCATCATGGTCGATCTGTGTCAGCACGGCGCCCAAACCAAATGGACTGGCGTCAACAAGGATTTCTGATGGTAACACAGGGTCAAAGAAGGCCATGGTGTCCTCTGCTGCCAGGGCGCCCCTGATGTCGTCAAAGTCCGCTTGTTCAAGCGGGCCCCAGTTCCAGATGGTGTCTTTTTTCGTCAGCGCCCTGAGCGGTTCCGACCTGGAGGCAAGGTTCTGGATGAATCGTCCATAGTAAGTAACCATGCCCAGGAAACTCCGCACATCCGACACAGATTCTGGAGGCTGCGCCTTTCTGATGTCCTGGACCTTCTTGGGATCAGGTGACACTCCCCACTCCTTAAACACGAAGCCAAAGAATTCTATTGATGGTCGCAGAAATTCACACTTCTCCTTGTGGAGGGTGAGGCCCCGGGAATGCAGTCTCTCAAACGTCTTTGCCAGGCATCTCAGATGGTCTACCTCCTTTCTGGCAAACACCAGGATGTCATCGCTGATAATCAGGACGCCCTCCAGGTCTGCTAGGGCGCCCCTGATGATGTTTTGAAACACCTCTGCCGCCGAGGACACCCCGAAGCTCAGCCTCTTGTAACGGTACAGACCTCGGTGGGTGGTAAAGGTAGTAATATACCTCGACTCAGGGTGGAGGACGACCTGGGGATAACCCGCTCGGAGGCCCAACTTCGAGAAGAAGCGAGCGCCTTGTACCTCGGCAATGATGTCATCTATCGTCGGGGTGAGGTGTCTTTCTCTTTTGATTGCTTTGTTCGGCAACCTCATGTCCACACAGATCCGGACGGCATCAGGTTGTTTGGGTTTACGTGCCACCACGATTGGGGATACGCAGGAAGTTGGACCCTCCACCTTCTCTATGATGTTGAGATTGACCAAGTTGTCCAGCTCCTTATCGACATGTTCACGAAGGTGAAACGGTACCGTGGAATGTTTCAGGGCGATGGGCTGCACGGATTCGTCAATGTGCAGCCTCACTGGATCGCCAGCCATCTGTCCAATCCCTTTGAATAGTGCGGCATATTTCTCCAGCAAGTCATTGATGTCTTCCAGATAGACGGAGTACGCAAAGCTGGCAATGCCAAGGGCCTCTGCCGCTGCACAACTTAGCAAGGTATTGTTGCTCACTGGTGAAGGAAGAGACAAAGTAAACTACCAAGTCATACAGCCGCTCTCTAGTGTACCCAACCTGGGTAGTGGTTACTTTCAAGATTTGTGCTAGTTCAAATTGAATCTCTGTTTCAAATCTAAAAAAAAAACGAAGAATCCGTTATTTTTTCATAATCATATTTATCTGCAGCAATGATAAAAGTCAAAAAAATGAGTAGTCACTGATAATTTCTTAGTGAAGAAGAGTTTGCCACAATTGACTTATCAATCAGACCAAGTTATGCCAATGCATTTCGGAAAAAAATCCTTCATCAGGGCCAGTCTAACCATGATTCATACCAAAACATGTATTAAGTTAGCAGTGCAGAATAATAACAATGCAGGAAAAACAATCCGAAGAAACAATTGTAAGAAATTATAGTGGTAAAGTACATAAAAAATAAAAATAAAAAACATACCAACAATTCGTGGTTGCAGTAGCAGAAGAGTGCAGCAGAAGAAAACAAAAAGAGAAAGCAAAAATGACTAATCAATCGCTATAGCCCAACACTATGTGTGTATATAACCATAAGTGTGGTGTCAAGAAGTAATACATTACCTGGGGCAGGTGGATATAAGGTAACACGTGGCAAACTAAAGTGAGGCTTGTCAGATGGTGACCAAATGAACTGTCCGATATAAATCAGCGCAGTTTGTAAGCCTGCAATGCAATAGCTGTAAGCAGGAAAAAACCTATTAGTGTCACCTAGCAACAACAGATCCCACACCTCACCTAATATTAGTAAAGCTAAAGGTAACCAACCACAAACAACACAGACCGCATCACCAGCCGGCCTACCTGGCCATACTCTTAAAGGAGCCCTAATAAATGCCAGATCCCTGGTAGCACACGCCATTGAGATATTGGAGATTATACAGTTAGAAATACTAGACCTATTAGCAGTCACTGAATCCTGGCTGCACGCCGCTGCAGGCCCAGCACTATCACTAGCTGTCCCCAAAGGCTACACCATCCTCAGATCAGACAGAACTGAGGCACGAGGTGGAGGAATTGCACTCATTGTAAAAGATAACTTACCAATCAGACTTATACCACACCTGGATACCAATTCCTGCGAGAACCTATCAGCTAAACTGAACCTAAATTGCACCCAAACCCTTACAATCCACCTAATATATAGACCACCAAATACCACTGGGACCTTCGAAGATGACCTATCCAATATCATAGCAAACAATCTAAAAAATTCTTCCCAAGTAATTCTATTAGGAGACTTTAACTTAGGATATAATGACCCTAAAGACGTACATGCATCTTCTGTGGCCAATATTCTCACAGAACAAGGTCTCACCCAAAAAGTATTGGACCCTACACACTCAAAAGGTAGAACTCTGGATTGGATAGCGGACCAAAACTGCAATGTGACCATCTCCTCCAACTCACCTGTGTTATGGTCAGACCACCATCTCATAACCTTCACCCTCAACACTGAAAAAACTAGTGCCCCGCCCGCGCCTCTAGCTCCCCCAGTTCCTACTCGCACCAAAAAAAGCATCACTTGCGATAAATTACTCCCCCTGATTTTACCCACCCTGAATGCCCTCCCAGAAAACTTGGGACCAGAGGCCTTGATCAAAGTATTCAACAATACTATGACCACCTCGCTGGATACAATTGCGCCACTTAAACTTAGGAAAAGCAAACCTAAGGCGAACCTCAACTCTTGGTACACACCCCATCTAAAAACATTACGCACTAAAAAAAGATCATGCCAATCACTATGGATATCCCACCCCTCTGAAGAAAATAAAACAAATCTGCGCCCTCTACAAAAAAGAAATTCTCCTAGCCAAACGTGAATCCTACAATTCAAGAATAGCCCAAGCTAACTCCAGTACTAAGGAACTCTTTGTTATCCTCAAAGAACTTGAAGCACCCATCCCCGTACCTGACAATTGCGTCAAGGACAAACCTTGGTGCTCAAATATCCAGCAAGCATTGACAGGTAAAGTTGCCACCCTCCAAACAAATATTAAGAATAAAAAAGCCTTACTATCAACCAACCTGCCCAACAATACCATTATACCCTTCCCATCATCTCTGACACACTAACACGATTCAAATTCTCAAAAGTTACCATTCTCGAAACAGAAAAGACAATACTCTCACTCAAACCCTCTAACTGCCATGGTGATCAGTGCCCGGCCCAACTCATCAAGGATGCAGCCAGAGAACTGTCACCTTTTATTACTAAATTGATCAACGCTTCATTTAGGACCAACCGCATCCCCACCAACCTCAAGGGATCTTGGGTGCTCCCCCTACTAAAGAAACAAACTCTAGACCCCCTAATTCCCACGAACTACCGACCTATTACTACGGTACCATTCCTCCTGAAAATCATAGACAAAATAGCCTATCTACAAATTCAAAAATATCTGGAATCCAATCATCTGCTGGGATCTAGACAATCAGGCTTCCGGCCCCAACACGGGACTGAAACTGCGTTAATCGATTTGAAGGCCCAGATTGACGACCTCAGGGACAGGGGCGACTTAGCTCTCCTCATGCTCCTGGACCTATCGGCTGCATTCGACTTGGTCGATCACCAGGTCTTGTGCAGCCACGTGGACTCAGCAGCACACTTCTCCCCTGAAGCCATTGCTTGGATACAATCCTTCCTCAGTGATCGTACCATGAGAGTTTTCTCTCCTATTGCTTCTGCTGACCCTATCCCCATCACGTGCGGTGTTCCACAGGGTTCATGTGTCTCCCCTACCTTATATAACATCTTCACTAAGCCCCTTTTCGATGATCTGGATCATCTGGGTATCACCTACACTAACTATGCAGATGATACTCAGATCCTCCTACCAATTACCTGTGATTATGAAAAGGATTTGGCCTTGGTAAATAAGGTTTACCTCATCATCCATGCATGGATGGCCTCCCATGGACTATGCCTGAATGATGACAAGACAGAGATCATCATCCTGGGTACACAACTATCATTAAAGAAACTAAGCCCAAATTATTCTGCCTTTAGCGTTGACAACAACATTATTACAACTGCCAAGGAAGTAAAAACATTAGGATTTTACTTGGATTCTGCCTTAACGTTTAACAAACAGGTAAACTCGCTGTCCTCGGCCACAGCCTATACCTGTAAATTAATCAGAGCTGGCAGAACCTTCCTCTCCAATGCCAGCTGTATCACCCTTGCTAGAGCTCTCATATTATCAAGACTCGATTACTGTAATGCCATGTACATTGGGGCGAGCAAACAAACTACTAAGAAAATCCAACTGCTGCAAAATAACGCCCTCAGAGCTACGCTCGGAATTGCTAGGAGGGACTACATCTCTGACACCAGAAGAGCTCACAACTGGCTGTCTGCGATCGACAAAATAAAACTCAAAGTCACCTCCCTCACTCATAAATGTGTAAACAAAGTAGCCCCTCGCTATCTCATGGACAGAATCACTACTAAACGCGAGACAAGACTAACCAGACATTCAAAGACTAATTGTCTCCTTACCCCCAGATTCAAAGTGGCCAGAGTGGGAGGTAACAGCTTCCAGGTCAAGGCTACCCAACTATGGAACTCACTCCCTACCTCACTCAGACTAGAACCATCTTACACAAACTTTTGCCACACCCTTATAAAAATGTTCAAAGATTCTGATGGCTAAGCGCGACTCTGGCGTTTGCCCTCTTCACCCAGATCTCACCCTCCTCTACCTCGGACCTCAACCGGTATGCCATTTACAAAGACTTTGCATTAATTCATTTTGTATATAATGTATATATATTCTCTACGCTATTATTATGAAAATTGTAAAAACATTGTAAAAATGTCAATTATTATTATGCTATTTGACTGCAAACAACAACTTTGTTACTGCAATATCATTTTATGTACAACTAAGCTGTGAGTAATCTTATGCGATGCGCCCGACTACCTGTGGGTTTGGTGCGCAATACAAGTAATAAACTAAGCTAAACTAAACTAAAATGTAATTGTCAAGTCTCCTAGTGTGATAACAGAAAAATAGGTGATGAAAATAACACTAAATGTAAAAATATCATAGGGAATAGAAAGATAAGAAATAATGAATTGTGCACAGGCCAAAGGGCTAAAGCATGGCTAGATTAAATAATTATAGGGCCTCTCCAGGAAAAAAGAGGAATAATCAGAGAGTAAAAAATACAAAAATTAGACAGTGAGTGTGGGGTGCGTATGATGCTGTAATGGAGTGTCCACTGCCATGCAGAAGGAGGCTGCATGAGGCCACACTGATGTAATGAAGGCTCCTGTCTCACAGGAAATGGCATGCTGCTGCAACACAGAGGGTGGACAACACACAGCCCAGAGATGGTGCAGCTAACACCACAGCAGCTGACACTGCAGCAGTAGGAGAGAGAGCGACTCACACCCGTGGGGTGAAATGGATAAATGTTTCCGCTAGAGGGAGCCAGAAAAAGTGGGATGATGCCGCACTACAATAAGCTGTGTTGCACGCTGCAGCTTTGAGGATGTACAGCTCCTGCTTGGGGGAGAATTAAAGCAGCGTGCACTACAGTGGAATAATTCTATCTCCCGCCAGGGGAATGTAGACATAGCGTGGCACAGACACCCTGCCACCGATGCCGTGCTGCCTCCCGCCAACCCCATACGGTAATACTGCAATGTCATCCAGAGTCACAGTGCTGCCCACATGGGAACGGCTGGGAGGTCCTTTCCAAAGACCCCTTGCCACCTCCTGAAGAACAAGGCCTGCCCCCACCCCACTCATGATGGTTTCTGCATGGGTACGTCCAAGAACTATTGCCCAAGTTGCATTGAGCCCAGAGACCGCTGATGTACTCTTGAGAAACTGGGTTCCTGCACAGAGGTGGCACACTGAAAGTGGACACAGTGAAGGGTCGTCCAGAAACTGGGAGCCTGTGAACTACATTTGGGCCTAATTTGGGCTCAGTAAAAGCAACATCCATTATGCACCATTCTACCTGGACAAATACATTATTGAGTGGGGGTGTGTAATGCCAAGTGCTCCGTGGCAAGAACTTCGAATGTCTGTGATTTGTGCTTTACAACCTGTGACCCATTGCCTCATCATAATGTATGTACAATTATATCGAGTGAAAAATCATGTTATGTGAACATTTACCCTTGGCATGGGATGTTGTGACTTAAAGCCCTTCTGGGCTCGTGCAAAAGTCACATGTACACTGACATGTATTACACATGTCACCAAGCTAATAAAAGGGGCATACGGCCGCCCGTCCGCCAGTCAATACCAACTAACCCTGCTTGCATGCTTGCCTGCAGCGCTGCACCAGCACCCTCACTCAGGCAGTGGACCTCCACCACATAGCCCTGCCCGCTGGATGCCGCCCCCACAAGCATCCTACCACAAAGACCTGCCAATCTTAGTGACACATGTCACCCCGTCGCCGGGTCAGAAGCAGGTCCCGAAATGGGCCCTGCCCAGACACTTTACCAACTGTTGCTGGTCTCCCGGCAACTCACCAGCATGCAGAGGCAGGTTGGGTATAACACGTCTGGTTACTGGTCAATATGAAACACAGAGCTGCAGCGACACATAAACAGCTCGTAGAGGAGCCGTGAGCACCTACCTGTGCGACTTTTCATTCCGGAATTCATAATGCAACTGCATGCAAGCAGTTGATGGGATCCAGAAGTTCTGATGCTTGCACATGATCCAGGGGGCAATGCATGCTGGGGTATTGCGGTCTGTCAAGAGGATTCCCAAATAAACAACTTCCAAGTAAGGTTGCATTGTTGGCTCCATGGTGCTTGTTTCATGACATGAACTGCACCAAAGCAGATTCTTGTAGTGGCAAAGGATTTTAGACCGCTTCTGAAATTGCTGCATAATTCTGAAAATATTTCCCAAACGTTCACAACAATTCAGGTACACATGTCAACTGTTGAGTGCCTGGACATAATAAGAAGATACGGTTAAACTCAGATTGACAAGGGAAAAATTCAGGGAAATTGCTGGATCTGAAAACACATTGGGCCTCATTACGAGGTCGACGGCAAACCGTTGATGCCACCAGAGGGTTGATGCTGACCCCAAAACACTGAACACTGAACACTGAAGCCTGACTTCCCGTTGCCACCGGGACATTGAAAGTTCCAGAGGAGCAGGAAGTCTGGCAGCAGATTCAATAGCTTCCCATTCCGGTGGAGTGGGGAAACGGAAGCAGCAGCACTGTTACTAACGGTGCTAGTGCTTCCATGACGACTCTGCCTACTGGGGCTGATGCGCCCGGCAGGGTCCACTCTGCCAGGCACTATGACCCCTGCATGCAGACTCGTAGTGTGGCGGTCCAGAAACAATGGTGCCTGTAAGCTTACTGACACCCTTGTTTCTGGACCACCACACACGGAATGAGGCCCATTGTCATGTTGTGGACATCCCCGACCTTATGTTCAAGGCAGGGTTAGGGTTGGGGCAAGGAACGGAAGTGATATGACGAGGCAGGAAGCCTTCGGGCAGGGAGTTTTAGTTTAATAAAAGTTGGAGTTGATGCCAGTTTATTCTGTGTGGGCCTCCCCTATGTTAGCGCGAGCTGCACATTTGCTTTACTGTGCTGCAGCACCCGCAGGCACTGACCCTTGAAGTGGACATTGGTGATGTTAGATTGAGCCCAATGTCCGAGCGGGCTCAAATCTACTGCGGGCATTGTTCTTGACGCTTACCGCAGAAGCGGCCTATTTTCCATTTCTCCACCCTGGGCAGTGGCGGTAAAAGGCAGTGCCACTGTTATGCATGGCAAGGTTCCGTTTCATCCTGGGCTGCGGTGGTGAAATGATGCAGCTGCAAATGAAACATCTTTAACTGCCCGGGCCACAGCGGGGGACTTTGGCATCAAGGTGAGCTGGGCCTGCATTTGTTTTTTTTTTTTTTTTTGCAACGTCAATCCCCAGGCCCGATTAGGCGCAAGTT